>NC_050487.2:16730000-17330000 GCF_012460135.2 Molothrus ater | reverse complement strand
TGCAGGCTGACCATGGGGGAGTGCAGACTTGGCCAGGGATCCCACTAACGGCTTGCATTGCCCATTGGTTGTGCTGTCACTTCTCCATCCTCTTCTCCTCTTCCTCCCTGGGTCTCCAGCCCGATGGAGCAGGACTCCCTGAGTCTCCAGGGTGGGATGTCCCCAGCTACATGGGAATCAGGGATTCCTAAAGTGAGTTCTGTTGGTTTGGGGGCAGTGCTGACAGCCTGGGCACACACCTGTCCTTCCCTCTGCATGGGCAGGTGAGCCCGAGGGTCTTGGCAGGGCCAGCAACACAAATGCTCAGCTCCTGGTGCAGGATGGGAGGGGGACAGTGGGGGCTTGGCAGCAGGAGTGAGATAGCTGGACTGGGTGAAAAACAGCTCCCATCTGTTTTTCCAGGGAGAACTGTAAGGTGGGAGTCATCCTGGCCACCGGGTGCCACACTGCACCCATGGGCAGGAAACACCCAGCCTGGGAAATGCCTGGCTGGGTGCCCTGCCCACAGGGCAGCTCAGGGCAGCCCCCTCCCACAGCAGCACCCCCAGGGCAGCCCCACATCGGGGCAGCAGCCAGGACAGCACCCACTGGCACAGCACACATGACCCACTGCCCCCGAGGGGCCCTGGCTGCTGCAGGAGCTGGCACCTCGAGCGTGGGGTGTGGGTGATGCTGTGCACCCAGAGGGTACCTGTGCTCCCAGTGCACCCCCTGCACCCCTGGGCTCTGCTCCTGCTGCTCCCAGCTGGGTGAGGGACACCTGCTCACCCTGGGACCTGCCAATCCAGGCTGCTTCCAAGAATGCTCTGTGCATCCCTGGGGCACAGTGACTGACAGCACAAAGGAACCAGCCCTCACAGCTTTTTGGGAACACATTTTTGGCCAGAGCACCCTGAAGCAGCCCCTTTAAAGCATCCTGGTGGTTTCAGGAGGGGACACAGTGCCTGTGCTCCTCAGCTGGCTTTGTGGCTGCCCTCTTTCTCCCACTTTCCTATTCCAAGAGGGAGCTGCAGCCGTGTTTGGTTTTGTAGTCCAGGCTCTGGATTTATTGCTTCCAGGTCTTCATGTGTTTGTTCATGAAATGAAAGACGGCTGGGTGAGCCTGCTTTCTACTCCTCTGGCCTGCCTTCTGCAGCCCACAGGGGATCTTTCCATCTCAGGATGATGCCTCCCCTCACGTCTCACAGGCACCCAAGCACTGCCTGAGTGGGGACACGTCCTGGGCAGATGTTACAGCTGTGCCCTGGGTGTGAGGGTGATGCAGGGGAAGGTGCTGGTACAAGCCCGTGCACTCCCAGGCACCACAGACCGTGCTGGGCACAGCACTGGGGACACGGCCCCTGTCCGGGTGTGCTGGGGTTGTCCCCTGTCCCCAGGCTGCCACTCCCCTGCTGCCGTGGCCGGAAAACATGAGCAGCTCCCGATTAAAGGATATTTCAAGCAGATGGAGGGGCTGCAGCAGCCGGGGGAACACGCAGCAGGAGGGGACGGGGACAGGACCAGAGGAGAAGCCAATTTAGGCTGGAATGTAAATACAGCAGCAGCACGCTGCTCCGCAGGGCCTGACATCCCCTCCTGGCTCTGGAGCACGGGTTAGAGCTGCCCAGCACGGCTCAGGCCACATCCCTGCCGTGCCAGAACCTGCATCTCACCTGGGCACTGCCAGAGGTGAGGAGGAGGAGGGTCAGGGGCTGTTGCAGCCGCCTGGCGCCACTGCTGGTGCTCCTGCCGTCCACACTGAGGTACCACGGGTTACACATCCACTGCAGAGGGATGGAGTCCCAGCCTTCCCTAATAATCCTAAGAATCAGTAGCAGTGTCATGGATGTGCAAAACAACAGCTCCGAGTTGAGAGGGGAACTTCTCAGCAGGATTAACTCTGAAACCCAGTGACAACACTTCAAGTATCTGTGCTATCTGTGTCCCTGCTGCTCGTTCTAGCAGATAGTTCTTACTAATGAGCTTTACTCAACAGCACTAGATTTGTCCATAGGAGCAAATTCCAGGGATCAAAAAAATAAGGTTTAAGATGCAAATATTTTATGAGATATCCAGATTTAAATTTTTTTTTTCTTTTGGTCCTTACTCCAGGGATAATTTTTAAAGGAAGCAAGGAGAGATCCTGTGGAATGTGAGACAGAGAATATTTTTTTAGAAGAAAAGACCAAATAACATAAAATCATTGTTTCAGTTTTGGCTGGTTTGGGGCTTTTTTAGCTTATAACCATGGAATTTGGAAAAGTTCCCTTCTGTTCACCCAGGGCAGTGTAAGCACAGATGCCCCCCCATGGGGAGCAGGTCGGTCTCATCCCCTCCTCTCCAGTTGCACAATATCACTGGGGAAGCCATGGGCATGCTGGTGGGTGCCAGGACTGGTGGCACAGGGTGAACACCTGCCAGCCACCTCCCTGCACAGAGCAGAGAAAGCTCAGCAGATGGGTGGTCCGTGGCAGGTGACAAAGAGACTCAGAAAAGTCCTTTTTAAAATGTCCAGCCCATGCTAGTAGTAGTGGGCTCCTCCTCTGTCCCGAGGTTGGACCCCAGTGCAAGGACCTGATGTCAGACACAGATGCTGGGAGAATTCACACCCCAAGACAGGTTGTTTTTCAGTTTTCTTTAATCTTCCACATGGCTTTTTTTTTTCGTTTGAGGCAGGAGTACTAACTGCTAAGGATGCATATGGAATTTGAATATGAATGATAAGAACAGCTGTGTATATCTATTATGAATGAACATAAACAGAAATGTATAAACTGAGATTTTGGGGCTTTTGGAAGAATTAGTGCCTTTGTTCCTGGATTTTTTTCCTATCAAAGTTTGAACCAAAGCCCATTAGCCTGGACTTTCCCGCAGCCGACCAAGCCAGGAGCTTCATTTCATCCTGGCTCTGAGCCATGCTGAATTCTCCTCAACAGCTCAGTGAGCCCTAATCCTAACAAATTTACCCAGAGAAGTGGGTCTCTTATTACACAGTCTAATTTGAATGCTTTCCAAGGTTAATTTCAGCTCCCTCTCCCTCTCCAAACACGCCTGCCCCTCCAGAGCCAGCTCCCCCCTTCCCCAGCTCCCCCCTGGCTCCCCGTTAGCGCCAGCCTGGGGGGAGCAGCCCCCTTCACCACCAAGATGGTTTTTAAACGAGAAAATAATGGGATGTGTGTCCCTGGGTCCGGACTCTGCCTGGAGGGTTTCTTAATGCTGAGCGACTTCCTCCGCAAATTAATTGCAACTTTCGTTGGGCGAAAATAGCCCTGGAAGCCCCTTCCCCACAGGCTCTTCCGCACGTGCTATTGCTCAGTTCATAATCGGATTCCTACGACTCTGCCCTTTCCTTCCTGTCCCCAGTGTGCTGGTGAGGGCCACGAGGGGCCAGCAGGGTGACCCACCTGGCAGCAGGGCCATGGCCGGGAGCATCGCTGCTGCCTGGCTGAGACAGCCCTGGCTCTGGCTTTGCAACAGACTGTGCAAGAAAACCTCAGCGTGGGGAAACTGAAACCTGGCCCAGTGCAGGGAGCAGCTGTCAGATCCATTAGGGAGGGGATACAGAAGGAACCAGCTATGCCTGGTGGACAGCGATTGCAGGAGAGGAGCGGTGGGGTGGCAGGGGTTCACAGCCGGGCGTTAAAAGGGACAGAACAAGGGGCAGTGGGTTTAGACTGAAAGAGGGGCAATTTAGATTCAATATAAGGAGTGAGTCTTTTTCCATTGGGGATGGTAAAACACTGGTACAGGCTGCCCAGAAAGATGGTGAGTCCCCCATCCCTGGAAGGCCTGGCTGGATGGGGCTCTGACTACCTGAACTGGCTGAAGATCCCCCTGCCCATGGGAGTTGGACTAGATGGCATTTAAAGGTCCAACCCAAACCATTCTATGATTCTCTAAAATGAAAGGTTAGGTGGAAAAATTGTACAGAGGAGCCAAGAGTCCACCTCACCCACCAGCCCACCTGGATGTGGCCCCAGGGACAATTTCTGCTGGCTTTTACCTGCAAGAAGCAGAGACTTGCCCCACCAGCTGGGCCTGGGGGGTTGTGCAGGGTCATGGTAGGTGTGGAATGGCAACTCTGCAGCCCTGGGACAGGGGTTTTCCACATGCCCTCAGGTAGTGAGGTCCCAGGTGCATAGGGCAGAGTGCCTCGCCTGTCTCCCAGCTGCCATGGAGCTGAAATTCACCCTGCTTACTCTCCTCTCCTTTCTTCACATTTTTCTTCTTTATACTCTGTTAATGCTTTTATATTTGCTCACTCTGAGCATCACAGGTAGTGCAATATTTCATCACCCTGGCAGGAGATGAGGCAGGGAGGGGGTTGGGGATGTGCCCTTTGCCATGCCAGGGTGGCTGAGCTGGGCTGGAGTGCCAGTGGGATGACAACTCTGGGCTCTTCCCGTCAGTGATTCCATGAAGATGTCCTCTCTGAAGTGCCTCCACAGGTCACGTTTTCTGCTGTCACATCCTGCTGCCAGGTAACCTCCCGTGCCTGCTCCCTGTCCCTGGAAGCCCAGCAGTCGCCTCGCTGAGTGGATGCCCCTGTCTGATGATTTTGCTCCAGGCGTATGAGCTGCACGTATCAAAGCTGAGCCACCTCTTATCTCCTGGCTGTTCCTGCCTGCTCCCAGCCCATGAATCCTGGCTGCAGGGTGTTTGCACTGCTTCCCCAGCACTGTGGTCTGTGGTGGATTTGGGGTGCCAGCTTCAGGGTGAGGGGCACCCCGGGGCAGGTCTCTGGGGTGCAGGTTGGAAGGGCCAGCACAGACACGGCCCTATCTGCCAGGAGGATGCTGGTCATTGCTGTAAGGTCAACCTTAAATAATGGGAATAATAAAAATAAGGCTGCCTGGAGGAAAGGAGAGAGCAAACTGAATCCTAATGAAGTTGCACGGACACATCAGCATGACCATTCACAGAAATAATTTTTAAACGGGAAAAAAAGCATCGAGTTTAGATCAAAGGATTTGGGACACAGCAGCCAGGGCACAATCCCACAAGCACACCCTGGGAGAGGACATCCCTGCTGAGATCCCACATCCATGAGCTGCTCCTGCCCTGTTGTGCTAGGGAAGGTCCAGGGCAACTCTTGACCACAGAGGGTGTGGGAAAAGAGCCCAAAGGATTGAGGGTGATGCTGCTTCCTTCAGGATGGGAACTGGTATCTCATCACCAGCTTTACTGCAACTGGGTGCAGTGCCTGTGTGAAGGGGCAGTACATTTGCTTTTATGGATGGCCAAAATTTACCAAGTGGTAGTGGCAAACACTGAAAGAGGAAGTTTTAGAAGGGAAATTAAACATTAATATTTCAGGGCTTAAGGCAATCCTCAGTGCAAAGGCAGGAAAGTAATTAGTGTTGTAGATGGGGAAATAACCAGCATAAATGGAAGTGGGGCGAGCACAGGTTCAAGGGGCCGCAAGGAGGAGGATGGGCAAGGGCTCTCCAGGAGATGGCAAGGAATGAGCCTGGGCGCCCCCAGGAATCCCCCCCAGCAGCACTGTATTTCAGGGGGGCTGTGCCTGTAATAACCCAGCCCTCCTCCTCCTCCTCCTCCTCCTTGCCTTGGCTCCTCTGGCCACCGGCCAGGTGAAACACTCCCCCGAGCACGGCGGGGACTGGTCCAACCCCGCACAGCTCCAATTATCCCTGGCTGGAGACTTTCCAGGAATCCCATCCCCTCTCCCTCCACCGACCCTGCCTCCCCCAGCCTCCCCCCCTCAAAGCAATTTGACTTTTATAGTAATAACTTCTGAACCCTGGACTGGGGCCGTGCCAAGGAAAGCAGCAGAAAACAATGTGATGGGCCTCGGCAGGCGCGGAAACTCCAGCGACCAAGACCAGCCCTAAAATAACTTTTGAGCGATGGTTATTTATTCTGGGAGAAAGTTCGTTCATTCACAATTTGGAGGGGAGATAAATGAGGGCAGGCTGGGGCTGCACACGGCAGCACGCGGTGGCTGCGGATGCAGGGCGCCTGCAGCGCCAGGGCAGCCAGCTCACCGTGGTCCTCCTGCCCGTGTCCTGCTGGAAAACCCTTTTTAAAGGTGTTTGGGTTCACCTGAAAGCCCTAGGATCAGGTGGAGGAGTCCAGCTTGAGGCTGGGGGTCTGCATGTGCCACCAGGTGCAGGGGGCTGCACTTTGTGTGTTTGTGCCTGCACATGTTTCAGCTTCCCCAGGCATGCTGTTCAGCTGTGCCCCATGCCACTGGGGCACACCTGCACCTGGGCTCTGCTCACTGAAGCCATCGTTGTCCAGTGGGCAGCAGGTGGTGCAGGCAAACTCCAGGCAGGAACAGGCAGCATCCTGCTGCCAGTTCTGTGGAGTATCAGTGTGTGCATGGCAGCTGTCAGCCAACATCAGCTGGGCAAGAAACAAGTGGTGCAACCTCAGTAATTCTGCAGCTCTGAGCTGCCACAGCTTCCCTGCAATGCACAGGAGCTGAACCAGAGCTCCCAGAGGAGCCTTGAGCAACCTGGGCAAGCCTGGGTGCTTCTGAACTGGGGACAGTCCAAAGGAGGCAGGCAGCCAGCCCTCAGCACTGCCACGCAAGTGTTTTATGGTCCCTGTCACCACGGGCTGGGCACTCAGCAGGATCTGGAGTGCAGTGGTGACTCTGCCAGACAAGACTCAGGCTGCCTGTGTTATCCTCGGGGTGGACAGCTGGGCTCCCTTGGCAGGTTTGGAGAATAAATGCTGGAGAAACCTGGTCTCTCCTGCTGGGTGACAGAGGTGACAGAGGTGACAGGGACCCCACAGCGTGGCTCTGTGGGCAGCTGGGTAGGAGAGGGACAGACAGTGACTTGTCTGGGTATGAGGGCCTTACCAGCTTTGTGTGCAGATCATCTCCAAGAATGATACACATCCAAGACTGCCTGCCCATGAGCATCTCAGGGACAAGGCACCATGCCACAGTGACAGGGGACAGCATTGCCATCATCACCTCCCCTGCACATCAGATCTTGGAGAGTGCGGTGTTCTGGAGCGAGAAGACACCCTCCCACCAAGAGAACAACTGCACTTGTCTGGGCCACCCCTCTCCTCCTGCTGCCTCCAGGCTGGGGGACCTTGCTGAGGCCACCAAATATTTTTGCTTTGGAATGACATGTGGACACACTGGAGTTGGGGAACTGGAGCTGCAAAAGAGGATGATTCAGTGTTGCCCTTTGCAGAGTGAGGAGGGCACCACTTTGTGTTCAGCCACACAGTCACTGTGGCACTGGATGAACTGTCACCCGGCCGCCCTTGCATGGGGACAGCAGGGTAAATGCAGGGTCACACGCGGGGCAGGAGCAGCCCTTGGCCCTGCTGGCCAGCACACACAGCTTCCTTCATGGCACAGTGCCCGTGACTGTGAGACTGGCCCTGCTGGGCCACATCCCTCATCCTGCCAGGCAGGAAGGCTCTGGCCCCCTGCTCCTCCTCGCCTCTCCACATCCCCTGCCCTCTGCCCTGCCACCGCTGTGGACAGCCCCATGCTTGCCAGATGACTTCCAGCCTCGCTGCTCTTCAGGCTGTCTGAGCAGCTCGTGATCTTGGCAGGCAGCTCAGAGTCCTACCAGTCATCATTACAATGATTATTTGTGTCTTCCCAGCTCAAAAGGGCTTTCCTCTTACCTCGCCCCTGGCTGGCATCGAGCCAGGGGGGACTGTGGATGGAGAAAGGGGAGAGGGCAGCATCCTGCACTGTCAGAGCAGGGGACTGCAGTGGCATGCAGCAGATGAGACAGAGGGAAGGACAGATCCTGTCCCTCCTCCTGAATGCTCAGATTGGAAATCAACACCCTCTTGGTTAATCCATTAGCTTTGATTAGCAACTCTGAAGCTCGGACCAGCTAATGGGCTCCCTCTCTCTGGTTAATCTCCAAGAGGAGCTCAGCAAGGTTATCTGAACCAGGAATGGCGAGGGAAGGATGGGGATGAGTGCAATTGAATTAGGAAGCTGTTAAATGAAGAAGCCAAACTGAGCCAAAACACGGCCATTGCAAGATGTCCCCATGGCTAAAACATGGGGTAGAGCATCATTAAAGCATGGGGCAGAACACAGCATTATGGTTGCACTCATATGGTTGCACTCATCTGGGTCGGGGCTGGGGCTGGAGCACCAAGTCCCTGTGGACAGCAGCCCAGCCTGGGCCTTGGGGTCATGTTTGCCAGCTCCATCCCACGCAGATCCCTTCACCAACACCTTCATCTCCCTACGTGGGCTGCATCTTCCTCCAAGTGGGGGTTCCTCTGCAGCTGGATTTTGCTGTTGATTAAATTAGCTCAGCAGTAACCTATTTGTGATGATGATGTGAGGTAGCAACCTTCAGTGTTTTCATTAAAATATACATGTATATATTTGTTTTCTGCGGTTATGAATGTAATTCCACAATCCACTGAGGAGCCAGTAATTTTCTGGCTGAGGTGGGAAGTTGCTGACATCTTGTGATACATGACAAGATTGATTGTATTTGCTTACCCTTTAACCTAATAAAGAAAAATAATGTTTCTTAGTCTCACTAATTCTCTATAAACTTGGACATTGCTTTAAATCAGCTGGAAGTGCAGGCGCTGAACCGTATCATTGCTGGGGCAGGAATCTCGCTCCCCAGGCCCTCCCCCGTTCCCAGAGGAGGGGGACCAACATGACAGCACTGTCCCCAAGAGCACCCAGCTCCTCTGGGTCTGAGAGGACTGTGGTGGTCGTGGCAGGGAGGTGGCCTCTGCACCCTGTTCATCCTGCTGGCTGGGAAAGCATTAACCAATTTACTGCTAATCGTGTTATCACCAGCACATCTGAGCAGCTGCTGGGGCAGCACAGGCCAAACCAAACACAGCCCAGTGCCCTGAGGACACGGAGCAGTCAGAGGCAGCTGCACCTACTCTCGGGTTTCCAGGTCCCATATCTCCCACCGCAGTGGTCCAGTTGGCCTCTGGAAGGAAGGAGGCTGCACAGGACAAACCCGAACTGCAGTGGGCAGCAGGGATGCTGCAGCAGGGAGGGTGGGAGCTGCCCTGGTTGAATTTTGGGCTGGTGCCCTGACACCAGTGCCTGGGTGACCTGGGGTGTGCTGCACAGTGGGTACCATGTCGGCAAAACATCTGCCTTCCTTCACTGGGAGGTCAGATGTTAGAGGTGGAGGAGCAGGATGGGTGTCAGGGTGCATGTGGCAGTGGGTCTGCCATCCCAACACACCATCTCCTCCATCCTCCCTTCCTGGGGACAGCCCTCTCCAGGGGAAGAAATTACAGGGCAGGGCAAGCAATGCCACTACAACACAGCTCCTCTCAGTTGCCCATCCATCCTCTGAGGAATCATCAGTCCTGAGTTGTTCTCAGTTCCTCAGCTCTGCACCTATCTTGGCTTCTCCGTCCTTCTCCACAGCACAGCACCCAGCAGACAGGGCATACGTGTGTCCCCAGGTCAACAGAATCGTGTCATTGTGTTGTCCCAAAGTCATGGACTGTGCCTACAGCAGAGTGCCCCTGGCTTGGGCATGTGTGGGTGAAAGTGCTGCAGCCTGGGGAAAGGTTTTCCCTGCTCTAAAGCAGGGGCTGCTCACCAGCCCAGCATGGTGGTTTGACAGCCAGCTGCCAACCAGCCGGGAATTGCCTTTGCCTTTGCTGGTGTGCTTAAAAATAACCCACTAGCTTGTCAAGGTTATAAAGAGAGAGAGAACAAATTGCTTTCTGAGTTGATTAAACTGCTGAGCGTGGCTGCGCAGGCGGCGCTCCCCGTACGGCTGGGACAGAGTCTGGCGCGTTAATTTGCGCTCGGCAGTTCCTGTGCTAATAAGGGCTTGATGAGCTGCCTCCTCATACCCTCATCACCGGCCCCTCTGAGCAACAGCAATGCTTGACTGGGCCCTGAGGCAGTTGGGGCACTTTGTCTATTCAAAATGCCCTTTTTTTTGTTGCCTTTCTGTTGCTTTTGAGCAGTGCCATGTCCGGAGCTGCCCTGGAGCCACTGGACCAAATCTCCGGAGGATTTCAGCAGGTCCCTGCTTCATCCCAGGGCAGCCGAGGGAGTACAGGCAGAAGAACAATCCAAAATTCAGCTGCAAGGAGAAAAACCCACCTGTGGCCACAAATTGCTGCCAGATATTTCTCCATGCCAGTGCAACAGCCGCCCTCACCACCGCGCCGCTCAGCATCACCCCACGACGCTGCCGCCACAATGGGGTCTTCGTGCTTGAAAGAGGTTTCCAAATATAACCAGCCCCTCGCTACCCCCACCCTCCCCCTGCAACTTTCTGGGAAAATCCCTTTCTGCCTAAAATCATCCAGATGTGCTTTACAGCTTGAGGGGAGTTTGTGGGAAAAATACGAGGTTCACTGGATGAGATGTTTCCTGAAGTGTGGGGCTGGGAGCTGGTTCCACTTTGGAGCAGACCCGCGCCGCTCACGCGCCGCCACTGCCAGAGCTTGGCTTAGTTAGTTAAACCAGATTGACTTTATCTCTTAATAAGAACTAGGGAATGAAAGTGCTTTTTCTTTTTTCTAAGCTTTTTTTAATTCATACTCCGTATTGGGGAAAGGCAGAAAAGGATTTACTAAGCAGATTGGTGCTTCCTAGCACTCTGGCTCTGGTGTCCTTCTGGTAGGTGTCCTTTGTGGTTTATGTAGTTCATCAGTTCTGTGGGCTCCTACTGATGCCCTGCACCCCAAAGGGCATCCCAAGGAGCTGACATCAGGGATCCATCCAGGGGCCAAACTGGGGACCAAATTGTGCAAAGCAACCCAGGAGCTGCATCCTTCAAATGATGAAGGAATTTTCAGTGACGACAAAGCAGCGGTGGGTGCAGACCCTGGGGTAGGGGCTTCACATAAATTGTAGCAATTTGCTGGCTCTGCCACTCTAAATCCTGTCTAATTATACCAAGTGCAGCATCTGACATTAATTTGTTACAGTGTGTGTGTATAGAGCACCAGACATTTTGGGGACGGATTTAAGAGCAGTCTTCAGATCTTTGCCCTTGCAATCCACTGCCAGTCACAAACGATTGCATTTGGCCTCCTAGTTACCTGTCTACACTGGAAAATTGGTTGTTTTGAAGTCTCAAATATTATTATTACTTTCATCTACAATCAATTTAAAAATGCAAAATTCAAGGCTGCATTCAGGTATCTTTGGGGGGGAAAAAAATAAAAAATAAAAAGAAATATTGGCCCTCTTTGCTCCTAGCTGCCCTTTTCAGTCTCTGAACTGTAAAATAGGATTGACAGTGACTTCGAGACACCAGCAGCAAAGCACAGCCCAGGTCACAAGCCTGCAGAGCACTCTGGAGGGGAGGATGCCTGGGAACCAGGCTGAGGAGTAGCTGGTGTGGACTGAGCTGTGCGATGTCAGGTTTTTAACCAGCTTGCTGGAGCTCTTTGAGGATATTACTGCTTTGCTAGATAAGAGAAATTCAAGGGATGTGCTATACTTAGAGTTTCAAAACACACTTGGCATCAGTGCAGATCAAAGCCGAATGGTACAGGCAGCATCCCGGAATAGAAGGTGAAAGAGGGAAAAGATTTGGAATTTACTGGGAGGAAAAAAAAAATATGCTGAAACGAACAGCACAAGGCTGCTGAGCTAAAAATAGCAAAGAAGGTATTAGCAGTGGCTCCACACACAAACTGACACTCGGCTCCACTTCCCAGCTTGGGAAGAAACCTTCCCTCCGAGTGAGAGATGCTCGAGGAAAGCACAGCAGTCCCTGCAGAGTGCACTGCCCCAGCCCAGCTCCCAGCTGAAACCAGTGGGACCAGTAAGGTTTGGGCGAACCCCAGCAGGGCATGCTCTGTGTCAGTCTGTCCCCTCAGCAGCCCATCATGCCCCTGCTATGTCAGGTTATCTGTGCCCCTCCAGCAGCTGTTTCCAATCCCATAAACTGGAACAGTGCTGCTTTGTGAGCTCCCACGCTGGTGGCCAGCCACGGCCAGGGGCATTTATACAACAACCCTGCCCTGCCCTGGGCTGTGGTGCTGCCACCACCACAGCGGGGCTGAGGAGCTCATGCCCTCCCCACGATGTCACACGAGCGCTTCTTCAGCCCTTCCTCTTCCTCACTGCCACTTGGTGCTCATGGCAGCAGTGACAAATCTGTGCCTTGCCACCCAGGCTGGCTAGGGGAGTCAAGGGAGGGCAAGGTGACCACATCCCCCACATCCCTGTGTGGTACCCCTGGTCAGGGCTGTGCCTTAAGTTTTCCCTACAATGTCCAGCCAGCAAGGAGGAATCACATTCTTTAAACCTACTCTTGAAGCACCACAGTTGCATGACAAACCTGCAGCAGAGCCAGGAGTACTGGGGGAACCCCTCTAAAGCATCAGGGGCTGGGTGACAGGGTTTAGCTGGGGGAGATCAGAGCCAGGGAAAGTCCCATGGAGGGACACCTGTGAGTGATGGATGGCTGGGGCTCCTATAAACAGCTCACATGGCCCTGGCTGCGTGATGGGCTGTTTCTTGTAGAACAGAATGATTTGGGCTTGAAATTATGGAGGGATTTGTCTCCTATGTACTCTTCCTGTCCCTCTTCTGCTTGTGGATTCAAAGATGAAAGTCATTCTGCCCTCTCTGGGAGGGAGGAGTATTTCTGGAGCACCTCAAGCTACAGCCATGGAGTCCCTCTTCTAGGTTAGTGCAACTGAGCTAATTGCAGCTCTGCAGGGGACAGGCAGTCCCTGCCACACAGGAACCCCTAACTCCTGCTAGGCTGAAAGGGACAAGTCTGCTAGAGCAGAGGTGTCTGGAGCTGGTGACACATTCCCCATGGGTCCCTGGCAGCTCCTCTGGTGGCTGGGAAAGGACTTAATCCTGTACCCCTGCAGCAACACCTCCCCAAAAAGGGCAGAATCCCAGGGTGATGCTGTGTACCATTTCTGAGCATGGACATCCTTAATCCCAGGGCAGCCCTGAGCCAGACCCCATCACAGGGGTGACAGTTCACCCTGCCACGTGCCTGGCACAGGGGCCTGGAGCACTGGGGCTGTTCCCTGGGCTGGGGTGGGTGCTGGAGCAGAGGCAGCCGTCCCGGCTCCGCCGCGCACCGCTGGGCTTCCTCTCAGCCGTGCCAGGCTCCTGCCAGCTAAGCCTGAGGTGAGGCATTCACACTGGTATCTCTGTTAATATTGCCATAAAGCAATAAAGGTAACTTGATTGCGGAAAGGCAGGGAGACCAGTGGGTTTGGAGCCGTTCCACAGCACCGCTATTAGAAAGCTCGAAATGAGAGTTATTAAATTACTGCCAGGTACTGCAGGTTTTTCCTAACAGGGAGACTTCGGCTTGGCTCGGAAACTTAAGCTCTGGCTTGTTCAGGTTAATTAAAAGAGAGCTGGACATCTTCCAGGGCCTTGCTTCTCATTCCTGATGGCCACCCCCTCCCCTCCAAGGCATGGGCAGAGTGTGCCACAAGCACCCATGAGCATTACCCCACTGAGGGAGCACTGGGCAGGGCTGACAGCCCAGGGAAGCCAGGCTAGATGTCCTGTAGGATGCTGACCTGAGTGTCACTTGCTTTTGAGCCATCTGTCCTGGGATGCTGTTCCTGGGCCCACGGAGCATGGCAGGTGCTGGGGCTGAGATCCCTGCCCTCTGTCCCAGGTAGGGGCCTCAGGAACCCAACACAAGTTGCAGCCAAAGGTGTCTGTGATGCTCTGCATTTGCTTGTTGCCCCTGGTCCCCAGCAAGTTCCTGATTCCTTTATAGGAAAACAAGGGGCAAGTACAGTACAGTGAGAGAATGGCTGGTGGGAAGCAGGGGGCAGCAGGCAAAAAATGCCCATGCTGTCCCTCTTCCCACCCTTTTCATTGCATTGCTCTTAGCATCTGACATGTTCATGCTGCTGCACAACTGGCATTCAGGGATTCATGTGGCCTCATCACAGAGAGCAGGAAACAGTGGAAACAGGAAAGAGAGGGCAATTTGGGCTAGGTTTGGAGAGGATTGCCTTCTCTGACCAGGAGCAATTTTCCTTTCACCTGCATTTAGTCATCCCCGCTGCTGCTTTGACTCCTGCCTCAGCCTCTGCAGGTATTTTCCTGCTGCCTCACAGGGTGATGGAAAGTTTTCGGCAGCCCCCTCTCCTTCCCCTGGAGCAGATCACCTGCAGAGTGGCCTTTGTAGGGCTGGGGTGCAGGCAGGTGGCTGTTCTGCCTAGCCCCCTCTGGCTGGGACTACAGACAGAAGGGATGGGGAATCAGGGCTGTGCTGACCCTCCCTCCCCCTGCCTGTCTTTGATTCCCTGGTGCCGGGGAGAGAGAAGAGGGTTCAGGCCCAAAAAGCTCCCACTGTGTTCTTCCAGCATGGCTCTCTCTCTCCTGCTCTGCCTGATCTCCAAGCAGAGGGGGGCAGAGGCAGTGGCACACCTGAGAGGAGTTGAGCTGGGTCCCCCCAGTTTGTCCTGCTGTCCCTGGGGAAATGAAAAGCAGCCAGGGGTGTGTGGTGCAAGGAAGGTGCATCCCACTGCCAATCGAGCATGCCAGACAGGAGGGTATGGGGTGACCCCAAAGTCAGGCTGCCATGGTGGGGAAGGATCCTGTCGCCATCTCCTCCCAAAAACACCTTTGGGAGAGCAGGGAAGACTCCCAGCTCTGCGACTCCTCCACCCACCCCAAAATTTCCAGGTGGCAGAGGGTGCCTGGACTTGGGCCCAATACCCTGGAAGGGCTGGGGCCAGGTGTCCTGTGTGTGAGCACTCCCAGATCCCCACAGGACAGCAGGAGGGGGGTGAAAAGGGGTGCTGTAGCTGCTTGCCAGCCCCCAGCAGCCCCCACCCCTCTCCTGCCCTGGCCAGGCAGCCGGAGGTGAGGATAAATGCTGCTCACAGCTCCGTTAGTGACTCAACCCCCCAAAACACTTCTTGGACTCATTTTCCCAGAGAGAGTTTAATGGGGTTTGTCGTGCCAAAACCCCAAGCTATGCCTCACTTTCATCCCCTAATGCAAGCCATATATCAAGAGACACTAACAGAGCAGGGAGGGTTTCTGACAAGGGGATCCTGGGAACAATCAGCCAATACCCCCCTCCCCAGGCTGCGCCCCCCTGTTTTGTGCATTCCTGGTAATGTAAATAGAGAGGCGAGCGCTCGCAGCTCTCTCGGACCCGAGGAGCCCGTCTGGGGACGGCGCCAGCAGCTCTGCTGTCAGTCTGCTCTCGGGGGCTTTGCCTGGTACCGTTTGAAGTGTCTCAAGTATCAGCGTCAGCGCTGTATCCCTGGAGAGAGCATCCCCGGGGCCGGCAGTGCCCCCGCGCTTTCCCGCTGCATGCACTCCACAGTTAGGAGGTGGGAGGATCCAGCTCAGCCTAAATAGTCCCTTTTCCCCCCTGAAAAGCCACCCATCCTGCCAAAATAGCCTTCCTCCTAGCAGGCCATGAGATGAGGATGGAGGATGCAGCCCCAGCACTGACAGCATCCTGAGGAGCCCTTGGGGCCCTGAGGCCCTTCAGGGTAGCAGCTGCTGGGTCTGTCTCCTTCCACCAGCACCCTGGGCTGCCTCCATGCCCTGGCTCTCATGAGGGGAGAGATGCAGCTTCCTTGCTCCAGCGAGGTGGGGTGGCTGATGCAGCAGGTCAGGGCTCTCACACCCCATTTAGTACAGCATTGGGTCCTGGGGAGCAGGTGGTGGTTTGACACTGGGCACCGTCTCCAGGGGGGGTGGGTGCCCTCTCTGCGGTGTTTTATGAGGCATGGGAAAATCCAGAAGAATAACTTTTCTTAATTTAAACACCCATGTGTTTAAATTGCTTGTTGTGCATGTCAGCAGCATGGGATTAAGCTCTCCTGAAGGATCCTGGTTGTGTATGGCATTTTGTCACTTGGAGGGGACCTGCATGCCAGCCTGGACATGCATTTTTGTTCCCACAAACTTCACTCACCATCCCAGCAGAAACCAAAAGCTTCTTCAGGCAGGGCCAGGGAACCCAACCGGGCACACTTCATCCTTCTAAGGGAAAAAAAAATTCAAGCCAAAAAGCCTCCCCTGGGAGAGTTTCCAAAACAAATCTCAAGCCTTGGCTCACCACACAAAAGCAGGAAACCTCCTGAAGGTTTTCCTTCAGCTTGTCTGGATGGGAATCCCCAACAGCCTTGCAGCCAGGGCAAGGGACATTGCACCCAAGGTGCCACCCTGACCCTCAGGGCAGGAGGAGCAGACACAGCTGGGAGCATCAGGGTGCAGAGGAGGCTCGTGTGCTCAGAACAGGGTGGGCTCTGGCTGTGATACACTCACAGAGTCCCAGGCCAGCAGGAGAAACCCCTGAGCTGAGGGCCTTGGTGAGCACAGGCAGCCCATGGGACCATGTGTGTCTGGGAGAAGCTCCAAGGAGAGAAGGAGCTGGGATGGTGGCATGCAAGTGGGCTCACCATGAGGAGGAGAGACCCCAGTGGGGATAGGGACCCCTCAGGGCCACCTTCCTGTTCCCCAGCCTGCCAGGCAATGGGGATGGAGACTCAATGGATTGGAGCTGCTCCCCTCCATCATCCACATCCCCAGCAAGGCTGCAAGGAGGTCTCCCAAAGCAAAGAAGTGATGCCCCTGAGCTCCCTCCTGACTCTGTTGAGTGTCAGTAATTCAACCAAGGCTGGGGAGAACAGGAGGAGGAGGGCTGCAAACTCCTCATGCAGTGATTGCTCAGGAGAGGTTGCCCCTGGCTGCAGTCAAAGCACTCGTGGGGCAGGAATGGCACTGTACCATCTCATGGCTGAACCAAAGCTGTTCTGAGAAGAGGCCTCTCAGCTCCATGCCATGAGGGGTGTCCCCATGTGGATACCTCCTCTCTGTGGGACCCTTCCCCAGGGACCAGCCACCAGATCAGAGCACCCCTGCCCTGGCTGTCCCTGGCCTTGCCCTCTCCCACGCACCGCAGAGAATCCTGCCATGGGGCCAGTGATGCTGGGTGGCCCTGGAGGACCCCAGGGAGCACAGGGGGAGGGGATCTGTGAGGGGTTTATTTGGCAGGACCAGCCCTCGGCGGCCCCGAGCTTTACGAGGCAGCCGATGCGGCTGCTTCCTTGCGAGCTGCAGCAATAAAGCCTGCCGGGGGGTCAGAGGTGATACCGACTGCTCTTAAGTGGCCAAAACCGGTGGTCTGTGATGGAAACTGAACTTCTAGAGCCATAATCAGAACCAGAGGGGTTAAATTCCGATGGCTAAATACCAAGGACTTAGCCTAAACATCTCTCCCATCTTGCTCGGTCTGTCCCAAACAGGATCCTGCAGCGTGCGGTTGTTTGGGCAAGGTCAGGCTGCTGGCAGGCGAGGTGTGTGTGCCACATCTCCCTGCTGCCTTGGGATCACACATCACCAGTTCCTCCATCTCGGTGTGCTGTTGCACTGGGTAAACACCTCTGCAGTGCTTGGGAAATTTGGAGCGACCTGCAAATGGATGCAGAGTGAAGCACTTGCTGGTTTCAGAGGTCTCCAAAGAGCCAGGATGAGGCTGATGCTGGAAACCTGAGCCCTGTAATTGTATTGTTCTGCCTGAGTGATATCTGAAGGGCTGGCTGGTTTGTTTGTGTGTTTGTTTGTAGTGTAACTATCAAAGGAGGTCTCAGCCCTGATGAATGCTGCTTCTAAAAAAGGGCCTGCCCCGGAGCCAGCACCAGCCCTTCTCCAGTCGAGCCACTACACGTCCCCATAAGCATAACCCGTCCTACCAGTGGCGTCTCCAGAGGCATACCAGCATTCCTGTAGGAGTGGGGGATTGCCTGCCATGCCTGAAAACAGGTTCCAACATCGCTGAGCACTTCCAGGAGAACCCAGAGAAGGGCTCTCCGCAGGGGCCAAGCAATGGGTGAGAAAGGATATTGCCAAAATGTGGCTGTGAAGAGGCAGAGGGAGTGGGGAAGTTGACAGAGCAGGGCTGAGCAGATGCACCATTGTATTTGCTCACTTGTGGAAAGCTGACAGACACTTCCCTCCCCCCTAGGAAAAACACCAAAGAAATGCAAACATGACCATACATCCTAAGGTCTGTGTGCCAGATAGAGCACAGTCCTCAGAGGAGACCTGGCTGGACCTCTCATGGGCTGATTTTCCTGTTGGCCAGCCCAGTGGGGAGGAGGGAAAGCCCTCAGCAGTATCCAGTGCACAAAGCCACCCCCCACCCAGCACCTGTCCAGGGATCCAGGTACCTCCACCTCACCAGGTCCTGGTTTCTACCCCCAGGCTGTGTGAACAGCCACTGCTCCCTGTGGCAGGAGGTTAGCAGAGGGCCAGACAGGCTGCTGAGTGTTAGCATCAGTGTGGTTTATTACACTCATTAATGATGTGGAGAAGGCAGCATGTTAGCAAAAACGTGACATATTTAGGTTAGTTAAGGCTGAAGGACTTTGCTGCTGTGGGAAAGGATTGCATGAAGATATATGACATTCACCATGGGCCTGTGCAAGATGATGCATCTTGGATAGACTAATCAAGATAATTCACATATATTGTCCTAAATTAATTATAGCCACTAAGTACAA
Source organism: Molothrus ater (assembly GCF_012460135.2). Taxonomy (NCBI): domain Eukaryota; kingdom Metazoa; phylum Chordata; class Aves; order Passeriformes; family Icteridae; genus Molothrus; species Molothrus ater. The sequence goes on along the minus strand of NC_050487.2, from coordinate 17,311,577 downwards.
GCCCAACATGTCAATGCAGACAGCTCAATTAACAGCTCTTATTCAATATATGCTGATGGTCAAAAGAGCAAAGTAAAGATTACAATGGGCAGAGAGCACGGAGCAAAGCACTGGAAATATTGCAGTACCGCTGCTTAAATAAATGGCTTTGCCAGCACGTGAGGGAGCAGAGGGTGAGGGTGATGGGCACAGGGCAGTGTGGAGAGAGGCTAAAAGGGGACAACAAGGGACCTTCTTCAGCCCTCTCTTCCTGACAACCTCTTAAAAACAGAATAGATCAAGTATATGAAGCAGATTTTTAAATAGCAAGGGAGCGGGGTGGGAAGAAAAGAGCTATTTTAGAAAGCAAGTGCTGTTTGGGTGGAGCAGGAGCAGAGGTTCCCGTTCGTGCAGAGCAGTGACCCCAGGGCTCAGTGCCCGTGTGCTGGCCAGGGTGTGACTGTTCAAGGAGAAAAGGTGGAAAGAGGAAAAAGATGAGTCCAGCTCTGCGTACAGCGGGTGAGACAAGGACTGACTGCTGCATCCTGGCTTGATAAAGGACATGGAAAAGTTGGAGAGGGCTCAGGAATATGGGAAACTGCTTCTGAGTGGGAGGTTGAGGCAGGCCCCTGCCCATTCTTCTATCACAGCAGAGGTTAGGATGTGACTCCATTGCAGTCAGCACATGCTGAAGTGTAGGGATTTCTCTCAGTCAAAAACAAATAATGAAACCCAGTGACCAGGACTGGTGCAGGTCTTGCACCATGGAAGGAACTCACCAGGGCTGTGGACCTCTCTGTCACCCAATCCATGCAGCTGAGGGGCTTCCTGCAGCTTCAGTCAGGCTCCCTTTCCCTGGATTCTCATCAGGAAACCCCAACACCAGGTGCCCTGTGCTGAGGCAAAGGGTTTCATGCCTGAGCCCAGCAGTGGCTGTGGGAAATCTTCAGGCTGATTTCCCTCCTGCAAGACTCCAGCCAGCATCATGCAATCTCTTTTCATTCCTATTTCATGAGATGTGAATAATTAATGAGAACCACAATGTAGGGAGGATAAAATGAATATATAGATGTATACATATACTCATACACATGCATATATAGTGTTAGAAATAATCAAGGCTCAAATATATAGGGAATGTTGTGGTACAGCAGCCATGAAAATGTGGGCTAAAGAGCAGGAGCACAACAGAGTCATAAAAGGCAGATGGAGGGGCTTGAGGGGTGTAGAGGATGGGATACAGGGGCTGTCTCCTATGGCAGCAGGAACCTCCAGCCTTCCCAAACAGCCCAGGAGCTCATCACAGGCAGAGGCATCTCCCTCAGAGTTGTGCAGGGCTGTGCAATGCCACAGGGAGGGCGATGCCAAGGGCTACTCCTGCATTGCCTTGGGGAAGGGGTGGGATCTTGATGAGTGCCTGTGCTGCAGTGGGAGGCGAAGCCCAAGGAAGGCTGAGAAGCAGCATCCCTGGGAGCTGGGACTCTGCATCCCTGGGAGCTGGGATTCTGCATCCCTGACCAAACCACCCTCCACAGCCTCTCGGCAGCCATCCAAGCCCTGTGCTGTGTCTGTGTGCAGTTGAGCCTCTCACCAACCACAGCCAGCAAACAGGCAACTGAATTGTATGTGTGAAACCCAGAGACTCTCCCTTTAACTGCACAGAAAATCCCATCACCTGCTGCATCCGGCTCCCAGCCACCAGCCAGGCCTGACCAGTGCTAATTGGCAGTCATTAATTAGCCTTCCAGCAGGCTCTCACCCTGTGGACTTGCTGACAGAGCCCATTGCAACCTGCTGATGCAAGAAGAGAGCTGGTGTCCCCCTGCCCCATATGGACTGCTGGAGCCTGCCCTGAGGAGGGGAGAATCCCCCAGGCTCACCCCAGCCTGGGGCATGGGGACAGGGAAAGGGATGGGGACAGGGAAAGGGATGGGGACAGGGAAAGGGATGGCTCCTGCTGCCCACCCACAGCCCCGCTCTCTGGGGTGAGGCGCCAGAGTCATGGAAAACCAGCTGCCTTCCATGAAGCTTCTCTGAGCTAACCTGGAATGATCCTGTGGTGCAGTTCCCTGGCTGCTATTCCAGCTCGGAGGTGAGCCATGGCAGAATGGAGGTGGGGCAGACACAGGGGACAGGGAGAACTAAGAAATTGTATGATGATGTAGCTGTGGGTGACAGTTCCTGAGCTCAGTCATCAGCACGGTCACAGCTTCACTTGCCCAGGACATGGAGCACTTGGGCCACCCCAGAGCCCTGGCCCATGTTGCATAAAGCAGATTTGTAGGGCCTTTGCATCCCAGGAATTGGCCCTCATGGCCCACCCTGACCCAAGGACTCGGCCCCTTGTAACAGGAGGGTCTATGCTGGCAGGGTGTGTGGGGTCCCCACACAGGGACAGCAGGGATGCATGGCCACACTGTCACTGTCACCTGCACCCCAGCCAGGCCCTGTGTCCTGGTGGCACTTGAAGCAATGGACATGGGGACTCCATAGCTCTCTTGACTGCATATTCCCCAAGCAAAGCATGTGGGGCCATGCCTCAGCCCCAGCCATGAGCTGGCTTCATGGTGGGACACAGACTGCATCTGCTCCAGCCTGAGAGCTGGGTGCTTTCCTCTTTGTCCCTGCCCTGTATTTCCAGCTTTTGAATTTCCTTCACCCCAAAAATACCATATAAACAAACCCCCAGGAGTCCTCCTCTGCACAGTGTCCTGCCCAGTGCCAGCTCCCTTTTCCACTAGCTCGTGCTCCCACCACAGCAGGGACAATGTATCAGGTTGGCATCACCAGCAGGACAAGGTTTGTCAGCCCTTGGGTTGGCCCCAGCCTGGCTGTACCTGCACCGGGGCTGGGGACAGGCAGGGGCAGCCCACGGCCAGTCCTGCCCATCCTGCCTTTTATCCACAATCGGTGGCTCCCATTTCCCAGGTCTGATTTATCACCCCACGTTTTATAAATGGGTCATTTCCCATCCCCAGCCCGAGAGACAATTGTGATGGGCCCTGGCACCGCGCCACAAGCTCCTTTCAACTTCATAGCGAGTTCATCAAAGGCCCGGGACACCATTTCCCCAAACAGTAAAAGTGTCAGGGAAAGAGGCGTGTTGGGAAGCCTCGGTGACAGCCAAGTGCTTAATTAGTGGTAATGCAGAGTTTACAGCCCCCCTCACCGCCCCCCCTGGCCCCTTGTTTCTGGGAAGGGTGTGAAGGGTTAGACAGGTCTCTCTGCTGCTCGGTGACCCGTGATGTCCCTGCAGCAATACAGCACTGCCAGAGGGGATGGGGACATCCCAGCCTGGCTGCTGGGACGAGGAGGAAGACAGGAAGGGATTGGTTCATGTGGCACTCACTCAAGAGCATCCCCGTCCCCTAGGTCCCACTTGTGCTACAGCCCATCCCAGCACCCATAGGTGCCCTGCATCTGCAGGCATTCTCTTTTCCCTGGCTGCTGGGTGCTTGGGGAATATGTGGGAAAGACCCACTGCAGGCTCAGCAGTGGAAAGGCTGTGTCCTACCCACCCATCCTCATCCCAGCCACAGTCTCCTGGCTCCTGTGATGCCTTGCAGTCCCATGAGACCCAGTGGCAGAGCACTGGGCTGGTGCAGAGGCTGTGTACCACTGTCACATCCCTTTCATTCCTCTTTTTCCTCTCTTTCTTTTTTCCCAGAAATCACCTTCCTGCCTGTCACACTCCCTGCCTCTCTCTGGGCTGTTTTTAATGTATCCTTTTGGCAACAGAGCAGAGGGAGCTGAGCATGGTGAGTGGCATTCAGAGCAGAGCGTAAGTATTAACAGAGCTGAGGGCACTACAATGTTGGCACTCACTCTCTCACAGCTTCCCTAATAAATCCAAACATCAGCCAGGACTTTTAGCCCTGATGGGAAATTTAGCAGGGACTTGTTTCTGACTCCCACAGCCACCAGACCCATCCTCTCATTGTTGATATTTCTGGGGGTCAAAGTTTCCATCAGAAGTTGCAAAATACAGGTAAGGATCAGAAAGAAAATCAAGATGTTTGGCAATATGAGGATTTATCCATTCCATACATGGGTGCCCAAGGCTCCCAGGGGAGTGGATCACCATGGGGAGTGGGTCACCTGGGGAGCACTGCTGTCACTGCAAAGCTGGTGGTATACAGGGTGCAAGCAGAGAGGCCTCTATGATCACTTGGTCAGCAAAGTGCCATGTCCTGCATTAGGATGAAGCTGGCCCCAGCCAAAGCAGCACCTCTGTGACTTGGTTTCGTGCTTGTGAAGGTGCCACATTACCCTCTGAGGACATGCATGTGGCCAATGGGGATGAACAAGGTGATGGACTGTACCATGGCACTGCTTGCTCTCCAGGTTCTTCATCCCCCCAGGGCTGGAGCAGTGCTGTGCTGATACAAAGCAGATATAAAGCTGATTTTCATTAGGGAGGAGCACCAGGTTTCATGGTGGGGCCCTGCTTGCACCCAGCAGGGCTCCGACGCCAGCAGCTCTGCCCACTCCCCAGGCACGTTCCCCATGCTGGGTGACAGTGGCATCTTCCCACCACACCCACAGCACACAGCACCCAGATCTGTGATGGACCTCATCCCCACACACAGGACTGTACCACCCTCTGCACGGAACATTCCTGCCTGGATGAGCCCACAAAGGGAGCTGGCAGCTCCCTGGCACATCCCACCAGGCCATGGTTCCCTGCTTTGCCTCCCTGAGTTCCTGAGTGCTGGGCTCTCCCCCCGCCACCCTCCTCGGCACGGCTGGGGCCTTGCAGCTACAACCAGGAAACTATAAAACTTTACAGAGTGCGGCTGGAGAGAAACAGGAATTGCTGCAGTGACTGCCAGAAGGGCCAGCGTTAGATTCACAAGATTTTCCAGGGCTTGGACTCGCCAGGAAGGGATTTATCCACCTAGGAGGAGCTGTAAAAACTAAAATTAAATTCTTCATCTTGGAAAGGGTGGGGGGAGAGAATGAAGAAATTGCTTGACCTCCCCCCAAAATGCTCTCCTGGAGGCCAGGAACCTGAGGAGATGTGGAGCACCCATGGCTGCACCTGTGCCCAGCCCCTGGCTGAGGGGTCCTGGCACCACAGCGGTCCCTGACACTGCTTGTCCTGGCGCCCACATTCAGCACCCCTCCAATATGACCATCCTTTAGGGCATAATCTGGAGGTCTATGTGGATGCCATGGGGGAGGGTTGAAGTCAGTGTCCTCTCCCTGGCCCCATTCCCCATTAGTCCACCCCACGTGCTGCCATACCTGCTGCAAGTGGAAATGGTGCTGGGCATGATGTGGGAGCAGTCTGGGACTCAGCAAAGAGTAAGCAGGGATGTTCCACCTGGTATCCCAGCAGCTTCACTGGGATAGTTTTCCATGGTGTTCTGGCAGTTATTAAGCAGTTAGAAGGAAAAAACCATACTGCCCTGTGGATTACAGAGATGTGCCACAGCATCATGGGTTCCCATTTCAGGACACAAAGCAGTACCTGGCTGGGTCAGGAACTGCTGCTCTCTGAGGTGGTGCAGCTGATTTGGGGACCACACCTGGCATCCTGCTGCCAAAGGACAGGAGATCCCTTCCTGTGCCAGAAGCACCACCTCTCAGCCTGGGGGTATTTTGGGACTCAGCACAGTTCCTTGTGCACCTTTCTGCCTGTCAGCCTTCCCTGACTTCTCCTCCAGGCAGGTGTGGGGTGGGCAGATCCTCCCTCACCACTCTTCTCCTCCCCATCCCACCAGGCTCACATGGAGATGGTGGGTAGGGGCACAGCAGGGTCACCCAGCCACAGCCTGCTGAACAGGCCCTGTCACCCACGGGCTGCTGGGGCAACACAGCTCACATTCCTCTACACCTCCTCACTGGGTTTTTCCCAGTATAATGGTGCACATTAATGCTTTTAGGAAAAGCCCACAGGCTTTGAGCGCTATTTCCTATGTCAGGGAAGCCAGGAAGGCCAGGACAGCACCCTGGTCAGTGTGCTGCAGAGAGGGCTGTGCTGTGACAGGCTCTTTTCAGGAATTTTGCACTCTTAGGTGATGAATCTTATGTCACTGATCTCTTTCCAACCAGCTGAATCCTTGGAGCCTTGAAGCCTCACTGCTGAGCAGCATGGGAAAGCATCCCAACACAGGGAGAAGTCAGGCTGCTCCTCCAGACGTGTGGAGGCAAAGATCAAACAAGGCTCACTTGGAAACCTCAGCAGAACTGTGCCAGAGGACACAAAGGATGTCCGGGTCATGCCAAAGCTGCAGCTCTGCCACTGCTGGCTCCCAGGAAGAGCCAGGCTGTGCTGGGGCCCCAGCAGGTCCATCTGCCTGGCTGGTGGAGCGAAGCATGGCATGCCAGCAATTTGTTTTGTACTCAAGCTGGAAAGCCAAGGGAAACCCGAAGATGTGAAGTTTATGTGCAAAATCCCATCAGCTGAGTGCCTGGCTGTTCACAGTGCCACGTCGCTGGCTTCCTGCCCCACTGGGACACCCAGGTGCTGTTTTGCAGATGGGCTTTGAGGCAATTTTCCTTTATTCCAATTTTTTTGCCCAGAATAAATTTTACACCAAAAGCATGGAAGCACTGCTGAGAAAGTATGTATCAGGGAATGCTCTTTCATTGCTTATTCTGGTTTTCTTTCTATTTTCCGCTTGTCACTGCCAGTGCAGGCTCTTAAAATAACTGGCTACTTTAAACCATGCTCCTTTGTTCCCTGGCTGAGCACCGCTGGCTGCCAGCTGGAGAGAGAGGGAGGTGAAGTGTCAGGGCCCTGCAGAGAGTTTTAAAGGAGGTTTGTGGTGATGGGGACAGTGCGTTACACCCCGAGTCTGAGCTGCTCTCTCCCTTGTTACCAGCAGGGCCCTTTCTTGTGGGATTTCCCAGGGAAGCACTGAGTTTGCAGGTTCTCAGCTGGTCCCCTCTCTGCCACCACCCAAACTTCATCCAGGCTCCAAGGGGGCCGGTGTGGATCTGTACCCCAGCTCTGCAGCCTGCAGACATCCCCTGTGGACTCCTCACAGTGCTGCCCAGCTTCAGACTCCTGCCCTCAGGACTGCCCCCTTCCCACCCTCACACCGTCTGCTTTGCAGCAAATTGTTTAAACCATGAAAGCTCCTGAGCGCTGGAGGGAAGAGGTGGGATGGAGGCCACACAGCTCCCTTGACCCCAGTTAGTGTGGGAAAGGGCTACGGCAAAACTGGTTAGGAACTGGCAGCCAGCCCCAGGGGAAGCAACAGCTAAGCCTGGGCTTATCCCTCCCAAGCCAAGAGCCAGGGCAGAGGATGCAAATCCCAGGCAGGCCAGGAATTGCCTGGCACCTCTCCCAGGGTGTTTGCACCTTCATCCTCGGGCACCCCAGGAATGTGGTGTGACGGGGAGAGGGGATTCCTGCAGCCAGGGGGAAAATGGGCTGGGGGTGCGGCCGGCCAGGGCGCTGCCAGCAGGCCGGGCTCCACCACCTGCAGGCACCGGGGCTGGGGCACAGCCCGGCTTGGAAGTGCTACATCGGAGGCTTGTGCCATGCCTGGGCACGTCCCCACTTTGTTTATTCCTTTGACCTATTATTTTATTTGACTATTTTTTCCTGGCTGCCTTTTTCTCACGGTGGCTGTGTTTATTTAGCACGCCAGGCCTGGAGCCTGCCGGGCTCGTGCTGCTGCCGAGCTCAGCCGTAACCCGGGCACAGCAAGCTCACGACAGCAAACCCAGACTGAGGTTTCTCCCAAGGGCCTGGTGGGGTGTCTGCAATTGGTGGGACCATGTTTTGAGGGGACAGTGGACAGTGGACAAGAGCGTGGTCATGCGTGCTTGGCACCGTTGATGTTGCTAGCACGCAGCCACACCAAAGGGCTCCAGCACCTGCATGCCTGCCCACCAACACAACCCTGGGGGCTGTGGCAACTGCACCAAGCAGAGCAACTCTAGGCTGGAAGGAGGCAGGTTTGGAAAGTACCAGGCTGGTCTGCAAAGTAGTGCCAACCCATCCCCATGTCATCAGTGATTCCCCTTGGGGACCGTGTCCCCACCAGCCTCCCAAGGTCCCATGTGGTCCCAGAGCCCGAACCTCAGTGTGATGTGGAGATGCCAGCAATCCCTCAGCCCTCCTCCCTCCCAGGTCCTGTGTGGCATCTCCCACGGTGACAGCCCCCAAGGACCCAAATCACTGGGTCCTCTTGATGCCGAGGATGTGGCTGCGGCTGGGGGCCGGGGAGCCATGGCAACCCGGCAAGAATGGGGGTTGCCATGGCAATGAGAGGCAAAGCATCCGGAGCAGGCTTTGGGCAAGGGATGCTCCAGGTGGGATGGGAAGCAGGACCAGGCTACTGCCCCAAGGTCAGGGAAGGCCGAAGCCTCACATTACACTCCAGGAAAAGGCAGCCCTGCTCTGAGGGCTGCCCCTGGCCGACAGCGCCTGGTGGGGGTGGGCAGGTGGAGGCTGCTGGGGCTCAGGCTCTGTGCTTGGCCCTGCTTTGGTCCCATTGTGCCCACTGCCACCATCACCTCTGGCTGTTCCCAGGCAGCCCCAGCAGGACACAGTGCTGGTTCCTGTTCAGTCCTGAGGAGCAACTATCTTTGCAGAGCATGCAGGGTCAGGAGAGGCCTCTTGGATTTTTGCAGCCAGGAAGTCTGCCAGCATCTCTTGTTATGAGTATGAACCCCAAATATCTTGTCAACCTGTTTAGGGTTACTACCCCCCACCTGGGAATGCCTCTCCAAGCTGTGGCACAAAGCAGGTTTCAGCCCCTAAATCTCTGGGTTTGGAGATTATCTGCTTCCTGTGACTAAGGCAGGGCACCCAGCTGACCCCAGCTCAGAGCTGAGCATGCAAAGGGCCTCTGCACTGGCATTTCAGCTGCAGCCCCCTAAAATGTCCCTCCTAATGGGGCCAGGCTGCTAATTGCCTGGTTAGCAAAGGTGCCTGAGAGAGCAGTGGGCTGGGTGAGGGTGATGCATCAGCAGCTGATGACCCTGCCTTTGTCCCCTCAGTCCCATGGCCACCCACTCACCAGCGCGCCCCCGTCCTGCCGCAGGGCTGGGAGGCAGCGAGGGGAAGGGGGCGATGGGAGGAGGAAATGGACCTCCCAGCTGGGAAGCACACAGGAGAGTGACATTTGCCAGACACTGATGCTGCTTTTGATAAAGAGCAGGGGGCAGTTTGCTGCCCACAGGCACCCATGTTTCCCACACCTCCCAGCAGCTGGGGGACAAACGTCGTCCCCCAGCTCTGGAGCCTTTGCCTCCCACAGAGCCGGAATCACGCGAGGCTGGATGCCTTCCTTTCCCTTTCAGCCCCAATGGACTGCAGAGCAGTGAGGGAAAAGGGAAAAATCCTGATTTTTATTTATTTTTTGTGTGGCATTTGTCAGCACCTGAGGACAAAGGACTGGTGCAGAACTGGACAGTGTCACCTGGACAGCATCAGCACGGTTGCAACATGCACCCTGCAGCATATGGACAGGGCTTGCTCTGCAAACACACAGGCCTCATCAGATTTTCCCAAGGGCACATCCCCACTGCAGGAATGAGCCCAGAAGCCAGGATGACAGCCACCCTTCCTTCTCATGCTGCCTCCCCGGGTTCCAGCACCAAGCAGGCCCTTTCTCCCTGCAGACATCGTGGCTGAGCTCTGCTGCAAGCGCGCCAGCGAAAGGGGCTGGCGGCCGCTGGCAGCCGCTTCCAGCGATTCCACCCTGGAGCTTGTGGCTGGGCTTTAGATCTGCTAAGCCTGCTTCAAACTTTGCACTGGGAGAAGTGATTTGTCTGCAAATGTTATGTGGTTAAAATAAATGCAGAGAATTTTAATCCTGGGAATTTGGAAAGTAGGAGATTTAAAATAACAAAACCCTTTCATATGGCACTTAATCCAAAATTAGCTGGGTTTTAAGTTTTACAGCAGTAGCTGATCATTCCTCGGCCACCTCCTGCTCGGCGTGGGAAGGGGGGGCTCCCCAGATTCCCGGAGCAGGGGGCAGAGGGGGCTGCAGGATGGGCTCTCCAGGCCCTGTGAGCCTCGCCGTGCCAGGGCGGTGCCGGGGTAGTGACGGCACTCTTTTTTTTGTTGACGTGGAATGGATCTCCCACAGCTACTTAAGGTTTTAATTGCCCTGTGATTAAAGTTTTCATTACTAAGCAATTAGCACCTGAAATTTTAAGTGCTGAAGTGTTTAACTGCATCCTGAAGCTGCCAGAGGTGAGGGGTGGTGGAAGTGGGTGGGATGGGAGAAGGTTTTGAAGTAGGGACCACGAGCAGCAGAAGGTGGCTTCCTTGCTGGGCCCAACCGGGCCGGCACGGGTGCTGTGGCTGCCCCGACCCGCTGGCAGCGCCAAACTCCTGGCAGCACAGGGAGGAGCTCCCGGAGGGGCAAGCACCCGGGAAGCCTGGGAAGGAGACAGGCTGGAGCCAGCGCTGGTCTGGCGGGGAACACACCGGCTGGGCGAGCTGGCACCCGGCAGTGCTCCCTGCCCTGAGAACGGGGACCCACGGGGCTCCTCTTGCACTGGGGGTGGCACAAGGGACCCCCCAGCAGCCGCATGGCTGACCCAGGTGCCTGCTCAGATGTCGCCCCTCCAGTGCAGCCCTTTGGACAAAGGACTTGCAGATGTCACTTGATGCCGTGATGGCCCCTACTACAATATGGTATCCGGCCCAGAAACGTGGGGAAATCCCCACCCAGCTTCCCCCATCCTCAGCACAGCTGTGCTCCAGGTGAGCACACAACGGAGGCCTCTTGCAGGGCTTTTTCTTGCATTCATCCAGTTCCACCCTTCAAACACACGTCCCCATACTTACCTTGTGGCAATGAACTCCTGGGACTGGCTGCTTCGTGAGGAATATACTCCCTTCTGTTTGTTTTTAGACTCTTGCTGGGTAATTTCATTTGATGCCCTTTAGATCTTCTGAGAAAACACGAATAATTGTTCCCTAATCACCTTTCCTTGTGGAACTGCAGATGAGGGTGCCGCACGCAGAGGAGGTGAGGGGCGGTGGCTGGCGCAGGGGCAGGGTGCGGGGGTGCTCCGTGTGCGGGGCCGTGTCTGACACACACCGTGCGTGTGCCCGTGTGACAGGGACCCGGCACCGGGGCACAGCAGGGCTCTGTTTGGAAATGGACACTGAGAGTCCGGCTTGCTCCAGCAGGATGGAGTCTCTGGGTGAGGAATTTCTTACGGAGAGAGGGCTGGGCTGGGAGGTTTGTCCTCTGAACCTTCCACGGCCGTTGCTGCTTTTCGAGGTTTTCCTTCCATGTCTGCCACTCCCTGTCTGCACAGGAATGCCTCCCAGGGACACCATGGGCACCGCAGCTCTGCCGTGCAGGCTGGAGGCTACTCTAAGGCAGAGTATCACTAACTCAGGTCAGTGCTGCACACAAACTCCCGTGCCTATCCCACAGCCTCACGTTTCATCTCTCGGCCCATCCCTGTCCACGTCTTGCTAACACTGTGCTCGTTGCAGCCCTCTTCAGCTCCAGCCGTCAGCCCAAGGTGCCAGGGAGAGGTTCAGGGCTCAGTGTATGTGCAGGGACATTGTGTGGCTGGGATCTGTCCGTGTTTACACAGAAATGCCTATCTCCAGCCACGCCATCACCCCGTCCCTCGGGGGCCACAGCAGCGCCATCCTCAGCACCGAGTCCGTGCCCAAGCAGGCAGGCTGGCACCGAACACCCAGCCCCTGCCAGCAAATACCACGCAGTTACCACAGTTATTTGGTATTGTGCAGGCTCCGGAGCCCTGCCAGCGCTGCTCCCCAGGCTGCCCACCAGCTGCAGCACACAGGCGGCCACCAGGGCTCCCTGGCCGGCGAGCTGCCCTGAAATCCTGAGCCCCGCAGGCACCGGGGAGCCGGAGGCCCCGGGGAGAGGCCGGCTGGCAGCACCAGCCCGGAGGGAGCGAGCGGGGGCTCATTAATTACAGCACGTGGGGAGCGACGCGATTGTATGGAGCATCCTCCCCCAGCCCGCGCACCCCTGCTGCCTGCTCCAATTTCTCATCCTATTCTGAAATAAATTCCTTTCGGGCTGAAATTTGCCAGGCATGGCTTGGCTCCAAGGGGAATTCTTGGAGAAAGTTTAAGTAAAATTGGTTCAGCCATTTTTGAGTTATTCAAGTGTGAATAAGCAATTTCCCCATGTGCTCCGTTCAGAAATTTTGTGCTTGGGTAACTCAGACCTCTGGAATTGCAGAATAAACGAGGTTTCTGCATCTCACTAAGCCGGCAGGGAGGGGATTTCCCGAGAGTGACTTCACAGGGAGACAGCAAATCTTCCCACCCTGAGCCTGGCCTTTCGTTAAGATTCTCAGCATCTCCACCAGCCTCTGGCCCTCTCCTTCCCCACTGATGCTAGATTATACCCCCATGCATGTGTTCACGATGCCAGCTTCATCACTCACTTCTCTGCTGCTTATCCCCTTGAGTGACAGCATGTCCAAACCAACAATTTCTGCTTTGCTCAAACTTTGGCCTTTTCCACGAGTGCAATCCCCTTACTGGTGCTTTGCTCCCCAGTCACTTCCCTTTACCTGGAGAGAGCAAAGCCCCACTTGCTGCATCTCCTGTCCCTCACAGAGATTTATCACAGTCATATGTCCTGTCTTAAATCAACACCCCAGCTCTCTTGGGCATGACTTTTCCTTCAGGAACCATGCCCAGTGGTGCTGGGGCACTGTGGCAATCCTCAGGGCACAGCATTCTGGTGAGACTCCCTGCAGCTCCCAGAGGATGCCAGCATTCCTGCAGTAGGAGTCAGTCATCTCCAAATTTTCAGCTGCCCAGACAGAGCTCAGGTCTGTGCCAGCCTCTCTGGCCAGGACTTGGGAAGCCAAATCCTTCCAGGACATGGAAGGAAAATGCCCATCCACAGCCCTGATGGGAGTGTGCAGCAGAAGGCAGAGGGGATATGGAAGTGCTCTGTGTCTGTCCTCACAGAGGAGAGGTCAACCATAGCCAGCCCTGATAACCTCCCAGATTCCTGCTCCTGCCAGCAGCCACAGAGAGCATGGCCAGGAGTGTGGTCTTGCAGCCTCCTCGCTGCACCAGCATGGGGCCAGGGCTGGGGCTGCACGGCAAGGGAGTTTCTGGGGCAGGTTTCTGGGGCAAGAGCACTGTGGGGAGGTGCCACTTGCAGATGGCAGGTGTCTGCAGGGACAGCCCAGATGGCTCTGCTGGGGGGATGAGGCTGCCCAGCGTGAAGCAACCAGCCATGCATCCCACTGCCCCTGGACCTGCTGGAGTTCCAGCCACTCCCAGGGACCAGGGGCATCAGCAATCCCCAGCATCAGGGACTTGCAGGATTTTGTTAAGCCCAAGTGAAGCCTCCCTTGGTATCTGAGGGGCAGATGCAGCACAGAGGGCCAGGACAGGTGGCAGTCCATGTCCCACATCCATCATGGCAGATATGTGTCTGTCCTGAAGGATGTGAAAGTGCCAGCTCCAGCCACCAGGACAGTGTGTGTGGATACACCATCCTGAGGGAGCAGAGTTTGTCCCAGACCGGGCCCCAAAACCCGCCATAGCAGAGTCAGGACAGAGGGGAAGGAAGACTGAGGCACCCACAGGCTTGTAAACTGTGGCTGCATGTGTGGTAACCAGCACCTTCTCCCACCAGGAATGTGATGGGCAAGGCACCTTGTGGGTAGGGGTCCTGGGAGAGGTCACTTCAGGGTGCTCTCTGCATGGTTTCAGCTTAGCCAGGATCACAGCATTCATCCCTTTCTCTGTGGTGGGATGGGATGGGGAGGAGTATGGTACAATGAGATGAGATGAGATGAGATGAGATGAGATGAGATGAGATGAGATGAGATGAGATGAGATGAGATGAGAGAAGTAGGATGGGATGTATGGGATGAGCTGAGGGAGAATGGGGTGAGATGGGTTGGCGGAGGGTGGGATGCATGAGAGACAGGATGGGACAGTAGAGAATGGGATGGCAATGGGTGGCACAGGTAAACCAGGCTGTCAGTAGTGTGGCACAGAACGGCTCATGGTCCCCTCATCACACACTCCACCAGGCTCACGCGCTCATCCGCACCCGGAGGGGCGGGGGACAGGGCAGCGCGGGCCGAGGCTGTGCGGGGCAGGCCGGGAGCGCGGCCCCTTTAAGAGCCCAGTTCCGCGGGCGGCCGCTGGGTGGGGCGCGCTCCCCGCCCTGCGCCTCCCGCGCCAGGGGGCGGGGCCATGGGGGGCGCGCCGGACAGTGCCCGCCCCCTCCGATTCATCTTTCCGCATAGGCTCCGCCCCCCGCCTCATCACGGCCCAATCGGCGCCGCGCTCGCCGTCGCCAGGGGCGCCGGGTTGCCAGGGGCGGGGTGATTGGCGGGCGGGCCCCGCCCCGCTCGGCTCAGCAGCGGCGGCGGCGGCGGCGGCGCCAGAGCGCGAGCGTGGCGCGGCGGCGAGAGGAGCCGCGCGTGGCGCCGAGCTCGGGACTGCCCGGCGGGGCCGCCCGCACCGCCCCCGCTATGGCCGCGGCCCGCCCGGGGGCCCCCCCGCCGCCGCCGCCGCTGCTCCCCCTTCTGCTGCTCCTGCTGCTCCCCGGTGGCCGCCGCGCTCTGGAGGGTGAGTACCGGGCGAGCGTGCCCGTCCGCCGCACCGGGGCCCGAGCACGGGTGCACGCATCCTCCGGGATGTCCCAGGCCCGTCGTGGCTCAGCGCGACTCGGCGTCGCGCCGCGGATGCTCGGTTGTACCCGCGGAGCGCTCGCCGCCGCAGCCCCGTTCCCAGCGCTTAGCCGCCCTCAGTAGGTTTCAGAGTCAACGCCCCGTGGAACCGAGCCCGGCGCGGCAGAGCCGCGGCATCCGCGGCCGGCGGCTGCTGGCAGGGAGCGGCGCCTCTTTGGATACTCGGTTCACGTTTCGAGGCTTTTCGCCACGACCGAGAGGGCTGGAAAATTAATATTTCTTTCAGTGGAAGCTCTTGGCGTGCCAGAACTGGTGGGGCCGCGGAAGGAGTGTCCGTGTGCCGTGTCCGGCTCCATCCCTTCCCCGGCAGGGCTCGCCGCGCCCGCTGCCTTAACCCCCGAGGCTCCAGCGTGGGACCTCCGGGGCGAGTGGCCACGCGTGCCGCATCTATCCCCGACTGGTCTGCGCTCCGCGGCTCGCCCACCCTCGAGCTCCAGTGGAGTTGGGAATAGAACGGGGAATAATTCTCTCCCCCTTGGAAAGTGAACCCCGGTCCGCGGGGCAGCGCCGCTGCGCTCGTAGCTTTGAGCGAGGAAAGAGGCTTTTGGCCCCGCTGGGTACCGGGGCTTCCCGAGCGGGCAAGGCGGGTCGCACCGGAGAGAAGGAGGAGAAGAGGGCCCGAACGGGTTTTGTCTCGGCACGAAGTGTGCGAGGCTCCAGCCGGAGTGCCGGGGCGGCGGCGTTCCGGTGTCCGGTAACCGAACCCGCTGCCGGAGCGGCGGGAGGGGGCTGGCGAGGGAGGGACAGAAGGGAAGGGAGATCCCCCGGTCGGAGCGGAGCTGTGGGTGCCCTGCCCGGGCAGGGGGCGGCGGGGGCTGCTCGGAGGCTGTGTCGTGCTTCGGGCTCCCGCTGCCGTCGCCCCGCGTTGCGAGGTTCGGGCCGCGGCGCCGGGGGTGGCCGTGGGCAGGAGCCCTCCCCCGCTGCGGGGGCTGGGGGACGTCTTTCCTCTAGCTTTGGGCTTTGTAGAAAGTTTGGGGGCTGCTTTTTGTCCGCGTTCCTTTTCATCCTCCCTCCATGCGATTTTCTTTAAAAGGAAAAAAAAAATTTAAAACTCCTCGTCCTTTGTAGGCTGTGGGAATCAGAGCTGTGGGCCTGCCGGGTCCGTGAGCTCCCGGCTAAGCGGGAACCCCGCGGCAGGAGGGGAAGGGAGAAACCACCGGCACTCAGCCCTCGCGGGATGGGGAGCACCCGCCCGGGCATCCCTGCCTGCTGGAGAGGTGCCGGGGGATGAAGTTGTGGGCAGGGAGCCCGGCGGGGCCCCACGCTTGCAGCTAGCCTCTCGCAACCTGCTTCCCATCGGCGGTTTAGGAATTTGGGAAGGATAGATGGCGTGGGGGCTGGCAGCACCGGTGTGTATCACCTGGGGACAGTCCCTCCTGCCTCTCCCCCGCTGCCGTCTGGGGATGGAGCAGTGCAAAGAGTCGGATGGAGAGAAAATAAACAAGCCCTGCTGAGGAGTCACTGGGTTTTTTCAGCTTCCCGAATGTGTGGAGGGGTCAGGGCTGAACACATCGGCTGAGAGGTCAGGGCCCAGCTGGGTGCCAGCCCGGTGGGACCACTTCAGGGCTGGCTGGCAGCTGCCCAGCAGTTTTTGGGCTGGTCCCGATTCCCCGTGGGATTTTCTCTTTTCTTTTTTTTTTTTTTTTTTTTTTCCCTTTGCTCCTGTTCGAGCTGGAGGGAAAGTTGCAGCTGGCCTGGAGAGGCTTCTGCCTCTGCAGCTTAGAGAAGCTGCTGCTCACATCAGGGTCAGCGAGCTCCTGCTCCCGCTCTTCGGCTACGTTTGGCATTTCTGTCCACGCTCACCGCTGCTTCCTGACGGGGACTGGCGCGTTCCAGAGGTTACTGTAAATCTCATGTGCACGTTTGTTTGGATATTTTAGTGCTGATCATAAATCTGGCATGGCCATAAATCTGTACGCACGTCCTGCAGACAACAGCAGCGAGCAGTCCCCAGACCCGGCCACTTTACCGTCCCCTCCGAGGTGCAAAGGGCTGGAAGGGCAGGGGGCTTTGGGGCTGGATGGCGCTCCCCATTCCCCAGGGGATGGCGGGGAGTTGGGTTTCTTTACAAGGCCCCACGGGGGTGGAGGAGAAAAGCCGCGCTCGGCAGCAGCTCAGTGAGGGCTTTGTGCTGCCGAGGAGAAAATGGTTTCTCTCCAGATCCTGTAAGTGCGCTGGGTCTGTTTGAAGTCACAATGTGTTTTTCTTCTCCGGTTCAGCAGTCCCCGGGCCGGCTGCAGAAGGAATGCTCTATCCAGGGGCAACAGCGGATCCTTTCTCCAGCACAGGGGTTTGAGCCGAGAAGTTTGTCCCAGCGGGGCTGTGGGAGCAGAGGCCCTGTGGGGAGCGGACGCGGTGGAACAGCACGGGGAATGTGCCGCGTTCCGGGCCCTTGCCGACCATCCAGGGCTAAAACCCCAGCCTTCAAAACACCCTGGCCCAAGGGAGCATGGACAGCCACAGACTGGATCTGCCTGTCGCCCTGGGGGTGCGGGTAGGCTGGGACAGGGACCTGCTCTCCCTAGGAGCCACTCTCCCAGGCTGTTCCTGCTCTGAGCAGCCTCTCTGGATTCAGGACTCCATTTAAACTTGGAGTTTCCCACGTGCTTCCCTGTGAACTCCCATGCAGAAGCACTGGAGTTTGCTGCACGTAGTCCTGAGCAGACCTGAGCTCTAGTGAAATAGCCAAACCCCATAAGGCAGCAAGATTTCTAGGGGGGATTTTCTTCACTGGCTCTGCCCAGTGACGCCCCCCAGACCCCAGCTGGGTGTCACACAGATTGACCACGCTCCTCTCTACACCGGCAAACCCGTGCTTAATTGACCGCTTTGCTGGAGTTGCCAGGTGTTTTCTTGGCGGAGAGATTTGCTTTCTGTTTAATTACTTTTCACAAAAATGGCATGTTTCTTGGCGGGGCAATGGGTGAAGTTGGCCCTGCTGTTTTATGGGTGCTTGGGGTAGGGCTGTGAGGGAAAGCGGATTGTGGGGCTCTGCAACCCTCGCTGGATTCATTAAATCTCCTGTTCCTCGGTAAAAGCTGCGCTCGAGGAAGCCTTCCCGTCTGTGCTGCCGAGGAGGGGAGGAGAAGGGCTTTCCTTTGTGTCAGGCGGAGCATGCGGAGAGCTGGGGAGAGGGAAAACTTGGAGCACCAGGATCTGTTTGCAGCCCCACATTTCTCCCTCGGTGTACAGCGAGGCTGTGGCTGCCAGGCCATGCCTGCCCAACCCCTGCAATTGGGAATAGCGGCCTTTGGTTTTTAAGGAATGAACCGAAACTCCTTGTTTTGTTATGATGACTTACTGCAAGAGATATTTGGGGAAACCAGTTTGTTGCATTTTCTTTCCGTGAGCCGTTTGCTGCTGCCGCTGGAGCAGAGGAGCTTGGCGTTTAATTAAAACAGCCCCAGCAATCTGAATCACAGACTTGCATGTTTTTAAAATTGTAGCTGTTCCTGTTGTGCTGAGTCAAACTGGTTTGTCGGGATTAAGCGGCTCCCAGGCGGAGACGCGCTGGGGGAAGGGTGCTGGGGTGGCCCCGGGGTCGGAATCCCCATTCCCAGCTGGTGCAGACCAAACGGTGGGTGTCAGCCTCCCCCGGAGGAGAACCCTGGGAAAGGGGGACTCTACCCAAGGGCTGCGGTGGAGCTGGTGGTTGCCGTTGCCACAAGCTTCTCAGTGGTTGAAACCATAATGAGCTGCTGTTGTTTCTGGGTCCAGCATGTTCCCATGAAGTGTTTGGGGGATGGTGATGCCCCTCCATGGGCAGGAATCTCCTTGTAGAGCCAGGCAGAGCCCCATGCCCCAAGGGATGGGCTGCCATCTTGAAGGGCAGGCAGCCTGTTGCAGTGACACTCCCACCGACTGGGACCGTCCCATTTGAAGTCATGTTTTGGTTTTTTTTATTGCATTTTTGTTGTTGTTGTTGCTCCAAACCCAGCCCTGTGCTCTGGCTGGGCGGTGCTGGCTGTGGGGCATGGGCTGTTCCCTCGCAGAGCTGAGCCTCAAGCAGGAGCCATTTTGTAGGGAAGGCAGGTGGGCATCCTGCCTGTGACGGGACAGGCTTGGCACTGTTGGTGGAGCCTCATCCTCCTGCATCTGGGGACCGTTATCACCCACCCTCAGCATTGCCACAGAGGACTCATGGAGCTGAGCTTGGGAGTGGGGCACTGTCCCCTTTCTGCAGGGCCACGTGCCTTTCCCACAGTGCCATCACTCCCAGAGGGGCTGCATCCCTCCCCTGGTGCCCACTTTCCCCTCAGTGCAGCTCAGCCCTCCAGCCTGTGCTGCCTGAGCCGGGAGGTTGAGAGCCCAGTGCTGTCTTCGCATGGCCGCCCTGCTGAAGAGGAGCAGGAGCCATCTTGAGAAGAGGCTGGAGCACAGCACAGGGCCGAGCACCAGGCCCCATGGCCGCTCTCCACGCACGTGCCCGCGTGTGCTGGCTGAGGGTCCCTGGCTGGGACAGGGGAGGGTTTTGCTGGGGCATTCTCTTTATTTTATTTTTTCCCATTGCTAAGCCCCGCTGCGCTGCAGGGCCTGGCGTTTCTCATGCATGTGGCAGAAGCTGTTGACAAACACCTGTTTCTGGGCCCCCTCCCCAGGAATGCCCCGGGGGCCCTGCGGGGGCTGCAGGGATGGGCAGCAGGGATGTCCCCTCCCAGGGGAGCCCTCCCCCAGGATTCTCCTGCCCAGCAGCAGCTGCAGGGGGATTTGAGCCTCCCTGTTCCTCTGTGAGGTGTGGCTGTTGCGCAGGGCTGCCGAAATCCATCCCTGTCCCAGGGAAGGGACACTGCTGTCCCCATGTCGCCTGCGCACAGTCCTGCATCTCTCAGGTGCTCAGTGCCTGCCCAGCAAGGGCTGGGGCGCAGGGGGACCCCGCAGGGAGGGGGGGCACGCACACGCGGCGTGCTATCCAAGGCCTTTTTTTATTAATGAGAAAAATGTGCAGGGCTTGAACGATCGCCAGGAACAGATTTATTCTAGTTCCCCAGAAATTAAACCGAAATGAAGGAGCAAGTCAGCCTGGCCCGGCACCCCCTCCTGACTCTGTGCTTGTTTTAACTTTGGAAGAATCTGACTTTGGGGGTGGGGGAGGTGGAGGAGGGAGGGGGGGGCAGTATTTGGGTTTAAGCAGTTCCAGATGGGCTTGGTGCTCTCAGAGAGCTGAGGAAGTGAGCAGAGAGCAGCGCGGAGATTTGGGTAACTGCCCCAGGCAGTAGAGAGGAGGGAGATCTTGGCAGAAACTCCCACTCTGCGCTGCCGGGATGGGATGGAGCTTGGCAGCCAAGCTACCCGTCTGTGGGGCGAGCCTTTGGATGTGCACAGAGTAACCTTTTTTGGGGAAGGGGTGGTTGTTTTTTTTCTTTTAAATATCATTACTCTTTCTCTGGGCGCTTTCCAAAAGTACAACCTGGAAAAAAAATGGAGCTGGAGGGAGAGAGGGGCCTTTTGGATCTCAGCCTGACGCAAGCAGTTGCCCTGCGGAGGCAGGTCTGCAGTACCGACTGCCTTTTCTTCCATCCCCTGGGGACTTTGGGGCTCTTCATCTACCCGTACCAGCCCAGCTCAGCTTGGTGGCCCCATGGGGACACCTGCCCCATGAAAACATGGCCACAGGGCAGTGGGGTCACAGAGAGAGGTAGCAGGAGTGTCCCCATCATAACATGTTTTGGAAACAAGGGTGGCTTTGCAGGCTGATTTGCTGCCCATGGCCTAGTCAATGGCATTTGTGGCTCGAACAGGTCTGGCATCTCCTGATCAGATGAGTTATTTCTGTGGCAGCAGAGGATGGCGGCATGGCCATTCCTGCTGGGGACGGCGACCTATAAATCTGTCCTGCCTGCTGGCCCTCGAGCTCCTGCCTGCCTGCCTGGCACAGCTGGTCACATTGTCCATATGGCAGAGAGCTGCAGAGGGCAGCCCCTTCCCCTGGGCCAGGCAGGGACATTCCTGTCCCAAGTGGGCAGTCTGGCAGCAGGCAAGGATGAGAGGCTGTCTGTGGGATCTGCCTATTCCCCTTTGCACACAGCCTGGCACAGCAAAAGCATCTTTTCCCCCTAGGCAAGCTGAAGCAGCAAGTACCAGGGCACATCCACATCCACCACGTGGGCAGGGATGGCAACTCTTCCTTGGCCAAGCTGACCCTGGCGTAGCACGCTGGGCTCTGACATCCGAAATCCCCGTGGTATTAATAGAACAGTAATTGCAGTGCAGGGCTGGGCTCGGGCAGCTGGCTCCCATTTTCTCCCAGTGTTGGTACAGCCTTTCTGCAGGACCAGGGCCTGGCAGCGGGACCTGGCAGGCTTTGGGCAGCGGGCTGCACGTGTCCTTGGCGTGCAGCTGGAGGGCAGAAGCCGCCGTCCTGCAAAAGTCCAAGGCTCCAAGTGCTGTGGTTTAGAAGGGGGTGCACACAGTGTGATGCTGGCGGGTGCTGGAGCCCAGCTTGGCACGGCTCTGCTCATAAAACGGCAGAAATCCGTTCTTCTGCCTTGATCCAGTGCGTGACCAGGCGGAAGGGAGCACCCATCCCTCCCTGCATCCCGGCCGCTGCCACTTGATCTGCCTTTTGCAGAGCTGGCACCTGTCCTCTCTCACATGCTTCAGTCTGTCTCGCAGCCATCAGGAAACAGCTCCTGGTGAGGAGCACGTGGCCGGAAAACCCTCTCCAGCCAGTTAATGGATGGTGGGTTGGCGACAGGGCAGGGCTGGATGGAGGGAGCATTCCTGTCCCCCTCCACCCCATGTGCTAGGCAGCTCCCAGTAGTCTGGGATCTGGATCTGGCCAATGCAGAAGGTGCAGGACATTGGGATCGGATGGGGAGGACTGTTAGAGAGATGCAGTAGGCCAGTGGCTCAGAGCCATGGGACCGTCTCCTGGCTTGAGGTTAATACCCCAGTGTAGGTGTGGGATTGGGAAATGAAGGATGCATCCTTGGAGCATCGTTGGAATTGGAGTTTTGGGCCCTGCTGTGAGCTTACCATGGCTCTGGCAGGCCTGGAACTGGCAGTGGTGAATGATGCCAGGACTGGCAGTGCTGCCCACCCCTGGCTAGGCTCTCTGGGCAGGAACTGCCTGGCTTGGTGTGTGCATGTGCCCCGTGTGCGCAGAGGGGCCTTAATCTCAGTTTGGGCCTCTGGGCCCTGCCATAATGCAGAAATAATGAGTCTATTATTAAGTGCCCACAGTACTTCTTCACTCCGATGGCTCGCCTCCAGCAGCAGGCAGAACCTGCCCCGCTTGAAGTGGATGTGTCATCATTTGCCTCAGCAAATCCAATCCCCTTTGATGATGGGCCAAACGCCCTTGGCATGAAGGGCCACAGCTGTGATACAGGCCCCTTTTTTTCTTTCTTCCCCTCCTCTCTTCCCTTTGTTCCCAGCTCATTGACAAGTCGCTGGCTTGCCTTGGACCTGGGACAAGTGGACGTTGGTGGGCATGTCTGGTCGGAGCCCCTGTGCCCCCCTGGCGAGGGCTGGGGTGGGGGGCCAGCTCCCACGGCAGCCTCGCGTCTCCCCCCTCGGCGCTGGGGAGCAGCAGGCGCCCTGCTTGTCATAAGGACAGGTTCCCAGCGTGGGCGGTGATAGGGAGTGCTCCAGCCCTTCCCTTGGGCTGAACCACACTGCCGGGCCTGCCCAGCCTGACAGTCGGGAAGGGCAAGGGTGGGACCAGCACAGCCCCCTGGCCTTGTGCTGGGCACTAGAGGGAGAGTGCAGGGGGTCCCTGGAAGAGATGGGATTCCTGAGGGAGAATGAGGGCATGTGAGTCGTACAGCATGCTGGTAGTGCTGCCAGCCCCGTCCCTGCAGAGAGAACTAGCAAATAGTGCCTGCCAGAACCTTCCCCAGGCTCATAAATCCCATGCCTGGCACCTCCACCACGGGTACCCCCTGACCACCGAGGGTGCCTGCTGGTTCCCTGCCTGATGCCTCCCACACTGGCTGCAGCCTTCCTGCCTGCTCTCCTGGCTCTTGACTGCATCAGCAAGAGCCTCTCCTCCCTGCAGTGCAGCTCCAGCACAAGGGGCTGCCAAGTGCCGAAACCTCCCAGCACGCCGCCTCCTGTGCTCCAGAGCTGCTGTCTGTGCTGTGCTCCGTCCACGGAGCACGTGGGCTGAGCGGGACGGGAGAGCTTCCCAAATCCAGGCAGCATGGGGAGTCCCCTGGCCTTGGAGCAGGGACATCCCCTGCTTGGGAGAAGGATGGCTACAGGGTTTAGCTGGGGTCAGCAGGGGAAGAACCCGCCTGGAGGAGGAGAAGGAGGGATCTGGGTGAGCCACATGCTTCAAGAAAACGTGTTGCAGGGTCTCCCAGACCTGACGCGCTCACAGGGCGCTCCTGTGGCTCAGCTTTTGTGTACGGAACGCTTGTCAGCGGGAAAAGTGCAACCTCAGGTTCTCTCCCACAGGCAGCTCTTTGTTCCCAGATAAAGGACCTTACACCAAAGGCCCTTTGTGCCGCTGCTCAGAACAGTGCTGGGATTAATTGTACCGATAGGTGCTTGAATGGGGAGCACGCAAGGCCACTCACTCCTGGTGTAATTATCTTCAAAACTGAGAAAGAAATTAAAATATGCAGAGATGCCCCCTTTGGTGGCTTTTTGAATAGCAGGCAGTCTCCAAGATTAAAAGTGCATCTCTAAACAATCTAGCTTTCCTTCCAGAGGAGAAAAGCATGGCAGTGAGGGGGAAAAGAGGCACCTGGCACCACTGTTAGCAGCCACCATAGTGGAAGCCAAGCCATGTCCTGAGGCAAATGGCCCAGCCATTGATGGCATCTGCAGGAGCTCAGCGTGGGGCAAGGGGCCACATAAGGCTGGTCCAGGCCACTTGCCCCGTGCTGAGCTCCTGCAGACATGGTGCCATGGTGTGCATAGCTCACAGAGAGCATGGGCACGTTGCAGAACAGGTTCCTCTGTTTGCAGCAAGGCTGCGTGGGTGTCTTTACTAACTCTTCTCCCTTGCCTTCTTCCAGGATGCTCTGGACTTGGATGAGCTGCCTTCTCCTCATCGGGCCAAAGAGCTGGCATCTTATATTGCCAGAGTATCCTGATAAAAGCCATCAGTCCACGTATTCTAAGGGGAGAGCATTCAAAGTGGAGCTTATTGGTGGAGAGGATTGAGTCTTCCCCAGTGGCTTCATCTTGAAAGAATTTTGATATTTCCCCCCCTTTTCTGGCTCAGCCATCGCTGCCGCACGCGTCTGCCGCTCAACAGCGCGAGACGGGATCTCTGGGCCTCTTAAGGGGGGAGTTCAAACGTTTTCGCTGGCCTCAGACCATGCATGCCGCATTCCTGAGCCTCAGCACCGGGAGAGAGAGGTCCCCGGCTCCAGATGGGTCCTTGCCAGGGCTTCAAACACCTAGTGAACTGCTGGGACTCTGTGGAGGTGATGGGAGCGCTGCTGGTAGGGGACCACTCGTCTTTGCAGCTCAGGGTGTGCTTGGGAGGAGACGTGCAGGGCAGGGAGGAGGCAGCCAGAATGATGCTCACAGCCCTGTCCAAGGAGTAAGAATCTTTCTCTGTCCTGGGATCCCACTCTGCCATGGAACTTCTGCTTCTGTGTGGAGTCAAGCCTGGCTGGCTGCACTTGCTGAGCATAGTTGGGCTCCTTCTCCATACCTTGATTTTGCCCAGATGAAGGTAAGGAGAGGACAACTCCCAGCGCTGCAGACAGTGATAAAGCAAGCCTTAGGGTGACTTCCCAAGCTAGCAAAATTGAGAGCCAATTTCCCGTTGACTAATGGGACCAGGCTCTTGCTGTGGTGTGCGGGATTGAAGTGGCTTTGACTCACTGTTCAGCCAGCCCTGACGCCGTTCACGTCCCTCCACAGCACCTGCAAACCTGAACCGCGCCGGGAAATCACCAGTGACACCTCTCAACCCCCCTCCGGCACCATGGGCCAGAGGAAGAGAGCAGTTGCTTGATCCTGAACCACTGAAGCCCAGTGCTTGGGCTCCCCAGCCCAAGCATGCTCTCTCACATGCCCTTTCACGAGGGGCCAGTGCTTGGTGTGCCCCAGTGTTTTTGGGAGAGAGGATCAGGTTCAGAGGTTCAGGGCCAGGCCACTGTGAGAGCTCTGCAGCACCTTTAAGGGCTCAGAGCAGTTTCTGCAACTCAGCTCAGCATGTGCCACCAGCCCCTGGACCGTGCAGCACAGCAGCCCATAGGGCCTTCCACCCATGACCTTCACAATGGCAGGCTGCAGGGGTCTGGGAGGCTCCACTGACCCCACCTGGGTCACTCCCGTGGCTGCAGGAAACCCCCTCTGCCCTCTGTGCTCAGCCTGTTTCCTTTAGCTGAGTTGCTCAGTGAAATTTTTTTTATTATTATTTCCCCTCCCCGCTCTCTCTGTGTGGTTTACGTGGCTCTCACGCCAACAGCCGGCTTGGCTCTGTCAGTTTTTCTCTCCTCTGCTGGTCAGATGGCAGATGCTGCCAAATTAGGATGCAGGCAGCGAGCCTCCTGTCCAAGCTGAGGTTCTGCCCATGGCTGACACTCAAGGGGAAGGACACTGCTGGAGGGGACAACTGCCATGGCAAGGGCTTCCTACATGGGGCCTGCTGCTGTGCAGGAGAGTTCCTGCATCCCCTGGACAGGTTTGGGAAGCAAACACCCACCGTGGTCTGGTCAGTCCATGCTATGCTGTGGCTTGCCACAGCATCCTTGTGTCACTCTATTTGCGGGCACACCCTGCCACCCAGATCCCCATCTCCCCAGCCTGACTCACCGCCACAGCTGCTCATCCATCAGCAGCCCTAGCCCTGAGAACGCAGGGCATCCCTTCCCCACTCCTCCTGCAGAAACACCCCCAGCTGGCCCTGCACTGGCTGGACCCACAGGGTCTCTGCCCCAGGAGTTGGCAGTCCTGCACTGTGAGTGCTGAGCACACGCTTGGCTCTGCTCACCGCCAGCGCTGCATGTCTGGGCCCTCAGCACCGCTGTGCCCTTATTAGGGCAGCCAGCACGGGGCCTGTCCTTCACAGAGGTGTGGGCAGCCCCCTCCTGGAACCTGCTCCCCCATCATCTGGCACTGCCTGCCCACCCTGGCAGCCACCCCATGCAGGGGTCTGGGAAGCACAGCAGTGTCTCCTGTGGTCGTGCAAAGCCACACTTGGGATCCTGCCGGGGTTCAGTAACTGATGGTGTGGGAAATTGGAAAGGGAGAGAGATGGCGGCTTGCTGTGTCCCCTGGGCAGGTGGTGCCTTGGGACTGAGCAGAAGCTGCCTTATGGGTGCACAGAGCCATTCTGCCCATCCTGTGTCCCACCCCATCTGCATTACCTGCTTGACAGAGGGTTTCTTCCTTCTCTCCCTGTTTTTGCCAGATGTCCCTGGTTTGTGTTCTTGAGAAACAGCAAATAAACCCCTGCCCAGCAACCATCTCTGCATTGGAGTCTGATGTAGATGATGCCCTTCTGCACCTCTACCAATGGGGAGTTGGCACCATGAAGGGTTTTTCTCCCTCTGTCCTCAGTGCCATGCCCACTGCTAGTGCCACCAGGCCACAATGGGACTGTGTTTGTGTTTGCTCTGGGTGAACAGCCTGGACGAGAAGCAAGCTGGCTGGCCCAGCTGGGAACCTGGCAAGCCACAAGGCAGGTCAGAGAGCCCACGTGTCCCCAGACATGCTTGTTTATCTGTGCCGTGGTGGCACCCACAGCCTCTGCTCCCAGCCTGCCTGTGGGTGCTGGCCTGGGAGCTGCTGGCGGGTCTCGCCGGGGTGGGACGCGGGAAGAAGGTGTTTACCTCCAGTCGGGCTTCATCCGAAACCCTGCGATGCGTGAATGCTTCCTTCCTCCTCCACACTTCCTCCCTGCCTAGGTCAGCCTGGGGTTTTCCTGGAGTGGAAGGAAAGAAGCTGAAACTGCCTCTTGCTGTGGGGCTGAGCCATGGTGCTGGCACAGCTGAGCTGCCCTGGCACGTCCTTGTGCCCCAGCCAGGGAGAGTGAGCAGTTCCCAGCCCGCTGCTTGGTCTAGGAGAGCCGTGGCTCCCTGCCCTTCCTCCTGAGCCCGGGTGGGCTGAGAAGTGGATGGATGGATGGGCAGCCCCTGGAGAGCTGCACAGGATTCCGGATGGGGCCATACTTGTGGCTGGGGAGGGGGATGCCCTCATCAGGGAGGTTTTTTGGCCCTGGTCCTGGGTCCTGCTCGGTGCAGGCAGCAGAGCCCCCATGAGCACACCAGGGTCTCCAGGCATTTGCACCCCCCTTCCACCAACCCCCCCCCCAAGGCAAAAGAAGGTCCAGAGGACCCCGGGGTGCTGGGGTGCCTGCTCCCCTCCAAACAGCCTAAGGGCCATCCCTGGAGCAGAGCTCACAGGGCCAGCAGCTCACAGAGGGGCCGTTGGCCCCTGAGCATGTCAGTGTGCTCTCCTGCTTGTGTTTCACTCCTGGTTTTTGCGCGTGGTGCTCGCGCGGAGCCACGCGGCTCTGCCTGGGATTAGCGACAGCTGCCTGCAATTGCAGCTCTTCCCAGACAAGCGTCTCGCTCCCCCAAGGCTGGGGCTGGGGCTGTTTGGGGAATGCTGCCGGGGTGGTTTGTCTTGTAGTCTGCTCCAGGAATGTTGGCCAGACGGTCAAATTCTTCTCCCCTCTTGTAAAATGAGTGATGTGGGGCGTCTCTGGGAGAGCAGCCTGCCAGTCCCTCCTCCTCTGGATAAACCTGCCTGGCCCGCACCGCCCTGTCATGGGAACGGGCCCTTTCAACCCCAGCCACATTAAATACGCGCTCTGCCAAAGCAGAGGGGGAGGGTGCGGACAGGGGCGCCCGGTCTTCCTCCTTTGGCACCCCTGCACTGCCTGGGGGACATGTTTGGCTGTGCTAGTGGCTGGGGATGGCAGCTTGTCCCCATCTCCCCCTTGCCACCTGGCCAGCTCCTCGTCCTGCCGCTTGCCTCCTCCAGCACAGCTCTCCAGGGACGCCTCGCTCTTCCTGTTCTCTTGACAGGAGAAGAGAAATCTGGAGTCTGTCTGCGCCGCTCCCCCCTCCTCCCACCACGTCTCACCCCCCAAGTTGCTGTTTTCCACAGAAATGTCAGGCTCAGCTCTCCTCTCCCCCACTCCTCCTGGTTTTTTTCCCCTCTAATCTTGGCCTTCATCTCCAATTACTTCTTTTTCTCCTTCCTTTCTCTCCAGAGACCCTGATGGACACAAAGTGGGTGACCTCTGAGTTGGCATGGACAACTCATCCGGAGACAGGGGTAAGTTTAGAAACAGCCCTGGTCCTGACCTCCAAAGGGCAGAGCTGGCCCTGGCCCCATGGGAATCGAGGGCAGAGCTGGCCCTGGCCCCATGGGAATCATGGTTGCTCACCAGTGCCTTTGTGAAGCTGGCTGCATCTTTCTCCTTTCCTCCTGTGCATATCCGCGCCTTGTGAAACCATCTCCTCTTGACTCCATGCCGGTGGAGTGGGAGTGTCATGGTCCCTGGCCTGGGTTGCTCTTAGTCAACATGATGACCAGGAGGGTTGTGACAGGTGAAGGTGTAGCTGCTGCTCTTCCCTGTTGACTGTTGCCTGTTCCCCCCCACCCTGTGCCATTCATGATGTGTCTGTAGCACTGCTGTCCCTGGCTGGGGATCTAACCCTTTCCCTCTCAATCACAGTGGGAAGAAGTCAGTGGTTATGACGAGGCCATGAACCCTATCCGCACGTACCAGGTCTGCAACGTACGGGAGGCCAACCAGAACAACTGGCTTCGTACCAAATTCATCCAGCGCCAGGACGTCCAGCGTGTCTACGTGGAGCTGAAGTTCACTGTGCGGGACTGTAACAGCATCCCCAACATCCCTGGCTCCTGTAAAGAGACCTTCAACCTCTTCTATTATGAGTCAGATACGGATTCTGCCTCTGCAAACAGCCCTTTCTGGATGGAGAACCCCTATATCAAAGTGGATACAATTGCCCCAGATGAGAGCTTCTCCAAGCTGGAGTCTGGCCGCGTGAACACCAAGGTGCGCAGCTTTGGCCCTCTCTCCAAGAATGGTTTTTACCTTGCCTTCCAAGACCTGGGAGCCTGCATGTCCCTCATCTCCGTCCGGGCTTTCTACAAGAAATGCTCCAACACCATTGCTGGCTTTGCTATCTTCCCGGAGACTCTAACGGGGGCCGAGCCCACTTCCCTGGTCATCGCGCCGGGCACCTGCATCCCCAATGCAGTGGAGGTGTCTGTGCCCCTCAAGCTGTACTGCAACGGCGACGGCGAGTGGATGGTACCCGTGGGAGCATGCACGTGTGCTGCTGGATATGAGCCCACCATGAAGGATACCCAGTGCCAAGGTATGTGCATGGCAGAGTGATCGTGGCTTTTGTCCCCATGGATGCGTTGATGTGAAGGAGGTGATTTTGCATTGAGCTCAGTCTGGTTTTGGAGGCTTTTCTCTGATGAGTGAGCAGGATGAAATCTCAGAGGACAGGTCTGCAGTTTGACTCCAAAGCCTTAAAACCTTTGTGGTCTGGACTCATGCAGTGTCTGCTGGAACACACTGGTGAGCAACCACCAGTGCTACCCTCTGTGGGATGCATCTCCTTGCACAGAGCTGCAGTTCAAGGCATGGTCCTCAGCAGGGATCCAGCACATTTAAGCCCTTGAGCATTACCAAAACCTCTCTCTCATCGCTGCTGTCGTATCCAGCGTCTTTCCTCTCTCCCTCCTGCAGTGCTCGTGGCTGGGGCAAGTGATTGTTCTTGGCAAGTATGATTTCACGCTGCTTGTGCGGAGGCTTGTTCAGAAGCCCTGGTGGTGAGCAGGGCTCCCCTGTGGGAGAAGCCATGCTGATGCATGCTCCCCCTGCCAGTGCTGAAAGCTTGCAGCAGGGATGGTAGGGACCAGCACGAAGGCAGGGGATCTGAAGCTCCTTGTTCTTGCTGGAAGGGAAGGAACATATCCTGCACATGGAGATGTTGGGGATGGAGAGCTGCCCCAGCAGCAGGATACCTCTGTGTGGGTCCTGCAGCTGCCATGCTCTCCCACGATAGCTTTGGTGTTGCTGTTTAACCCCAGTTCGGGTGTGTTGATAAGGAAAAATCTGTCTGGATGAATGTTGCATTCCCTTGGGGTGATTTTTTTCTTGTGAGCTGTCTCTGGCAGGGAGGACCCTGCCCTGGGGTGGCTGGGGTTTAGGGCAGAAAGGTTGCCGTTCCCCTTGGCTGCAGGCATTGTACAGGGAGCGGGATGCTGGCGGGGCCCCCAGCCCTGGATGCCTTGTGCTGGCCGATGATGGGATGCTTGGCGCCAGCCCTTTGCTCTTGGCAGGGGCTGTGTGATTTGGGATGGCCTGTGACATGGGGCTCGGGCCAGGGTGGCCTCCCCGCTGGCTTTGGGAGCAGGGTAGCTGACAGCTGTGCTGCTGTGGCTGGGTAGGGAGAGGTCAGTCTCCACAGGGCCTCAGCTCTGCCAGGGATCCAGAGCCTCAAGCACCATCTGTGCCAGCACAGCTCTGACTTCAGTGCCACAGCCCCTTGCATCA
The DNA here is from genome assembly GCF_012460135.2 of Molothrus ater. Classification (NCBI taxonomy): domain Eukaryota; kingdom Metazoa; phylum Chordata; class Aves; order Passeriformes; family Icteridae; genus Molothrus; species Molothrus ater. The sequence goes on along the minus strand of NC_050487.2, from coordinate 17,281,492 downwards.
GTCAATCTGGCTCCTCCTGAGCTGATGGACACCAGTGTCAGGCATCCATCCACACTTTAAACTGCACTGAGGTCCATGCTCCTGGGTAGCTGCTTTCCTTCTTGCTTGGACTGGGAGATCTTAGACCATACACGATGTTGGCTCTTTCCCAGCAGAGAGTGGGGTTTGGGCACAAGGTGAGAGTTTCCAGCCAGAACAGGGCATGTGCTGAGAGGGGGCGTCCCAAGGCAGGACAGAGCTCCTCAGATTAGGCTCAGGAGCCAGGGGCAAGGTCCCATCTCCACATCCCCAAGCTGGACAGACCCCCATGTGGCAGCTTTCCCAGCGCCTTTGATTTCCCACCAAGCCCCAGCTTCTGCTGCAGCAGGCAGGGAAGCCACGCTGGGCCACGGGCACATCTCCATCCGGCAGCCTGCCTCCTCGCTGGGCAGGAGCAGCGGTGTCCTCACGTTTCTCTGGGAAAGTTGCACTGCGCTTGCAGGATCAGATTTTCCACCATATGATCGTGTGTTTTAAGTGGAAACAGCTGAAGAAGGGCTGGGAGAAGCTGGAGCTGCAGCTCCTTTTCTCCTCTTGGCTGGATGTTCCTTTACCCCATTTCCACAGTCCAGCACCCCCAAGAAGTCTCAGAGCTGATGTCGTGGGCAGAGGTGTGGTGCAGCCCCCCAAAGCTGGGGTTTCATCACTTCTGCCCCAGGGAGCCTGCAGGGGCTTCACCGTGCAGGCGAACAGCGCTCCAGAGTGCCAGATGGCATTTTAACAAATAACAATACCCAGTTACTGCTTAGATGGGATAAGCCCTGTTGTAAATCTCCCCCTTTTCCCAGACTTTCAGTGGCCTTTGAAGACCTCCTCTTCCTCCTCCTCTTCTTTATCTCCATCCAAGCCAAGATTAGAGCTCACATTCAGACCTGTTACAATGCAGCTTGTATCCCAGTCCCTCGGGAGCAGAGGGCTCATCCTGCCCGACTGAAGACAGTTTCTTTGGCATGCTTTGTAAGGCGATCCGCCAGGCTGGTACCTGGCGTTCTACTCCTGAGTTGCCACAGCATTGATTTGGCATCTCATTCTCAGCCTCATTATCTTTATTTAATTAGCACACGGCCCTTCTGGGGGTTGTGCCGCTTCCCACACACTCCCTGCCACGCAGAGCTGCAGAGGCAGCTCTTGGAGGACTAGAAGGAGCTGCTGGCCAGGGAGGGGAGCAAAGGCTCCTGCATGCCTCCATGGGCTGGGGTGCACTGCACTCACACCCTACGCCCTGCAGCCCCGGGGTTTAGCTTTTCCCCAGCCCCATCCCTTCTCCTTTTCATTAGGAGGCACCCAAACAGTTCAAGGAGTTTGGTGTCAAGGGGCTCCTCAAAAATGCTCCTGGGCATGTGCTCCATGATGGATTTGTTGGGATTTGCACCCCTTGTGTTGCTGGCTTCACACAAAGGCAGAAAGGCTGCTGTGCTGGGGTGGGCAATGAGCCCCCTCCTTGCAGGTCCCCTCTGCTTGGGAGGAGGACCACAGAGCCCCCAGAGCCTCCACCCTGCCTGGGAGGGGAACTGAGTCTGTGTGGTGCAGTCCATGGATACCCAAACTGTAGGATCACTGGGGGTGACAGTGTCCAGCATGACACCGCACCTTCCTGAGACCCCTTTCTCAGTCTTCTTGATATTTCTTCTCTCGAGGCACCAAGCACTAAACATTTGGGCACAATCAGTAGGTGAGCACAGGTCAAGCTGGGGCCAAAATCAGAATTTTTGCAAAAATAAATTTCCCTTGCAATCAGTGACTAATGAAAACATCACCCTGAATTAAATAAAAAAAAAATTGCCAAGCAAGCATTGCACTTGCCAACTGTTTGCAGCTTTGCATTGCAACATGGGCTTGCTGCATGAAACCCAGGAAGTGAAACTGCCTGGGATTAATTGCCCGGGATTCCAGATCAAAGGCAGCAGCAGGGAATGCAGGGAGAGCTGCCGGTTTACAGCCAGGCAGCTCCACAATGGGTTACTTGTAACACAGTCGAGGAAATCTGCCCCTGCCGTCCTGCCTTTGACCCACTGTGGCTCAAGAGGCAGCTTTGCTTATTGAATTTTTTTTTTCTTTTCTTAAAAAAAAAAAAAAAAAAGGAAAAAAGAAAAAGAAAAAAATTGTTTTCCTGCCTGTTCCTTGGATGCCACTTCAAACCCCCAAAGGCTCTCTCCCTTCTCCTCTCCCTTCAGATTTACTCCATTCGCTTTTGGACTACGCTAGTGTGAAATATTTTCACCCAAAGGGTGATTATTTTACTTTATTTTAAATAACTGCCTTTTAAGAGAGACTTAAAAACAGAGTTACCGCCTCGGCTGTAGCCAGGCTGTTGCTTCCACAGCTCTGCTCCATCTGTAGCCACTTACGACAGCGAGAAGGGAGCGAGCTGTGCAGGTTCATAAAGCACAGATCGTCCCGAACAAACCTGACTGCTGCCTCTAAAGAAATTACAGGGTTGATGGGCAAAGGGATATGATCAGTTTAATTTATCTAGGCTCAGGCGAGGCGTCCTGCTTCAATCCTACAGGGAGAGAAATAGCTGGAAGGATGCTGGAATATTGTAGTGTGAATGGGAAGCAGTCAGAACATGAAACATGGTAGTTTGGGGCTGTTTTTTTCCAGTGTGTCATGGCTATCCCTGCCTTCCCCAGGGGAGGGGACCCCACAGTTTTGGGGATGCACGCATGGTTCATTGCTGCTTGCCTGCATCCCATGCAATAATGGAGGCTGCCTACAGGATGAGTCACTGCTCTCTGCTGTTGGCAGAAGGGTTTTATTTCGGTGTTTTTTTCAGCTCCCTTCCTTGAACTTTATTCACCACGGTGGAGATTGTATTTGGGAGCAGTACCCTGCTCTTCCCCCAGCTCTGTGCTGCAGCTTTTTGAGACAGGATCAGGCCCTGGAGGAGGGTGGCTGATGAAAATCCTGGAGGGGCTGCCAGAACTGGACGGCCGCCTTTGCCATGCCGGGAGTGCGATGCCCCATAGGGGGTGTAGGGGCAGCTTTACAGCAGGGCTCTGTTACTGTCCTCCTCCCTCCCACGCCCCACACAAATCCCCTCTGTGGCTGATCCCCGCTGTCAGGCCAGACTGCCTCTCCCTGCCATCAAACCAGCGGCTCCTCTCCGCTTCGGTTCCCTGACCTGTTATCCTGTGGCTGTCACTGACTGTCATGTTCTCCCCAGAAGTGACCGCAGCACAGCACCAGGAGATGTGATCTGTGTGCAGAGGTTCAGAGTTGTTATTTTATTTGAGGACACTTCAGCAGGAAAAGTGCTTATGCAAAGCTCTCGGCAGGGAGAAGGGAGCCTGGCTTCCCAGCTCCGGCTGGATGGAGTCACGTTCCCACTCCAGAGCTCCCAGGCTCGTTCCGCAGCGTGCCGGCCAAGACAGTGGTTGTTGTACAGGCAGTTTCTTGCAGAGAAGAGATGACACAGCGGCTTATCCACCAGGGACCTGGGATCAGCTTTCAGCTCGGTTACAGCCTTCAAATGTGGCGGCTGAGAGCTCTCACACTGCCACTGAGGTCTTTATGCTCTGATTTATTAAGCAGAGTTGGAAATCTACACAGTGGAGCGCATCTGGGCCTCGGTCCCTCTGCTGCTCTTCCCTTTCTTAACAGGGCTGGTTCATGGCTCATCCCCCTCCTGCCAGGATGGCATAAGGATGCAAAGAAAAGGCCTTCATCCCTTGTGCCTGCACTGGGCACTACTTAGGGGTGGCAGGGAGCTGCTGAAGGACAGCTCTGCCTGTCCCTTCCTCCTGTGTCTGGGAGGCCACTGTCACCTCTGTGCCCGTAACCCACTGGGCACCGGCTGGCACTTCATGTGCTGAGACCAAATGCCCTCCTGCGTCCTTTGCAAGCCCCTGGCTGTCCTTGGCTGCCATGCCATGCTTGGGCTGTCAGCTTCACACAAGCTCTGGTTGCTCCGGCTTCACTCTCCCCCCAACAAGCCTGTTCAGGGGGTTTTGTCCCTGATGGATCTGGGCTTCTCTCCATAACCAAAGCATGTTTGGCAGCTTTCTGAGCCCAGAGCGTTCCTGTCCAAGAGGTTTCAGTCATCTCTCATTCCTCAACAATCTGGTTCCTTATGTGAGAATCTGCATCCACCCAGTTTGAACCGCCCGGGACTCCAGCCGGGTGTGTCTGCCTATGCCAAGGCTTCTCTGCGACCTCTGGGCCTCTGCTGTCCACATAAAAACACATTTTCTAGTGGCCTGGCTGTCCCAGGCTGGGGACACAGAAGCCCTGGACCTGCTGGCTTCCCATTGCTTGCCAAGGAGCAGATCTGTGCACTGCTTTGCCTTCCAGCCTGCACAGTCGGGACGGGCAAAGCTTTCATTTCCAAAGGGAAGGCCCAGAGGCTGGGTGAACTCAGGTCAAGGAGTTGGAGTTAGTTGAGCCATGTAGTCAGTCCTGTTTTGACCAAAGAAGAGTCTCACTGCTGGAAGGCTCACACCCTGGCAGCAGGAAGCAGCTCCTGACACCCATGCAGGCAGAGGGGTGGGAGAGCAGGCAGTTGTCTCTGCAAGGGCTGCTCTCACATCCCCCTGGCCAGCAGCACTGCACAGGAGTGGGGCTTCTCCCTTGGGGTTGCTATTGCTTGGTGCCTGGACAAACCCAGGACAGCACCTGGAGCTGTGTGCGGGTCCCTGTGGGGCCGGCTTGGCAGCGTGTGACTCACAGCACTCCACGCCCCATGTGGGGCTGCAACTAGCCGGAAAACTTCCACAGAGGGTGTCGGGAGATGCCTCATATCAGGAAACTTCCACTTGCCAGAGCCTGGTGAAGCACCAGGAAACCTCCTCCTGTTTTCAGGATGATGTGTGGCTGGCGTGGGAGGGTTACCTGCCCTGGGAGCTTCCCTAACGTGGTGGAGCGAGGAGGATGTGCCCTCCTTCGGGGCCGTCGGTGCTGATGCTGCCCCAGCTGTGGCAAACAGGGTGATGCTGAAGCAGAGCCGGCGCCAGTGGGTCTCTCACCTCATCCGGCTGCAAACACAGAGCACAGAATCCGCTTCCATGGGCAGCAGTGTGATAAATCAGGCTATTTCGAGGTGTGGGTCAGGTTCCCGAGGCTGCTCTGCTCCTCGGCTCAAGTGCTGTTAAACCTTTCACGTGCCCCTCATTACAAATAAACACCTTGTGATGCCAATGGGGCCGTATCCCAGGACTCGTGGCTCCTTGAAGGACCCTGATCGGAAGCGGAGGAGGGAGGTGGCAGTGATGCTGAAGCAGCTCTTCAGCCAAGGACCTGCAGGAATGTTTTCATCTCGCTCAGCACTCCACTTGAGCCGACCTCATGAGGTGCCGCCGCCCCGGGACTGAGAAGTGGCTCAAGAGCCTGAGGCGGAAGGTTTGGGGCTGAGTGGCTGATTTTGGGTGGTGGAGGCCTCTAGCAGGGACTGCTGCAGACAGGGCTGTAGAGGAATTCTTTCCTTCCCAGTCCTATTTCCCCAGAGGATGACCTGGCACTTTGAAGGTTGCCAGGCCTGGAAAACAGCATGCCCTTCCTCCATGGAAGGGAGCATGGTAATACCCTTGAGAAGGGCAGTGAAGAAACATAACTGAGGAATGGAGCTTTGGATGGGTCTGCTCTGCCCCCCATACTGCTGGTGGTGACCAACTCTTCCCACCTTCCAATTACCTCGGACCTGCTGCTGGAGCCCAGCATTTCCTGGCAGAGCTGTGCCTGAGCCATCTGGTGCTTCCAGCAGCCCCTCTTCTCACCCTCCCCAGCCGTGAGTCCCTGGGCATGGTTGATGGCAGTGGAAAGGCTTGTAGGAGGCCTGAGGTCTTCAAGCCACTGATCAAAGATTTGGCAGGGCAGCGAGGAAGAGTGTGCCAACTATGGTGGGAGCAGTGAATGTTTTCTGGTTCCTTTAACCCAGGTCTGGTTTTCTTTCCTCCAGCGTGCGGCCCAGGAACCTTCAAATCTAAGCAGGGGGAAGGTCCCTGCTCTCCCTGCCCTCCCAATAGCCGGACCACCTCTGGAGCAGCAATGGTCTGCACTTGTCGAAACGGCTTTTTCCGGGCAGACACGGACCCCGCAGACAGCGCCTGCACCAGTGAGTCCTGCTCTGGGCAGGGAGGGGAGCAAGGGAAGCTGTGGAGGTGATGGGGGTCTGTGTCTGGGATGGGGGTATGTGCTGTGCCCATGCCAGGGCTGAGCTGGACATGAAGATACCCACATTTCCGTGCAGGTGTCCCCTCAGCCCCCCGCAATGTCATCTCCAACGTGAATGAGACGTCGCTGGGGCTGGAGTGGAGCGAGCCGCAGGACACGGGCGGGAGGGATGACCTGCTCTACAACGTCATCTGCAAGAAATGCAGTGTGGAGCGGCGCCTGTGCACCCGCTGCGACGACAACGTGGAGTTCGTGCCGCGCCAGCTCGGCCTCACTGAGCGACGCATCTACATCAGCAACCTGATGGCCCACACCCAGTACACCTTCGAGATCCAGGCCGTGAACGGCATCTCCAACAAGAGTCCCTACCCTCCCCATTTTGCCTCTGTCAACATCACCACCAACCAGGCAGGTCAGTGGAGCCGCCAGGGAGCAGGGGCTGTATCTTCTCCACAGAGCAGAGTGGAGCAGAGATTTCTTTCTGACAGCCTGGGAGGCTGCAATCCTTTGTGGTGCCGCCTAACTGGCTCTCTGGGCCTGCATCTAATCCCCTGGGTAAACTCTCCTCTCTGTTTAAAGCATGTCCCTAGAGGAGATGAGATCAAAATGCATGCAAGTGGAGAAGACTAGGGCTGGCAGATGCTCCAGAGAGCTCTGGATCTTCTAGACCTACCCCAGAGATGCTGTGCCTGCTGTGAGGGGAGGAGGAAGGAAATGAGATTTCTCCCCTGTGTGCCTGGGAAAGCTCAGCACCAGCCCAAGCCTTTGCAGGCAGCCAAGTGCTCTGCCATTCCCTCCTTCCTCCCGCTCTGGCCCCGCTCCAGCGTGCTGGTAATCTCCAGCCACTGCGCACTGATCTGATTTCACGGGTCTTGCTGCTGGGGTGGAGCACAGAGCTTCTGGCAAATGGAGGAGGGGAGGGAGCCCCAGTTTGGGTTGGCAGGGCCCTTCCCCAGACCAGTCTGCAGCTAGGCATGGGGTGAAGCATGACTTCAGTGCTATTTCTGAGGCTCCCCTTGGTGCTGAGATCACACCTTATGGAGACTTGGGGGAGGCCATGAGTCTCAAAGCTTTTCCATGCCTTTCCACCAAGATTTATCCAAGCAGGTCACAGGCAGAGCATTCCCTACACTGTGTGGGATGGTGGAGGGGGAAACCTGGTGCAGGTGGCTCATTCCTTTCCTGCCCTCCTTCCTAGCCCCATCTGCCGTACCGACTATGCACCTGCACAGCAGCACCGGGAACAGCATGACGCTGTCATGGACTCCCCCAGAGAGACCCAACGGCATCATTCTGGACTATGAGATCAAGTACTCGGAGAAGGTAAAGCAGGAACAGCCTTTTCCCTCCTCCAGCCCTTTTAGTTGGCCATCAGCACCATGGCATAGGGGGTCCCTGCAAACCTGGCTCCTGGGGGATGTGGGAGCCAGCAGATGGAGGGTGGCTTCACAGAGGTGACACCCACGTCTCCCCTACAGCAAGGCCAGAGTGATGGCATCGCCAACACAGTCACCAGCCAGAAGAACTCGGTGCGGCTGGACGGGCTGAAGGCCAACGCTCGGTACATGGTGCAGGTGCGGGCGCGCACCGTGGCGGGGTACGGCCGCTACAGCCTCCCCACGGAGTTCCAGACCACTGCCGAGGGCGGTAGGTACCAGCACTGGGCTGCCTCCATCGCCCAGCCCTCCCATGCCTGCTCCTTTCCGAGCTTGACCTCGATTCCTGCCTGTCCCTCCATCAGGTTCCACCAGCAAGACTTTCCAGGAGCTGCCTCTGATTGTGGGTTCGGCCACTGCAGGGCTGGTGTTCGTCATCGTGGTGGTGGTGATTGCCATCGTCTGCTTCAGGTACTGGCTTTTCAGGGAATAGGGCTTCACATCTGGGTTTGGGGGTTGCTCATGTCTGCCACAGAGCTTTCTCCCCCTTCACCTGTGGGCAGAGCTCTGGCAGCTCCAGTCACAGAGTGAAGGACTGCACCAGCCACACATGGGTCCCAGAGCAGAGGTCTTGTGGGAGGATTGTGCTTCTGCTTCCCCAGTACGAGCTGTGCTCTGCCCAGGCTCCTGCCATGCACTCAGCACAACTAGGCCATCTCCTCCCATCGCACCTCGGGTGGAGGGATAGCTCTGTGCAGGGGCTGCCAGAGGGAAGGCTCTCTGGCAGAGGCTGTCTGTGCTGGGATTTGGAAGTTGGCAGTGAATGTCTTTGCCCCATCAGGAAAGGGATGGTTACTGAACACCTCCTCTCGTCTCCTTTGGGCAGGAAGCAACGCAACAACACCGACCCTGAGTACACAGAGAAGCTGCAGCAATATGGTGAGTGTGAGAGCCCAGCAAATGGACTCCAGCTGCCCTCTCCCAATTCCTGTCCCATGCAAAGGGGCAGCCTTTTCTAACAAGGGGTGGGCTGGCAGCCAGCCAAGTGGCTTGACATCTGTCACCCTTGCTGTGTCCCTCCTGGTGATGGCTTCTGCTCTTGCAGTTACCCCTGGGATGAAGGTGTACATTGACCCTTTCACCTACGAGGACCCAAACGAAGCTGTCCGGGAATTCGCCAAAGAGATTGACATCTCCTGTGTGAAAATTGAGGAGGTCATTGGAGCAGGCAAGTCCTGGGGCTGGGCACAGCAGGTGCTGAGACTGCTGCCTCTCACCCTGTCCTGTGGCTCACCATGCTGCTCCCCTCTGTCCTTCCCACTACAGGGGAGTTTGGAGAGGTGTGCCGTGGGCGCCTGAAGCTGCCTGGCCGACGCGAGATCTTCGTGGCCATCAAGACACTGAAGGTGGGCTACACAGAGCGGCAGCGGCGGGACTTCCTGAGCGAGGCCAGCATCATGGGCCAGTTCGACCACCCCAACATCATCCACCTAGAGGGGGTGGTGACCAAGAGCCGCCCCGTCATGATCATCACGGAATTCATGGAGAACTGTGCGCTTGACTCCTTCCTCCGGGTGAGCATCCATCCCCTTCTGCCCTGGGCTTGGGGTGCAGTGCATGGGGGGAGCAGCAGCTCTGAGCCCTTCTCCATCTCTCTATATTGTCATACTGGTGTCCCAGGGTTAAGCTCTGAGTGGGAGAAGAGGGAGGAGGAAGGTGATGGTGGTAGCACATTGGGATCCTTCCTCAATCTGTTCAGGGTGTTGCAAACCCCTCTGATCTCTCCTCTGGCAGTTGAATGATGGGCAGTTCACAGTCATCCAGCTGGTGGGAATGATGCGAGGCATCGCTGCTGGCATGAAGTACCTTTCGGAGATGAACTATGTGCATCGGGATCTGGCTGCACGCAATATCCTGGTCAACAGCAACTTGGTCTGCAAAGTGTCTGACTTCGGGCTCTCTCGCTTCCTGGAGGATGACCCAGCTGACCCCACCTACACCAGCTCCCTGGTACGGGACACTCACGAGGGATCTGGGATCTGGGGGTGGGGGGAGACACCTCAGGTATGCACTAATCATGGAGCTGTGTATCCATGCAGGGAGGCAAGATCCCAATCAGATGGACAGCTCCTGAGGCCATCGCCTACCGCAAATTCACTTCAGCCAGCGACGTGTGGAGCTACGGCATTGTCATGTGGGAAGTGATGTCCTACGGGGAGCGACCGTACTGGGACATGTCCAACCAGGATGTGAGTGCTCTCTGGGGAGCAGGGAACCGGGAGCTGTAGGCCGCCTGTGGGAGCCCAGGTGGCTCACAACCTGCCTCTGCCTGTCTTTCTGCAGGTGATCAATGCTGTGGAGCAGGATTACCGCCTGCCACCCCCCATGGACTGCCCCACTGCACTGCACCAGCTGATGCTGGACTGCTGGGTGCGGGACCGCAACCTGAGGCCCAAATTTGCACAGATTGTCAACACGCTGGACAAGCTCATCCGCAATGCTGCCAGCCTGAAGGTCATCGCCAGCGTGCAGTCTGGGTCAGTGACATCCATGTTTCCAGCCAGCACATACCCCAATTCCAGGGAACACTGGAGTGGTTGGGAATAGAGCTGTGGGAGGGAGGGGATAAGAATGGGGATCCCTTGCTTCCAGTTACACCTCTCTGTGCCCTGCTCCTTGTGACCTGCAGCTCTCTTGCCCTTTAGCATCTCCCAGCCGCTCTTGGACCGCACTGTCCCAGATTACACCACCTTCACCACCGTGGGAGACTGGCTGGATGCCATCAAAATGGGACGGTACAAGGAGAACTTTGTCAATGCTGGGTTTGCCTCCTTCGACCTGGTGGCACAGATGACTGCAGAGTAAGTGCCTGCTTGGAGGGGAGGAGGGAGCAAACTGGGACTGGTGCTGCTGCACACTCTCCCTTGCCTATCTGACAGCCACCTCCTCCCACCTGGGTGCATGTGGGCTGAATTAAGGACTGGGATTCAGCATCCAATCCCAAGGGAGTTCAGGTTTAGGATTCAGCTTCCGGTTCCCTCTGGTGTTAGAGGGAGCACTGGAGCTTGGCAGAGGGCTGTAATGATAGATAGATCCATTGCCCCAGTGGGGCAGGGCCACATGTTGATGTTGCTCGTGGCTGGGGGCTGAGTCGTCACTTTTTCCTTGCAGGGACCTGCTGAGGATAGGGGTGACGCTAGCAGGGCACCAGAAGAAGATCCTGAGCAGCATTCAGGACATGAGGCTGCAGATGAACCAGACGCTCCCAGTGCAGGTTTGACCACAGGGGACTCTGCATTGGAACGGACCAAGGGAACCTGCCATAAAGGTTCAGTTTGCGGTGCAGCCCAGCTTCCTGTTTTCCCCTCCACACGGCGCTCCTCTGCCTCGGACGGTCGCCTGGGACGGGATGGGACGGGACGCCCTTCCCTGGATCGAAGGCACTCATGCTGAGGGAGCCCAGCTTTTCGTCCCTTGTCCTGGAATGGCGAGGCAGCAACACATCTTCATATTGAAGATGGATTATGGGACAGAGATGGCACATCCCACTTCCCACCCTGTCTTGGTGCTCATCGGTTTGAAGAGTTGTTCTGCTTCTTGGATTTCTTTTCACCCTGTTTTCCCCCAAATCCTCACTTCCCTCACCTCCCCGAGGCCACAGACTGTTGACCTGTCCGCCGAGTCTGTCAGACATGTCCGAAGCCTTCCCTAACTCTGTTCCCCACATGGAAGCAGCCAGGGGAGGCCGAGCCAGCGACAGGGCTGGGGCCACCAGCCCCAGACAATCACTCCTCTTCTCCAGCCCTGGCAAGCCCTCCGCCCAAGGGTCTGCACTGGAACGTGTCCGAAGGGAAGGCTTCGCTCCCTTTCTTGGCTTTGCACGCCAGAACCCGAACCCGATTTACTATGCAGGGAGTTAGGCAAAAAAAAAAAAAAACAAAAGAAAAAAGAAAAAAAAAAGAGATATATTAAAAGAAGATAAGAGGGAGCAGAAAGGGGAGGGAGGGGGACCAGGTGCCCGGCTCCTCATCTCTTACCCTCTTGGTTCTCCTGGCCGGCTCTGGACTGCAGAGCGAGGCCATCAGCACGTTTGCACAGGGACCCTCCGCCCCCGGACCGACGGACGGCAGCCGCGCTCCCCCGAGGGCCGGAGAGCGGGGCTGGGGCGGGGGCTGCGCCGGGGGCCGCGCCTCCCCCAGCCTCCTCTTTTATGCAGAAGGAGCAGGTGCCGCCCGCTCCTGACACACGCTGTGATTGCTGCCAAAAGACTCACTCACCTTTCCCTGAGGATTCACTGCAGCCCGGTTCCTCCGAGCCGAGGGAGAGACTCCCAGCGTGCCTGAGTGTGCGTGAGTGTGTGCATGCGTGCGTGGATGTGTGCTGGCCGCAGGACTGTGGGAGGCAATGGGCAGAATAAAGGCAATAAGAATTTTACCCGAGTTTCCTTTGCTCGATCGCGCTCTCATTGGATGGGCCCGGCTGCCTGCAGCTTCGCTGCCCACCAGGGTCATCCTTCTCTTCCTCCTGGCCGACCCCAAGCTGGCTGTGTGCCCCTCTCTGCTCTCCCCTTCTCTTGCTGTCATGTTTTCAGGTTGTCCGACAGGGACCAGGCAGTGATCCTGTACCAACCCTGTGGTGCTGGGAGACACAGCACGCTCCCCATGAGGCACACGGTGGAGGCTCTGAGTCCCAGGTCAGAGCCAGTCAGGAAACTCTAATGTACTAGAAATACCCAGCATTTTTCCCCCCCTACCCTCCTCAAGTCAAGCTGGAACTGTGGGAAGCAAACAAGGAATGTGAAAGCCAAGCAGGGAACAGCCGTGCCCACTGCTCATCCAATGCCAGAGGGTCCCCACAGCTCCGGGGCTTCTCCATAGGGCACTGCTCCTCCCCTGCCTCCCTCTGGGCAGCCTGCCCTCAGCAGGAGGGTTGCAGCAGCCCCTGGCACCCCTGGATTATGGCCTCACTCCTCCTCTACAAAATGGCTTTTAAGCAGGGTTGAGCTCACCAGGGTGAATGGACCAGCTGCAGGTGGCAAGGTGACCCCCTGGGAGAGCAATCTGGGGGGGCCATGCCCTCAGTCTAGGGGAGATTTGTCGACAGTGGCCAAGTGGAACCCCAGTTACTCATCCTGGGTTTCTCAGGTCCTCCTTGGCTGCACTACCTTGATAACTGGCTTTTGGGGTGCTTTTCTGGCAGTCCAGAAGGGCAAGTGGTCTCTCCCCAAAATGAGGGGGTGCACCCCTATGCTCCCCAGTGCTTGGCCCCGATCCCCCCCTCCCTGGGCTGACACGGCAGGTGCTGTTTTTTCCCTTCCCTTGGAACAGGCCTTGGGTTTCTCATTAACCCCGTCCTCCTCCACAGGGTAAACAAGTCCAGGAGCGCAGGTGGCAGCTGGAATGGTCTCCCCACATCCCACCATCTCTGGGATGTTGGCAGACAGGGACACCACGGCTCCATTTTGCTGGGGTTTCCCATCCTGGCTTGCTCTCTACCCTGGCTGCTCCCCAGCCCCACCATGGTGGGACCCCAAACAGCAGCACTGGGCAGACCTCACCCCTCTCCCAGATCAGGAGAAGAAACCTGGCATTGAGAGGCTTTTAAGATCAAGTGGCTGAAGAGATATGAGAGCCTGTTTGGGGCTTGCTAACCACCCACAGCCCCCCCATGCAGAAGCACAAAGGGGCACAGGGGCTGCCCTTGCCTCCCTTGCTCCCCAGCCCCTCCTGCTGCAAAGTTTGGGGTCCCACCAGTCCTGGTGCATCTCAAACATCCCCATCTCAGTCCCCCATCCTGGCCTGGCTTTGCTTTGAGGAGGGGTTGTTCTCATTTTAAACAAGAAACCCCTTCTCCCACCCTTCTCTATGCACACCCTGCTCCCATGGGGCAGGACACACCATCCCTGCAGCCAGCCCCGGGTCTCGCCCCACCACAGGGGTGCACCCAGCAGCTCTCCACATCCTGTACCTGCCTCCTCCCTTTCCATACAGATCTGGGGGAAAGCTGTGTTCCATGGTGAAAGAAAAGCAACAGCGAAAAACAGCAGCCAGGGAAATCAATGCGAGCGTGCGTTTGTAAAAATATTTTTTAACGGAAAGACTTTTTTTCAATTAAATTATTTAAGGAATTTTATGGAGGTCTGTGGTGCCTGCGTGGTTCTTGGGGAGCTCTGGGTGGCAGGGAGCCCTGTGCTGGGCAGGTGAGGGTGTGTTTGGGCACTGTGTGTGTAAAAGTGGGTCCGTGGCAGTGAGCAGGAGCCACTTGACCCCACGGGGGTGCAAACCCAGTCCAATTCCCTCCCTAAAGATGCTCCCTGCCTCCTCCTGGAGCAGCCAATGGGTGAGGACATTTTGAGGGGCCGAGTGGACCAGATGAAGCTCCCAGGGCCGCCAGCCCTCGGGTGCCACTGCAGGAACATCCTGGGGCCATGGGAGCAGCGTGGGGTGGCCCTTGGGGACCGTGGTGGCCAGGCTGGGCTGGGGGCACGGCAAGCCCTGCCTGCACCCTGCGCGGGCTCTGCCTGCGCCCTGCGCTTCCCCCCTCCCAGCCCATGCAAAAGAGCCTTTTGTGCTGCTGGGTTTTTTCCCCCCTTTTAATTCCTAACCAGGAGATTAAGGGAAGACAAAGGCTGCGATTGTTCCCGCTCTGCAGAGAGCTGGAAAGTTCGGGGAGGGGGATCGTCCCTTTCCAGACAGGCCCAGAGGAGGGGGACATACGCCCCAGGTGGAGGGGCCGGGATGGGGGGAACACCGTGGGAGCGGCGGCGGAGGGTCCCGGGGCACAGCTGGGATGAGGGCACACCGAGTGCTAAGGGGGATCCCTGCTGGGGTGGCCCGGAGGCTCCGGGCTCCAGCGGGAGGGTGGGAGGCTCTCTGCAGAAGGGAGGAGGAGGAAGGCTGAGGAGGATGGCTTGGCCGGCTCGCCGGCTGCTTGGCGTTTTCCCTGCTAACTCTTGGCTGACACCTCAACAACTTGGCAGGGAGAGGATCCCGCAGCCCCGTCAGCCGCCTGGGGCCGGCACAGCTGGAAGGGATCACGGCTCGGCACGGCTCGGCACGGCTTGGCACAGCCTCTGTGACCCGGCAGGCCAGCACGAGGCATGGGGCAGGGAGGGCACAGGCGTTCTCCACACCCTCCACCATGCCTTGTCCCACTGCCACCCTGTGCCCAAGGGAAAGGCCAAGCCCAGCCGTGCCGGGGCCACATCCTGAGCCCACCGAGCCAAGGATGGCCGGACGCCGGCCAGGCGGGTCATTGCCTCAGGCTGGAGCCAAGGACACACATGACCCGGGAGGGGGCTGTCCCCACAGCACGAGGGACAGGACCCAGCACATTTTCCCATGCTCACAAGAAGCCACGAAACACCCACGAACACCCCAGTTCTGCTCCTTCTGTTTCCCGTTAAGATTATTTATTGGTAATTTTTAAGACCACTTACAGACTCTGTTCACGTGCCAGGACCCTACACGGCTTTTTCCCAGGGCTTTTTTTTTTAATTATGAAAAAAAAAACCCAAATTGTTTTAATCATTTTCTTTCCATTCCTTCTTTCCAGTCTCCTTTGGTTGCTAGTAGAAGACTTGCACATGGTGCAGCATCCGTCCTCGTCTGCCACCACCACAGCCCATCCTCCCTGCCCACTGCTGCTGGGGCTGCAGCCTCGCCCCTCATCAGGGCTGAGTGTCCCCACAGGGGGACAGGAGCCCCAGAAGCTGCCAGCCGGTTCTGGAAAAAGGGATCTGAGGGCCAGGGGCTGCCTTGGGGAGCAGGAGGCAGCTCTCTTGCAGATGCCTGGGAGCTGACATCGTCTTTGGCAGCACAGCCAGCGAGCAAATGCACCCACATCAATCACCCCACGCCTGTCTGCCGTGTTGGGGGAGCAGAATCTGACCCAACACTGGACCGGGAGGCAAAAAACAGCTTTGGGTTATTAAACAAGACCAGGTCAATGCCTTGACTCAGTGTGGTCTGGGAAAGGCTGGATCTTCAGGGGAAATCTGATGGAAAGCAATGGTGGCCTTGCTGGTAAGGCTGGGGAAGGTGCCAGGGGCTGCATTGCTCCCACCAAGGGCTGCCCTGGCTGGAAACGCTGTCTCCTTTGGGAATGAGGAGAGCAAAGGACTGCGGCATGGCTGGAAGCGAGAGGTAGAGATGCCCCCATCCCTGCTAGCTTGCCTTACCCAGGTGTCGCTGGCCAACACCCCCGCCCAGTCCTGAAGCATCACAGATATTGATGCCTGTGCCCCACATGGCAGGTTACCCATGCCACTGCCCACCCAGCCCTTCATGCCACCTAAATCTGGCATTTTCAGCTGAGGAGACCCTTCACCCTGCCCCGGTCCCCCAGCAAGCCCAGCCCAGCTGCTGCCGAGCCCTCTCGCTGCCCCTCTCCCGCTTTGATCTCGCCCGGAGCCGGGGCCGGTATCGCCGCCGGGGCTGGGGGCCGCCCCTGGTGTCAGACTGGTTCAGCCACACATTTCTGGCTAATGAGAAATTTCCTCTCCCCGGCGCTCGGCCAGGTTTTTTTTTTAGCTCCGGTATCGCTACCCCACCTCTGCCTCGGCCACGGCAGGCTGAGTCACGGGGGGCCCGGGCCGCTCCCGCACCGGCACCGAGCTTGCCAGCACCCCCTGCCCGTGCCTTCCCGGGAGCCCGGCACAACCAAAACTCCCATGACCCATCGTGCTGCGAGAGCCAAACATCCCAGAGTGATGCCCGAGCCCGGGCGCTGCTCTGGAGCCGGGGCGGACGGGCTGAGCCTGGGGAGGGGTCGGTGAGAGCGGGGGAAGCTCGGCTGCCACAGCCTGCTGTGCCCTGTTGCAGTGTGTTTTTATTTTGCAGGTTATTGTTTGATTTGTTGTTTGGTAGTTTTTTGGGGTTTTTTCCCCCTGCTTTTGCCTCCACTGGTAGCTGGGATTCTGCGGAGCCCCGAAAGAGGGGGACTGTCGCCCCCCCACTGTCACCATCTATCCGGGACGTGCGACAGTGCCCCATGGTCCCAGCTGCCCTGGTCCGTGCTCGGGAAACCACAGCTCGGGGCGGCTGGGGAAGTTCAAAGGAAGAGGAAAAGCAGCAGCCCCACTGTGTGTGAGGGTTTGGGCTCGGATCCCCCACTCCCCATGCCACAGCCTGAAGTCATTTCGTGCCATTAACGGGTTTTCTCTCTCTGAACTCGCTAATGAGCCTGCGTGGGAAGCAGCAGGGACCGAGGGCCTCCAAACTGGGGCAGTGGAGGGAGCGAGTGGCTCCTAGCAGAGCATATCTGCGGGGAGAGACAACCGTCATCCACCCTTAACTCCCTGCCTCGAGTCCTGCTTGCTCTTTGTGCTCCCCAGCCAGCCCCAGTAACCCCCAGCACATCCCTGCCACCCCAGCAGCCCCACACCGGTGCCTGGAAAGAAGGGTGGATGATGTCACCACCTCACACGGTGGCTCAGATTCTGCCACCTCCCTGGTGTAGTTTCCCCCCATCCCACTGTCCCCATTGTCACCCAGGCAGGGAACCAGGACTGCACCCCGGGAGGATGAAGCTGAAACCATGACCCATCCCCAGGGCGGTGAGTCAGGCTGTGCCAGGTGACTTCTGCTGGAAAGCACCTTTCAGCACCACCCCCATCCCTGTCCCAATCCCTGTCCCTGTCCCTGTCCCTGTGCCTGACCCCATTCCCATCCTACAATGGCACAGAAGGACCCCACGGGAGGCATTGATAGAACAGAGCGAGGTAAAAACTCTATGGAGGTGTTGGATGTTTGCAGGAAGCAGAGCAGGAGGATGAGCCAAGCCTGGGGCAGGAGCACAAGAGCAGGAGTGCCAAGGTGTGTGAGGCAGCGTCATCAGAGCTGTGCAAACAAACAGGCAGGACAGCAGGGATGGGGGAGAGCCGGGCAGAGGAGTGGGGAGGGGCCAGAACACCCTCAGCTCTGGGGCTCATGGGGTCAAGGACCCAGGGGATGGAGCTGTAGCACAGCACATCTGGGGGCTGGTGTGAGGCAGGAGCCGTCCCTGACAGCGTGATGGCAGCCGTGCTGTGGTCCCAGCCATTGTCCCATTGCCCCTTGGGCCCAGGAGGCAGGCAGGGACAGGGACAGGGACAGGGACAGGGACAGGGACAGGGTGCTCTGGCACCAGGGCTGTGGGCTCCCATTCACATGCTCCCGGCGGGTGGGCAGAGGGTGATGGATGAGACCTCCATGCCGAGATAATCCCGTCCCTGCGGCCCGCGGCCGGCATTTATCTCACGCCAGGACTGACGTCACCCCCCAAGACCCCAGCCAAGGAGGCCTCACTGCTCTTCCTGGCTTTTCCCAGGGACAAGGGGCTTTGGGCCCCTCGCCCCAGGCTGCGAGCAGGTGGATTTATGACCACAGCCATGCTCCAGCATCCAGGGGACAGGAGAGGCAACGAGACCTTTATAGCTTTAATACACCTTTCTGACAGTGAAGTTTAAATGGCCTCGTAAACCCCCTTGTCACCCACCCCCAGCTGAAGGCAGCAGTTTATTAGGGCTGTAATTCTTCTCCTGGCATTCCATCAGTGTCCTTTTAATCTGCACTTGGGGGTTTTTTATTTCTGCTTAATACCAGCAGCTGTAAATGCTGTTAGGGATCATCTTGTGCAGGGACCCTCCGGGGGGAGACTGGGCACCGGGGTATGGATACGATGGAGCAGGGGGAGCTGGAGGCTGGGACAGCCCAGTTCCAACTGAGGGGTCAAAGCGGTGAGGAGGAGCCAAATTTTCCTGCTCTGAGCACATGCCTCCTCTGCAAAGCAGGCCCAGGCAGGAATGCATCCATGATGCAAGGAAAGCCTTTCCAGGGAACCTTGGGATTTCAGCAGCAGAGCCGGGCCGGGAGCTAATCCTTTGTGCCAGGCTTTCCATTTTCATCTCATTAACTGCCGCTCTCTGTGCCGCTGCCCTCTCGGTGTTTCTGGCGGGGAGATAAGTCTGCGTGCTCGCTGCGGTGAATCCTCCGCGCCTGCTCGCCCCGCGCTCCCGGCCGCGCTGACGCTGGCAGGCAGCTTCCATCCAATTACAGCGGGGTGAAGCTCATTTTAATTGCATAGAGCAACTGGGATTACGCAGACTTTATCTCCTAATTCCCTCTTTATCTCTTAACTTCACACTCACTGCTTGCATTGAAGGCAGGACAGCTTGTGCCGGGGTTTGCTGTTTCTGAAGTACCCTTTCCCCCTGCTCCAACCCCTTGCCCAGATGGGGTGGGCCCCTAAATGCTGATATTGGGGAACCCTCTGTGTCCCGTGGAGCCACAGCCTCCAGATATCCACACAGCACCTGGGAGGTCAAGCCAGGGGATGGCACCCATTACACCAGCTGTTTGGGAGGAGGGCTCGTCCTCGAGCTGGTGTCACCTGGAGGCAGAGACTCTAGGAGAGGCTCCAGTGGGCACAGCATGAGTAAAGGGCTCTTTCTCTTTACAGCCCATGGTAGTAGGTGCCCAGCACCACTGCTGAGGCTGCTGCAGAGCTCAGGGGGTCCCTGTGAGGGAGGGACAGGTTGCTTGCCACCAAAAATGCATACTGAGGACAGCAAGCATCTCAGCCAGCTCCTTGGGGACTCTTGAGGACCCTTTATCTGCTCTGTGCACTTAACCAGGATGAAAGCTTCTGCAGGGCTCTGGGGCCTTGTTAGTGGAGTCAAAACATGTTTTTTAATCTCTCCAGGTATGAATAGCACCCATGGGTCCTTGACTCCCCTACAAAGAGCAGCCCCCACCATTCCTCTCTGCAGCAGAAGCAGACAGAACTGTGATACTCTGCTCTTCCCACCTCTATTTATTCACCCCCTGAGACATGCCTGGGTTCCCCCCAGACACCCTGGCTTGGGCATCCAGCAACACCCTCTTGGTGTGTGGACACATCCACCCCGACCCAGAGCGAGCTCTTGAGATAGTGAGATAGCCAGAGGCTGCCCCGGATGGGGCACTTGGCAGGGCTGGCCCGATAACAAACCAGCAGCTGGTCCCCTCTCCCTGCAACATTTCCCTGTTGGTTTGATGCCTCTTGGCTTCATGGAGCACCAGGTGCCAGGCTCACCCTGCTGCAGGTGGGTAAACTGAGGCAGCAGGGCAGGGGTCAGGTGTCTGGCTTAGCAAAGCTCTGCATCAGCACAGCTGGGTGTTAATTAGATATCATTAGCACACGCTAATTAATGTAATTCCAATGACCCACAATTCTGGAGCGTGAGAGCTGCTCCTCACCCTGCACCATTGCTGTGAGCAGCTGTGCCCCTGCCACGACTGGTGGCAGCAGGAAGGGGAACAGCCGATGCCAGTGCCAGTGTCACACCACCAGCGCCCTGCCAGGGCTCCTTCCTGCAGGCTGGCACGCTCCTGGCCCCACTCCCCCGGCACTGCCAACATGAGCCAGACCCAGCAGATCAGGCATTTCGGGGGCTGGCAGTGCCACACTAAACCTGTCAGTTTGGACTGCAGCAGTGCCCCAGTGAACATCTCCTTGGCGTCCTGTTGGCTGCCCCCCATGGATGGGGGCTGAGCACACTGGGGGGGCAGGGCTTTGGCGCGGGGCTGTGGCAGCCAAAGGGTGACTCTTAATCCGGCGGCAGCTGCGGGGCCCAGGCTTGCTTGCTCAAGGGATACGGCAGCTCGGTCAACAATCCCTGGCCCATTTCGGGGGGATTAGCAGCCCCCCGGGGAGGGAAGGGGCCCACATGAATATGGGGCGGGTGGGAACACAGCCCAGTGGGAACAAAGCCAGACAAGGAGGCAGCAGGGAGCAGGCACCCGCCATCCCACGGCGTCCCCAAGGTGGGGGACAGGGGCTCAGGGACTGCCCCTGTCCCCATCCTACTTTCACACTGCAGAGTGCTGACAGGAGGGCGCTCTGGTTATCGTCCCCCACCACCCCAGCACGATAACCCTGCGCCAGCGTCCAGCCACCCCCCTGACCTCGTGTCCATCCTCATGTCCCACTATGGCAAGCCCCAGGGGGAAGTGGCACAGGAAGGACCTGAGCTCTGGCACTTGGGAGCTCCTGGCAAACAAGGACAAGTGAGTAAACTAGTCCTTGTTTGCCACAGGTTGGCCAGCTGGGGATAATCCAGGCTGGAGGTGGCCATAGGGCATAAGGTCCCTCCAGGAGGGGAGCTGAGGAGGCCATAGGGTATAAGGTCAGCCAGGAGGGGACCCCCAGTGATGGTGGGAGCCTCCCACATATCCAGGGGCAGTCTCAGACCACTAAAACACCTGTGGATTCAAACTGGGAGGCTCCAGCTCCTGCCCAAGCAGCAGGTAGGACCCATGAGTTTGCCTTGGTGATATCCAACCCCATTTCCCATGTGCTCAGCACCCCTCCATTCCCTCTGCATCCTGCATGGGGAAGATGTGTGGTCCTGCTGTGGGGACCCTTTGCCAGTGTTTGTGGTTACTGATCTGCCAGGTGTCTGAGAGTGGCCCTGTGGCCCTCACTGTTTGCTGGGGCAAGCCCCAGGACCGTGTCTACCCTGGGTTTACTGCCCTGGGGAGCAGAAGCCCTTCCCAGGGCAACTCCCCTGGGGGCTGAGAGGGTCCCCAGGGTAAGTGCAGGTCCCTTTGATGCCTTAAGTTGGGGCCACAGAGGCAGGAGAGACTGCGGCACACACCCAGGGAGAGGCATCCTGGGTGGTGGCACTTGGGGAATAAGCCCCCACCCCTGGGGACTTGGTGCTGGGTGCTGGGTACATGTTTGGGTACATGTACACGTGTAGCTGGTGCTCCTCCCTCACCCCTTTCCCCACGGGTGCTGAGCAGGGGCCGCTTTTCTGCTCCGTTAGGCACGGCTGTGCCGGCACATAATGACATGGTAATTGTGAGCACAGGCCCGGCCACACGCACTGCCCGGCTCTCTGACCAGCCCTCCCAGACCCGGGGTAGGTGGCTGCTGCCCGGGGGGTCCCACCTGCTGCCCCCTCCCTTGCCCATGGGACCCCCGTGTCCGGCTGCATCCAGGACTTGCCCCAGCGGCAGCGAGGGACGGGAACCTCCCGGCAGGCTGCGGTCACCTCCTCGCCTGGGAGCTGGGAAACCTGTTCTTCCCCGTGGTGTTTACACGGGTAAGAGGGGTCCTCTGCCGCTGCACATCGCATTTTCTGCTTGGTCACTTCCATCTGTGTCCCCGCATAATGATTTTTTCTGCTACATTAATTTAACACACTGCGGCGAGCCGAGGCGCTGGGACCCCGGGCTGCTTAATTGTGTCAAAGGAAAGGCTCTTGCTCCCGCTCCCATTGGTAGCCAGGGCTGCTGCGGGGTGGGTGTCCCTGCGGGGGGGTGGGAAGGGGTCTCAGGGTGGTCATAGGGCTGAAGAGAGGCAGCAATGGAAAGGTGTTGGATGTCAGAGGGGTTGGCGTGAGCCCGCAGTCCTGGGGCTGGCAGCAAGTCCCGGCTCAGACTGGGGGCTCTGAGGTGAGGGTGAGGGGTCCTAGAGACCCTAAACTTCCCTTCTAAAGAGCCTATGGGTATCTCACATCATCCCTTCAGATGTTGCAGCAGGATGGCAGCGGCACATCCCGGTGGCCAATTCTCTGCTTGGGGCCGGCAGTCCCCGCCCGGAGCCGGCGGGAGCCAGAGGGTTAAGTGCTGTTTGTGTTGGCTGAATGAGGCGGGAGCCGAACAAGCCCCCACAAACGGAGGTGAAGGGCTGCCCAGACGGGATGTGACAACCCGATTTCAGGGCTGTCAGCCCCAGCATGGTGGGCATTGAGCGGGGACATTCCTCCCCGACACTCCCTGCTCCCCTGGCTCCAGCCCCGAGACACCGACAAAGGCAGCGGGCAGCCTCTGCCCACCTCGCCCCACCATCTGGGGTGCCATGGGGCATCCGTGGGGCACGGCGGAGCTGGAGGAGCCCCCAGTGAGAGGGGGATGCTGGAGGCCCCCTCGCCCTCCCCGCTGGCGGCCCCGCCACAAGTGGCCTTTGGTATTTGCAAACATTGTGGCGAGGGGCTGGGAAGGTCTCGGCCCACCCCAGCGGGCGCCTTTGTGCTGTGCGGACCCCCGGGGGCTCATTTCCATCCCGCCCGGGCGCTCGCCTCGCTCCTTTCAGTGCCGACAGCCTTGTTCCCTGCTCCGCCAGCGTGCCCGAGCCTGCAGCAGCCGCGCCGAGCACACAGCTGTGCCCAAACCCGGCACCGTCCCCATCGCGGGGGATTGTGCCCCATCCCGGGGTGCCGAGCTGTTGTGTGTGCCACTGCCCCATGTGGTGCTTGTGGAGCTGCCCTGTCCTTGTCCCCTGAGGGTCGGTGCACACCTGCACAGGTGTCTCGGGCTGCCACGATCAGGGTGTGTGCTTCCCACGTGCACAGCTCGCACCTGCCAGCCCCAGCTGTGTGAACCCACTGTGCACTCTGTGTGTACCCGCTCTGCCCTTTTCACAGCCCATGCACACCCCCTACCGTCAGGGTCCCCCAAACCCCCCCCACCCCAGCAGGGTGCCCAAGGCTGGCGGGCAGCTCTGTCCAGCCCAGCACAGCCAGACCCATGGCACAGGGACACCATGAGCAGCTCTGGGCTCCCCACAGCTCCCAGCATCCTCCCTGCACACCCAGCTGAGTGGTCACCCCATCCCGACCCCAGCCACACCCCCCACCAGACCCGAGGAGCCAGCCCGTGCAGCTGATTCTCCAGCAGTGCCCGTTTGCTGGAACCGGTGTTTTATGGCCCTACTCAACACCTGCGGATCAATGCCAACCCGCATTTTATTTGGTTTTGGAGTCACAAAGGTGAATTGACCCAGCTGCACCTCTGCAACTGCTCTCTCCCGCTGCCAGGTGCAGGGTGGGAGAGAAGGGCAAGGACAGGGGACCTCGGGACACAGCGCCCATCCCTCACCGTGCCGGGGAGTGCCCGAGGGAGATGGGGTTGCTCTTTTCTCGTGCTTTTTGTGACTGGAAAATCTCCTCGGGGGCCCCCGGCGGTGACCTCTTCCTGGGCGCAGCGCTAAGCCCTTTGTAATGGGATTTTGTGGCAGAACCGGCAAATTAGGGGCGAAGTGAATGTGTTAAGCTGCTGGTTTCTTTCTGGTGGTTCCCCCTCCCCAGCCCACGCCGGCCGGAGTTCGAACAAAGGCTCTGCTTTTATCTCGGGTCCTTAGAAGTCAGAGCTGTGCAGGGCTGTGCTTCCCCCTCCGGAACAGGCAGGGACAGAGATGGGGACATGGACCGGCAGAGCTCGGGGCTCTGCCGAAGCAGCATGGGAGGAACGTGCTGCAAGCGAGTTGTGCCAACACATTGGCTGTGGGGATACATTTAGGGAAGGGGCACAAAAGGACTCATCTCCAGGTCAGGGAGATATGGCACCGAGGGATCCCTGTGGTCTGGGACCCCTCAGCATCCAAGATGGAACAGCAGTGGGAGGGCAGCTAGGGTGGGGAAACGTACGGGTCTGGCCCGGCATGAAGAAGGTCCCCAGGCCACACTGGGGCTCAGCAGCGGTGGGACCAGCTTCTGCTTCAGAGTTCATACTGTTACAGAGCAAAGGCTTCATTAACAGTGACATACAAGCCATAAATACTTGTTAAAATCCCACATCACTGACAGCATTGACAGCCGGTGCGGCCCCTTTCACTTCTTGTCTACCAACTATCCAGGGTCCCTTTGCCTTCCCGAGAGACAGCAGGGCGTTCTGTCTGCCCCTTGAAAGAGAAGAATGGGGAACCCCCAGCCTCAGGCATCTCCCCCACCACAGCCATCCCCACCAGGAGGTCTCGTTTCAAGGGTGTCCCACCATCCCTTCCACTTAGGGTGAGGGCTGATGCCCTGGAACCTGCCCCGCTGCCCTGGGTGTTTCTCAGCACCCTCAGGCAGGAACAAAGTACTGTGGGGGCTCACTGGGAAGGATGTTGCTCTGACACCCCAAAAGCCCCCAAAAGCAGGCAGGGAGCAGGCAGGGGACAGTGTGCTGCCCCAGGGCCCCGTAAGGGCCTGATTTATTGCTGTCTCTTGAAGGATGCCATTAAGGCAGCGTCCGGAGCTGGGAGCACAGCTGCCGGAGCAGATCAGCGCCTGATTAATGTTGGGCAACTTGTTATATTGTCAGATAATTATCCCCAAACTGTATGACTTTTCTGCTAAGTGGCAGCGCTTAATTGCATTTTTAATTACACTGCCATCGCGGCAACCCCTCCACGGGATGCAGGGATGCTGGGAGCCAGGCAGGAGCAGGGTAGGGGGCCTGGAACCCTTTGCAGAGGGCATGGCAGGGGCATCCCACTCCCACAGAACCCTCCTGGTGTGGGGCACACAGCTGTGGCATCCCCAAGCCGTGAGTGCTCCAGGCAGCGAGGTTTTGGAGCGATCCTTCCTGGTGCTCCCCAAGGTGGGGGGCACATGGGGTGCAGAAAAAGGGGGAGCAAGGCAGGGTGCCCCCTTTGCACTCCACGAGCTTTGAGGGCTCACCATCCCCTGCAGCTCCCCGTCCCCATCCGGCTGGGGGCAGCTCAAGGCCTGGCTTCCCCTCACAGGCAGGGACGGGTCAGGGGTCAATATGTTTAAAATTCCTCCTGGATCTCAAGCTCCGGGGAGCGGCTGGAGGGCAGCGGCTGCACGGGGAGCACCCACCGGCACCCAGGCAGGCAGAACACGTGAGGGCAGAGACAGGAGGCTGTGTCTGTGTGTGTGAGGTCATGTGTGTTCATGTCTGTGTGGTTTTGGGGGTGCACATGCACAGGAGCACCCGTGTGTGTGCTTGGGTGTTGATGTACAGCACGTGCGTGTGGATTTGGGTGTGCGCACGCACACACGTGAGTGCCCTTGTGTGCACACCCACACATCTGCTGATGTGCACATCTGGCTGTGTTGGTGTGAATGTATCGGTGTACATGTGCTGCTGTGTGCAAACATGGAGGTCTGTGCACACCTGTGAGCCTGCCTGTGCATGTCTGAGTGCCTGGGGCAGGAGGAGGTGCCTGTGTCTGTCCGTGCGGGGACATCAATACCGCATGTAGCCCTGTGTGTGTGTGTGTGTGTGTGTGTGTGTGCACAAAGGTGTGCCCATGGCTGCACATGTGGCTGTGAGGACACCCCTGTGCCCCCACCCAGCCAGTTCTGCCATCTGGGGTGGCTGCAGCGGGTCCTGGCTCTGCTGGACCTCCCAGGGAGACTCCCCAGCTGACCCCGTGGGGGCTGCAGGGACAGGACCCTCAGGGCTTCAGGTGCAGGAGGCACCTGCAGGTCCCGGCAGCTCCGCTCCCTCACCCATCCCTCCCTGGGACAGGGATGTTCCCAGGGCTGCAAGGGGCACAGCCTGGGACCCCCAGCACTGCAGGACTGCCAGACCTGCCTGCTGTGTCCCCTAGGGCCAGGGGCCAGCTGGGGCTGTTCCTGCAGGGTACAAGGTGCTGCTGCTGGCCACCCCCACAGCACATCCCTCCCCAGCAGGCGGACGCTGGGCAGCGCCGGGAGGAAATGCAGGCGTTATCAGGCAGCCGGCTGCAGCCCTTGCCGTGGCCTCTGGCCCGAAATTTCCTGGCATGGCCAAGACAACAGCATTTATCCCGGGCTGTGCCTTCCTCATCAAGGTGCGGTCCAGCCAAGCTTCCCCTCGACACCTTGGGGATGAGGAGATGTGGTGGATCAGGCCCCCCAGATCTCTGTCAAACCAGTGGAAAGAAAGAAACATGGATTTTGATGGGAAAGGAGCCAGTCCTGAGCCCTGCCTTGGTGCTCCTCTGTGCCCCCCATTCACACAGGGCACACAGACTGGGGAGAGAATCGGGCTTGGGGGGCTAATAAGCCCCCTGAAAGGCATCCTGGCCCCCAGCAGCCCCCCTACAAGCCCCTCTTATCTTCATGGCAGCCGGATGGGGTCTCACCAGAGAGAGGCTGAAATTTCCAGGAAAAAATGTAAATAAAGGTCCCTGTCCCGCCTGTCCCCTTATCTCAGGAATCCGGAGAGCGCCAGGCCCTTCTCCCAGCCATATTTCATCCCAGCCATCCCTGCTGGCTGCAAACCAAAGCAACAATGATGGGGATGTGTAAGAGACTTAAAGATCACAACTGCCTTAAACATTGTCAAGGCCCCAGAATGGAGGGAGGCTGTGTCTCAGGGCCCACCAGGATCCCAGGACCATGGAAGACACAATTTCCCACCCTGCATGGCTGGGGCTTTATAGCATGGTCAGAGGTGTTTGGTGCTTCAGACCTCAGCACATACCACCCAGCCATGGGGGTTCCAGGGTGGGAAAGCTTTTGGGTTCCCATTGCCCACCTGGTGTCTCCACGCAGCAGGGTCGGGGCTCAGCCACTTCCCCTCCCTGCTCCCAGATCAGCTGCTAATGATGTCTCCTGACCCTGCTCGAAAAGAATGTAAATTATTCAGCTTCTCATCAGGACAATTAAATTAGCTCCTCATTGCAGGCCATGAATATTTCAGGGGGGCAGGGGCTGGGGAGCTGGGGGGGCCAGGGGTGACAGGGCTGGGGCTGAGCCCCATTCCTTGTCCAGGAGGCGCAGTGAGTGTGTCCATTCTCAGACCACGGGGGACAGAGAGCGTGGGGAGTAGGGATCGGGGGTCCTGGCAGAGGGTTTGAAGTCTGGTGCCCAGATGTCGGGGTCCCATGTGGGCAGTCTGTCCTTTTGCCCTGTCTGTCTGGGTTACCTTCCCTGCTGCTGACAGAGGCCAGGTGCCAGCAGCCAGCCCCTGCCCCACTCCCAGAGCACCTCCTGCACCCCACATTGCCCCCATTTTTCGGGAGGACACCTGGGCGTTGGTGGCACTGCAAGGGGCTGCCTCCACCCTAGAGATCCCAAATCCCCCCTGCCTTCTCCTTGCCCCAGGCTGTGCCAA
Organism: Molothrus ater; assembly: GCF_012460135.2. NCBI lineage: Eukaryota > Metazoa > Chordata > Aves > Passeriformes > Icteridae > Molothrus > Molothrus ater. The sequence continues at coordinate 17,254,170 of NC_050487.2, read as the reverse complement.
CTCCTGCCCGCTACCCTCCCCGGAGCCTGCGGGTTCTCCGTCAGGATTTCTCTTTCCTTTCTTCCTCGCACTGAACAATTAATAATTTATCCCATAATAAAAGAGGAAACAGTTAATGAGATGAAAACAAGCCAGAAACATCTGCTGGGGCTGCTTTCATCGCCTCCCCGGGCCGCCTGCGCAGGAAGCGGGGGCGGGAGGGGGACGGGGGCGCCGGGGGGGCCGCGGCAGCGGGAGACTGACTGTGCCCGCATCCAGCCTTCCCTGCCACGGCCCCCTCCTCCTCGGGGACCCCCAGGCCAGGCACTCTCTCCCCACTGAGCCATCAAAACCTGGCTGAGAGCTGCCAGGCTCAGGTCATGAATAGCACTGGGTGTCCTGCCATGGGGGTGTCACCCTAAAAAGGGCAGTGAAGCCTGTTGGTCTGATGCTGCCCAGTGTCCCCAGAAGTGTGCCTGGCTGCTGAAGGGGGGACAGGGCTGTCCCCTCTATTCCCTGTTCCCAGCCCCCATGCCCAGCTGTTGTTCATTACTGTGATCTGATCTCCAGTGAGTGGGGCTGCCCCCAGGACCTGATACTATCGGGGCAGCAACACGGCCCCAAACCCTCCTGGGGTGCCAGGAGGGACACATGGGGATGGGGCAGGGCACCCTGCCAGCAAAGGGGACTGCAGGACTGACCCCATGACTCAGTGCTTTGCTGAGATTTATGGAGTTCAAGGAGGAAGCTTATTTTGGGAGCGCCTATTTCGGAACTGTGGCTTCATGGCATGTGAGGAGAGGTGTGAGGGGACATGGCTGGGATGTAGTGGGGATGCAGGGTGCTGGGGAAAGGGGGCACTGAGAGCAGGCAGGGGACAGGCAGGGAAAGGGAAGGGGAAGGCAGCAATGCTCAGAGGCTGCTGACATGTGGCCAAGACCCGGACTGGAAGAAAGAGCCACCCCCGACCAGCCCCACCATCAGCTTGGTTATGGGAGGGGACTGTGAGGTGCTACAGAGGGACCCTGGGCTGCAGGGATGGGGATTTGGGTAGGGGCAGTGGAGCTTGTGCAGGATCTGCTGCCTGCCTCTGTTTCCAATTTAGCTGATCCTCGCCCCGATCCCTGCAGCTCCCTAATCTGTTTGTCTTCCAAAGCTGTTAAGTTAATTCCGAACCCAGCAAAATCCCACGGCCTTCATCCCAGCCCACCCTCCAGCTCGATGGGTCTGGCAGGGGCATGGCAGGCAGCTGCCAGACCCTGCCAGTGTCCAGCACGGAGCCCTTTCCATCATGAAGGAGCAGGATCTTGCTCCTGCAGACTCCCAGACCAGCCTCCAGCAGCCCCCAGGTCCCTCCTGGGGCCGGGTGCCGCTGAGGGCCGTCATGGGGACAGGCGGCTGTGATGACAGCTGGGGAGATGGCCTGTCCCTCTGCCAGCCCGGACAGGCACCCGGCCCCGCTCCGAGAGGTGCCACGGAAAAACTGACATCAGCACCAGCCCGGAGGAATTCGGTCTCCCTGGCCCATCCCAGCTGGGGACAGGGACAGAGACAGGGGCCTCTGCCATGCACCACAGAGAACTGAGCAAGGTAAAGCAGGAGGGGGTGGTGTGAGCCCCCTTCTTTGCTGTACCCCTTCCCAGGGGCCAGGAGCAGCCCAGAGGGTCTGTGAGTATCCCCAGGGTACAATCACTGACTCTGCTCCCTGTATGCACGGCCCCCTTCAAGCTCTGACTGCAGAGATCAGCCAGCTCGTGACACTGGTGACACCCCCTGTGCTGGTGAGGGACAGTAGCTGGGGTTGAATTCCTCAGTGAGGAGAAAGAAAGTTCTAATCGCCTCCCTGATATCTTGGGGCTTCTGGTATAGTTATGTCATGGTCACCCCTTGGTCCCCTCTGTCCCTCACCCCACAGGATGTGCCTGGGGTGGCGATGAAGAAGTTGCAGAGAGATGGTGACACCCCCCTAGTTGCCTCCATGCTGGAGACCCCGACATCCTGCCCCCCTCCCCCAGACATGCTCCATCATCTCCTCATTCCCAGCCCGGGTAATTGGTGGCCTGGTGACAGACGGGCTCATTAACAGCTTAATTTCGGCTTCATCTCTTCCTGCCTGACCCCCAGCCCAGGTGGGGACTCGGCCAGCAGGATGCAGGGATGGGCACCCGGAGAGGCCACATTGCTGCACCCCATGGGGTGGGAGAGCAGAGGGGTGCACAACACGGGCTGGCAGCACTGCCCGGGGCTGCCGACAGCAGTGGCCCTGGCTCCCAACACTGGGGTGCAGGGGAGACCCCCATTCCTCAGCACAGGGCAGTGCCTCCCTGCTCCTTGCCCCACTGGGATGGGCAGGGATTCCACCATGGCAGGTGCAGGCCGTTGCCCACCTTCCTGGCCTCACCAATCCCTTGTTTGCTTCCCAACGGCAGCGGCCCTTCGGCTCCTTTGTGCCGGCGGATAACAGGGATAACAGGGATTGTGCTCCCTCTGAAGTGCCGGCCCTCAGCCCCACACCCACACTGGGCACCAGGATGTGGGCACACCAGCCAGGAGTCCAGCCCAGGGCACGGGCAGCAGTGCAGGCAGACTTGAGGCAGCAGGTGTGGGCATGGGGTGCAGGCAGCTTTTGCACCCCCTCTGCTCTTCTGCTTTGCTGTCAGGTCCGTATTGCAGCCCGTGAGCCCGTCCCCAGCACCCCAGCACCAGGGCAGTGCCCAAACCCTGTCGCTGTCCCCCTCCCAGGGAAAGCAGCTGGCAGCAGCCCACGATGGCTGATGTGGGGCCCCCAAAGGCCGCCCCACCGGATGGAGGCCTGGCTGCCTTTCAAAGGCGTTTGTGTTGTATAATTTATCGGCAGGAGATAACAGCAAGCGGCCAACAAGGAGGGGGCTGTAGCCCTGCTCTGGGGAGTTTGGCACCACAGCACTGCTGCTGCCAGGATTCATCACACTGGGGCACACACACCTCCCTGGCCAAGGTGTAGGTCCCGTTTTGGTTTGGGGATGCCCCAAGGCAGAGCCAGAGATGGTCCCTCTCCGTGCCCTGCTTTGGAGCTGCTGCCTGCCTCGCACAGAGACCCCAGGGGCTACTGCACCACCAGAGCAAGGGCAGCCCAGGTCCAGTATTTGGGGGTTCTTCACCCCAGGAACACATGGACTTCCTAGCATGGAGGAAGGGCAGCAGGCATGGAGGGGCACAGGGTAGGGAAGGACTGGTCCCACAGGCACGGGGGCAGCACCTGGCAGCGGATCTGAGGAGAGTTTGTTTAATCCCAGATAAGGAGGCAACGCCAGGCACCTGGCTGGCAAACGGGCGCTCCCTGGGCAACAGCAGCGAAGGCAGTGCTGGCCCCAGCCCCCCAGCTCCTCTGCCAGGCCCATCTGCACAGAGCTGCTGTTAGCTGGGTACATGAGGCCCTCACATGCCACTCACATGGCCACCCACACTCCCATGGCACAGCATGCCATGGCATGGCATGGCACATGGCACAGGGTCAGTGGAGCAGCCGGCACACGGCACAGCCAGGGCAGATGGGCATGGAGTGCAGGGGAAAGCAAAATCCTCTGCCAGCCTGGGCCAGATTTACACCAGGGCCAGCAACCCCCCGGCCAACCTTGCCCCAAGGGTTGCGTGGGCATGGGGCCAAGGAGAGGGCTTAGGGACAAGGACAGCTCTTGGCATCGTGGTCCTGCTACACAGCCAGAGCTCAGGAGGTTCAGGGCTGTGCCAGCCTCCTGCTGCCACCCTGATCCTGTGGCATCTGTGGGGCATCTGGAAATCCATCCCCCCTTCCCCATCTGGCTCTGGAGGTGGCTGCATGCCCATGACCCTGTCCAGGATGGGGGCTCAGGTGTGGGGAGGCAGACGGCAGGGCAGGCTGGCAGGGTCGCTGGGCACAGCGCCCCTGGGGCTGCCTGGCTGGCTGCTGAGCACAGCCCCAGCGGTCTGCTGGCCTGTACCGACTGTGCCAGGTCTCAGCAGGGGCAGACAGGCACAGCCAGGTGGGATTAGCCCTTTGTGTCACCCTGCAGTGGCCCTGAGAACATCCAAGCAGGGGGCACAGCTTTGCCATGGCCTTCTAGCCTGAATCACATCAGGATCCCAATGGGTATCCCTGAGTACAGGGGGGGCTGGCACATGTACACCTCCCCGAAAAACAGCCCTGGCCCCCACACCACCCTGCTCCGGCCGGCTGGTGTCCAACAAGCAGGTCAGATCCCTCCAGGACGGCACCCTGACCATTCAGTGGTCGTACTGGTGAGCCTGGCTGTGCTGGGACTCCCTCCGTTCCGGCACACCCCGGGGCTGTCCTGCCATGTTCGGTGTGCTGCTGCCACCCCCTGGCAACCTGCACAGCCTCGGGTGTCCCCCGCAGCCCCTCGCTCAGGGCTGTCCCGGTCCCCTGCCCCAGCCCAGTCCTGCCCCCCAAACCAGCGGGCCCGCGGGATGCAGGATGCCGGGAGGGCTCAGGAATCTGGGCAAGGGTCCACACCTCTCACCTTGCACCAGAGGGGAGCCTGTCTGTGGTCACCGCGTTCTGGCAGGAGGAGGTTCCTGCCCCTCCCCGAGCCAGGGTGGACAGAGTGGGGAGGGGGCAGCGGGGCTTGGGGGAGTCACCAGCCAGGCGATGATTAGAAGGAGCCGAGGTTCCGTCCCAGCGCATTAAGACTGTCCCTGCTGAGTGCCACCGCCGCGGGGTGACCCCGCCGTGAACCGCCCACGCTCCCCGACGAATCCCCAGACCCCTGGCAGCAGCACCGCCCTTCACGCCAGTGTCCCCGCTGCGTGTCACCCCCTGCCTCGTCCCGCTGCCTGCGCCCCAGGCATGCGTGAGGATGCGCTGGCACCGTGTCACGGAGGGGATGTGCCATGCAGAGGTCACACCTGTGTCTGGGGACCACGGGCATCTTGTGACAGGCCTCTCAGTGAGGATACTGGGGCAACCTGGCTCTGGTGCCATCCCGGACCACGACCTGGAAATGTCTGGTTCCTGGGGACAGCAGGGACTGTGTCCCCACGAAGCCACCTCGCTGCAGGCATAGGGGCACACACGGGGAGCCATAGATGTCCCCGCTCACGACCTGGTGGTCCCCAGGGAGATGGTGGCACGTGACTCACACACAGCGCCGTGCCACCCGCCCTCCGCAGTCCCCATCGCACAGGGAGGGGACACCTGCCGGCTCCACCAGCCTTCCTTGTGCCACATCCGGGCGGGCACTGGCGGCACAAACGAGGCGCAGGGTCCCCGCTGCCCGGCCTCTCCTGAGGCAGGGAGGAATTCGCTCAGGCGGGCTGGGGGTGGCATTCGGGGAACGCGGCGGACAGGGCTGAACTCTTGAACCCGCACCGGCAGCTCCCGACCGCATGCCAAGCACGGAGCACCCCGTGGCGCCCAACGTGCGAGCAGCCCCCGGCCGTGCCAGACTCCCCTGCTCCCCTCACGGTTCACCGGCAGGACACGGGGGACGCGGTCACACGTCCCTTCCCGCCGTGGCTGGCGGGCGAGGAGGAAGAAGCCGGTGGGAGCGGCAGCCCCGAGACCCATCGCTGGCTGAGTCCGCGCAGCTCATCACACCGATGTCCAGCTGCCATCGGGGAGCGCGGGTGAAGCCCCTCTGTCCCTGCGGGGAGGGTGGGACACGGGCTGCAAGGGCCCCGCGGGACATCTCTGACACCTCCCGGGACTCCCCGAACCCCTCCCGGGACATCCCGGACCCCACTCGGGACATCCCTGACTGCCCCGGGGACATCCCTGACCTCACTCAGGACACCCCTGACCCCTCCCGGGACCCCCCGGACCCCTCCCGATACCCCCCAGACCGCTCCCGGGAGTCCCGGTTCCCGCCGCGCGGGGGCGCTGCGGTGCCCGCTCGGTGCCGGGGGCGGGGCCTTGGCGCGCGGCTCCATCCGCGGCCTGGCGGCGCCCCCTGCCGGCCGCGCGCGCGGCCGGGGACACGGGCACGGCGCGCGCTCCCGCCGGGCCTGGCGGGGATGGGTCCCGCCCACCGTGAAGCCACTTCCGCCCGGCCGTGGCGGTGCGGTTACGTCATCACTGCGCGCCTGGCGGGAGCGGCGCCGGGAGCGGAGCCGCTGTCATGGCCGGGATCCTCTTCGAGGACATCTTCGACGTGAAGGACATCGACCCTGAGGGGAAGAAGTTCGACCGCGGTGAGTGCGGCCCCGGCCCGCTTCTCCTGGTCCCCCGTCTGCCCCTCCCGCCGGCGCTGGTCCCTCCGCGTGTTGGCGGCCCCGGGAGCGCCCCCCTTCCCCGGGGCTTCCCCCGCCCGGCTGCTGTGCCGCCCCCAGCCCGCGGGCCCTGTGGCGTGCATTCCTCTACCACCGTGTTCCTCTCCCTGCCTGTGCACACCTCCGTCGGCTGCCGGGCTCTGGCATCCATCCCACCGAAAACGGCTCCGGTGCCAGCCGGGGGTGGGAAGATGACCCTGTTCCCACCCAGCCTGAGGAGGGAAGATGACCCTGTTCCCACCCAGCCCTCGCGAATCTTCTCTGTCCTTGTCCCTGACTCTGTTGCTCTCTCCAGTGTCGCGCCTGCACTGCGAGAGCGAGTCCTTCAAGATGGATCTCATCCTGGACGTGAACATCCAGATCTATCCCGTGGATCTCGGTGAGCCATCGGCACAGCCGGTGTCGGCTTGGGTGGGCGAGGTTAGAGGGGGTAGAGTCGGGAATTGCTGTGATCAAGGAATAAGCTGCCTCAGGCTTCCTTGTGCCCCTGGGTTGTCCCCAGGTGACAGGAGGCTCAGGGCACTCTCAGGGTACTGAGGCTGAGCTGGGTTTCTGCTTCACCTCCCTGTCATTTGGGTCACCTCTGTCCCTTTCCCCACAGATGCTGTCTAGGGAAGCTGCTTCAGCTGGTGGTAACCTGGCTTTAAGGGAGAACTCCTGAAATTAACTTCTGCAGCTAAATACACAGAATGTGTGAAAAAGAGAATATTACCCTTTATGAAACACAGAAGGGCTGAAGCTGATGCTGCATGGGGCTCATGTACCTGCCCAAGGGTCCAGCGAAGCTCTCTTGGGGATATAAGTAAATATCTTCTTGTGTCCCCTGAAAACACCAGCAGTGGTGTCCCTGTGGCTCTGGTTTCCTCCATGATGTAGGCAACAAGGACACACAGGATCCAGTGTGACCTTTCACACATTCCCCACAGTCCTGTTGGAGAACTGGCAGCAGGGACAGAGTTTGTTCAGCACCCCCTGCCAGGGTGGCCCTTTGCCCCCCCTGAGTTCTGGCTGTGTGTGCTGCTGCTCTCATTGTGCTCTGACCTTCTCAATGCTGCTCTGGCTTCCTCACAGGGGACAAATTCCGCCTGGTCATCGCCAGCACCCTGTATGAGGACGGTACCCTGGACGACGGCGAGTACAACCCCACGGATGACCGGCCCTCCAGGTACAGGGCACAGCTGGGGTGGGTGGGAGACAGGGACACAGTGCAGTGCTGAGGCTGGATGTTTCAGGCTGGACACTAAGAGGAATTTCTTCATGGAGGGGGTGGTTAAACATTGGAATGGCTGTCCAGGAGGATGGTGGAGTCACCATCCCTAGAATTGTTTAAGGAAAGGCTGCATGTGGCACTCGTGCCATGAACTGGTGTTCAGTTGCAGGTTGGACTTGATGATCTGAGAGGTGTTTTCCAGTCTAACTGACTCTGTAACTGGGAGGTACTTTCTCCCAGAGGACACTGAGCTGGGGGAACGGCCAGGTTTGATTCCTTGCTGACCTGAGGCTGTGCTGTTGCAGGGCAGACCAGTTTGAGTACGTGATGTACGGCAAGGTGTACCGGATCGAGGGGGACGAGACCTCCACGGAGGCGGCCACGCGCCTGTGAGTGCCTCGAGAGGGGGGACACAGTGCCCTGGGTGGGGTGGGGTGGGGAGCTCTGGGATCTGGGCTCGGCTCTCCATGGGATTCCCTGCTCTCACTACTGCTCTCCTCCCACCTCAGCTCTGCCTATGTGTCCTATGGGGGGCTGCTCATGCGGCTGCAGGGAGACGCAAACAACCTGCACGGGTTTGAGGTGGACTCTCGTGTTTACCTGCTGATGAAGAAGTTGGCCTTCTAGCACACCTCCATGGGCTGCCCCACAGACATCCAGCTGGAGCCCTGAGAGCCCACATTCTGCTCCAGCATCCATGCTGCCCAGCCTCTTCAGAGCTGAGGAGGCAGGGGCAGTCCCCCTCCTCATCCCAGTGTCTTCTGACTCCTGCTGGGATCCACATCTCTGTTTGTGAGGAGAGAGGTGCCTGACATCTGAGTGGACACCATGCTGGCTGCTCCAGTCTTGCCTGATGGCATCTCCTCACCTTCACCTGTGCTCAACAGCCCTGGCACTGTCCAGGAGCAACCAGTCTGGGACAGCTGCCTGCCTCCCTCTGGGGACCATTCCCTCAGGAGCCATCCTGAGGCAGGCTGCCTTGGGTTTGATTAAACTGGGATGTTTTGTACACCTGGCTCTGCTTGCTGAGAGACAAAGCTGGCAGGGAGTGGATATACCTGCACAGGGGCTAAGGGGGGACCCTGCCACTTCCCAAAGGATGGGGAGTCCAAACCTGCAGCAGGTGGGTGCAGAGAGGAGGAGTGGAAGCTCAGGCCATGCTGGGGGATCCTGCAGCACTGGCAGCTGCCATGGCTGAGAGCGGGCCCTGGGCAGAACTGGGAGCATGTCCCAGAGGAGCTGACTTCTGCCCCAGGCACAAGGACACACACAACTCTTTAGAAAAATAGCTCTTTAATCAAAAAGCATTCACAGTAGAGGTGCCTGCCCAGCTGGGAGCAGGGCCTGTGCCTGCTGGCATGTGAGTGTCACTGTTTGCCTCCACGCATTGCACAGTTGTGAAGACTTGAGGAGCAGGTGCCAACCCCTTCCCTCTGGGCATCTTCCTGGGCACCCAGAGCACAGCTTAGTGTCCTGCAGGATTGCTCCAGCATTGCTTTGTGGTTGAACCCTGTGTGCAGCCTCATTGGGCCCCACATGGAGGGTCTCTGCTGTCCCCCTGTCCTTGCTTGCATGAGACCGTGGCCAGGTCGTAGAAGAAGAAGCGCAGCTTGCCCTGTACCAGCTGCCGGTAGGTGAGGAAAATGCTGGAGACGTGGGTCTGCTCCATGGAGTGTGGGGAGCAGCTCGGCTCCCAGTGTCCTGCCTGAGAGTGGGACAGAGGGGTGACAAACACCGCTTCACCCAACCCAGCCCAGCTGGCACCTGTGCTGGGGTGGTCTGGCTCGTGTGGGGAGGTCTCACCTCCCAGCTGAAGGTCTGCAGGAGCAGGAAGAAGGAGTTGGCGTGTCGGTAAAGCTGGCTCAGCTGCCTGGCCCCGCACTCGTCGCTCACCTGGCCCTGGGCCCCTGCTGCAGCACCCAGCAGCAGGGCCAGGTCACACAGGATCTCCCGCCGCTTGGTCTCGTTCTGGGGGAGCAGACAGTGACCCCCCAGGGCCTTGTTGCTTTCTGTGCTCACCTTAGGTCTGGATGGAGTCCTCTACCCTCCCTGTGCCACCAGATATGCCTACAAGCATTTTGTTCAGCATTTCTGGTGCTTCCGCCAACCCAAGGTTCCTTCTCCAGTCCTGCTGGCACACCAGTGCCAGCACCCTCCTCCCAGCCCCTCTCACCGATTTGGATTTCCACTGCTGGAAAGTGAAGTCCACCAAGGGCAGCACTGCAGGGCACCTGAGTGCAGGCAGGGCCTGGCACTGGCCCTGGTGAGGAGAAACATCAAAGTGAGGTGCCAGGAACTGTGCATGTCCCTGGTCTTGGGTTTTGTGGGGACTCTATCCTCACCACTCTCTTTTCCATGTCCTTGGCCTCCACGATGTACTTCTGGATAAGTCTGCTGTCACAGACCAGCCGTGTTGGGCTGGCACGGTCCTCTTTCACGTGCAGGAGGAAGGATGTGAGGAGGAGCAGTCCTGGAGGAGATAGGGTTGCCTTGTGCATTGTGCTAGCCTCCCTGGGCAGTGCCAGCCCAGAGCCACCTGCAGTCCTCTCCCCAGCCCTTTGGTGGTCCCGACGGCCCCGCGGAGGGGGTGCAGGGGGCGGTGTGAGAGGCTGAGGAGGGCCCGGTGCTGCTCTCCGGTCAGCCAGCGAGGGGTGCCGGTGCTCACAGGGGAGGCCGCGCTTTCCGTGCCGGTGGTGTGTGCCAAGGGGCCGCACAGCCACGTCTGCCAGGTTTTTCGGCTGCGCTCCAGGCAGGGAAGCAGGGCTGTACTCCCTGTGCAGACCAGGGCCAGCCCTCCGGATCCCTGCCAAGAGCAGTTCCAGGCGTCATGTGCACTTCGGGGAATCCCAGCCTGCAGTGTCCCACAGGGAACATCTTCTCCTGGCTGCTGCCCTGGCTGAGCGTTCCCCTGATGGCTCCGCCTTCCCCAGTGCCACTGCACACCACTGTGCCCAGCAACTGCCCACCCTGCCAGCTTCTCCACACCCTCTCTGCAGCCTCCTGCCTGCCTCACTGCCTGCCCTGGCACTACACCAAAAATCCTCAGTGCAGCCTGTTTACCTACGATGGGCATGGAGAGATGCTTGCTTGTCCTCACAGGCTGGCACTGGCCAGGTCCAACTAGCCCAGAGCCACCCTTGGGGTTTGGTGCCCAGCTGTGGGACTCATCGTTCAGGGGACGCTCTGGCTGTGGGGCCACAGTACCCACAGTCCCTTCCTGTGCACCCGGTCCCCCCTTTAGCCACACACTCACTGTTCAGCTCCATGCTCGGCTGGGGGCTTCGGCCCTGCATCTTCCACCCTGGGGCCGGCGGCTGCTCCCTGGCTCCCGTCCCCCTTCCATGGAGGGCAGCGGTGGCGCGGGTTCCCCGCGGGCCGCCCAGCCGGGACGGAGGGCCGGAGCCAGCGGCGGCCCCGGGACAGCTCGGCGCGGCTCCGCGCCTCCGGCCTGGCCGCCCCGCCGAGGCAGCACGATTTCCTGTTGTGTCGCCCTGACCTTCCAGCAAAATCGCAGCGGGGGCCCCGGGCCCGGGGAAAGGCTTCCTGCCTCCGGCCGCTTCCTCCCTTGGCTCGGGGCACGGGAAGGGCGTCCCTGGGCGCCCTCCGTGGCTGCTCACCTGGCCCCGGGCCTGAGCGCTCAGTGGCCAGCACCTCAGTGCCTCAGCTGGGCCTGTCCAGGGGTAGAGGGTAGCCCTGGCACCTGCAGAAGAGATGGTGTCAGTGATCCTGCACTGGACAGCCCCGGGATTATCAGCCCTAATGAAGTCCTGCTCCTGGCTGTGGCAGCCAGGTACAAAAACCACCCCAGAGCTGGACTAAAATCCTGGTGACCTTCTCCCAGAGGTGGACTTCATCCATGGTAACTTTTACCCTGTTAGACCCCATCCCTGTTGACCCTCAAACAAAGTCATGCTCTGACCCCTGCATCCACCAGAGGTGACTCAGGGAGCTGGAGACTCCTGGGATGGCTGTGGTTCATGGGATCCCTCTGGGCTGGGGAGGGCTATGATCACAGGCGTCATAGCTAGTGCATGGCCCCAGGGCTGTTTCACAGGGGTCTTGGTTGGGACTGGGCAGGGTGAGGCACCCACAGATGCCACCTGCCTGGGTAGGAGAAGCACAGGGGCCTGTTCAGCACCATGCCCTGGCATGGCTGTGACATTCCCTGGCAAAGTCAGCTCTTGCTGGGCACTCTGGCAGGGGGTGCACATCCCCATGCCCATGTGTATGTGTGTGTCCCTGTACTGCTCACGGGTACACACCACCACGTGCATCCTCACCCCGACATGCGTCAGGCCTGTGCTCAGATAAGCCTCCACCCCGGCAGCCCCCCACGGCTTCCCTTTGGGGAACACCCCCCTCCCAGCACACATCCTCCGCTCCTGTCTCCCTGCAGCGCCTGCATTTCCTTCTCACACCCCGGCTCTCTCTCTCGCACGTTCCCAGCCCTGTCCTCAGGGACAGCAGTTCCCGGCAGCGCCTGGCCGGGTGACAGCAGTTAAAGTAAACACCGTGCCCCGCTCCACCTGCCCCGTGCCTTGCTCAGCCCACAAGAGCCCACCTTGCAGGGTGCCTGGCTGGGGGGTCCAGCAGGGTCGAGAGTGGCAGCGCCGGCTCACCTGGGCACATCTGGCAGGAAAGGGACCCGCGAGCACCGGGGTCAAACTCCTCCAGGCTTCCCCCACACGGCCGTGGCCGTCCTGCGGACGTGACAAGCTGCAATCACGGCCGCAATCACGCCCGTCAGCACCCTCAGCCCCTCTGCCAGCGCTGGCCTCGGGCCCGCCGCCGTCCCCATGCCAGTCCCTGCCATGCCCACACCATGTGCATTCCCTGTCCTTCCCTGGGTGCAAAGTCACTGGCGATGCCAGGCTAGAGAGCAGCCGTGCCCTGCATTCCTTCTTGATTAGGCGAACAAACCCACCGGAGGAAACTGGAGAGCAACTGGAAACTGGAGGTCTAATGGACCCCCACGGTCAGCCTAAGGTGCCCACAATAGTCCCTTTACTCCAAAATATTCTTTACAACAATGCCAGAAGCTGGCAGGCAGCGTGAGCCTGTGCCCGTGGGCAGCCTGGTATTCCTCTGCTGGAAAGGGCAATGCCAGCTTTTGCTGCCCATGCCAGGGGGGCAGAGGAGTTTGTAGGGGAGAGCTCTCACTTCTGGCCCCAGCCCGATCCCACAGATGTGGCGTGCTGCAGAGGGAGAGAGTATGGGGGCAGTAAGTGAGGCACAGGGACCCCAGAGGGACACGGGGGCTCCGGCAGGCAGCCCGGGCTCGGGCAGGGGACAGGAAGCCAGGCGGGGGCTGCGGGGCTGCACAGCTGGCCGGATCCCGGTGCCAAGATTCCCACCTCTCCTTACAGGGTGCAAAGTGCTGGGAATCCCGCTGCAGGGACAGCCGTTCGCACCCACTTTGCCAAGGTGCTGAAGACAGCAGGAGGTGCCTGGAGTCAGGGAAAGGGGGGGGGAAGAGGAGGAATACGCCGGAGTGGGGGGGAGACTGTGGTTCGGTGGCACAGCTGCTGTCACCGCAGGCCACCCAGATGTGCTCGGTGGGCACCCCCAGGATGTCAGTGCTAGCATGGGAAGCAAACCTGGCCTTCCAAGGACAGGGCGGGGGGTCCTAGCCCCCTTTGAAGCCCCCATAAAAGGGTCTGGCATAAAGGAAAGAGAAAGTCAAAGGAACAAAGAGAGCGGCTAATCCCGGCGTGAGCAAACAGCCCCGTTTGCTCAGGCCGCAGCTGGCTCCGGGGCCAGGGAAAGGAGCACAGCGGGGCTCTACGGGTGCCAGGCAGCGGGGGACCCTCGACCCGGGCTGCCCCTTCCCGAGCACGGGCAGTCCCTGGGAGCAGGGTCCCTCCTGGACCCTCCGGGCATTTTTGCTACATATGCAAATTTCCAATAAACATCCGTGGGCAAATCCTGCTCCCCGCGCAACTCCCAGACAGCCGTCCCAGGAGAACACCCACACTGCCGGGTAAACGGACCCGCAAGGGGCACCTTGGTCGGGGTGCAGCAGCTCGGGAGTGAAGGATGGCAGGGTTTTTACCTTTCCCAATTTTCAGCAAGCCACATGCTGCCCAGCATCCCGGCACAAAGCCCTCGGTGTTGCCCAGGGCATGTCCATGGGCAAACCTTCCTTGCCTTGGACAAGGGCACCTAATGCCAGTGGCTCTGCTGGCATCTGGGGCGATTCCCCTGTGCCTCCTCTACCCTCCTGCTTCTCAGCCAAGCTTCCCACTCCAATGGGGCACATGGAGTGTGCTGGGAGGGCACCTCATCCCTCCGCCTCCATCCCATGGAGAGGAGAAGGGGTTAATGCCAGGCAGCCGAGCCGCAGGTGGGCGCAAGAATGAAATTCCTTCTCGCTGTCCTGCGAAGTCTGGGCACAAATATTTGCCTGCATGTCCGGTGGGGAGGGGGGAGACCACCATCGCTTCTGGGAGTTTGCTAATCCCCATGCCAAACAAGGCCCCCACATGCCCCACATGCCCCCCGTCTTCCTCCTGCTGGGGTCACCCTGCAAAGCCCTTGAGGAGGGGACATTTGGGGTCAGGGGGACACCTTTGGGCACTCCTATGAGCAGGGAGCTCTGTGGTGTTGACCAGGCACTCAGAGCAGGTATCTTGTTCAGGAACACTGCCAGGGTCTGTTTGGCATGGCTGATGAGACTGTTTTGGGGTTTCTGTTCTGCTCCCCGAGCCCTGGCCACCACAGCAGGATGAGATGAAGGTGAGAGCCTCAGCCATTCCCACCAAGTCAGCCACGCACCCTCTGTAATAAATTCCATGTGTTCACAGACAGAAAATAGCCAACTTCCCCCACTCCACTGCCCCAAAATTGCATCCTCCTTCCATACCTACCACCCCCAAAACTCCCTCCATCCCCAGACCCTCCTGGCCTTCGTCTGGGATGGCCCAGCCCTGCAAGTCGCCTACCAGTTGTGCAAATATTGCCGGAACGGCTGTAATCCCTGTGTCCAACGTGAATTATGAGATATTTCCACCCATTACGACAGCCCCCCCCGCCCCACCGCGTGTGTGTGAGGCCGGGGGGATTAGACACGGCACAAGCCACGCTCGGCACAAAGCTTTGGGGAGGCTGACTGCTCTCTGCATCCCACAATGGGGCGGGGCACTCGAGGGGGGCTCTTTTTGGAGAGAGGGGGTGCCCCACATGCCTTCCTGTCATCAGGCTTAGGCCTGGAGGCAGTGCTGGGATGCCCAGAAGGCAGTGGGAGGCTGTGAGAAGGGGGGCCCATGGCATGCAGTTTCACCACGACCCCATCCCTGGGGAGCAGAGGCTCCTTCCTGTCGCCCTGAGCCGGGCTCATGTTCAAAGCCGCGAGCAGGCAGCAGCTAATGAGGGCAGACAATGGGAGCTGCTGAGGGCAGAGCAGGGTGAGGGCCTGCTGAGACACCCCCATGCCAGGCATGGCACAGCCCTGCCACCAGGATCCTCTGGAATACTCCACAGGACCCTCACCACTGAGCAGGGCACACGCCCACCAAGCCCCTGCAGAACTACAGGCTGTTCTCTAAGGCACCATTGGGGCACCCCACCTGTACTTTGCTGGGACAGGAGACATCCCATGGGACCATCACCGCCCCACCGGGGACAAGACAGTGCCTGCCCTGGGGAGAGGTGGTGGAGGGGTGAAGGTGCCCGGCCTGAGGCTGCCCATGGCCAGCTGTCTCCATCGTGGTGCAGCTCCAGCTGCCTGCAGCTGGCAGCCCCGCTGGGGATGTGCCAGTGCCAGGCCCAGCTCTGGAGCCTCAGAGGTGCCTTTGTGCAGGGCACTGCTCCTCACACACATGTGTGGGCACTGGGAAGCAGCTGCTGGGACCGGGACCCTCTCCCTTGCCTGGCACCATCCCCTCTCCAAAAGCACAGGGACCCCCAAGGCTCTGCCATGCCACCTCTGCCTATTGATGAGGGCACCCCTTGGCATTTCCAGGGCAGCCCAGGCTGTGGGTGAGGGAAGCCCAGGCACAGCTGGAGCATCCATTTCCTCCCTGCCCACTGCCCCCACTGCAGCAGCCATGTCCCCTCCCTGGGTGGGGATGCCCAGCACCCTCCTGACCTGACAGGCCCCATGCCACCATAGCACCCTGCTCCCAGCCTGGCAGTGCCTGCGGCCCCTCTCTCCCTCACGCTGCCATCCCGTGCCTCGGATTCCCCCGTGCCGAGGGGCTGCAGCCAGGCGGGTTCCCCGTCTCTCTTTCCTTTCCCCGGGAAAGGGGAGGGAGCTTCCCTCGTCTCTTCCCCGTGTCCCGCAGACGAGCCAGGAGACTGTGACGAGCTCTGGGTGCACAGAGCCAGCACCGGATTCCTGGCATCGGCGGGACAGCTGGGAGCCATCGCCCGCCTCCTCCCCGCTCAGCCCCGCTCCCGTCCCGCCGTGCCCAGAGCCGCTGCTGTGCCGCAGCGGGCATCGCGCAGCGACGCTGGCACAGCCACACAGGCCCCAACCCTTCCCTGCCCTCCGCGTCGCTGGAGCCCCAGCCAGCGAGGACATCGGGAAAGAGGAGAGGGGACAGGTCAGTGACACCGCTGGGGACGGCGGGGAGGGCACAGGGCCAAGGGGTGCCAGGCTGCCAGCCATGGTCGCTGCTCCTTACAAGCAGCAGGGTGTCAGGACAGCCATGCCCGGGGGATGCCCGAGGTGCTGGCAGTGTCCCAGCCCTGGTGATGCCAGCGGGATGTCCTGCTGGGGTAAGCCCAGCTACTCCTCGCTGCCGTCTGCAGCTCCTGCCACGGGCCAGGTCCCGGCAGGGCCGAGCCCCCGTCCCACTGCCCTCCCCGGGAGAGGTGTCCCGCTGCATGGAGACTGTGCCAGACCAGGGCAGGGAATGGGATGGGGCAGCCATAGATAAGCTGGGGATGGGCAACCTCATGCTGGCTCTGGGGCGGGGGGCGGTGGGCTGCAGCCCCCCCAGCTGCTCGCTGGGCTGCGGGGAGGCCCAGGAGGAGCTTTCTGGGGAGGCAGGGGCCTGTTGTGCTCCAGCTGTGCCGTGTTTCCCTAGCTACACCGCGCAGCTGGCCGGGTGTTTGCACCGCCCGGAGTTGATTTTGGCAGCCCCGCGCTTCCCCCTCCTCCCCTCCCCACCCGCCTTCCCCCTGCCGGGCGCCCGCCTGCCACGCACCCACCACCCTCAGCCTCTCCCTGCCACTCTCGGCGGGGGTGGCAGCAGGGACATGGGTGACACAAAGCGCCCCCACTCCTCATAGGCTCCCCCTCCCCTAAATTCATGCCTCAGTTTCCCCAGATGGATGATGCTTTCCCCAAGTTTTTCCATGGTGCCTACTCACTGCCAACCTCTGCCACACTTACCAGCCCAGGTGTGGGTGAAGAATGGGGCAGGTGCTGGGTGCTGCTCTCACAGCATCCCCCCTCCAGATGCCCCTTCCCTCCCTGGACAAGGGAACTCAAGCTCCTGTTCCCCTGCAGCTCCTGTCACTGGTGGGCAGGAGTCCAGGGTCCCATTCTGGAGCCTTGCTCTGCCCAGGGTGGGCAACAGCTGGAGAAATTTAGGAATGTGGAAGGCACAAGCTGGAGGGTGTTGGCTGTGCCTTTGCAGAGAGCAGTGTGGATTGTGAGAGGGGGCTGGCTGTTTTGGGAGCCCATGCTCAGGGGTGCTGAGTGGATGGAGGAAGGGCTGGGGTCAGGGGAACAGCAGATGGACAGAGCCTTGCAGTGCCCTGTGTGCTGGGGTGCCAAGGGGCCTGGGAGGGGACTGAGTGCATGGAGCAGTCCCCAGGATGTCTCATGCCTGAGGAGGTGGGCAATGAGCCCTGGAAGAGCTCATGACTGAAGGTGGACTGTATGGTTGTGGGGGCTCCAGGATGCTCTGTGCCCAGGAGATGCCCCATGCTGGGAAGATTGCACAGACTGAGGAGACTGGCATTGAATGGGTGTGCCCTGCAAATGCTTTATTCCCAAGGGGGCTTATCGGGATGAGGAGACTCCTGTGGGGCTCATACCCTTGAAGAGGGGAATGTGAGTGGGGGCATACCTGGGATGTCCAGTGCTGAGGAACACCCCAGGCTCTGTGGAAGGGGTGTGGACAGTGGTGGTGGTGTCTCCACAGTGCCTTATATCCCAGAGGGGTGTGAACTGGGAGGGGATGTCCCCAGGATGCCCAGAATCTGAGGGTGCCCGATGCTCTGAGGGAGGTTATATCATACAATCGTATCATAGACTGCTCTGGGTTGCAAAGGATCATAAACATGATCTAGTTTCAGCCTCCATCCCTCAGGATTCCCCATGCCCTGGGGCTGGCATGTGAGTAAGGATGCTCTGCACGCTGGGGAACCGCATGCCCGGGGAGAGGGGGAGCAATGAATGGGAAGGGGGTCCCCAGGACACCCCGAGTGCGGGGTACCCCCTGCCTGGCAGGGCAGCGGCGTGCCCCGGGTGCCGCAGGACAGGACAGGACAGGACAGGACGTCCCGTGCCAGGCGGGGGCGGCGGGGCCGGGGCCCGGGGATATGTGGGGGGGTCGGAGCGCGGCGGGGGGCGCATCCCCCCCCGGCCGGCCGCTGCCTGCGCCTCATTAGCGGGGCCTTTGTTTGCACAGGGCTCGCAGCTCCCGCTTGTCCATGCCGCCGCCTATAAAGCGGAGCCGGAGCCGGCAGCCGGGCAGAGGCGGCGGCAGCGCCCGGCAGCGCCCGGCCCCCCCTCCCCGCCGCCGCCTCCGGTCCCGGTCCGCCCGCCCCGGCCGGCCGGCACCATGCGCGCCGCTGCGCTGCTGCTGCTCGCCCTGCTCCCGCTCCGGCCCCTGCCCGGCCGCGCCGCCCGCCCCAAGCTCGCCCTGCCCATCCGGCCCGACGCGGAGCCGCTGCCCCCCGGCGGGGCGGCAGGTAGGAGCCCCCTGCCCTCCACCCTTCCTTCCCCCGCTCCGCGCACCCCCGGTCCCGTACGAGCCGCTGCCGCACCCCCCGTCACGCATCCCGCGTCGGGCACCCCCTTCCTGCCACCCGCACCCCCGTCCGTGCATGGCGTGCCTGCACCCCCCTCCTCTGGCACCCCGCGTTCCGCCCCGGGCCCCCCGGCTGGCCGGGACCGGCACTGGGACCGGCACCGGCAGCGCGGCGGGCGGCGGGGCGGTGCCGGCCGGTCCGGGGCTGCGGCAGGGGGGTGCCCGCGGCCCGGAGGTGACTGGGGACGGCGGTGGGTGGTGGGGGGTGTCCGCAGGCTGCGCCTTCGGGGGGCACTTCTATGCTCTGGAGGAGACGTGGCACCCGGACCTGGGGGAGCCCTTCGGGGTGATGCGCTGCGTTATCTGTCACTGCGAGCCGGTGAGTGCCCCCACACACCCCGTTCCCTGAGAGACCCCCCCAGGACCCCGGCTGGCTGGGGAGGGGGCTGGCAAGGAGAGAGTTCGACCCCTCTGTTCAATACACTCCTCTCATTCCCATGGAAGAGGGAAGCGGGATTCCTTCAGCCAGCCGGACACCTGGATGTCCTCCCCCGCGGCAGGGGGGAGGAGAAGGGGGGTTTAAAGGATCAGGCTTCATTCTTCCTCCCCCTCCTCGGGGATGGCCTCCGGCCCCTCCCTCCCTCCCTCCCTCCCTCCGAGCAGCTCCCCGAGGCCGGGGCTGGCGGGGCCACGCACAGCTGGTCAGGAGGCTGGGGGCTGTGGGGAGGGGGCCCTGGTTTGGCTGCTGTACAGGCATCTGGGGACTCTGCAAGGTGTCCAGGCTCCAGATGGAAAAAGATGGGGGAAGCCATCCTGTGTTGGGAGGGCACGACTTGGCACACCTAGAAATGGCCTGGCACACCTTGGCACGGCTCCTCTGGAGTCTTCTTGGCCCCCCACAGCAGAGGAACCACCGGGGGAAGCCCGTGGGGAAAGTGAACTGCAAGAACATGAAGCAGGACTGCCCCGTGCCTGCCTGTCCCCGGGCCACGCTTCTGCCGGGACACTGCTGTCACACCTGCCCCAAAGGTGAGGAGAGTGGGTGCTTCTCTGCAGGGAGCCCCCACCAGCCCCCCAGGATCCCCGCTGGCCTGGGAAACGGGGCATTGCACACTCCTCTGAAAAGGGCTGGTCAATTTGTTATGAAAGTCACCAGTGCCCATGATATGATGGGCAGGGGAAAGCCCTGATGGGAACAACCTGAAAGGAGTGCAGGGGAGGCACACAGGGCTAAATGCCCTGCCTGTCCACGTGCCTGTGCACAGCACTCCTCAGCTAAGAGCCCCACAGTGATTCACAGGGCACATCTTGGTCTGTCTCAAGAGGGGCGATTTATTATTGTCCCCACCCCAAGCTCTTGGGCACAAGCAGCCTGGTGTGATGATCTCCTCCTGTGTCCACCCCATGCCAACCTTGCCAGGCCCACAAGAGAAGAGCCCTGCACTTCGGTTTGACACCTTGGAGTACTTCCAGGAGAAGGAGGATGACCTGGACAAGCCCTACAATGACCGCTCCTACCTCAGCTCTGAGGGCCTGGCTCGCGATGATGCCCGCACAGGTGAGCCGCCCACCCTGACAGCAGCAGAGTGGGGCACCCCCCACGCTCCCCCTCAGCAGCAGCATCTCCTCCCCAGAGTTTGTGGCCCTGCTGACGAGCGGCCCAGAGCCGTGGCACCCCACATCCAGCGCCGTGGCCAAGGCTCGCTTCACCCTGCTGCGTTCCTCCCTGCTCTTCTCCATCAGCTACGAGCGGTGAGTCCTGCCCCCGTCCCCTGCCCAGCCTGGCACAGCTGGCAGCTCTCTGGAAAAAAGGGAATGCAACCATGCTTGTGCCTCAGTTTCCTTTCCGATATCCCCCTATGGTGCCACAGCCTTGCACAGACAGAGTGAGAAATTTGGAGAAGGGGGGGCAGCATGCTGGGCTCCAGCCTAGGTCAGCAGCCAGAATTTCGGCACACCCACAGTGTCGGCCCAGCCTCACCCATTTGCCTCCAGATCTGGACTGGAAACAAACAGGAACAGTTCCAGGGCTCCCGTGGGTGCAGCTGGCAGAACTGCTGTGCCACCCTGCAGGCTCTGCCGGGGGCAGTGCCTTGGCACTGCTGCCAGGGTTTCCCATGCCCTCCCCGGATGCCCGCCAGCAGCAGAGCCTCTCCTCTCCCTCCCTCCTTCCCGCTCCAGTTTCTTCTGCTCTTCCTCGCTTCCAGGCCCCTTTGCATAGTAAAGTGGTGACTAATTTCCAGCTCTGACAGGGGGAGCCAAGCGGAGCCGAAAATGCTCCTTATTTACAGCCTGAACACTCAGCTCCCAGCGGGTCCTGCCATGGTGCCTTTCCCGGCAGAGACCCTCATCCTGCTTTGTGCCAGTTAAACCCCGCTCCAGGATAGGGGAGCCCAGAGAATCCATGCCAAGTTGGCATTTGGCAGGACAGCAGTGTTGGGCTAGTCGTGGAATGGGCAGGCAGAGCCTAGCACTCGGCACCCCAGGAGAATGTCTTCCTTCTCCTGCCCCCCCAAACCCCCGGTGACCCCTGTGTGCCCTCCCTGACACACCCCTGTGCCCGATGCTGAGTGAGGGGAGGGGAAGGGCAGTATGTGGCCCTTGTTCACCCCCCGGGTGCTCGCAGGCTGGGGCGGCCGAGCCGGGTGCGTTTCAGTGACCCCGAGGGTAACGTGCTGTTCGAACACCCCGTGCAGAAGAGCGCTGCCCCCGAGGATGGCATGGTGAGAGGGGCTGAGAGGGCAGGGGGCACGGTGCCCCTTCCGACCCCTGCTGGGCTTGTGGTGCCCCCCAGCCACCGCCCAGCCCTTCCATCCCTCACCCACAGCTCTGTGGAATGTGGAGGACGGTGTCCAAAGCCAACGTCCAGCTGCTGCGGCGGGAACAGCTCCGTGTGTCCCTCATCACCCGGGCACAGCCCACCGGAGAGGTCCATGGGCACATCCTCAAGCACCGGGCACTCTTTGCAGGTGAGTCCAGCCACTGCATGCACACCCACTGGTGCCATCAGAATGTCCCTCATGCCCCTGTCCCTGCACAGAGACATTCGGTGCCATCCTGACCTCGTCGAACCCCTTGCACTTGGGTGTTGGGGGCATGGCCATGCTGACACTGAGTGACACAGAGAACAACCTGCACTTCATCCTCATGGCCCGGGGACTGCTGGAGCCTGGAGCAAGGGGTGAGGGTGGGCAGGGAAGGGGAGGGAGGCACTGCCCAGAGGGGGCTGTGTAGACCTGAAGGAGTGCATGGCATGTCTGTGGCTCAAGATGCATGGGTCAGCATCTGTGGGGTTAGGATGGGTGGCTGGGCTGGGTGTGGGGCTCAGGGTGGGTTTAGGGGCTGTGTGTTGGGTGGGGTGGAGGGTGAGGTGTGCATAGAGTGTGTTGTGTGATTTGGGGTGCACCTGGTGGGGAGAGGATGGTGTGCACCTGTGTGGGGGGGCTGAGGATGCTGCAGAGAATATGGGGTGTGAGAGCCATTGTGCAAGAAGGATAGGTTTGCAATGTGGGTTTGCAAGGATTTAGGGCATGCCAGAGGGAATGATGAGGGCCCAGGCACACAGGGGCAGGCAACTGGCAAGAAAGTGCCAGGGGTTTGGAGGTGGTAGGCACAGAGGTGTAGGTTTGAAGTGGTTGCAGACCCCTGGTCCAGTGGGTCCACTCCCCTCTGCCATGTTCAGAATCCCCGTGGGTCCCGCTGAGGGTCCGCATCCTGCACCAGGGCCAGACACTACGCGAGGTCCATGCCAACATCACTGTGGAGGTAAAGCGTTTTCATCCCCCAGAGGCCCTGGCAGCCCCAGTGCCCAGAGCACCAGGGCTGATCCAAGGAACTCTACCCCCCCTGCCAGGACCCCGACTTTGCAGAGGTGCTGAGTGACCTGCCTGCCCAGGAGCTGCAGTGGCTGGTGCAGGGGCAGCTCCGCATCATGGCTGAGACGGAGGGCCGGCACGCACGCCAGCTGGCTGGCACCATCACCACCCGCCGCAGCTGTGACAGTGAGCACAGGGCAGGCACGCTGGGGGGCAGGGGGATTGCTGTGCTTACCCTCATGCCAATCTCACCCACCCTTGTGCCTCTCTCCCCGGGCTGAAGCCATCCAAAGTGTGCTATGCGGAGCGGACGCTTTGCTGCCAACCAAGACTGGGGCTGTGGGCTCAGCCAAACTGGCGCTGCATGAGAATGGCACCCTGGAGTACCAGGTGAGTGGTGGGCACCCATTTCCCTCTCGAGGCTCCCAGGTGTATCTGCCACCCTGACACTGCCCTTTGGCACTCCACTCACAGGTGCAGGTGGTGGGCACTGCCAGTGAGGTGGTGGGCAT
Organism: Molothrus ater; assembly: GCF_012460135.2. Taxonomy (NCBI): domain Eukaryota; kingdom Metazoa; phylum Chordata; class Aves; order Passeriformes; family Icteridae; genus Molothrus; species Molothrus ater. Next base: position 17,231,483 of record NC_050487.2, on the reverse strand, counting down.
CACACTGGAGACCAAACCCCGACGGAAAAGCAAGAGGAACATCCTGTTTGACATGACACCCAGCTACAAGGATGGGCTGGTGAGCACTGGCTGATGCTGGGAGGGATGGCGTGGGGACTTTGGGTGCGTCCCTGTCCCAACCTGCATGGTCTCCCACTGGTGGCAGGCCTGGGGTGCCTGGCAGAGCCCCAGCGCCCGTGATGCCCACATGCTTCTACAAAATGAACTCTTCCTCAACGTGGCCACCAAAGACTGGGCAGAGGGTGAGCTGCGAGGCCAAATCATCTCCCTGCCCTACAGTGGACTGCTCGCCCGCTACACAGGTACCAGGGACACGTGGGGTGGTAACGGGGGCAGTGGGGCAGCCCTCCCACACAGCACCACACCCTGCCACGGTCCCTGTCTGTGCACAGAGATGCCCGTGGCGCTGGCAGGGCAGCTGGTGTCCCCCCCGGTGCCCAGCGGTGCTGGGGGGCACGCCTGGCTCTCGCTGGATGAGCACTGCCACCTGCACTACGAGATCTCGGTGGCGGGGCTGGGACGGCCGAGCGATGGCACTGTCAGCGCCCACATCCACGGTGTGGCTGAGCTGGGGGAGATGGGCACCCGCCCCCACCAGCACAAGCGCCTGCTCAAGGGCTTCTACAGCACTGAGGTGAGGTGGGCACCCGCTCAGGGCACCACACAGCAGGGGCTGGGCCAGACCTTATCCCCACCCTGGTGCCCCTCTCGCCACGACAGGCTCAGGGCGTGGTGAAGGACCTGGATGCCGACCTGCTGCAGCACCTGGCCCAGGGCACTGCTTTTCTGCAAGTCAGCACCAAAGCTCACCCCAATGGGGAGATGCGGGGACGGGTAGGTCCTCATCAGGGCAGGGCACCCTGCCCACCCCCACTGCTGCCTGTGGCGGGGTGGCACTGCCTGGAGCAGGGTGGAAGGGAACAGGATCACTCTGTCACCAGGTCCTGATGTGTTTTGTGGTCATGGGTGGTTCCTTCACCAGCCTGACCATGGAAGGCAGGCAGGCATCGGCATGGGAAGTGACCTCCTGCTCATTGCTCCCTCCAGGTGCACATTCCCAACCAGTGCCATGCAGGAGGGACCCGCCTGGCCCCAGGGGAGTCCCTGGAGCAGGCTGAGCTCTCTGAGAGCACCAAGACCAGGGACCTGGAGCAACTGAAGAAGGACCCCAACTCCTGCTTCTTTGAGGGTCAGCACCGGGCACATGGCACCCGCTGGGCACCTGACTATGACAAGAAGTGCTCTATCTGCAGCTGCCAGGTACAAGCTGGGGGTTGTGCTGAAGGGGCAGCACCCATCAGTAATGCCCCTCTCTAATGAGCCCCACCTCTGCTGTCTCCAGAAGCGCACAGTGATCTGTGACCCCATCTTGTGCCAGCCCCTCAACTGTACCCACCAGGTGCACCCTGAAGAGCTCTGCTGCCCCATCTGTGAAGGTACCTGGGGGGTGGGCTGGGGGGCTCCTTGTGGAAACAAAGTGGAGGTCCCTTTCAGAGACTTTGCCATGTGCACCCCCTCATGGCCTTCCTCTCCCTTGCAGAGAAGAAGACGGAGCAGGAGGAGCTGAAGCTGGAGAGGGCACGGGACAGTAGCGAGGGTGAGTCCTTGTGTGCATGGGCTGAGGGGGCAGCTCTGCAAAGGCTGAGTCACAAGGGCTGTGACTTCCTCTTCTTCTTCTTCTTCCTCTTCCAGGCTGCTACTTCGATGGTGACAAGACATGGAGAGGCTCTGGCACTCGCTGGCACCCTGTCGTGCCCCCGTTTGGCCTCATCAAATGTGCCATTTGTACCTGCAAGGTGGGTGTGGGTTCCAGACTTGCTTCCCAGCCAGGTCTGGCACCTATGGGGGCTCTCAGTTCCCAGGAACTGTAGCTGAGGCTCAGACCAGGGCATGGGGAGCTGACTGCCCTGTGCCCTCCCTGCAGGGCACCACAGGTGAAGTGCACTGCGAGAAGGTGCAGTGCCCACGGCTCACCTGTGCCAACCCCGTGCGCGCCAACCCCTCTGACTGCTGCAAGCAGTGCCCAGGTACCTGCACCCCTCTCCTGCCCTCCATTCTCCCTGCATAGCTCCTGTGTGCCCCATTGGCAATGCCACAGGTGGGCATCCTCCCAGTGGCCTCTCCTGCAGCCCCAGAGAGGAGTGTCCCGGAGCTGGCTGACTCCATGCAGGCAGACGCACCGCGGGCGTGCCGCTTCGGCCGTCGCTGGTACCTCAACAACGAGAGCTGGCACCCGTCTGTGCCCCCCTTTGGGGAAATGAAGTGTATCCTGTGCTGGTGTGTGGTGAGTGTGCCAGCCTAGGGCAGCTCTGGGGGAAGGGAAGGCGCCACTGTGCCAGTCCCCAGAGCTTTGGGAATGGTGGGAGAGCAGCTCAGACACCCAGTGCACCCTGAGGAGCTGCTGTCCCCCCACCCTGGTGCTCAGCCCCTCTTTCTGCTCCCCAGTCGGGGGAGACGCACTGCCAGCGCCAGGAGTGCCCCCCATCCGCCTGTGCCAGCCCTGCCACGAGGGACAATCCCTGCTGTGCCAAGTGCCGTGGTGAGTGCAGTGCTCACACACAGGCACCACTGCCCAAACACTCTGTGGCACCCCCTGCACCTCCCAGTCTCCTTGGTGCTGAGCCAGGGCTGGCACAACCAACCCAAGTGCCCTGCTGGCACCCCCTGTGCCCATCTCTCAGCTACACTTCCCCTCCCTCAGCCCTTGATGCCCCCTCAGACGCACGGGAGAAGGTCCAGGATGCCAAGGTGGAGTCACGGAGCCACTGAGCAGTGACTGCTGCCCAGAGCAGGGCATGCACGCGGTGACGCTGGGTGGCACTGGGGGTCCCACTGCTCACTACCCCTGCCCGTGCAGGGTGGGGGGCACAGAGGAGCAGAGTGGGGTGCACATGGCCTGGCCCCCAGCCTGGCCACCCCATCTCAGCACGACTGCAATGCCAGGACTGCCCTGCCCTTGTGCAGAGGGCAGTGGCCAGGCTTGTGGAGGTTGGGGCACCTGCTGCCCTGCCACTCCAAGCCCCCCTGGCCGGCGGGCATCGTGCCCGTGTTGTACATAGTGTAAAGTCCTTCTGGCCCCTGTTTGCTGCACCCACCCTGTCTCAGCCGGGTTTCTCACATAATTTATGGTGCCAGTGGATGGAGGTCAAGATGTATTTATTAAAACCAGAGCTATTGCCCACCTGGTTCCTGTCTCTTCCTAGCAGCAGCAGGCACGGGGCTGTGCCCTCACATCCCATGGGGGACTTGCAGGCCTTGGCATTGCTGGGGTTGGGGATGTATATTTGGGGATATGGGGTGTGAAAGCCAATGCCAGGATGAGGACCCCCCCATAGGCTGTAGGTTGGCACTGGAGAAGACCAGAGCAGTGTACAGTGCCCACAGCTGGAGCCACGATGCCAACCTCTGCCCACAGTGGAGGCTGCCAACACAGTGCTTGGCGATGGTCCCTGCTAGCACAGGGACAGCCAGGACTGCTCCTCACACCTCCACGGTGGCAAAAAGAGCCCAGCCTGGGGCCCCAATCCAGCTGCTACCCATAGAGGCCCTTGTCCTGCAGCATCCATAACCAGCTGCGTGCCCAGGGCTGGGCACAGACACCCATGGCTGTGCAGGGCAGACCCCTGTGCGTGCTCTGGGGCAGCACAACCCCGGTGACCCCAGTACAGCTGCACTGGTCTAAGGCCTCATGGTGCCCATGGGAGACCCAATGCTGCCACCTGCCCTTTGATCCCTAATGTGGAGGTCTGAGGGATCTCTGGGGCCATTTGTACTGTGCTGGTACACACTGGGATGACTGGGACAGTCAGAGCTATACTGGAACAGTGCCAGAGCTGTAGGGAAAGTAACACTGGGCTCTACTGGGGTAGCAGTAAGGGATGGTGGCACAACCACAACTCTGTAGTGGGACAGAGTCAGCCTATACTGGGGCTGCACTCAGGGTGACCCTAGGCTAGACTGGAGTAACAGTAGAGCAATAGAAAGATGGCACTGGGGCACACTGGGCTGGGACAGAGCCCTGCATGCTAAGCTGGGTGTCCTGCCCTGCATGCACCCACAGCCATGCAGGCACCTGTGCCAGCAGGGTGGCATCACCTGTGGTGGCCTTGCAGTATGCTGGTGGCCCACAGCCAGGCACACTGGTGGCACTGGGCAGAGATGTGTCCTGGCACAGGGCTTCCCCTCCGGATGAACATCCCTGCTGCCACGGGGCAGTGCCAGGAGCTGACGAGCAAGAGGGAGCTCCGTGCCTGGGGATACAATGAGCGGGCAACCCATTTTGTCACCTCCCTGCCTCAAACTGGTTCACGTCGGGCAATGAACCCTCCCAGACTGGCACAGGAGATATCCCAGCCCCCAGCCCAGCCATCGTCACCCACCCTTGAGGGAGCTGACGTCAAAGCAGAGGGTGGCACCTGGGCAGTGAGAACCAGCCCGTTCCCGATCCCACAGCATCAGCCCAGCAGTGCCACAGCTCTGGCTTTCCCTGCACCCAGTTCCTGCCACAAAAGTGCCATCCTGTGCCCTGGGGAGGAGGGTGAGCATCGCCCTGCCAGCTGCCTTGGTGCCCTGTCCCTGAGCCCGTGGTGGCGGTGAGGCAGAGGTCCCAGCAGCCAGCCTGCCATGCCGGAGCGCCTTCCCCAGGGATTGCTGGTGCCAAGGTCTACCCGTGTGCCTCTCTGGAGAGGACTGAGCCCCTGCTGCCCAGCGACTTCAGCAAGGAAGAGTGGAGCCCACCTCTCTCGCTGGGGGCTGACTGTCCCAGGACACTGAGCAGCATCACGGTAAGGATGAGCTCCCTGACAGCTTTGTGTGGTGAAGTCCCCACAGTGCCAATGTGCCCTGCCCTCCTTGGGCATTGACAGCTGTCCCCGTGCCCTTCATGACAAGACAGACCTCAGGCACTCTGTCCCCACCAATCTGTCCCCCAGCTGGGCATGGCCATGAGCCTGGGGGTGACCGTCTGCAGGGTCATCCCACATCCGACCAGGGGGAACCCACAGGAAAGCAGCGCCAGCCCCACGCCGGCCCCTTGTACCTGTGGGAAAGGGAGCACGGTGTCCCGGGGGAGCCGGCCCGTGGTCACCCACGGCAGCTTTTACCGCCACCTGCACCCACTGGCTGCCCGGGGGTGCCATCCTGGCAAAGGCCACCGTGGATGGGGTCCAGCCACAGGACAGAGCTTCCTGCCGGATTCCTCCTGACCCGGCCGGGCACCGGGTGCCCAGCGCCGCCGGTCCCGGTAACGGGCGCCGCCGGTGCCGGGCGCTGCCGGCGGAGGCGGAGCGCGGCCGATCCCTCCCCCGGGCAGTGCCCCGGGCCCGCCCCGCGCGGTCCGGGAGGAGCCGCGGCCGCCGCGGGCACCGGCAGCGGCACCGGCACCGGGACGGCGCGGAGCGGAGCGGCGGCAGCGGCGGCACCATGGCCTCCGAGAGCGAGGCGCAGCGGGCGCTGCAGTATGAGCAGACCCTGGTGAGTACCGGGGGCACCGGGCGGGCACCGAGCACCTGTGTGGCACAGGACGCGACGGGGCGCGATGGAACGCCCGGCGGTTTGGGGGGTCTGGGGGTGCTGCCCTGCTCAGGGCGGCAGAACTCCGCGGTGCCCTGTTTGGGATGTTGCCTCCCGTTTCGGATGTCACCCGCAGCCCCCTCCGGCTGTGGAGGAGCCTGGCTGAGCCCCCAACCCCAGGGCAGGACTTCTGCACACACCTCACCACCCCTGGAAACACGCCTCTTCCCCGGGAGGGGATGCCCACCCTGCGGGGCCCCCGAGGCGCCAGCCGGGCACGCTTCTCTTCCCCGCACTGCCTGTCCCGGCCCTCTGCCCCCAAGATACGCTATCTCCCCTGCCTGCAACCTTAGCCCCATGTTTACAACTCCTCTGTCTCAGAGGCCTCCCCACTGGCACCAGGGTGTCCCGTTGTCCTGGGGTGTCTTCCTTGCCCGCTGTTTTCCCAGCCACCCCACTGCCCACGGCCCTCAGACACCACGGGCAAAGGTTCTTTTCCCTGGCCCCAGCTTGGGACGGTGCCCAAGGCGGACGGTACTTTGCCCTGGCAAAGGCATTCGGACAGGCAGGGCCAGGGAGCTGTGCAGGGAAGAAGGGACTGCGTGGCCACAGAGTTGTGCCCACGGCTGCCCAGCAGAGCCTGGGCCAGCTGCTGTGTGCGGGGCGGGCTCTGCTGAGCCTTACCCACCCAGCATGGGCACACAGGGCAGCATCAGGGCATTGCTGCTCTGTGTACCCTCGGCACTGCCTTTCCCAGCACCCAAACCCTTCTTCTGGCCGTGCCCCTCAGTGCTCACCCCAAGCTGCCCCTGTCAGGTGGCTGCAGGACAGCAGCCGGCCGTGGGAGCCCTGGCTGTGCCGTCATCTCCACGACCTTGCTGACCCCGCTGTCCTTCCCGGCAGGGCTGAGTCAGGGAGCAGTCAGGGGCAGGAACAGGGGTGAGTGCTGGCCGTGCCTCTCCCTGCTGCCACCCCCCCTGGGCGCCCTGGTCACGGTGGGTGAGCAGAGAGGCCGTGCCAGCCGGGCACCGCGGGGTGGAGGAGCCTGCGGGCAGCGCGAGGGGAGAGGCACGCTGGGCTGGCACCGGCAGACTTTGCCCTCCTTTTCTTTGGGCAGGGTAGCACCCGTGCCCTGAGTGCTCCGTGGTGCCCATCCCCGTGGCCTCTGGGCTCAGTGAGGCCCGTGGAAGGCGCCTGGGGCTCGTGGGTGAGGCTGGGTGTGGGCTCCTGTCCCGTAGCCTCACACCTGCGTTTTGGGAGCTGCCTGGGCACGTGCTAGGCAGGAGAAGTGCCCAGCCCTCCCCAGTGCATCTGAAGCACCACCAGCTCCTGCCAGCACCTGCCAGGAAGATCAGGATCCAGCTGGAGCCTGGCATGGGCTGCTCTGAGCTGGACAGCCTGGGGACAGTTCTTGTTGCTTGTGCCTACAGCCAAGTCATCACAGCCAGGCTGCAGGTTGTGCCCAACTATGTCCAAAGACCTTTATCCCTACCCCATGCCCTTTCTGTCAAGATTTCACCAGCCCTGGGATGCCATGGGTCTTGGGGCCCCAGACCTAAAGGTCTCCCTGGAGTCCCCATGCTCGACAGGTGTTTGTGGGAAGCCCTGGCATGCCAAGGGTGCTGGGGTGCACATCAGCCCCAGTGTCCCCCACATGCCAGGCTGTTGTGGCAGGGAGCAACGGGCCCCGTGGGGGGGATTAAGCTTGACAAACTACCCTTGTTCATTGCAGAGCCGCTCAGGGTGATTAGAGCCCAGCTAAGACGGGCAGCGTGACACACACCCCCTGGCCTCTGCCTGCCCACTGCCAGCCCAGAGGACCCCCCAACCCCTTAGCTTTAAAAGCTTCCCTAGGGGGAATTTAGGGGAGAAGGATAGCTGGCCTTGGCCATGAGGAGGTGGGCACCCCTGCCAGGCCAGCTCAGTGCTGTGGGACAGGCTGGCACGGGGACACGGCAGCACCAGATGCCAGTGCCCGCCCCAGGCACAGCATTGCCCGGGCACAGCAGGCACCATGGGCTGGCAGAGCCCAAGGGGCTGTGGCACAGCCAGTGCCTGCAGTGCAGCAGCTCAGGACCAACACAGTGGCCTTGGCCCATGCCCGTGTCCCCGAGTGCCCCCCGGCAGCCCCCCCTGTGCCCGCTCCCTGCCTGCCCGGCACTGTGATTGTTCAGCTGCTTCACGGCAGAGGCCGGAGTCCTGGGGCTGTTTGTGTTTCAAAAGGCCTTTGTGGAAAAATAACCCAAGCGGAGGAGGAGGAGGAGGAGGAGGAAGGAGAGAGCCCACCACTGGCTTTCACAGCCATGCCAGGGCTGTGGGCACAGTAGCTGTGGCTGCTCAGCACTGGGCACCCATGGGGGTCCCATGTCCTGCCTGTGGGGCTGTGGCATGGGGCAGAGGGGTGGCATGGGATGGCACAGGGTGGCAGGTGGCAGCAGGGTGTCATGGTCCCTTTGCTTGTATCCCTGTTGTTACAAGTGGGGTGGGCTCCAAAGGGAGGCAGAGGGGGAGCAAATCCCACCACCCTCAACCACGCTGGAGCACTTGGGACTGGGCATCCAAGTGTGCCCCAGCTCCTGGGGGGATGGTGTGCCAGCCCCTGGCACAGCCCCAGGAGGTAGAAACAGAGCTGGTTCGGGGAGCACTCAGCCTGGGGGTGCTTCCGTCTTGGTTTGAGCTGGCCATGGGTCAGCCGTGGGGCCAGGCAGGCAAGTGCTTGGCAGGGTGACAGCACTCCTGGGGTGCCGGCCCATTTCATCTTCCAGAGCAAACAAGCTTTTTCCGAAGGGAGCCTTTGAATTCAAGACCCCGTGCGGGGCCGGGGTCCTCCTCTGGCAGCCGATGCTGGATTTGGCCCCTCAAGGTGGTCATGCCTTTCCCCCCAGCTCTCTTCCACAGGGCAAGGAGCCTCTGAGCCCATGCTGAGCAGGAGTTTGGGGGAAAATCCATGCCAGGAGAGGGTCAGCAATGGAACTTAGTTCACCCTCCTCTCTGTGCCTACATCCCCACCCTCCCTCCCGCTGCTGGGCACAACCTGGGTATTAGACAGCAGAGAATCCACCCGGCGCCGCTCTGACTGCTGTCTGCTCTCTGCCCAAGGGACCTGGGCAGGAGCGCTGCCCCGTCTGCAGTGCACCTTCACACCATCCCCACGGGGAGCTGCCATGTGCCAGGGGGCTGTGAACAGCACCCGGGCATGCAGGGTGGGCACTGCCTCCAGCAGCCGGGGCTGGCTGCCCACGTGCCGAGCGCGGTGCCCACCCGTGGTGCTGGCACGGGCCATGCCAGGAGCAGGGCGGCTGCGCCCCGGCTGGGCAGCCACGCGCTGCGCTGGCACGGCACGGCGGGTGGGCACGCCATCGGCATGGGGCTCACGTTGTCCCGACGTGGGAGCCTGGCAGGGCCCCCGCGGTCCTGAAGCCTCCCTTTGTGCCGGGCCAACCTCTGGCGCTTGGCATTCAGGTCGTGCGGGGGGAGTGAGGCGGAAACCAAGCAACCGAGTCCTTGGCAGTGCCCGCCAGCGCGGGACAAATGCCCCCGGCTCAGCGGGGAACACGGGCACAAAGAGCTCCTGGCCAGCATGAGGGGCACTGCCAGGGCCACCCCCTGCCAGGGCCAGGCCACGTGCCACAGCCAGGCAGGAGGCACCCGAGGAAAGGGTGGTGATCCCTATGTGATCCCCCTCTTCACAGCCCAGGGTCTGCCCTGGGCTTGATGTTGTGCTCCCTCTCTCCTGGAACTGGGGGTACCTCCTATCCCTCACTGTCCTCTCAGCAGGTCTCCCTGCTGCCAGCTGAGACCAGCCAGCTCGTGTCACATATGACCTGCCAAGGCTGCATTTGGAGGGGGTATCCCAGCCTTGCTCTTAGCAATGTCGGAGGGTGGTGCCTGCAAAGCTCCAGCACAGCCCCAGTACCAGCCCTCAGAGAGTCTCCCAGCCAAGCTGGCCACGCTCCCATCACCGGAGGCCCTTCCACACCCTCCACCCCAGTGCAGTGCCTGGGGCACCTGGGCAGGGCCAGAGACTGGTACCAACGTTTCAGCTGCCTGCTTGGGGCATGCAGGCAAAACAATCACCATTGATCCACACTCACCTTATCTGCCTGGCTCCTTCCCACGCCCTGGAGGGCAGTCGGGCACTCCCACAGGTGCCTCCACCCCTTTGCCTTGGGATGCAATGGCTGTTCCCTCACCTGGCAGGCCATGCCAGTATGCCCACTGCTGCCCTGACTCAGTTTCCCCACTTGGCTGCCGGGGTTGGGGCACCAGCCGCCCTGACACTGCTGTCTGTCCTTCTCCCCCAGATGTACGGGCGTTACACGCAGGACTTGGGCACCTTTGCCAAGGACGAGGCAGCCCGGCTGCGGCTGCAGGAGGGGGACACGCCCCAGCCCCGCCACCCCTCCGAGCTGCTGGAGTACACCCAGGGCCGCTGTGGCCTCTGTCGGGGTAAGGGTCACCGGGACACGGACACGGGTGGGCACAGCCCCACCCACAGCAGCACAGTCGGACACGGCTCCCACCCCACCTCGGTGCCGCGGGTAGAGTTTCTGTGGCTGTCATGGGACACCGGCGCCGAGGACAATGCCACCTGCCCGCCGGGCAGCAGGGACACAATGGCCCGAAATAGCCGGGCACGCTGCGGGGATGGGGGCCCCCAGCCCCTGTACCTGGGGCCATGCCAGGGAGGCCGTGCTAGTGGGAGGTGCATGCCCAGTGTGTGACTGTGCAGTCAGCTGGCCGTGACAGCTGGACACAGCAGTGCTCCTGCACCAAACAGTGCCAGCTGTGCTGGGTCAGTGCTGCTGGGTCAGTGCTGCTGCCAGCCTGCTTCTGCCACCTCAGTGTGCCCATCCCTGGGGTGTCCAGCCTTGAACCTGCCCTTGTGTCCACAGTCTGCGCCTTGCAGTGCCAGCGGTTCCTTATCTCCAAGGTGGGTGAGGACTGGGTCTTCCTCATACTGCTGGGACTGGTCATGGCACTGGTCAGCTGGGCCATGGATTTCGCCATCGCCACATGCCTCCAAGGTAGGCAAGTACCAGTGGGCTCCTGGGGCCATGGCAGGGAGTGGCCATGCCATAGGGCCATGCCATGTGCCATGGGGCCATGCTGTCTGCCTTGCCACCCACCACCCATCTGACTGGCTGTCCCCACAGCTCAGAAGTGGATGTACGGGGGCCTGGACACCAACGTGCTGCTGCAATACATGGCCTGGGTCACCTACCCCACTGTGCTCATCACCTTCTCAGCTGGCTTCACACAGATCCTTGCCCCCCAGGCCGTGGGTAGGGCATCAAGGGGCTGCCTGCACCCTAAACAGGGTGTCCGTTCCCTGGGGCTGTGCCTGGGTGTGTCCCTGGAGGTCCTGGGAGTCTTTCCAGGGATATGGGCTGGTCTTCAGAGGGTCTCCTAGGGACTATGGTTTGGATGCCATCCTGAGCTATGGGGTTGGGGATCTTCTAAGGCCTATGAGAGAGAGGTCTTCAGAGAACTTCAGAGAATCTCCTGTGAGTTAAGGGGTGGATTTCCTCCTGGGCTATGAGGCTTGCAGGTGTGGGGGTCGTCCTAGGGCTAGGACCTGATTTTCAGAGGATCTCCTGGGGGCTATGAAATTGGGGTCCCTGCGGGGCTGTGGGTTGAGCTGTGCCTACATAACTATGGGGGTGACCCTGCCAATTGTACTGTGGGAAGAGGAGTATCTGGGACCTCCCTGTGGCAGTGGGGTGTGGCAAAGCATCAAGGGTTAGCCCCCAGAACCGTGGGACAGCGTCCCCCCTTCATGGCTATGGGTCAAGGCTGTCCCCACACCACCAGGCTCAGGGATCCCCGAGATGAAGACCATCCTGCGGGGCGTCGTGCTCAAGGAGTACCTCACCCTCAAGACCTTTGTGGCTAAGGTGATCGGACTGACGTGTGCCCTGGGCAGCGGCATGCCCCTGGGCAAGGAGGTGAGGGCAGTGCCAGGGCAGGGGAGCCGGGGACCAGGGAGTGAGGCTGAGGGCAATGTCCTCAGTCTCCCTTTGTTCTTTCAGGGTCCCTTTGTCCACATTGCCAGCATGTGTGCAGCCTTGCTCAGCCGCTTCCTCTCCCTCTTTGGGGGCTTCTACGAGGTGAGCAAGGCAGACTGGCCCCAGAAGGATCAACCTGTGCCTACCAGCAGGTTTGGCAGTGCCTAGGGTTGGGGGGCAGTGCCCACTCACTCCTGTCTCCCTCACAGAATGAGGCAAGAAACATTGAAATGCTGGCAGCTGCCTGTGCTGTCGGTGTTGGCTGCTGCTTCGCCGCCCCCATCGGAGGTAGGGTCACCCCGGGCCGCCCCACAACCCCCACACCTCCCACCCAGGCAGCAGGGTCCACCTGGAGAGGCAAGCAGGACCCCCGGGACAGCTGGCATGGGAGAGGGCAGTGCTGCTCAGCAGGGAGGAGGAAGGGAGGAGCGGGCAGCACCCTCCCAGATGTGTAACGTCTGCTCTTGTCCTCTCCCCTGCCGCCCTGTGCTCCAGGGAGCTCCCCGCTCCAGCCCTGCTGAGCCCTGCCCGTAGGTTGGTGACGTGTCTGACTCTTTCCTAGCCCTTTGCCTGCTGCCCTGTCTGTCTGTCCATCTGTGTGCACCCCACTCCCTCCCAGTGCCACCCCTCGTGTCGCTGCCCATATCCCTGTGCTGCCCTGTTGCTCGTGCTGTGCCCACTGTGCTGTGCCCTCTGTGCCCAGCAGGGACTGGCCTGTGCTTTGCCAGGGAATCCCTTGAACCGCCCCACAGTGTGTCCGTGGGGCAGCCAGACCCCCGTGGGCTATGCACGAGTGTGGACTCCGGGTGGGAAGCATGCCAGGCACCAGGGCCTGCCTGGGTTTCTCCACCTCCCTTGTGCTCTTCCCCCCATGCCAGGCGTCCTCTTCAGCATCGAGGTCACCTCCACCTTCTTTGCCGTCCGCAACTACTGGCGCGGCTTCTTCGCTGCCACCTTCAGCGCCTTCATCTTCCGTGTCCTCGCTGTCTGGAACAAGGATGAAGGTACCTCAGGCAGGGTGAGGGCACAGGGGTCCCCTGCCCAGCCCTACTGAGCCCCACCATCCCCCAGAGACAATCACGGCACTGTTCAAAACCCGCTTCCGCCTCGACTTCCCCTTCGACCTGCAGGAGCTGCCTGCCTTTGCTGTCATCGGGTGAGTGCGGCTGTCTCAGCACCCACCCCATGGCCCCAGGGGTGGCAGTGGTGGCGCTGGTGGTGCTGGTGGTGGCAGCAGGACACCTCTTCCCTTGGCTCTGCCCAGGATCGCCAGCGGCTTCGGGGGCGCACTCTTTGTCTACCTCAACCGCAAGATCGTGCAGTTCATGCGCCGCCAGAAGGCCATCAACCGCTTCCTCATGAAGAAGTAAGTGCCCAGCAGTCCCCAGCAGCAGGGTGGTGGAGCTGGGCTGCACCAAAATCACCCCCTGCCCTGTGCCACCCTGCCAGGCGCCTGCTCTTTCCCGCCCTGGTGACGCTGATCATCTCCACGCTGACCTTCCCGCCCGGCTTTGGACAGTTCATGGCTGGCCAGGTACCCGCCGTGGGGTGGCACACTAGTCCCCACCCCAGGGCCACCACAAGCCCCAGCTGACCCCTGCCCATCACCAGCTCACCCAGAAGGACACCCTGGTGACACTCTTTGACAACCAGACGTGGGCCAAGCAGGGGATCAATGATGAGTTTGAGTACTTGGGCATCCTGGAGGCCTGGCTCCATCCCCGCTCCAATGTCTTCGTCACGCTTGTTGTCTTCATCCTCATGAAGGTAGGTGCCTACTTCCCCTGTCATCCCCAAAGTACAACCAGGAGGTTATGGAGAGGATTTTTTGGATGCCATCAGGGAGGTGCCAGATTGTTACCAGAAAAGAGGCACCAGAAGGCACTGGGTGGCTGCTCCAAGAGTCCACCAAGGTGTTTGCTGGGTGGTGCTGGCATGCCATCAAAGAGATCTTGGCTGGGAGCCACCATCATGCCACCAGGGAGGTGCTGGCCAGATGCCACCAAGTGCCACCAGGGAGGAGCTGGCAGGGTGCCCCTGGGAGGAGCCCATGCCCCGTTGCAGGGTGTGGTGTCCACGTGCTGCTCCACAGCACCCAGCTGAGGGTCACAGCAGGGGCAGGAGGCAGGGCTGGGTCAGGGAGGGCAACTAATGGGTGTCTGCTCCACAGTTCTGGATGTCAGCCTTGGCCACTACCATCCCAGTGCCCTGTGGAGCCTTCATGCCTGTCTTCGTCATTGGTGAGACCCTGCCCCCTGTGTGGGCACAGTGGGAGGAGGGAGCCACCTCTCAGCCCATACTGGGCACCTGTGGGCGCCTCCAGATGTCCCCTTCCCTGGCAGCATCAGGCAGAGGAGAGGGCATGAGGCTGGGCTGGGTACTGGGAGAGCCCTGAGCCCATTCCCAGCCCCTCTCTGCCTGCAGGGGCAGCCTTTGGGCGCCTGGTGGGGGAGAGCATGGCAGCCTGGTTCCCTGATGGCATCCACACGGACAGCAACATCTACCGCATCGTGCCGGGGGGCTACGCCGTGGTGGGTAAGCTCTGAGCTGGAATGGGGACACCATGCTGGGCATCATTTGGAGATGCTGCCCCACAGCTGAGGTGATGATCCCTGGAACTGGGAGTGATGCCGCCACTGGGAATGTCCCCACATGGTCCCAAGGGCTCCTCATATGTGGTGGATGCCCTGTAGGGGGGAACCCAGGGCAGGGACCAAGCCTGGTGGGCAATACCTGACAGCCCTCCCCCATCTCCTGGCGGTGGCCCCAGGAGCGGCCGCACTGTCAGGCGCTGTCACCCACACGGTGTCCACGGCCGTCATCGTCTTCGAGCTGACGGGGCAGATTTCTCACATCCTGCCGGTCATGATTGCTGTCATCCTGGCCAATGCCGTCGCCCAGAGCCTCCAGCCCTCCCTCTACGACAGCATCATCCGCATCAAGAAGCTTCCCTACCTCCCTGAGCTGGGCTGGGGCCACCACGAGTGAGATTGTGTCCCCTGTCCCAACCCCAGACCCCTCACCGAGGCACAAGGGGAGGTGGTGGCATCACTCTGAGGCCGCTGTTCTTGTCCTGTGCAGGAAATACAACGTGCGGGTGGAGGACATCATGGTGCGGGACATCCACTACGTCACCCTCAACTGCAAGTACCGGGACCTGCAGCAGGTCCTGCACAGCACCAAGATGAAGAACCTGCCACTGGTGGAGTCAGCTGGTGAGACACAGGCAGGGGCTCTGCCAGCATCCACGGCAGCCGTGGAGTGCGCCATGGGTGGGTGGCAGAGGGAACATCAGGATCCAGCATGGTGCCTTGCTGTGTCTGGCAGAGTCCATGATCCTGCTGGGCTCCATTGAGCGGGCGCAGGTGGGGGCCCTGCTCAACACCCAGCTCAGCCCCCAGCGCCGGCTGCTGGCGCTGCGGCAGAAGGTGATGCCCGAGGATGGGCACCGGCTCTCCGATTCCAGCATCCGCTTCCAGGTGAGGGCTGCAACTGTCCTGGGGGATGCCTGGTCAGGGTGCCCCCCACCACCATCACCCTACCACCCCATCCCCCACAGATCAGCACAGAGACCTCCTCAGGCACCCCTGCCCGCGCCGCACTCCGCAAGCCCCTGAAGCCAGCACTGAAGCGGGTGCCCAGCAGCCCAGCCGACAGCCCCCCAGGTGAGTCTGCATGTGGCCCCTGGCCCCTGTGTCCCTGCCACTGACACCCCCTCTCCTTCCGCAGCTGGCAGCACTGACCACACTGGCATCGCCCTCAAGAGCCTCTTCTGTGCCAACGCTGCCACAGAGCCCACCGAGGTGAGAGCCTGTCCCTGCCTAGCCCTTCCCATCCCTGAATGGCCTTGCCTGGCCCTACCCAGCCCTTCCCATCCCTGAATGGCCTTGCCTGGCCCTCCAGAGCCCTGCCCATTCCTGTTCAACCCTGCCTGTCCCTTCCCATCCCTTTCCATCATTTTCTATCCCATCCCATCCCATCCCATCCCATCCCATCCCATCCCATCCCATCCCATCCCATCCCATCCCATCCCATCCCATCCCATCCCCTAACTGCTGTCTCTCCCACGGGCCAGGCCCAGGGCACAGCCTATCACAAGGCCAAACGCGTCCGCATTTCCATTGTGGTAAGCTGCAGCCAATCGCAGCCTGGGCACAGCTCCTCCCAGCCAATCAGAGCCTGGCAGGAGTTCTCTGAACCAATCAGGGACCTGGCAAGATTCTGCTTGGCCAGTCATGTTGGGCCAATGTCTGTGCAGTCAATCTTGGACAGTTACGATTCCATCCAACCAATCCTGGTGTGCATTCTCCCCATTCCAAACCCTCCCAGGAATGGGGATGTGGAGCCTTCCAGCCATCACAACCGCGAGATCTGCCCCACTTTGCTCAGCCAATCATGGCACACCTTGCATTCTCTCCACCAATCACAAGCTTGGCTTGTCCAACTGTGGCCAATCAGGGTGTGACCGATGTCCTGTCAACCAATCACATTCCCTGACCTGCCCATGTGCTGCCTGTACCCTGCCTGTACCCTCGCCATGCCCTGCCTGCATGTGCTGCCTCCACCCGCGCTGTTCCCCGCAGCTCCCTGCCCGTACCCTGCCCGCAGCGGTCTCGTGGCTGTGCCAACACACCTCTCTTGCAGGAGGAGATGATTCTGGGTGACAAGATGACCCCAACAGAGGTGAGGAGTTGGGCAGAGACAGGCAGGACCCTCCTGCTCAGAGGGATCCCAAAGGGGTGCCAGAACATGAGGTGTGGGTGTGGGGAGGGGTGGATAACCCAGATTTCTTCATAGGACGAGGTGTAAGGAGGATGGGAGGTTTAAGGTGTAAGGAGAAAGGGAGGGCCCTTGCTCGCACTTGTGGGGAGGCTGTACCCCTTAGCCTGCCCAATGGCACCTCCCCAGATCCTGGAGTGGGAAGAACAGCAGCTGGACCAGCTGGTGGACTTCAGCAGTGCCAAGATCGACCCCGCACCCTTCCAGCTGGTGGAGCACACCTCGCTGCACAAGGTGCACCCTCACCCCATCCCAGATCCCCACCCACAACCCCCAGACCCTCAACTCATCCCGTCTTCCTGCAGACCCACACCATCTTCTCTCTGCTGGGCCTGGACCACGCATTCGTCACCAGCATTGGGCGCCTAGTGGGCATGGTGTCCCTCAAGGAGGTGAGCAGGGGACAGCGAGGCTGGGGAGGCACAGAGCGGCACCTGGAGCTGTTTGCCCATGGGTTTGGGGTCCCCACAGCTGCGCAAGGCCATCGAGGGCTCCCTGACGGGCAAGGGGGTGAAGGTGCGCCCGCCGCTCGCCAGCTTCCGCGACAGCACCGCCAGCACCAGCGAGGCCGACACCACGGCCCTGCACCAGCTCTGGGACCGCCACCAGCACCACCACATGCCCCGCGAGGCTGGCCCTGGCGGCGACGAGGATGACGACACCCCCAAGGGTCAGTGAGACCCTTGAGATCCACCCCTTGTGTCCCCAGAAGCCACAAGGGCCCCCCAGCAGGTGCTGGGGTGTGCCCACCCTGAGCCCACTGACACCAGGCTCAGCACAGCAGTGGGCACTCTCAATCCGGTGCCTCTGCTCCCTCCCTGGGCTGGGGACCAGCCAAATGACCCCCAGCCAGCCCCTGCTCCCCAGCGACCTGCCAGCTCTTGGGGCTTCCCACTTTGCTACCTCTGTACCCCCCCAGCCCCTGGTGCCCCCCAGAATGGCCACTGCCCTCACACCCTCCATGAGCACCACAATGTCCCTTCTCAGAGTGGCACGGGGCAAAGAGGGGCATCAGGTTGGGGTGTCCACGGGGACGTGGGTGGGCATTGCCCCCTGTGCTCAGCACCTCATGGCTGGGAAGAGGGGGTCCTGCTGCCTCTCTGCCGTGCACCTCTCACCATGTAAATACAGAGATTTTTATATTAATTTAATAAAAGGACTTTATAAACAGAGCTGAAGCACTATGGGGCTGGAGGTGGGGAGGGCCACAGCCAGTGGGCACCGGCTGAGCTTCACCATGGTGCTGGGGTTGGCAGGCTCTGGGCAAGGAGCGTTTTGTCCCTGCTCACAGCACGGCCTCGCTGCGGTGCAGCCCCTGCGGGCGCTGCCCAGGGCCGGGGCTGGCACGGCGCCGCACGGTGATGACCAGAGTGCCCGACTCGGTGAGGGCACAGCTCACCGACAGCGGGTCCGTGTCCTCGGGCAGCTGGCACTTGTGGGTGAAGGTGTCACAGACGGTGCCATCCTCAGCCACCTGCGGGGAGGCAGCAGTGGTGCAAGGAATGCAGTGTGGCATGGTGGGGTCCACAGCACATTCCCAGTTACCCCAGTGCTTCTAATGGGCGGTCCCAGACACCCTGAGTCTAACAGAGAGTCCAACAGGAAAGATCCCAGTGATTCCAGGGCAATTCCCAGTTACCCCATTGCCAGCAGGAAGCAGGCCTCTGCTGTCCAAGTCTGGGCTAGTGGGGTAAATTCCAGCTACTCCAGTGCCAGCAGGGACTGTTCCCACTTGCCACCTCCAGCAGAGAAGGCAATGGAGCAGGAGTTCCGGGTTGTCCCACTCTCAGTGAGGACAGTTCCCAGTTACACCAGTACAGGACAGGTGCAGTAGAGCAGGAGTTCCCTGTTGTCCCATCACCAGGCACAGCTCCCGTTTACCCCAGTGCTACCAAGGGCTATTCCCAGTTACCACCCATCCCCACCACCCACAGAAGGGGTGCCCTGGGACAGGACCCCCATTGTGCCAAGGCCAGAGGGGGTGCTGTCCCCTCAGGTGCCTCACCTTTTCTGCCTGGATGGTGACATAGCAGTTGGAGGTGGTCACCACAATGTCAGGGGGCTCAAACTGGCTGACGTCGGCCACCACTTGGTAGGTGTCACCCTGGGCACGCACCCAGGTGCCCAGGCTGCAGGGGTACATGGCACCTGGGGACTCTGTGGGCATTGGAGGGCTGCTGGGCATGGGGCCACAGTACCCAGGGGCTGGGCACTGGGGGGTGTGGGAGAGTGACACTGGGGGAGGGAGGGCTGGGGGTAGCAGGTGGCAGCGGGAATCTGGGGATATTGAAGGTGCTGGGGAATTGCAGGGGGACCTGGGGGTCCCAGACGTAAATGGGTACTGGGGGCCTGGAGGGGTAGTGGGTGGTCTGGAGGCACTTGAGGGCACTGGGAGATTCCAGGGGCACTGGACAGCAGGGGAATAGCACAGGAGGTGAATACACAAAGGTCTGGGGGGAGTGGGCTGGGGGGGAGAAGGACACTATAGTTACTGGGCATGTACAAGAAAGTGGGGGCCTAGCTGGTGACATCAAAGGGTGTGGGGCACAGGGGAGCTGAGGACATACTGTGATGGTCTGGGTTGGGGAGGAAAAACTATGGGGGGTTTCAGGGATGAAAGGAGAATCAAAAGGGTCTGGGGAGGGGGAGGAGGCAGCATGGTGGTCCTGGGGATAGCAGGGACACTGGGGTTATTGGGGACTTACAGGGGGAGCACAAAAGCACCTGGGGAGTAAGAGCTGGAGGACATTCCAGAGAGCCATGGGGCACTGGGGGGGGCAATCAGGCTGCCCCTCCGAGCCCTCCCAACCTTGGAGGTGCTGAGGGGAGGGTCCCACACTGTCCCCAGGGACAGATCAGCTGGATAACCCTTGGGGGGACCATCCCCAAGGCAGCAGGGCTCCCCCAGGGTAGCAGGGCCGCTCCTCCATCCCCCACCCTCCACGCCCAGTACCTGGGTACCCAAACGCCTCCTGTGCCCCAAAGGCTCCATGCCGCCGGTCACCCTCGAAGCGGGGCTCGCCGTGCCCCTGCCCGTAGGCGCTGAGGAGCTCGGCGCGGTACGTGGAGGCCGAGCTGAGCGATGCCATGGCGCCTGCTGCCCGCGCCCCCCGCGCCCTGCCCGGGGAGGGTCCAGCCGCCCGCCCGCCACCACCGCCTGATGCCCATAATTAGGCACCCTGTCCGCAGGAATGCGAGATAAGGGACGAGGCCTCCGTCACCCTGTGGGGCCGCGGAGGGGGCTGCATCCCTGCCACCGCGGGCCTGCCACCCCCCGGTCCCCGGGGAGGAGGTGCCCCCCACCTGCAAGAAGAGGCGCCCGGTGCAGCGCTCGCACAAGTGACTTTATTCAAGACCTGGCAGGATGGAGGAGGGGGTGCCGCGGTGTGGGCACCCCACGGATACTCCACAGGTACCGCCACAGCGGGTGGGGGCCTCGGGCAGCTGCCACAGACATGCACACGCGTGCACATGCCCACGCGCTGCCAGGTGTGCACATGCACACACACACAGAGCAAAGCCCCCCAGCCATCCACAGGCACCCCCAGCCCCACGAGGAGCACCCACTGCCCCCAGGGGTGAGCGGTAGCTGATGGTGTCGGGCCTGCTGGCCCCTGCAGCCCCTCGGTGATGCAGGGCAGGGGGCCAGCCCCACAGCGGGCACCCCATGGCAGGGAGGGAGAACAGGAGCTGTGCCTGGCAGGGGTTGGTGGGGTGCTGGGGGATGCAGGGGGGCAGAGGTGCAGTGGGTGCTGGGGGCATCCCGGGGTGTGGGGACAAGGAACAGTGACTGGGCTGGGTGAGGAGCAGCATGCAGGGGGAGAGTGGCCCCACGAGAACACGTGCCATGCAGGAAGGGGTGCGCAAGCGTTGGCAAAAACTGGCATTCCTCCCCCAAACGATGTGCCTGGAACCCCTCACGTGGGCTTGGGGGGTCCTCGAGTGGGGGTGCCACCCCCAGCCAGGACCAGGGGGGGGCTGGTCGCCCTTCATGTAGGCACTTGGTTCCCTGCTAGGGGTGAGTGACTTGTCGACGGGGACATCAGCCCCACGTCCTACCCCCTCTCTCCACCCTGCATTGCCCCACAGCAGATTTGGGGACGCCTGGCTGGGCTGACCCCCTGCTGCAGGGCTGGATTGGGACTGCTCTTCTGGTGGCCCAAAGCCCCCAGCCTGGGGGCCTGCACCCACCTGGCCCTGCAGTCTTCCCGTGTCAGCCCCATGCAGTTACAAAAGTATAGAAAGTCCCAGCACCGCAGCACATCCACAGCCCCCCAGCACCCCTGGCACCCCCACAGCGCCCCTCCAGCAGCTCCATGCTCCAAGGCAGCAGTTCACAGTTTTAAACTCGGTCCAAGAGAAGTTGGCCAGGGAGAGAGGAGAAAAGCCCTTCCCACAGCAAAACCCCCACCACCACCCTGGCTTGGGGTGGTAGAGGCACCACAGGATGATTGGAGATTTTCAGCCATGCCATTGTGGGGGAGGGAACTGTGCCCAAAAGGGGAGCCCAGGGTGGTTTGGGGGAGAACATGCGAACAACCAGCCCCACTTATTTAGTCTTGTCAGTTTTTGGGGGCACATCTGGGCATCAGGGCAGAGGACAGACCCCTCCAAGCCCTTCCCTGCGCCCCTTCCCTGCTCTCATGCAAAAATCCAGGAGGGCAACGATGTGGCCAAGCAGGGCCGGGGCACAGTGGGGGGCACACTGGCTGGGGGGGCTGCAGCGGCCCCCGGACCCCTCCTGCACCCGGATAGCAAGGGGGAGCAGCGGCAGGGCCCGTCCCTCACCCAGCGTGGGGTCTGGCCAGAGGGCTTCAGCAGGGGACCTGGACCCCCACCAGGAGAGGCAGGGCACTCCAGGAGGCATCAGGGCTCTTCGGCCTCCTCCTCCTCCTCCAGCGATGCCACCCCGGAGGAGGCGACGTCAGAGATTTTCCGGCGGAGCGGGAAGTCCTTGCTCAGCACCACCTCGTCCTCCGTGGGCGAGAGACAGGCTTCGGCGTAGGACACGGAGTAGAGGGAGTCCTGGCACCGGAGCCGTGCCAGGCCCCGCAAGGCACTTTGGCTGGCTGGGGGCGGCAGCTTGGGCAGCAGCAGGTCCTCTCCCCCCAGGGAGCCCAGCAGTTTGGCAGTGAGTTCGGAGGGGGACACCATCTCCAGGCTGCAGAGGCTGGAGCAGAGAGTCTCGGGGGAGAGGGTGTGCGAGGAGTCGCTCTCGGGCTCGCAGGAGCCGTGCCGCACGCCCAGCTGGCACAGGTGGCCCTGCAGCAGGTCTCGCAGCAGCGCACTGGCGGGCATCGTGCCTGTCAGCTCTGTGGGAAAGCAGCATGTCTGGGTCAGTCCACAGCTGAGGGTGCCAGGGATGGCAGCTGCCCCCCCGCCCTGTGCACCGCAGGCTGGGAGAAGTCCCGTGCTTGCTTTGCCCACAAATTGTTGCATGCGTGGCACTGGTAACCATCAAAGGAAAAGCAAAACACTCTCTGGCAGCACGGAGGTGTTGCATTTAAGGGCTTCCCCATCCCTGGCTCAGGCACTGCTTGCCAGGGTGCAAGGCAGGGGCACTGCCCTCTATGGGAGTGACCAGGTTGGGGAATGTGCCAGGCAGTGGCATTCCATTCCTTTGTCCCTCAGCGGTAGGACACCCACACCAGCAGTGGGACAACTTGCCCACTCCCCACAGCACTTACCGGTGGGCTGGGAGCTCTCTGTGGAGGGCATGAAGTCCTCGTCGTAGGACTCATCATTGGAGTCGTCCCCATCCACTGAGGACCAGGCTCGCAGCTTGGCCTCAGCAATGGCAAACTGCTCCGCCACACCTGGCATGGGACAGGCATGGGTCAAACACACACAGGGAGGTGCTCCTGAAACCCCACTGCCCTGGCACCTCTATGCCCACAGTGCCGTGGCAGGGGTGGGTGGATGGATGGATGGATGGATGGATGGATGGATGGATGGATGGATGGATGGATGGATGGATGGATGGGTGGATGGGTGGATGGGTGGATGGGTGGATGGGTGGATGGGTGGATGGGTGGGTGGATGGATGGATGGGTGGATGGGGACAGCCCACCCCACCGCCCTGGGCCGCAGTGGGGAGCAGCCCAGCCGCCGTGCTCGTGGTTCCTACCGGCAGCGAACCGCGCCTCCTGCTCGCCCTCGCTCAGGTGGCAGTAGGAGCTGAAGGCGCTCTCCAGGGCGGAAGGTGACTCCACTGGCTTACACCAGCCCTTCCACTCGATGAGGTGGGCAACACGGCCCTGTGCCATGGCTGTTGGCTTTGTCACGTGCTCCTTCACCACCTGCGAGATGCCTATGGGATGTGCCCCAACATCAGCAATACCCTGGAGCACCCCAAGTCCCCAACACAGAGCCCACAACCCTGGGACCCAGTACTCCCTACCTCCAGTCCATGGGACCGGGCACCCCCATGTCCTCCTCTTGAGTGCCACCAGTAATCCCCCTGGTTTCCCTCAAAACTCCAGACAGGTGGTACCCAGGGCCCCCCCAAGAGGCCCAGACTCCTCAGCTCAGGAGAGCCCCCTTTCCCAGCTGAGCCCCTGGGCAAGCAGTTACCGTGCAGCGAGGAGCGGGCCAGGGCAGCGATCTCCTGGATGGTCAGCGCGCGCCGTGACTTGGGCAGCATCTCGACAGTGTCCTCAACATTGACCTGCCAGAGCGGGCAGCGTGTCACAGCCCTGGCACCATTTCCCTCCTGGGAGCCCCACACTGCAAGAGAGGGCTTGGCCCTGCTTGGTGCCCAGCCCGGGGGCCCTGGGGTGTTTGTGCACACACACATTACAGGCATGCGTGTGTGCAGAGGGGTGGTCACAGCAGGGCACACTCCCACAATGTCAGCACGCTGGCACCATGTACACACCTGCACGTGCCCACTCAGATAACCACATATGCCCACACAGACTGGCAGCCACTCAAACGCAAACTGACCACAAACACACACCTGCACACTCACACCTGAACTCCACTGTACACACACATGCACCTGCGTGCTTGTGTGCTCTCACACGTGTCTGTGCCCTGTGCTGGATGGTGTCACACACACCTCTGTGCCCGCCCCAGCTTGTGCACAAACACATGCATGTGCAAGACCACCACGGCCTGGCTCCCCAGCACCCACTCCCTGGCAGCACACACCGTGCCAGGACATCCTGTTGTATGTGCCCATTGCCATCCCAGCCATGCCAGGCCCTGAGCCCATGGCCTCGGGGGAAGCGATGTGGGATTTGGAGGCGCGCAACAAATTGCATTGCCATGGCAACGAGGCACCGTGGACTGATTTCTCCCAGGATACAGCCCGGCTCATGGCTGACGTCAGAGCAGCCCCGAGCCACCGCGAGCTGGCAGGGCCATGGCCAGGACGGGTGCCCCACCATGGGGCACGGGCACACGGCCACCTCAGCCGGGCATGGCTGGGCTCGGGGGTACCTGGAGGAAGTCCTGGCTGTCGAAGGAGGCCTGGCGCACCAGGCGGGGCAGCGGGCGGGCAATGCTCAGGGGTGACAGTGCCTTCACCTCCTTCCACTCCACACACAGCGTTGTGTCCACGGCCACTGCAGGAAGAGCCGAGGCCAACCTCAGCACCTCCATTTCCCCAGCAGCCCTCTCAGTCCCCCACCCACTGACCCTGTGGTGGCAGCTTCTTGTCCAGTCTGAGACCAGACACAACTCGTTGCTGCAGCACTGGTGACTCACGCCCGGGCAACTCTTCCGCCTGTGTCAGCGGTAACGTGCGTCCCCAGCCTGGCACTGGGGACCAGGCACCTGTCCCAGCTTGGCAGCTGCTCTGGGAGGGATGGGGGCAGCTGGACCAGGCTGGACTGGGCCAGGTGCTGGGTGTGTGAAGGGAGGCAGCCGTGGGCCAAACTTGCAGGGGGCTGCTGCTCCTCCACTATCTCCAAAATCTCCCTCTCCAATTCCCTGCTGGGTCAGGAGGGGAAGGAGCAAGAAGGGTCAATAAAAGCACCTGCACCCATCTTTTGCCACAGCTTGACCTCCTGGCACTGGCACCTCAAACGGATGGGTGCCTACACCCTCAGGCACTGACTCCCAAGAACTGGGGGCTCCTGTCAATGCAGTTGCCATGAAAGGCCAGTCCCAAAGGGGCCAAGATGGGTATCTCTCAAGAGCCTCATTTCTCCTGCACTAAGATGGGCCTGGCTGACATAAACCAGCTGTGAAGTGGGATACAGGGGAGCTAAAAGTGCTGCCTCCCACCCACATCTGAGGGTACACCCTGGCTTCCTTGGGAAATTGCAGAGAGGATCGCCCCCACTCCCAGCTGTGGGCAGGGGCACCCTGTGGTGACATCCTAGCAACAACACCCCCAGGGCCCCTCCGGCATGTCTTGCAACACTCTGAACGCTGTCCTAGCCCCCATGAACCCGGCCTCCAGAGCTCCCTCTGATCACAGCCCCCATCCCTCCTGCAGCACCCCCAGGACATCTGCAGCACCCCCGCTGCACCCCACACACTGCAGCAAACCTCAGCCTCCAACATCCCCCTGAACGACTCTGTCTCTCTCTCAGCCACCCCATAACCTCTTAGGACTCTAACCAGCACCCCAGTCCCACACCCCTTTCCCAGTCCCCTTGCACCCCCACCCCAACCCCCAGCTCCCCCAGAGCTGCAGTGCAACCGCTCCAATCGCCCCAGCCTGTACACATCCACACCCCTCCAGATCTCCCCGCACTCCCTGGGCCACCCAGCTGCCCCAGAGCAGCACCCCCAGCTCCTAAACCCCCATCCATCCATAGCCCCCATCAACTCTTTATGTACCAAAGTCCTCCAGAGCCCTCAAGCTCTCCGCATACACAACACACTTAGATACCCCAATTCTCTCTCACCTCCGTAATTCCCTGTACCCTACATCCCTCACAGCCTGCCAGTCCCCGTACACCACCGCTCCATCCCCTGGATCCCCCTCAGCTCCCTGCTCTCCCCCTTGCCATATCCCCCAGCCTCGGTAGCCCCCCACCCCCCTACGGTATCACCCCCGGCCCCTCGCCGTGCCCAGCAGCCCCCGCACAGCCCCCTCCGCACCCCCGAGTCTCCCTAACACCCTCCGTGCCCTGGGACCCCCCATTCCCTCAGGTCCGCGCTCCCATCGCGGTGCCGCTCACCCACCGATGGTGGTTTTGGAGCCGATGCAGCCCATGCTCCCGGGGGGGCCCCGGTGCGGGCACTACCGCCGGCTCCGCGCCGCCCACATCGCCCCCCGGCCGCATGGGCGGCCCCGGACAGCGCCCGCGCCCCGCCGGAGCCGCTGCCGAGCCGGGCCGGGCCGCGGAACCGGAGCCCCGAGCGGTACCGGAGCCCCGAGCGGTGCCTGCGCCGGGCCGGGAGCTGCACGTCCAGAGACGTCACTGCTGGGGGAGGAAGAGGAGGGAGAGGGGGAGGCGGGAAGAAGAGGAGGAGGAAAAGGAGGAGAATGTGCGGGAGGAAGGCTGAGAAAGAGAAGGCGGAGGGGGATAAGGGATGAGGGAGGAAGGGGAGAACGGGGAAGAGGGAGGTCGGGAGGAAGGGGAGATGAGGAGAGAGGTGAAGGGGGGATGAAGGCAGCCGGGGAGGATGAAGGAAGAGGGGGGCTGAAGGAAGAGGAAGAGGGGGATGGAGGAAGAGGAGGGGGCGCGGAGAGGAGGAGGATGGACGGAGGAAGAGGAGGGGGCTGAGGAGGAGGGGAAGAAGGCCGGCCACCGCGGAGAGCGCCGTGCCAGCACCGCGGACAGCGCCGCCCCTCCCGGCCCCGGCCCCCGTACACCCCCGGGGGGACAAGAGCTGGGACCCTGCAGAAATAGGGCACCCCTCAGCCCGACCTGCCTGCCCCTACCCTGCCCCGAGGGCCTGGTGGAGCACACAGCCTCCCACCCCCATGGAACTGGCTGGGGACAGGTGGGTGCAGCCTTTGGAACATCGCGTCTGACAGCAACGGCCCCTGCAGGAGATCCAGGCCAGCGCCGATGGCCAAGCTGATGGGTCAACCGTGTTCATTCTGAAACCGACTGATGGCAATTAACGCTGTGGCACCTTGGCCCTGGAACAGGAGGGCACTGCTGCGGTGCCACCCTTTCCCTTGGCAAGCAGGTTACCCAAACAGCTCCAAGGGCCTCCCTCCCTCCTTACTCACTTATTCCCAGTCAGGGGGAGTTCCTGTCCAGTCCCCATCCCGAGGCCTTTCCCTGCCAAATGCTTCCCAGCATTAGTGATGCCAGGGCTGCAGCTCAGACAGATCAGCCTCTAATCTGGGGAACAGCCTCCGGTTAATTATTCTGTACCCTCTGGGCCATGGCCAGGGTGACTCAGCAAGAGGGAGCCCAAGGCAGCAAAGACCAGCCTCTAGTCCCAAGGGGGACCAGCCTCTGTCCCCAGCAGGGATACCCCCACAGGGGAACCCCAGCAGGGGCCAATTGTGCCCCATCTCCACTCCAACTGCAAGACAAGGCCAGGAGGGGCTGATAGAAACATGCCCTCCCACACTGGAAGGTACAGGGGGCACCTGGCACAACACCTCCCATCTCCTGCCCCAAGACCACACAGGTTCTGCCACTCATGCCTGTGG
Source organism: Molothrus ater (assembly GCF_012460135.2). Lineage (NCBI taxonomy): Eukaryota > Metazoa > Chordata > Aves > Passeriformes > Icteridae > Molothrus > Molothrus ater. The sequence continues at coordinate 17,204,591 of NC_050487.2, read as the reverse complement.
CAAAAGGGACATTAGGGGACATCAGGGCGCTGCTCCACAGCCAAGGTGCTGGCAGGGCTGTCTCTTCCACCTCCAGAGACCCTGTGCCGGGCAGTGCCAGCAAGGGGAGTCCAGGGGGCCTCACTCCAGGCACATCCAACCCCCTTGCCACCCTTCCAACCCTGGAGTGGGGGATACCTACCTGCCTTGCAGTGACAGGGGAGGCTGGTCCTTGCCCATGTTCAAGGCTGGCACCCCCACACCAGCCCAGGCACAAGGGACGTGGGGGGGGGGGGCGGCAACAGTGGCACACGGGGCATTATTTAGCAATGTTCTTTTATTTCCAGTTTTAAGGTGAAAAGATGCCTTTAAATCTTCAATTAAATACTCCATAAAGAAAAAAAAAAAAAGGCAAAAAAAAAAATTATTTACAAATTCACGTGACCAGTAATTGAATCCTTGTTTTAATAATTACACATGCGGCTCGTCACATCCGGCGCTCTATAAATACAGGGGACGCGGATGAGGGGGCCGCCCTGTCGCTTGCCCAATTGTGGCCTTAAACGTTTGGGAGGAGGATAGGGGCTTTTGGGGTCGTGGAGGGGACTCAGCCTGGCCCAGAGAGAAGGGGCCACCCCCCCTCCTCCCCGGCACCCTCCCCAGGTGTCAGAGCAGGAGCTGGGGGGGGAATGATTTATATTTAAAATTTAAAAACCATAGAGGGGAGAGGGTCCAGGCAGTGATGGAGGAATAGAGAGAGGACAGGGGAGGGGGAGAAATCACGCTCCTGTCCCCAAACCAAATTTAATAAGTTTATATATATATAATCTCTCTATATTTCATCAAGAAGCGGGAAGAAGAAAGAGGAGGAGGGAGAGGAGGGGAGAGATATGTCCCCATCCCATCCCCCCCTCTCCATAACATGAATCCAGGGGTGCTCTGCCCCACTCCCAGAGACCCGGTGTGCCTGCACTGGGAGGGGGGCGAGGAGGGTCCCCAAGGGGGCCCATGGCAGCCACCACCTCAGTCAGCATCTGTTTATTATCATCATGACAAACTCGTACAGGCCTTACAAACAGAACCAGGACAGAGGAAGAAGAGAGAGGAGAACTGAAAAAAAGAGAGGGGGGCTGCAAGGGGCACAGCAGGTCCCTCAGCCCTGGCATCAGCAAGTCCATGGGGGCCAGGGGTGGGAAGGGATGGAGTTACTCCCCAGGGTGCCCCGCTCTTTTCTCCCCCCTTCCTCCTCCTCCTCACAGCTGCTCAGTTGTTGTCCGACTCATCCTCAGCTTCCCGGAGCCAGGTGAAAAAGGCTGTCACCGATTTGAGAGCCACCCCTTTACCCTGCTGCTCGGCCGGGTCCTTGCTGGACTCCCACTTGTAGAAAGCCTCCTCCTTGATGACGTCCTCATCGTAGAGGGCATCAAAGAACATCCGCAGCAGGTCTGGGGTGGGGGGACAAAGGGGAACCTCTGCTATTCTCCAGCCATCGGCCACCCTGCTGAGGTGGGAACACATTTGCCACCCTCTCCTTGCCCCACCCGCACCCACGATACTCACTGGGAGGCTGGTCCAACTTCACCACCAAGGCTTGCAGGGCATAGAGTGCCTGGAGCTCCTTCTGCTCATCCCGCAGGTACTTCTGGAGCAGCTTGGCCTGGTTGCGGATGACCATGGCGTCCACGCGGTACGGGTTCTCAACTGCAGGGGACAGGGCGTGAGAGGGGCACTGCAGGCAGGGGCACCCCCCCCCCGCTCCCACCTCACCCTGGTACTCACAGACAATGGCCAAGTGGCACACAGACGTCATCAGGGCCCTGATAAACGTGTTGGACGAGACCTGCTGCTCGCTCAGGTTGGCCTAGAGGGGGGAGGGTAAAGGATTGTGAGCTGGAGAGGGAGCCAAGAGGAAGCCTCCAGACACTCAGGCATTGTGTCCCCACCCTCACCTCAATCCAGTCGTATATTCTTTGGTTGTTCGGGTTCTCCTTCAGCAGTTTGTCCATTTGCTTGCACAGCTCCTCTGAGGTCAGCTCCTTGCGGCTTGGCATGTCTGAGCTGTCCCCCATCGTGTACTCCAATTTCTGGGGAAGCAGGCAGAGAGAGCTGTTGAAGGCAGCACAGGGGAGTGCCACTCTCACACTGCCCAAGGTCTGCCCACGGCCCACCTCTGCCCCTTGCTGCCAAAAAGCCCCCAAGATCTGCCCACAGCCCACCTCTGCCCCTTGCTGCCAACAAGCCCCCACCTGCTCTGTGACAAATTTGTTGACATCCTGGTCCTCAGGCAGGAATTCCTTCCAGCTCAGGCCCCCATCCCTCCACAGCTTTCCTGCGGTCTTCTGGCCCTGTGGGACAGACAGTCAGCATCAGCATTGCATGCCCTCCATCTCCAGGGAGGAAGATACTGTGGTTTGGCCATGCCAGCCCCGTGACCCCGATACTGAGAGGGATGCCCCTCACCATCCTCTCTTGAGGCAGGGGGGTTCAATCCCCACCCAGCCCCCAGGCAGGATGCCAGTCCTTGAGACTGCAGCCAGCAGCCACAAGCCCCATGCACTTACCATGCCCTTGCACAACAAGCCCAGCACCTCGACCAGCAGCGTGGTGGCCTTCCCAATGGGCACCAGGGGCTTTGTGATCTCCCTGTGGAGCACAAGAAACCTGGGTGAGCTACCTGCCCCCAGGAGGACTTCTGTGCCAGCCCTGCTGAGGAGCACAGCCCTCACCTGAACAGCTCCTCCATGGGGATGCCTTCCTCTTGCAGGATGGGTGTGATGAGCTCAGCCAGGTACAGCCAGATGTGTGGGATGTCAATCTCCATGTCCTCTGCGATCTCCAAGATCTCCCGCAGCCTGAAGAGCAGAGGGAGCTGTTGGGATCCAGCAGTCCCCACACCCTTGGCTAGGAGGGACCTCAGGATGTCTCAATGTTGAGTCCTACTCAAGGCAGGGCCAAATTCAAAGCCAGGCTGCCCAAGCCCCTCACCCTTTGTAGTACTGCTCCTTGGAGAGCGTGCCTGCCTTCACCAGCTGGCAGAGCAGGGCTCCCATGTGCTCGCGGGAGATGGTGCTCCTCTCCAGCGTGGACTCGATGCCATTTTGCACAAAGATGTAGAGTGAGGAGGGGCTGCCCAGCTCCTGCACACACTGCAGGGCCTCCTGCAGGGAAAAGGGGGGGGTCAGTACTGCCCTATAGCCAGCTCTGGCTCCCCTTCCTCATCCAGGCACCACCAGAACACTGCCCAAACAGTGTACCACACAGGGAGGGAAGCATATGGCATGTCAGAGGAACATGGCCACCCCCTTCTCTCACCTTCATGTCATTGATGTGCAGGTATTCCTCTATGATCGCCTTGGATTTCTTCTCCAGTTCCTCTTCTGACAGCGCGGGCTTGGTGGATGTTGCAGGAGGTGTTGGCTCTTGTTTAACTGCAAGAGAAGAGCAGGGATCAGGCATCACCTGGGACAGGCAGAGCTGCAGGTGCAGCCAGAGCCTGGGGTATCGCCCCTCCCCAGCTCACCAGTCTCTCGGCTCCGGTCCCGTTGCTCCGTCATGCTCGCAGCCTTGCGCACGGCCTCGGGGCCGCCCTGCTTCTCCCGTTCTCGGCTCCTGTCCTCTGTCTCTTTGCTGAAGCTCCTCTTGGTGAGGGCAGACCTGTTCCTGTCTACTCTCTCCCCCCGGTCAAGACGCTCTAGACGGTCGCTGCCCTTCTCCGAACGTGACTCCCGGTCCCCTCTGTCCCCAGCCTTCTCTGACCTGTCACGGCTGGAGCTGCTCCTGGGTGAGAGAAAGACACACAGTGTGAAGAACCCATCACCACCCTCCCTGACCCCAGACTGTAGAGCTCTGTAAAGTAAGGCTGTGCCACTCCAATCCCCACTTCTCTTTTAGCACTTGACCATTCTTAGGGAAAACTTTCTCCCTATTTCTCCCCTGTTCCAACTCATACCCTTTTCCTTTTACTCTGCTCCTTGGCATGGCTGAGCACTGCCTGCCTTTGTCCTACCCACACCTTCCTTCTGACGCAGACTGGCAAAGCCTCCTTTTGTCTTCCTCTTCTCTTGAACAAATCCAAACTCCAGCTCTCTTTGGGGACCTCACACTCCCGCCACCCATTAATGTCTACCCAAGGACCCCCAGGCCAGACCAAGCACGCAGGGGTGGTCACCCAAGTGCCAAACAGTAGGGAGGACATCCAGGGTGAGGTCAACCTTCCTTGCCACAAGGATTCACCACTGACTCTGAGCTCTCTCAAGGCCCCCCCCCATCTTGCCACAGGGGCCTTGATACTGTAACTTGTCTATACACTGATCAACCACAAGACTGAATCAGGGGCTCTCTCTCAACCCCACACACCCCTCCACCAAGGCAGGGCTGGCCCCTCACCTTTGCACCACACGGCGGGACTCTGGGCTCTCGGCAGGCATTGACTGCTGGAGCGCTGAGAAGCGGTTCAAGGTGCTCGTGGCTGGTCGCCCTGAATCAGATGCTGGGCGTGAAAAGAGGGAAGTCTCAGAGTTCGGCAACTCCTTGGTAGAGGAACTGCCAGGGGAAAGATCACCCCTCCACTCTGTCCCACAGCACCCAGCCAGTCCCACACTGCCTACCTGAATCTGCAGGCTTTGCGCCAGACCCTCCGCTGCTGCCTTTGCCCCAGCTCAGCCGCCCACCCGGTGCAAAGAGCTGGTTATTGGAGTCAATGGATCCAGGCTGCAGATGGAGAGAGAGACAGTCAGGCCTGATCCCCCACCAAGGCATGACCCAGGCCAGGCAGCCAGCTCGGCTGCCCCACCACACCCCCAGCCTCACCTTGGTGATCTTTGTTAACCGGCTGGTGTCAATGGGCCGGTTGCCCTTGCTGATGGGCACCGTGTTCCAGCCATCATCTGCAACCAGGCTACTGCGTCCTGAACACAAGAGGGACAGTCATAAGGTGCAGACCAGCCTTGAGCAGAGTCCAGCAGGAGCAAACCACTCCTAGAAAACTCAAGTGCCCCCAAGGCCAGATACTCACCACCAGAGGATGGCCCAGGGGGTCCTCTCCTCTTATCCTTTGACATGAGCTGCTGCACTTTGATGTGTTCTCGATGCTCCTCCATCTCTGCTTCCTTGTGGATCTGATCGATGGTTTTGGGGCCCTGGTCTCCCCGCCGCGGCACCCAGCTATTCTGCAGAGGGCAGGGAAGAAGGGAAGAGGGAACTGAGATGGCTGAAAGATGGAGGGAAAGGGATTCCCCCTTCCCAGCCACCCCACTCTCAAAGTCTCAGGTTGGTCTCTGGCCTGGGCCATCACCACTCTCCATGTGTTGTGGCAGCTTTTGGCACAAAAGGGCTCAGGTTCCAGAGCCCCCCTGCATTAAACAGCCGCCAGTTACTGTGTGCCCACTACCACTACCATGATAACCAAGAGCAGGGGCTAGCATGGTGTCTCTGGGGCTGGCCACAGCTCACATACCCACCTCTCTCCTAGAGGGGACACATGGAGTGCTGGCATTCAGAGGACATAGGCCAGCAGCTCCAAGGGACCAAGCAGCAGATGGAGGACAGTCCCCAGGCAACTGCATTCCATCAACCTTACCCGTCTTAGGTCAATCACATCCTGCAGCATGAAACGGATTCGGGATGATGTCTTTTTCTCTTTGATGATCTTCTCCATCTGATTGAAGTACTGGTCCATCCTGGGCTATAGAGGGACAGAGCCATGGTCACATCCCTCCTAAAGGCAAGGGAAGAGCAAGCATGGTAGGGCAGGGCAAGGAGTACCTTGGCTTTCTCGAAGTCCAAGTCCTTGCCAATAGTCGTAAGCAGGCGGCAAAGGCACTCAAGAGACTCTTCATCGTGGTTTTTGAGCAGCTTCACCACGCAGTCATGCATAATGGCCTCCGTCAACATCTTCAGTTTGAAGAGCTCTCCAATGAACTTGATGTTGCCCAGGGATCGTCGTCGGGCCTTGTCCCGCGCCTCCTCCAGCTCATCCTTCATGCGCGCCTTCTCCTCGGGCTGCACGGAAAGCACAGCAGGCCAGTTCAGTGTCCAGAGCCAAGCCAAGGACACCCACGCCAGCCCTCTGAGCAGATTCCCGCCACAACTCACAGCACTGGCATCATCCATCTCCTTCTGCCGCTTCTCAAAGATCTCATCATCATCCTTGTCCTTCTCAAACTCCTTCTGGCAGCGGTTGAGCAGCAGCTTGCGGAAGTTCACAGTCACTGTGGGCTTGTCTGTTGTGGGCACTTTAAGCTGCAGGGAGAGGTACAACCCAGAGAAAGAGTATGAGTTGTGTCTCCCCCAAAACTGGGCAAATAAGGTGGCATTACTCAAATCAGGGAAAAGCCACCCTACAACACTGTGATGCCCTGCTGAGACTCTGAACACAGTCCTCCATCCACACACCCTAGTTTCCCCACTCCACATGGAAGGACCTGCACACTACTAAGCTCAGCTGAGATGGCCAAAAAAACCTTGCCCACTCAACAGGAGACCACCCAGCTTCTGCTCACCCCCATAAGGCAACGGCACATGTTAGCATAGGCAACAGAGAAGTTTGGCTCCGAGATGGCCTTCTCGAAGACGAGGTCGATGACACCCTTGAGCCGCTCCTCCGTGTCGATGGACAACTCCATCACCTGCTTCATCAGTTGCTGGAACATCTGGGGTGTCAGCTTGTTGAGGATGCTGCGGACACGGCGGAGCAGTTCCTGCAAGGGCAATAGGGTCAGCAAGAGCTGGGCATCTTTCCCCCAGGCCCTCCGACTGCCTCCCCACCCCAGCTCCCACCTGTGTCTTGATATTCTCAGGATCCTCCTCCTCGGAAGCACGTTTGCTGCTGGGTTTCCAGGCCTTCTCGGCCTTGTTCAGCTTGACATCCTCATTGAGGGACACAGTAGCAATGATTTTGCGGGGCTCCTTCCTCTGACTCGGCTGGGAGCGGCGGGGACCCAACCCTGAGGGCTGACACATGGACAAGAAACTCAGCTCTCTGCTCTGGGACCACATGAGCTGGCTCCCAGAAGTCCCCAGTCCACCTACTCAGATCCTCAACTCCATCATGGACATCAGTGGCCCAGACACAGTGGCTCGAAAGCTTGATCATCACAGAGAGGCAGAGCAGGGTGGCAGGAATGAAGTGAGGAGATACTCACCAGGCCCCGGTTGCCCATGACAGGCCGGCCAAGGTTGGCGAAGGAGGGGGTGAAGTCAGGGCTGCAGTTCATGCTACTGATGCGGAGGGGGTCGATTGGCCGCAGTGGGGTCTTGTTGGCCTGCGAAGGTACACACGGCTGAGGATGCCCGGGGGCAGAGGAGCGGGATGGATCCATCCCCCAGCCTCAGCGCCGGGACAAGGAACTGGAAAAAAGGCCCCAGAGGTGCCCCCACACCCACCAAACCCAGGCTCAAGGGTCACTGCAGATGCAGCAACAAGACACTGAGCACAAATGTAAGTCCCTGCCCCACCTTCCCAAGGCACAAAGAGGAGCCAGATCCCCACCTAACCACCACCCGCAATTCCCCAATTTCCAGGGCCGCACCGACCTTGTCCAGCACCACATCTGTGATCTGGGGCAGCCCCTCAGGTTTCTGCATGCTGGCAAAGATGAACTGGAAGCCCAGCAGGAACTCCCGGTCATATCGCTTCTTCTCCTCAGGGTTCAATGGCTTCCATTGCTCTGCAGTGGGGGGCAAGACGGACACTCTGATGTGCCTGAATATTGTCCCATATTCTCTCACCCCACCCTGGCTGTGGTGGGTCTGGGTCCACACAGGAACAAGCAAGGTGAGATACAGACAACCAGAAAACTACCCCAGGCTGGTACACCATGAGCAAAACCATGCCTGCTTAGAAAGCCTGATTCCACCAGGTCCCTGCCTCCTGCCAAGACCTTGTGCTGGGAACTCTGTTCCCCATCCCATGACAAGCTTAGGGACAAGATGGGAGGAGAATGTAAAATTTAGGACACAGGCGAGCATGCCACCCACACCTTCCCCACTGCTGGGTCCAGAGGTGGTGGCTGCCAGCAGAGGACTGTGCCCAGGCACAGCTTACCTTCCTTGTAGCCATACTTCTGGCCAGCAGCCTTGCCCTTCTCTGGGGCCAACTTGTCTTCCTTCTCCTCCCATGTCTCTTCCGACTCCTCCTGTGGACGGGCAGGAGCCACATCCTCTGCTTCACTGGCAGGGGTAGACACGGGGGGCTTGTTCTCCGCCTCCGAGGCACTATCACCAGTCTGAGACTGCAGCAGAGGGGACAGGGACAGCAGTCACCCACACAAGCCTGTTCCTGTCCCCTTCACCCCACTCCTCGGTGTCCACCCCACCTCAGATCCTCATTACCATCACAGAGCATCAGTGGCCCAGACACGATGGCACAAAGCAGAGTTCATCACAGGAGGAGATGGGACACAGGGTGATCCCCAGACACCCCAGGACACTCACCTCTTTAAAGGCATCCAGCAAATCACCTACTGCCTCCTTCTTGTTCAGCTCCTTCATCCTTCGTTTCTTCTTTGGCACCGACATGGCGACTGGGAGGAGAGGCAGGAAGGTGAAAGACAGGAACCCTCCCAGTCCCCAGCACCCTAACACTAGCTACAGGGTCACCAGCAAGGCCCCAGTAACAGCAGGTGAGCTTCAAGATGGAGCCACAGGGATGTGGTCCTGCCACCACATAACAGCCCCCATCCCCAAACACACCCTAATTTACCATGTGCCTCATCAAAACCTCCCATCTACACCACTGCCCTACTGTGTGCTCCCCATCCTGTCAGAGGATCCCTACAGACACTGCTCTACAGGCAGCCCGTACAGGACACTCCCATACAAATCTCTGCTCCTATACACACTCTCCTCCCTGGCACCCCTATACACCAGCCCAAACACATGCTCCCCAGAAATTTAGCTGCCCTGAGGTTGCCCTCCTAGAGCACCCCTGTATCCCTGCCCAAGGCACTCCATAAAACACATCCTGTGAACCCATCTTCCCCATCACTCCTATGTAACCCCAACACTCCTGTGTAGGATGCTTAAAAAAAAAAAAGAGAAACCCTAACACATCCCCAGGGCACTCCACTTCCCTCAATCATCCCTGTGTACTTGCATACCCCTACACAGCATGCCCTACATCTTCCCTGCCAATCCGCCACCTCCCAGTGTCCTCAACGACTGCGGACAATCCTCAGATACAACCCTGATACATCACCCTACAGCCCTGTGTAAAACATCATATAAAACACACTTCATTCCCTGTGACATCCCCCACACACAGTCCTCTGTGCCCACCCACACATCACCCCATAGATGTACTCCCCAGACATCTCCCTGATCCCACCATCCACAGACACCTTGTCCCCCTCAGAATCCCATACCTACACATCCTGTATCCCTAACCACATCTCCAACATCCTCCCTGTACCTCATGCCATGCGATGTCCCCCACCACCCAACACCCACCCTGGGGCACCCTGCAGCCCAGCATTCCCAACCTTGTGCGGTCGCCTCCGAGATCTGCGAAGGGGCAGGGGCTGGGCTCAAGCTTCGCTCCTGGGTCTCACCAGGGCCTTCGCTCTCTTCCTCCTCCTCCTCTGCAGGTGGGGAGGCAGGGGTGCCAGGCTGGGCTGGCTCCTCAGGCTCTGAGATGGGACTGACATCTGACTCGGGCCGCTCCTCACTTGGCTCTGCTTTGCTGGTGCCCTCCACACCATTGGGTAGGGGCAGCTCTTCAGCCTGGGCAACGGGGGAGTCCAGGGTGGGCACAGGCACCGGCTCGGAGACCGGCACTGGCTGGCACACGGGCGCCTCAGGGACCGTCTCAGGTGTCTCCTCCAAAACCCCATTGGCCTCAGTGGGCTCGGGGCAGGGCTCTTCCCGGGGCGGAGGGGGGCTGGGGGAGGCAGGTTTGGCAGGCGCTTCGGGGGCCTGTGGTACAACGGGCGGTGGCGACGGCGCAGCCGGCACCAGGGGCACGGCTGGCATCGAGGGAACAGTGGGCACTGGCGGCACCTCAGGGGGCACAGGCTCCTGCAGGGTGGGCTCTGGGAGGGAAATAGCAACCTTCTCCTCCTCTTCCTCCTCCTCCTCCGCAGCCACCGTGTCCATGTTGGGCGCGGGCACAAGGGGCAGCTCCGCAGCCCCTGGCACTGTAGTGATGGCGCTTAACGTCTTTTGCGGGTCAGGTGGCGCCTCGCCCTGCTCCGCTTTCACGTCCGTGTCCACAGGAGGCTCCATTGGCACCAGCGTCACAGGCGAGAGCACCACGGGCTCCACCTCGGGGATCAGGGGAGGGGGAGGAGACGGGGATGCCGACTTGCTGGGCTCCAGGGAGACGGGCTTGCTCACCACCAGCGCAGGCTTTGGGCGGTCATCTGCAAGGTGGATGGCATTAATGGATAACTCTCTGATTCCCTGCTCATCCCACATTCCTCCCCAGATCCCTCTATCTTCAGGAGCCATAGGGACAGATGTGCCAAGCCACATCACAAATGGGGGATGGGGACAAGAAGGGTCCTCCAGTGCCCGGAGGACAGCTGAGATGAGTACACAGCCCCCATAAACTCTCCTGGATCCAACAAGGGGACATACGTCCCCAGGTATGCAGGGATGGTCTTTGACCCCACAAGAGTCAAGAGAACCAAGGAACAGTGGGGCTGGCATTACACATGCATTCCCTGGTGTTGCAGTGCCAACACCAGGGAACCTTGCTGCAGCCATGCCAGCTGGCACAGCCAGCCCTGGCACGGGCACTTACCGGGCCGGACAATAACTGCTACATGAGGGGTCTCTCCATTGGCCTGGGGCTCCAAACCGCTTCCAGCCTGAGGGGGCAAAGAGGGAGTTGAACAGGGCCATGTGCACTTCCTTCTGCCACAGCTGCGAAGTCAGAGGGTCCACTTACCTGTGGAGGAGTGGGGGTGGATGAGGTCCTTGCTCCAGACATAATTTCTTCTGTAATGTCTTTGCCACCTTGGTTGGGGTCTCGTATTCGGATCTGTCCAAGAATCAGAGCAGAGTGGGGAAGCTGTTGGCAGACTGCAGGACATAACACACGGGCAACCCCCTTTCCATGAGCCCAACACCCCACAGGACACCCTTCTCCAAAGGGAAAAGGAAGGTTCATTCACTGCAGTGCCTGTCCTGGCCATGCAGTTTGGGGGAACAGTGGGTGCCACATCCCCTCACCAGAGGACACAGTGTCCCACAGACACTGGCCTGCTCCAGTGCCTTGCAAGTCATCGCAACAGGCAGCTGAAGCCAGCAGGTCCCCAGGCCAGTGCCCATTTCCAGAAGTGAGAGAACCCCAATACATCACTGTGCTGGCACAGGGGCTGCAAGAACCCCCACTCAGAGGACTAGCCTCAGCACACAGAAACCACAGTGAGCTCTGTGTCACCCCAGGCACACCCTATATGCCTACAGCCTCATGTGCCCCATGTCTGCAGCATGAGCTACAGGGCACTCTGCTGCGGGGTGACTGGAGGGGTACACATGGGTCTGGCTGAGACTACAGCACAGGGCAAAGTGCAGCCAGGAATCTTGTTCTCTCTACCTTCTGAAGACGACCTGCTCCCAGAACACCAAGTGCAGAGCTCAACCCATCTCTGATGAGAAAATGCCAGCATCCCACCTCCCAGTGGCACCCCCTGCCTCCCAGCACAGGGCCATGCCGGCAGCCACCCGGCTCCCCGCTATAAATAGGCCCCATGCGAGGCCTCTGAGCACCGGCATCTCCGGGAGCAGACAGCAGTTGGCAGCCGCGGCACCCCCGCCCTCCCGGGAGCTGTGACTCAGCACAACGCTGCCCGCCGGGACGACCAAGGTCGCCAGCACCCACCGTGCACCCCAGTTCCCTTGCTAAGCCCTCCAGCCTGTGGGGACACAGCCCTGTGCCAACCCTCTTCCCTGGCATGCTGCACCATGTCCCATCCCACACACGACCAGCGCCCGGGACTGACACCATCCCCCTCCTGCACACGAGCACACCCTCTCGCACATGAGCACCCCCATCCATGCCTGGAGGCAGATGGCTCCTTACCGTCTTGCGTTCTCGTTTTGGGGGGATCGGTGGTTGCTGGCTCACAATGACCTGGGCAGTGGGGACCCCCGCTGAGAACTGCTGCACCCCCTGTGCCGGGTAATACGCACCCGCTGAAGGAGAGGAGAGAGTGTCAGAGCAGCCAAGCCAGATCCTCCAAGCCTGTCCTGAGGACTCTCTGATCTCCCAAACACAGGGGTCTGTCAGGAGTCCGGAGAGCCCTCGCTGCTCTGCTGCGAACCCCCATCGCATCCGGCCTGGATTGTCCCAACCCGCCTGACAGGCCTGACCAAATTCCTTCCCTGTGAAGCAGAGAGCGTCCCCGCGCCACCCCCACGCCCAGCCAGGCCCCGCAGGCATCCACCGTGCCCACCAGCTCCATGCCAGAGAGCCCTGCCTGGACACTCGGCCATGTCAGGTACAGGCGTCCTGGCTCTGCCAGTGACCGCCTTCCTGCCTGCACCCTTATCTCCCCAAGGCCAGCACCAGCCCGAGGGCGGCACCAGGCAGCCTCCATTCACACCCAGGCTGAGGGGCTCAGGCTCCCCGTGCAGCTCGAGTCCCTGGCGAGCCCAGCCCAGAGGAAGGAGCTGTGCTGAGGGACATAGGCAGAGCTGGACCCCATCCAGGGCTGGCACAACCCTCAAGAGGTGCTCCACTCCTCCCAGGGCATCCATGAGCATCACCCCGGAGCAGTGCCAGAGGGATACGGGTGTGCTGGGACAGGCACAACAGGGTCCTGGCCCCCTCTGGCTCCAGCACCTTCCCTGCTGCACTGACCCTGAAAGTCAACCAAGGTGCTCTGGCGACTGCCTCATCTCTGAGTCAGGGACCCTCCCTTTGCTTGGGGGACTCACAGGGACGCTGAATGGGCCTCACACGTCAGGATGGGCTGGGCATGGGGGAAAGGAAGGAGACCCTGGGCTGCCTAGCCCTGAGGACCATTCAGGAGACCCAATTTGATTCATTTGTCAAGGGTCACACCATGTCAGGTCACCCTACCAGTCCTGTGGGCAAGAGGCAAGTGCTGCCAGCTTCCCCAGGAAGAGCCACAGCAGACCCAATGCAGAGGCTGGGGGTGCACCTATCCTGGAACCTCAAAGAGATACCCAGAGCATGTCCCGGGGCTGTGCTCAGTGCAAAAAGGTGCAGCAGTGTCCTGGCCCAAGCACAGGAGACAGCCACAGCCAGGGGCCACCTCCTTCCACTGAGGGGCTGGCTGGGTCCTGAGACAAGAGGGAGGGAGGCCGGGCACGTACCTGGCTCAGGAGAAGCCCATCTCTGCCCCGGTTATGCTTTGCTGCTGTGCTGGGGCCAGGCCGGAGGCCTCGGCTCACATTTCTGTGTCTGCTGGGCCTCCCGGGGCCAACCAAGCCTAAATATAGTCACAGCCCGGGTGGCCACATGCAGCAGGGGGAAGGAGGAGGGGCTACTCACATCGCACTCCCCAAGCACCAGGAGGGGGCAGGCACGGAGCACCCCAGCTCAGCTCCTGGGGAGCAGGAGCTGAGGGGGTCAGCAAGCACTGAACTGCTCACCACCTTGACAGCAAGTGAGGGGGAGCAGGGGATAAAGTCTGCCCCAGCCCTCCGCCAGCCGAGTTAAATATTAAACAGCCCCAATTTGGAAAAGGACAGGGGTGAGTGGACGGTACAAATGGACCAGCAGGACATGATGTGCTGCTGGGCAACAAGCAACTGTGCCCCAAAACAGCAATGAGGGTCACAGAGTCAGCCCCAATCAGCTGTGTTCAACTCAGGGGGACACACAGAGGCCAGGGGAGTAAAAAAAAACAGGGAAGTGCTGGGACTGAAAGAGCACTGGGGAGCAGAGCAAACCCTCTGTCTGTACCGTAAGTCCCGAACTCTGTGGGGCTGGCTCCGGGGTAAAAACTAGGGGCGCCAGGTTGGACCGGGTACTGTTGGGTCGGGACAACGTACGTGGAGCGACCCTGCAAGAGGAAAGAAAATAAGTCAGTTATGTCCCCTGCAAAACACAGACATATCCCCACAACACTGATGTAACCCCAAACCTGACTGTGAACTAGTTGTACACCAGGGCAGTGAGTAGGACACAGGCAGAGAAGACACCAGGTGCCTCAGAGAACTGTTGGGGAGGGGACCAGTACTGCCTGCTGCGTCTCTACAGAGCCAGCAGCACCCTGCTCAAATCAGTGGGTGTTCAGAGTCTCAGGACCCCCTCCACCCCGCCAGAACAGACCTGGGCTCCAAGCCCAGGCAACACCTCCCACCAGGGCCCATCCCAACCCCCTCCCACAGAGCCCAAAGCATAGCCCTCACCTGTCCGGGAATGTAATAGGCTCCTTGGGAAGGTGTGTAGGATATCTGGGAGGGTATCATCATCACCTGGGAAGCAGCTGGATACACATGGGCAGGAGGGCCGGGCCGAGCCGTCGTGTTACTCTGCACGCGGGACGCACTGGCAGGAGGCTGTGCCCTGTTCTGGTAGAAATGCTTGGGGAGAGATGGGGCACAGCATCAGCAGGAGCTCCAGCACCTTCATCTGCCACCACCGCACTCGGGGGGAGACACCAGCCCCCCCACGCTGCCGGCATGCAGCACCGCCTCGGCAGCCCGCAAGGCCACCCCCCGCCCCGGCACCATCCTGTCCCCACGCACCTGCGGGGCCGCCTGGGTCCACCCGACCCAGCTCATGCCCGGCGCGGCCCCGGCCCAGCCCTCCCGGGGCCGGCAGCTCCAGCGCCCGGGGCCGGCCACGGCCGCACGCAGCTCGGCGGCGGCGGGTCCCGGCGTGCTCTGCACCGGCTCCAGGCGCTCGCGGTGGATGCTGGGACCTGTAGTCCCGCCATGCCGGAGCCGGACAACATGTGGAGCTCCGCATTCCCACCCCGGCCAATGCCGCTCATCCCGACCCAGCTTTTCTGCCGGGCAAGAGCATCCCCGGGAGCATCAGCTCCAGCCCAGCAATGAGCGGGCAAGGAAGGGTCCGCGCACGCACCCCCGGGGCAAGGAGAAAGCGTTACCTGAAGAGACCTGAATCCTCCCTGTTAGCAAGCGCACGCATACAGAGGGAAAGGGGGAAAGAGAGAGACAGGAGTTACTGGCACTGGGACAGGGATAGCAGAGGAACGGACAAAAAGTCAGGGAGCCCTTTGCTCTGTGCCCACATCCCAAATATACTGAGATCCCTTCTAGGGACCTTCCAAGGGGCAGGGATGGGTCTGATGAGCTCCCAGACAGCACAGCCAAGGATGTCACCAGATCTGTCCCCAACAGCTCCTCCACACAAGAGGGCTGATGGAACCCAGAGCCTTGCACGCCACTGCAGGGCCTTGGGAGACCAAGCAAAGCAGGGAAGAAGAGGAAGAGGCAGAAGGGCACAGGCAGAAGCAACAGCCTGGGCTGGAGTTAGCACAGGCACAGCCACATGCTGCAGGCTTCATGCAAGGGAGACACTGCAGAGAAACCTACCCAAAGTCGAGGAGGCATCCCACACTTTCCCCAGAGTCCAGGGTCCCCACATGCTCCCCAGCCCCTTCATGCCCAAGGTGGGTGTTTCTGTGCAGTGTCGGGGAAGGGTGTTCAGCATGCAGGGCAGGGGAAGCGGGTTAGTACCTGCTGGTGAATAGCCCGAGGCCCTGCTGGAAACTGAGAGAGGAGGAAAGGGAAGTTTGGGGAGGGGGGGAAGGAGAGAAGAGCAGTCACTCTGTGGGCATCCTCATTGGAGGCGCCTGCCCTCCCACCCCAGGGCCAGGAGGTACTCAGGTGGCAGTCGTGGTCCAGATCACAGGCTCATTCCCCCTTCACAGGCACACACCAGGCCCGAGGGGCACCACATTGCTCCTAACACCCCTGGGTTCTGTGGCAGTGTGGGCTACTCGGCCAGGAAGCAGAAAGCCGCTGGATACCCCTTACCACCCTCTGCTGCTCTGGACAAAATCCTTACCTGGCGCGGCTGAGAAGGCGTATTCATTTGTGAGGTCGGTGCCGGGTTAAAAACCACAGGTGCCGTCTGACCAGGTGGGAACGTCGGCTGGAAGAAGGCAGGGAGGGAAAGAGATGGTACCACTGCCCTTGGCACCAACAGGGGAGGCAAAGCTGTGTCCCCCAGCCCTGCAGGGGAAGTTACCTGCGGCAGTCCGGGAGAAGGGGCAGGGTGCGGGGCAGTCGGGGCTCCTCCTGTGGGCTGTGGAGCTTTGTTCATTTCATGGGGTTGTGCATAAGGATCCCCTCGCTATCTGCAGGAACAGGGACAGTGGGCATAAGCTGGAGATGGCAACACCCCAGGCATCTGTCTCCTGTCCATGTCAGCACTAAAATCTGCAAATCTGCAGCCCCACAGCCTACCATTGTAAAGCCAGGCATCAGCCATGCCCCACAGACAGCATCCCACCAAGGCACGGACCCCCAGCCACCTCCTCTTGCCCCACTGGGCCATGGGGAAGATGGGGTAGGTACTGCCAAGTCACCCAGCCTGGGCAGGTCCTCACACCCTTCAGAGCAGACCCCTCATCATGCCCCAAACCCAGCCATGCCCACCAGCAACACTGACCCACCCAAGGTGACCCCACAAAGCCTGTCTGGGCCCTACACAAAACTGGGCACCAGCGCCCATAATCTGCCACCAGTACCTAGGCCACCACTAACTCCGGGGGGCTGGGTGGGCCGGCGGCACCCCGGCGTCAGCCGTGCCCAGCTCCACCCCGGCTGACCTACTAAGCGCTTCCCCTGGCCGGCCAAACCTGTTCCTGCCGGTGGCGCCGGGTCCCCAGCGTACACCACAAACGCCTACCAGGGAAGGCAGGGAGCAGCTCCCTCGTCCCCCCGCGCCACCGACACTCCTGCCCACTGCCCTGCCCAGGGGAGTCTGCAGCCCCCCCGCCGCCGCCAGCACCCAGGCAGCCCGGACACCCTCCCGGCTGTCCCAGGAAGGACTTGGCAGCCAGTGCCGCTCTCCCCGCCCCAGTGCAAAGGCCGCCGGGGCAGGAAGGAGAGGCAGTACCCCGCACACTGCCGGGGGTCCCCTGCACCCCACGGCACCCAGCGAGCCCGCTGCCGGCCAGACACCCAAGGGAGCAGCCCTGGTGCCTCCTGTAATCTGACGCCTGGACGCGTCAGCACTGCCGGCCCCCAGCCCCGCTGCGGGCACTGCCAGACACGTCCCACCAACACTGGGAAATGGGGCACCCCAATCCCCCCACGGCTGCGCCTTGGTGTGGGGGTGCCACCCCATCACAGGGATCCCCTGAGCCACCACCCCAGTGGAGATGGGCCCTTGCCAGGGTTTCAGGAGGTGGCAGGGGCTGGGTTGCACTCCCCAGTGCTTCCCTCGGGCCCCTTCTCACCGGGGACCCAAGCACCCAGCACGGACAGCCCGTACCTGAGCCAGCTTAGCTAGGCCTTGAGAACAATCACCCCTAAACAGAGGGGGAGGATTGTCTCACAGGGGACAGGGACACCCGGGGACAGCCAGACCTGGTCTCCTCTGCCAGATACAACCGGGAGCGAGTAGGATACTCACCCCCCCGCGGGAAAAACCTGGGCCGGCTGAGCGGGCCTGCAGAGACCGTTCATCCGACTGACTGGGAGAGAGGAGGGAGGGGGAGAGAGAGAGAAAGAGATCAGGCCGGGCCCCGCGGGGGGAGCCCGGCCTGGCCCCGGCTTCGCACTGGCCCGGGTAGCCCAGGAGGGCCGGGGAATGCGGGTTCCGTCCGGGGGGACAACGGGGCCCCGCGCGGCTGTTTGTAATCGGAGTCGCGGCCGCCTCTCTGCGCCGGGAGCGGCCGGGCCGCGGCCTGTGCCGGGCCCGCCGACGGGGCGGGGGGTCCCTGCCCGGGGGGGCTCCGGAAAGGCCCAGCTCGGTCCGAGTGAGGGGCCGTGGAACGGGAGCAGCAGTTCGGGGAGGCGGGAACGTACGGGGGAGTGGGGGACAAGACAAGAATCACCGACGGCGGAGCTGGGACAGGCCGCGGCCGTGGCCCGAGAGCGGCCGGCCCCGCCAGGCCCAAGCGCGGCCTCGCCCCCAGGCCAAGGCGGCGGCCAAACCGGCGGCTGCGGCCGGCTCCGTCCCGGGGCGGCGGCACCACCATCAAGGCGGCGGGAGGGCGCGGTGCGGTGCCCGGTGCGGCATCCGGCGGCCCCGCTCCCCCCCGCGGCGGCGGCGGCCTCTGCCAAGGACACGTGTCACTGCCGGCCGCAACCGCGGCCCCGCGGGCACCGGCGGCGGCACGAGAGGCCGGTCGCGGCGGGGCGGGGGCGGCATTGCTCGCAAGACATGCGGCGGCGGCGCCGGGCCTAGGCGGGCGCGGCGCCGGGAGCACGTGTGCGGCGGTGGCGGCGGCGGCGGGGCGCACCGGCCGGCACGTGGGCGCGGACGGACGCCGCCGCTGCGGGATCACCGGGACGTGGGGACCATCGGGACGAGCGGGGGGCCCGGCGCAGCAGCGGAGCGAAGCACGGGACAGGGCGTGGGAAGGGGGTGGCGGCGGCGGGGAGGCACCCACGTGGTGGCGGCGGCGGCGGCGGCGCGACAAGGCCCAGCGAAGCGAATCCCGGGGAAGGGGGAGGAATAGGGCGGCACGCGCGGCCCCGGTACCGGCGCCCCCCCACCCCCCCCGCGGGGCGCGCGCCCGCCCCGCCCCCGCCCGTTACCTTCAGTCTCCTTCAGCGCGCGCGGCCCGACGCAGCCGCAGCGCAGCGCAGCACGACCATTTCCGGAGCCGCGCCGCGCGCAGGGGGCGGGGCCGCGGGGCCGCGCGCCCGCCGCCGCCGCCGCGGGGGAGGGGCGCACGGGGGCGGGGCCGCCACGCCCGGAGCCGCGCCGGGCCCCGCCCCCGCCCCGCCCGTTGCGCCGCCGCCGCGCCCCGCCCCGCCGCCGCGGTCACGTGACGGGGCGGGGCGAGGCCCGGACGGCCCGGAGGGGACCGGGGGCCGCATGGCTACGCCCCATCCCCGCGGCCACGCCCGCCGTCCCGTCCCGCCGCCTCGCACCCCGTGCAGGCTAACGAGGGGAGTGGGCGCACCTGACACCGGCACCGGTCGGGACGCACACTCAGCCGGGGCCTGACACCACCCGCGTCCCACAGCCACCTAGGGACCGGCACCAGCGACACCCGCACCCATTCGGTGCTTGGCACCACCGGGACCCAGCCTCGCTCAGAACTTGACATTGCCCCGGCGGGCACCCACCCGTGCTCCATCCAACTTTGGCGACATCCGTGAGGTACCCTCGTGCACCAGCACCTTCCCGGGACATGCACCCACCCAGGGTCTGCTCTGACGTGGGACTTGCACCCATCCAGCACCCATCCCTCTCCCGGGCAGGAGCTGCACCTGCCCAGATGCCCCCCCCAGTACCTCACACCCACAAGGGACATGGTCCCCACCCTTCACCCCGCAGGATGCAGCACCTTACCCCGACCCTCCATCCACCCCACTCCCTTTGGTACTCAGCACCCCACTCCTACCCAGACACAGCCTCCCCTGTCTACCCAGCTGGGACACAGCAGGATTCAGACACTGTCAGTTTTGGAAACAGGGCAGGGCTTTCCTCTTCGCTGAAAATACTTTCCATGTGGGTTCTGTCCCCACCTCCCTGACTGCTTTTAACCCCACTGTCAGCTCTGGAGCAGCACCAAATGATGGCAGAGCCCAGCAGATCTGGCAGGGTAGCTGAAAGTTGGGAGTTGCCAGCCAAGACCCCCCAGGAGGGCAGACCCAGCTAGGGACAGGCCATGCTGGGCTCAAGGGGAGTTGCACACTCTGAGCACGTGGCTGTGCCGGGCACACACACAGGGCACAGCTGGATGCTGCAGCCATGGAGCACCCACGGCACCCCACAACTCTGTGTCCATGCCCTGCATGTTGGGATCTGCGCTGTGCACAGCCTCCGTGGGCCACAGGCACACCGGCAAATCCAAGGGCGGCGACGAGGAGATCGTCAAGGTGCCCCAAATCCTGGGATTTCCGTGTGGAATTTTAGGGATAAAACGTGGACTTTTTTGGGATTTAGTGTGTATTTGAGGGACTCCAGGTGGAATTTCAGGAATTCCTTGTGGATTTCAGGGAATTCCACTCCTTGGGAGCAACACAGGTGGGGAAACCCCTCCCAAAACAAACCCTGGAAAATTAAAATTTAACAGGAAAATTCAGGGACAAAAAATTCCGGGAAATTTTGGGAAGCCTTGCCCCACCCCCTCTGGATCCGTTGGAATTCCCAGAGGGATTTGGGACGTTTCCAATCCCATTTCATTCCCGTTTCCATTCCAGGTTTACCTCAAGGCTCACGCCGACCACGAGGAGGAGCCGGTGACACAACTCAAGAGCGAAGTCCGGCACATCCAGGAGGTGAGATTCCCAGAATTCCACAAAATTCCCTGAAAATTCTGCAAAATTCCCACAAATTCCTGTAAAATTCCCTGATTTTCTCACAAAAGCCCCTGAGTTTACATGAAGTTCCCAAAAAATCCTCCCAAAATTCTCCAAATCTCAGCCCAAATTCCCCCCAAAACTCCCAAAAAATTCCCCTCAAAATTTCCCCAAAATTACCCTGAAAGTTCCACAGATTCCACCCAAATTCACTCAAAATTCCACAAAAATGTCTCTAAATTCCCCTGAAATTCCCACAAAATTTCCCCAAAATTTCCCTGAATTATCCCAAAATTCCCCAAAAGTTCCCCAGATTTCCAATTTTTATTTTCCTTTATTTTCCTTTCATTGGATTTTTCCCCATTTTTACTTGGACTGTTTAACCTTTTTCCCCCCCTCCCAATTCCCTGAAAATTCCCACATCCCAAGAAAACCCCAACTTTTCCCTTTTTTTTTCCAGGCTGGGAGTGCCCTCAAAAAACTCCATGAAGATTTGAGCACCAAACTCCAGACCCGGATGGAATTTCTGGAATTCTGGGAATTTCAGGAAGTCCAAGAGAGCTCTGAGGTAAAAAATTAGGGAATTACAAAACAAAACAAAAAAAAAAAAGTGGAATTTTCCCCTGGAGAAACCATTCCAGAGGGATTTTGGGTGGAAAAAGGGGGATAATCCAAATTTTTCCAGTGGGAAAAGGGGAAATTCCCATTTTTTTTCTGGGAAGAAGGGAGGAATTCCCATTTTTGGGACGGTGAAAGGGAAAATTTCCAATTTTTGGTAGGGAAAACAGGAAAATACCGTTTTTGGGTGAAAAATGTGAAATTTGGGATTTTCTGGAGGGATTTCACAGCTCCCAGGGATGATCCTGGAATTTTGGAGTTGCTATTTTGCCAAAATTCCCAAATTTTGCTCCAAATTGGGAAGTAGGAGCAGGTCCTGGAAATAAAAAAAAAGGGGGGAAAATGGGGATAAATCCATAGAAATTTAGGAATAAATGGATTTAAATTGGGAATACATCAATTGAAATTTGGGAAAAGGGAATTGAGGAATTAGAAAAATTTGGGATAAATCCCGATTTTCCCCCTTTTTTCCCCGGATTCCAGGTGGTGCTGGAGAAGCGGAACCAGAGCTGCTCCTGCCAGGGAAATTCCCAGGATAATCCAGTAGGGAACAGAAAAAAATTCTGGAATTTTCCAGGACAGGATTTGGGTCAGGGTGAAAACGTTTAAGAAACCTGTTTTCCACCCAAAAATAGGGAATAGTTGGGGTTAATTTGGGAATATTTGGTGTTTTCCACCAAAGTTTGAGTCCTGAAATTCTAAGTTTTAATTGGGATTTGGGAGGTTCGGTTTTTAGCCAAAAATCCCAAATTTTGTGAATTTTTGAGCTCTTGGAAAATTAAAAATTTGGGATTCTTGACCTCTGGGAAAACTCAAAAATGTGGGAATTTTTGACATCTTGGAAACACCAAATTTGGGGAATTTTTGAGCTCTTGGAAAACACAAAATTTGGGAGTTTTGGGATGTATGGGGGACACTGGGGCCTTTTGGGGCCGTTCCTGCAGGAGGACCCCAAGGCCCTGCGGCTCCTGTGGAGGCTCCAGGAGGCGGAAAAGTGGCACCAGCTGGAGCGGAGCGGCCTCGAGGTGAGCCTGGAATTCCACCCAAAAGCCTGGAATTCCACCCAAAAACCTGGAATTTCACCCAAATTCAGCAATCTTGGAGGAGAATTTTTCCCAAATTCTGGAATTTTAGGGGCAATTTTGTCCAGATTCTGGAATTTTAGAGGAGATGCTGGGTTTTTGAGGAACTATTCCCCTTGGGGTTTTTGAGGGATCTCCAGGAAAATCCTCCTACCAAGGAAAGTCCTGGGATGTGTCCTGGGATCCCGGGAGAGCCAGAATTCCTGGAATTCCTGGATTTCCCATTGCAGAGGGCGCTGCTGTGGTGCCAGGAGGACGCGGAGCGGGCAGATTCTGCCCGCAGCCGAGCGGAGACAGAGGTGGAGCAGCTCCAGAGGCTCCTGGCAGGCATGGAAAAGGTGATTTGGGATCAGGATCGAGGGGTTTGGGATCAGGAACCAGCACTGGGATGAGTGGATTTGGGATTGGGATGAGTCGGAGGCCATTCCCGATATCCCACCCCATTCCTGATATCCTGACCCATTCCTGGTTTCCCGCTATCCCATTATCCCTGTATCCCATTATCCCATATCCCGTTATCCCATATCCCATTATCCCATTATTATCCCGTTATCCCATATCCTGTTCCCCAATCCGCAGGATCACCGCCATCTGCTGGTGCGGATGGAGTTGGGACAGGCCGATCTGGAGCGGCTCCGGAAGGCAGAACGGGAAAGAGCGGCGCAGCAGGAGTGGTGGGAATTCAAGAATGGGAATTCCGTGAGTGTGGGAATCCGGGAATGGGAGTTCCAGGAGTCTGGGAATCTGGGAATGGGAATTGTGGGAATGGGGGAATCCCGGGAATGAGAAAATCCCAGGAATGCCGAATTCCTGATGTCCCCACTTGTTCCCAATATTCGAGGGTCTTTTGGGATGGGCATTCCCAGTTTTTTGCGGGGCTGGGCATTCCCACATTTTTTGGGACAGGCATTCCCAGGGTTTTTTTGGGGTGAGCATTCCTGGCTTTTTTGTAGTGGACATTCCCTTTTTTTTTCCTTTGAGTGGGAATTCCAGAGCTTTATGGCTGTGAACATTCCCAGTTTATTTTAGGTGAACATTCCCATTTTTTTGGGGGGGGATGAACATTCCCAGGTTTTTCTGCTGTGAGCAATCTCAGTTTTTTTAGCTGAACACCCCCAATTTTTTTTGGATGTGACCATTCCCAGGCTGTTTTTGGAGGAGGAATTCTGGGTTTCTTTTGATGTGGGCATTCCTAGTTTTTTTGGAGAGTGTTCCTGGAGATTTTTCCCGGTATTTTCTCAGCTCATCCCAGCTGGAGAAGGAGGTGGCAGGGCTCCGGGAGAAAATCCATCACCTGGAACCAATGCTCAAGAGCCAGCAGCGCAAAGTCCCCCAGATGATCAAGCAGGTGATGGGAAAACTGGGAAAAACCTTGGAAAATCCAGGGAAAAAAATGGGGAAAACTCTGGGAAAAAATGGGGAAAAATTCACAGAAAAAATGGGGAAAAGGGGGGAAAAATAGGGGAAAACCCAGGAAAATTCTAGGAAAACCTAGGAAAAAACCTGGGAAAGAACCTGGGAAAAATCTCGGGAAAAATCTAGAAAAAAAGGGGCAAAAAACCTGTGAAAAAACCCAGGAAAAACATGAAAAAATCTGGGAAAAACTGGGGGAAAATCTGTGAAAAACTGGGAAAAAACCCAGGAGAAACCAGGGAAAAATCCAGGCAAAATCCATTAAAAAATCTGGAGAAAATCCAGGAAAAACCAGGAAAACATCCTGGGAAAAAAAAAGGAAGAAAAAGAAAAAAGCAGGAAAAACCCAGGAAAAAACGCGGGAATTGCCAATCCCTTGGAAATGTCTGGGTTGCAGCTGCAGAATTCCAAGAGCGTGATCCAGGCCAAGGACGCGGCGATCCAGGAGCTGAAGGAAAGAGTTTCCTACCTGGAAGCAGAGGTGGGGCCCGGAATTCTGGGGGCTGGATCCGAGCTTGGATCTTTTTGGAATGTCGGGACCAGGGTTGAGAATGTCGGGATCGGGGTTGGACTCCTTGTGGGGGTGGCTGGGGAACTGGGAATGGGGGAAAAGCAGGAAAAAGGTGAGAAAAGCAGGAAAAAGGGAGGAAAAGGATGGGAGGGAATCAAGATCTAGAAAGTCCCACAAGACCAAAAAAAAAAGCTGGAAAAAAACCCAAATTCCCAACCTGAGCCTGACCATTTCTGCCAGGATTTGGGAAATTCCTGGGAAATTCCCAATCCAACAGTGATATTGAGGATTTTGAGATGGAAAATTCCCCCGATCCTCATTTTTCCTGGGACAAACTTTGCCAAATAACTCAGGAGCTTCCCAGTCACATTCCTATGCTCCAAGTTACCCCAAATCCCAGAAATTCCCATTCCGGGCACAGACGGACCATTCCAAGGCAGCTCTCCAGGGTTGGAAAATCCTTTCCAGATCCCAGTTTTTTCTTTTTTTTTTTTCCCCAGAATCTGGAGATGCATGACCAGATTGAGCACCTGATCGAGAAACAAGTGAGCCGGGGCAGGAGCAGTGCCCGCACACGCTCCAAGTCGGAATACGTCAGCAGGTGCAGCAGGAATTCAGGGATCAGGGTCAGGAATTCTGGGATCTGGGTTGGGAATGGTGGGATTCAGGTTGGGAACTCCAGGATCTCTTCTGGATTTGGGGATTCTCCTTGCATTAGGCAATGAACTTTTGGATTTGGGGCTGCAGCTTTGGAAGTGCCGTCTGGATTTTGGGGATTTTCTTCTGGATTTTGGGGATTCTCTTTGGGATTTAGGGACCAACTTTTGGAATTTTGTGATGCTCTTCCAGATTCGGGTATAATTGAAATCTCCCATAATTTTTCCATGTCTGCAGCAGATCCCAAATCCCTCCCACAGGAATTTTTAGGAATCCCGATCTCCCCAAAACCCTTTTCCCTGTTTTTTCCTACTGAAAATTCCTTTTTTTTTTCCCCCCTTTTCCCAGCAAATGCGTCCCAGGCCCGAAGCCACTGCCCCTGATCCGAGTGGTGGAAACCTGAATTTTGGGGTCTGGGCCCAGCCGGATCCTTCCCCTTTGGAATGACCGGAATTTCCAGCTGGACTCAGAGCCCTTCCCGAGGGAAGAGGTTTGGGATCGCCCCAGGCACGATTCCAGGTCAGAATCAGGAATTTTTCCCCTTTTCCCAGCAATTTTCTGGCTCTTGCCATTCCTGTGTGGATTCCAGAGGTTTTTCCCAACTGGATTCTGGATTTCACCCTTTTTTTGGGGAATTTCCAAATCAAAATCTTGGATTCTGCTTTTTTCCTGAAGGAAGATTCCAAAAAGCTGGGAGCCACCACATCGTCAACCTCCAACACCACCCTTGGACTTGGAAAATGCTCTCCCAACCCTAAAAATTCCATGTCTTTCCTGCTGAATCCTGTGTTTTTCCCACGTAATTCCCTGCTTTTCCCACAAAATTCCATGCTATCCCCCCAAATGATTATTGTTGAAATCCCCACAATTTTGGGATTTTATTCCCTGTATTTATTTCTGTAAATTATCAGAGTCTCCAGGTGAGGTGGGGCACAGGCCGGAATTCTTGGGAATTTTGGCCCAGGACTGCCCCAATCCCATGTTTGACCCCAGAGGCTCCAACCAGGATCCCTTGGGATTCCCTTGGAATTTTTAAATTCCTGGTTTTCGTATTAATGATAAAAAATTCTTTCTGCTTTAAATCCCAGAAGTTGTGGTTGCTTGGAAAAGATTGGGAATTTTGGGGGGAAGGTGGGGGCTTTTTACTGGGTTTTTTGGCTTTTTTTGATTTTTCCGGGTCCTGATTCCATGGGAAGGGTGAAACTTTGTGATTGGGATTTTCCCAGTTTTCAAAACCAGGGTGGGGCTCAGGTTGGGAATTTGGGGATTTTTCCAGGGCTTTTCTTTTTGGCTTTTGGGGTTTTTGCACGTCCTGATTCCATAGGAATGGGGTAACTTTGGGATTGGGATTAGGGTTTTCTGGGTTCCCAAAACCTGGGGCACTCAGGGTGGGATTTGAGGGGTCTCGGATTCACCTCCAGATCCCAAGAATTCCTCTTCAAAAGGTCTGGAGCCCCAGGATCCATGGATTTACGGGGAGTGGGGCCTGGGGACACCCAAGACCCTCAGGAATGACCAAGAGGGGACCCCCAGGACAACTGGGAATGGTCAAAGGATTACTGGAAATGACCAAGAGAGAAAAAGATGAAAAAAGGAGAGAGAAATGAAAATAAAAAGAAAAATACAGAAGAAAAAAAGAGAAAAAGAGAGGGGATAAATGAAAGAGAGAGAGAAAGAGAAAAAGAAAGGGAAAAAGACAGGAAAATGAGAGAGATGAAAAATGAGGAAGTTACAGAAAAGAAAAAAAAAAGGAAAAAGAGGGAATTTTGGGGGTGATTTTAGGGAGGAATTGGGTGATTTTGGGAATTTCTTTGGGGATTTTTGGGTCCCCCTGGTCCCCCCAGGGATTCCAGGACCTTTAAGGGGATTTAGGGGTGATCTGGGGTGATTTTGGGCAGATTTTCAGGGGATTTTGGGTCATTTTTTAACCCACTTTTAACCCATTTTTATCCCTATTTTAACTCCTTTTACTCCCTATTTTTATCCCTACACATTTCCCCAATTTCCCCTTTTTATCCCTATTTTTACTCCTTTGAAACCATATTTTAACCCATTTTATCCCAAATTTTAACCTTTTAACCCCATTTTTATCCAAATCTCCAGCTGGGTTTTTCTTTCCCCCCCAGCTGGGTTTTTTTTTCCTCGGACCCGGTTGGTCTGCGAGGCGAGTTCATCACCAAAGTTTGGGTGCGGACCGGCCAGGGACCGGGGTTTTCGTCAGGCAGGAGGATTTTTTTAGAGGCTCCGGGAACCATGTTCCTGAGGACCAATGATTGCTGGGGTGTAATTTAGCAGTTGTGATGGGAGGGATGGTGAGTTTGTGTGTAATCTGAAGGGGTTGTTAATGGTAGATGGGTGTTGTTTTCTGTGTGCTTTTGTTGTTTTGGGTTTCCTGTAACAATAAATCCACATGTAATGAAAATAGAAAAAGGTTATCATCTTGTGTTAATGTGTGTGTTGTGTTGTATTGCTCTGTATTGCAGGGTGAGCACAGGGTGAACTCTCCTCCTTGCTGTGACACCTGGGCTGGCAGGGATGACACAGTGACCTCTGCCAGCCCATGCTGCCTGTGCCATCACCTGGCACTGACGTGTTCGATAAAAATCCTTTTGCTGGGATTTTTGTCCTGAGAAGCCTCAGAACAGAAATGGAACCAATAACGATCTGCTGGCTGTGGAGTGTGGGCTGGAGGTGATTAAGGCAACAGGGGCATCTTGGATTGGTCTCCTCTGCATTGTTTCTACTTGATGACCAATCATGGTCCAGCTGTGTCAGGGCTGTGAGCAGTCCCAGGTATTTATTATTCATTCCTTTCCATCTTTCTGATGTCTCCTTGCTCTTTTAGTATAGTTCTAATATCTCATTTTCTTTTAATATAATAGAGATCATAAAATAATATTTCAGCCTTGTGAAAGGTGGAGTCAAGATTCTCGTCTCTTCCCTCGTCCTGGGGACCCTCAAACACCACCACAATCAGCAGCCGAGTGGGTTTGTGTGAGCCTCTCAGGAACCCTCAGCCAGCCCCAAGCTGGCAGACACCGGGGGGGCAACCCCGACACGGCCGACAGCGGGGAGACACCCTCTGTGCCCTGAGGGTACTGAGGGCACCTGGGCTGGGGGGAGACACTCTGTGTGCCCTGAGGGTGCTGAAGGCACCTGGGCTGGGGGGAGACACTCTCTGTGTGTGCCCCGAGGGTACTGAGGGCACCTGGGCTGACAGCAGGGAGACACTCTCTGTGCCCTGAGGGTACTGAGGGCACCTGGGCTGGGGGGAGACACTCTCTGTGTGTGCCCCGAGGGTACTGAGGGCACCTGGGCTGGGGAGAGACACTCTCTGTGTGTGCCCCGAGGGTACTGAGGGCACCTGGGCTGGCAGGGAGACACTCTCTGTGTGTGCCCCGAGGGTACTGAGGGCACCTGGGCTGGCAGGGAGACACTCTCTGTGCCCCGAGGGTGCTGAGGGCACCTGGGCTGGGGGGAGACACTCTCTGTGTGTGCCCCGAGGGTGCTGAGGGCACCTGGGCTGGCGCCTTTGCTGCAGAAGAGACACCAGAGACATTGGTAGAAGAGAAAGGGCCGACTCTTAGCAGGGGTTAATCCAAGGCTTTATTAGGATCCCAAGGAAGCTCCTGCACCTCAGGGGGCCTCCTGCCAAGAGCCCCGGGAGATGTGCCAAGGTCACATTTAAAGGGAGGTGGAAACCGACAGTAGATAACATCCTACCAACCATTAAGTGACCCTAAGGGATGGGTACTGGGGGACAGACATACAGGACAGCGTATGGGGCAAGGCTTGGGGGGCTGACCCCTGGCCTCTGGCTGATCACTCGATGACTTGGACCGAAACTTCTGGATGGAGGGGATGGGATCTGAGTGATTGACAGAGAGCCAGGGTGGGGGTTTGGGGATGATCTCATCCCGGGAGAGGGATAACACAGGTAAAGGGAGGGGGGTACAGTTTGGGATAAACCATTTGGGAAAAATATGGGGATACAAAACAAAATTCCTTCAAAGTATTACAAAGTATAAAAATGCACTACAGCAGGGTTGGGCAGCACCAAATAAAATAAAATGTTTTCAAAATAGAAAAATTCAAAATATAAATCAAATAAAAAATTAAAAAACAAAATAAAAAGCTTTAAAAAAAGAAAAATTAAAAATAAAAATCAAATAAAAAATAAAATTAAAAAATAAAATAAAAAGCTTTAAAAATAGAAAATTTAAAAAACAAAATAAAAAACAAAATAAAAAGATAGAAAAATTCAAAATAAAAATCGAAAAAAAACAAAATAAAAAGCTTTAAAGATAGAAAAATTAAAATTAAAATTCGAATAAAAAATAAAATTAGGAAAACAAAATAAAAAACTTTAAAAATAGAAAAATTCAAAATAAAAATAGAATAGAAATAATATTAAAAACAAAATAAAAAGCTTTAAAAATAGAAAAATTCAAAATAAAATCGAAAAAAAAATTAAAAAATAAAAAACCCCTCAAAAATAGAAAAAATAAAATTTAAATTCGAATAAAAAATAAAATTAGAAAAAAATAAAAAGCTTAAAAAAATTAAAAATAAAAATCGAATAAAAAATAAAATTAAAAAATAATAAAAAAAGCTTGAAAAATAGAAAAAATCAAAATAAAAATTGAATTAAAAAAATTTAAAATCTTTAAAAATAGAAAAATTAAAAATAAAAATCGAAGAAAAAAAATTAAAATAATACAAAAAGCTTAAATAATAGAAAAATTCAAAATAAAAAAAATCAAAAATTAAAATTAAAAATAAAATAAAAAGCTTTAAAAATCGAAAAATTAAAAATAAAAATCAAATAAAAAATAAAATTAAAAAAACAAAATAAAAAGCTTTAAAAATAGAAAAATAAAAAATAAAAATAGAATAAAAAATAAAATTAAAAAACAAAAAAAAGCTTAAAAAAATTAAAAATAAAAATCGAATACAAAATAAAATTTAAAAAAATCGAAAGCCTCAAAAATAGAAAATATAAATTTAAAATTCGAATAAAAAAATTTAGAAAAACAAAATAAAAAGTTAAAAAAAATTAAAAATAAAAATCGAATAAAAAATAAAATTAAAAATAATAGAAAAAGCTTTAAAAATAGAAAACGTCAAAATAAAAATCGAAAAAAACAAAATAAAAAGCTTTAAAGATAGAAAACTTAAAATTAAAATTCGAATAAAAAATAAAATTAGAAAAAAAATAAAAAGCTTAAAAAAAATTAAAAATAAAAATCGAATAAAAAATAAAATTAAAAAATAAAAAAAGCTTTAAAAATAGAAAAATTCAAAATAAAAATCAAATAAAAAATAAAATTAAAAAAACAAAATAAAAAGCTTTAAAAATAGAAAAATAAAAAATAAAAATAGAATAAAAAATAAAATTAAAAAACAAAAAAAAAGCTTAAAAAAATTAAAAATAAAAATCGAATAAAAAATAAAATTAAAAAATAATAGAAAAAGCTTTAAAAATAGAAAACGTCAAAATAAAAATCGAAAAAAACAAAATAAAAAGCTTTAAAGATAGAAAACTTAAAATTAAAATTCGAATAAAAAATAAAATCAAAAAAAACAAAATAAAAAGCTTTAAAAATAGAAAAAAATTATAAAAATCGAATAAAAATAAAATTAAAAATAATATAAAAAGCTTTAAAAATAGAAAAAAAAACCTCAAAAAAATAAAAATAAAAATCGAATAAAAAATAAAATTAAAAATAATAGAAAAAGCTTTAAAAATAGAAAACGTCAAAATAAAAATCGAAAAAAAAAAAATAAAAAGCTTTAAATATAGAAAAATTAAAATAAAAATCGAATAAAAAATAAAATTGAAAAAACAAAAAAAAAGCTTAAAAAAATTTAAAAATAAAAATCGAATAAAAAATAAAAATAAAAATAATATAAAAAGCTTGAAAAATAGAAAAATTAAAAAAAATTGAAATAAAAAAATTTAAAATCTTTAAAAATAGAAAAATTAAAAATAAAAATCGAATTTAAAAAGGGTGCCATAAAGCACGACTGTCGTAAAAGGTGCCGTAAAGCGCGACTGTCGTAAAAGGTGCCGTAAAGCGCGACTGTCGCAAAACTGCCGTAAAGCGCGACTGTCGTAAAAGGTGCCGTAAAGCGCGACTGTCGTAAAAGGTGCCGTAAAGCGCGACTGTCGCAAAACTGCCGTAAAGCGCGACTGTCGTAAAACTGTCGTAAAAGGTGCCGTAAAGCGCGACTGTCGCAAAAGGTGCCGTAAAGCGCGACTGTCGCAAAACTGCCGTAAAGCGCGACTGTCGTAAAACTGTCGTAAAAGGTGCCGTAAAGCGCGACTGTCGTAAAAGGTGCCCTAAAGCGCGACTGTCGCAAAAGGTGCCGTAAAGCGCGACTGTCGTAAAAGGTGCCGTAAAGCGCGACTGTCGCAAAACTGCCGTAAAGCGCGACTGTCGTAAAAGGTGCCGTAAAGCGCGACTGTCGCAAAACTGCCGTAAAGCGCGACTGTCGTAAAACTGTCGTAAAAGGTGCCGTAAAGCGCGACTGTCGCAAAAGGTGCCGTAAAGCGCGACTGTCGTAAAAGGTGCCGTAAAGCGCGACTGTCGCAAAACTGCCGTAAAGCGCGACTGTCGTAAAACTGTCGTAAAAGGTGCCGTAAAGCGCGACTGTCGTAAAAGGTGCCGTAAAGCGCGACTGTCGCAAAAGGTGCCGTAAAGCGCGACTGTCGTAAAAGGTGCCGTAAAGCGCGACTGTCGCAAAACTGCCGTAAAGCGCGACTGTCGTAAAACTGTCGTAAAATGTGCCGTAAAGCGCGACTGTCGCAAAAGGTGCCGTAAAGCGCGACTGTCGTAAAAGGTGCCGTAAAGCGCGACTGTCGCAAAACTGCCGTAAAGCGCGACTGTCGTAAAAGGTGCCGTAAAGCGCGACTGTCGCAAAACTGCCGTAAAGCGCGACTGTCGTAAAACTGTCGTAAAAGGTGCCGTAAAGCGCGACTGTCGCAAAAGGTGCCGTAAAGCGCGACTGTCGTAAAAGGTGCCGTAAAGCGCGACTGTCGCAAAACTGCCGTAAAGCGCGACTGTCGTAAAAGGTGCCGTAAAGCGCGACTGTCGCAAAACTGCCGTAAAGCGCGACTGTCGTAAAACTGTCGTAAAAGGTGCCGTAAAGCGCGACTGTCGCAAAAGGTGCCGTAAAGCGCGACTGTCGTAAAAGGTGCCGTAAAGCGCGACTGTCGCAAAACTGCCGTAAAGCGCGACTGTCGTAAAAGGTGCCGTAAAGCGCGACTGTCGCAAAAGGTGCCGTAAAGCGCGACTGTCGTAAAAGGTGCCGTAAAGCGCGACTGTCGCAAAACTGCCGTAAAGCGCGACTGTCGCAAAACTGCCGTAAAGCGCGACTGTCGTAAAAGGTGCCGTAAAGCGCGACTGTCGTAAAAGGTGCCGTAAAGCGCGACTGTCGCAAAAGGTGCCGTAAAGCGCGACTGTCGCAAAACTGCCGTAAAGCGCGACTGTCGCAAAACTGCCGTAAAGCGCGACTGTCGTAAAACTGTCGTAAAAGGTGCCGTAAAGCGCGACTGTCGCAAAACTGCCGTAAAGCGCGACTGTCGTAAAAGGTGCCGTAAAGCGCGACTGTCGCAAAACTGCCGTAAAGCGCGACTGTCGTAAAAGGTGCCGTAAAGCGCGACTGTCGCAAAAGGTGCCGTAAAGCGCGACTGTCGTAAAAGGTGCCGTAAAGCGCGACTGTCGCAAAACTGCCGTAAAGCGCGACTGTCGCAAAACTGCCGTAAAGCGCGACTGTCGCAAAAGGTGCCGTAAAGCGCGACTGTCGCAAAACTGCCGTAAAGCGCGACTGTCGTAAAAGGTGCCGTAAAGCGCGACTGTCGTAAAAGGTGCCGTAAAGCGCGACTGTCGCAAAACTGCCGTAAAAGGTGCCGTAAAGCGCGACTGTCGCAAAAGGTGCCGTAAAGCGCGACTGTCGTAAAAGGTGCCGTAAAGCGCGACTGTCGCAAAACTGCCGTAAAGCGCGACTGTCGTAAAACTGTCGTAAAAGGTGCCGTAAAGCGCGACTGTCGTAAAAGGTGCCGTAAAGCGCGACTGTCGCAAAAGGTGCCGTAAAGCGCGACTGTCGTAAAAGGTGCCGTAAAGCGCGACTGTCGCAAAACTGCCGTAAAGCGCGACTGTCGCAAAAGGTGCCGTAAAGCGCGACTGTCGTAAAACTGTCGTAAAAGGTGCCGTAAAGCGCGACTGTCGTAAAAGGTGCCGTAAAGCGCGACTGTCGTAAAAGGTGCCGTAAAGCGCGACTGTCGCAAAACTGCCGTAAAGCGCGACTGTCGTAAAACTGTCGTAAAAGGTGTCGTAAAGCGTGACTGTCGCAAAAGGTGCCGTAAAGCGCGACTGTCGTAAAAGGTGCCGTAAAGCGCGACTGTCGCAAAACTGCCGTAAAGCGCGACTGTCGTAAAACTGTCGTAAAAGGTGCCGTAAAGCGCGACTGTCGTAAAAGGTGCCGTAAAGCGCGACTGTCGCAAAAGGTGCCGTAAAGCGCGACTGTCGTAAAAGGTGCCGTAAAGCGCGACTGTCGCAAAACTGCCGTAAAGCGCGACTGTCGTAAAACTGTCGTAAAAGGTGCCGTAAAGCGCGACTGTCGTAAAAGGTGCCGTAAAGCGCGACTGTCGTAAAAGGTGCCGTAAAGCGCGACTGTCGCAAAACTGCCGTAAAGCGCGACTGTCGCAAAAGGTGCCGTAAAGCGCGACTGTCGCAAAACTGCCGTAAAGCGCGACTGTCGTAAAACTGTCGTAAAAGGTGCCGTAAAGCGCGACTGTCGTAAAAGGTGCCGTAAAGCGCGACTGTCGCAAAAGGTGCCGTAAAGCGCGACTGTCGTAAAAGGTGCCGTAAAGCGCGACTGTCGCAAAAGCTGCCGTAAAGCGCGACTGTCGCAAAACTGTCGTAAAAGGTGCCGTAAAGCGCGACTGTCGCAAAAGGTGCCGTAAAGCGCGACTGTCGCAAAAGGTGCCGTAAAGCGCGACTGTCGCAAAACGTGCCGTAAAGCGCGACTGTCGTAAAAGGTGCCGTAAAGCGCGACTGTCGCAAAACTGCCGCAAAGCGCGACTGTCGTAAAACTGTCGTAAAAGGTGCCGTAAAGCGCGACTGTCGCAAAACAGCCACAGCCGGCATCCCTGTGCCCTGGCACGCCGCTTCCGCCGCCACCGGGTCTGTACACGGCACCACAGCATTCACACTTCTGCTCTCTTCTAGCACCAAGATGTAATCACTTCACATTCTAACATCTCAGAGTTTGCTAAGCACCTCTCTACTTCAACTTCTCTCTTTCTTCTCTTTTTACCTGTTTTTTTTGGTCTTTTTTTTTTTTTTTTTTGATTCAACACACCTCAGACGGTAGAGGTGAACCCAACTAATTTACTTCCAAAAGTAAGCTTACAACTTTCTTTTAGTAGGATTGCAGTAGCTCTTATAACTTAAATACCTACTGGCTAGCTGTGGCTTACTGAGTCTAACATCTTTGATATATAAGCTACTAGATATTTTTCTACTCTTCCTTACTCTTGAATTAAAATTTTATGAGCTACTCCATTTTCTGTATTTATGTGTAAATGATAAAGGATTTTTTAACAAAGGTTAGAAAAATCCTTAAAAGCTGGTACTTAGGCTAGTTTTAACCTAACTCTTTTAATTTCACAATATATTCTTTGGTCTGTTTTATATCATCTCCTTCTGTCAATTTTTTTCATACACAAATTTTGCTACTTGTGCGTACCCCTCAATCTATAATATTTCAATAATCTAGGTAATTTTCTGATCTCTCTCTTGGAAGAGGGAGGGAGAATGAATAAAATTCTTGCAATTTTCTCATGGTTGGTTTTCTAGCTACTTTTATTTATTAAGTGTCTAAGATATTTTAGCACTGGGTAGTGAGTCTGAGTTCTTTTATTAACCTCCCTTAAATCTTGTACTAGTCTATAACTCACATCAGACTTTACTGGGGGAATAGGGATATTATGAGGAGACATACAAGGTTCTAATGCCCCATCCTTTATTAGTCCTTCTATTACTGGCTTCAAACCTTCCCGTCCTTCTAAAGATACAGGATACGGACGTACACCTATGGGACAATCTTCTCTCTCAGTTGTAACCCTTATGGGGTCGATATTTAATCCTCCCCTATTTCCTTCTCCAGCCCAAACTTCTTTGTAGTTTGGTTTTTTTTTTTTCTTCATCCTCTTGGCCTAATTTTAAAACTCTAGCTGTCATCTTCCCATTTTCTGATATAACTCCTATTCTTAATTGCACTTGTAAGACTCTTCTCAATAAATTGCTACCTGCCCCTGGGACCAATAAGACATCTCCCATCCAAATTTTAGTTTCTTCCCTCAATTACTACATCTTTAATGACCAGAAATGTAAAACTTTCTCTTATTGCCCCTGTTACTTTCACTATATGTTTGCTCACACTATAACTTTTTTGAATATTTAACAGGCAGGTTCTCTCTGCCCCTATGTCTATTAAAAATTCCAATTCTTCTTCTTGGGGACCCACTTTTAAAGTTATCACAGGCTCCAGATGGTATTTGTCCCCCCAAAAAAATTAGAGCTTATGACCTCTCTATTCCTCCTCTGTGCCCATCTCTTTAAAGATTTTCAGATCTTCCGCTTACTTAGGACCATTTTCCTATTTCTCTTAAGTTTGTTGATCTATTTAGTTGAAGTTTCTTCTTTCCCCTCTAAAAGCTGTCCCTTAAAAACCTTTTTTTTTTTGCATTTCACCTTTGATAAGCTGTCTCATTTATTCCTTTGATTATGTAATTACGATAATTATTTATGTGTTTACTCCCCTCCTCATTATTTTTACCCCACTCAGGAGGTACAGTTGGCATTTTGTCTTCCCCTTTTGCCAAGGGGCAGCATCTGAGCAGGCCAGGCAGCATTTGGTGTTCCAGGAGAGGGCTTTCAACTTTCCCCTTTTACTGTGTCAGTCCCTCCCCAGAGCCCCCAGACCCTCCACAGCACTCCCAGAAGGGAGAGGGGTTATTAGGAGAAAAAGGGTTTAGAAAAAAGGGAAAAAGCTTCGTTTTCCTTTAATTTTTGTGTTCAAACTGGGAGGGACTCTGCTTCCCCTTCAATTTTAATGGTCTCAGTTGAAAGAATCCCTGCCTTTTCTATGCTGTTAGAGGTGTTAATTGACAGGGAGTCCTCATTTTCTATTATTTTCCAGTTTAAGTAGAAGGGGAAAATATTGACAATGTTTCTTATGGGTTTGAATTAAGGGTAGCCAGCCCCTTTTTGTTGTCCTGAGGCCTAAATTGAGGGAGAAGCCCAGCTATCCCTCCATAAGAGTTTGAACTGAGGGAAAAATCCCTCTTTTTTCATTACTGGAGAGATTTAAAATGAGGAAAACCCCTCTTTTCACAGTACTTAAGGAGAATAAATTAAAGGGCAGAAGCTATTTATTAGCCATTGTATTAGTTTCAGTAGAGGCAACTGCCCCATTTCCTCTGTTTAAGGGGTTCACTGGAAGGAAGCTCTGCCTTTTTCAGCATTTTAAGGGTTTAAAACTACATTTCAGGGCCCTTCTTTCTGTGCCGTAGCACCATATATCTCAGAGCAGGGTGAGCCTGGCATGCACTTAACCCTTACACTGCCTGGGAAGCTTTTATTTTTCTTATTTTTACTTATAATGTAGATAGGCCTAATTAGAGGTCCCAAGGAGACTTAGACTATTCATATCATTAGCATTCTTCTCCACCCAGCTCAGTCACATGTGAAGTACTACTTAGTAGCCACTAAGGAATAATTATGTAAGGTAACAGCAAATTACCCAATTTATCTAGTTATGCTGCCTAAACAGAAAGTTTTATTTCTTACCAGTTTTCTGCCCTTTTACTCCAAGTAGTTGTTGCAAAAAAGAAAGTGCTGTTATTTTTCTGAAGAGTTTTCTTTTACAACAAGCCCTTTACTCCCCTTGAATTTGAGTCAGAGGAGCCAAACTGCTGCAGCTGCTCTGAGGGCTTTTATACCCGGTGGGATCAGCCCCCTCCCTTTTCCTGGGTGCCATGGGAACAAGAGGCAGGCACCATCAGGGGTGTATTAACCCCAGCCTTTGCTCAGGGGCTCCATTCCCTCTCTGGGATGTGCTGTGATAAGAGATCTCCTGTCATTTCAGTGAAGAGGCTCTTTCAGCTTATCTCAGCTTGTTTTCAACAGGTGTTTCTGGACATCTAAAGCAACAGAGGCTTTGAAGATACTGTGAAGAAAACAGCATGGAATATAGGGAGTATTTAAGTTCACAGTTTTGGGTTTTGTGTTTAGGGGTGGTAAAGTACATTTGTAATTTCTGGTTTTGTTCTTATTTTGTTTTGTATTTTTTTTTGGAGGAGTGCAGCGTCCAGAGACTCCAGGTTGTGTCAATTACACCGCTTTTTTCAGCAGATTCATCGTGTCACAAGAGGGATCTGCCCAGTGTCAAAGATGATGTTTGAGATTGAGGCTTCAGGTGAGTTGAGGATTGTGACTAGGAGAGGGAGGGTGAGCAGGTATCCAGTTAGGAGTTATTGATGGGGGGGTGGTTTTGAAGGCAGCAGGGTGAGAAAGGGTGCTTATTTGAGGCCCCCCCACCCCCAAGGCTTTTTAGAAGCGTAGCAGAGGCATTCACATGTCTTACAGCACACAAGGTCATCCACTGCACTCACAGGAATGCCATTTAACTTTGCCTTTCTCTAACCCAGGTGCCACTCATAATAATAATAATGGCCACAGCCTTGGAATCAGGATGAAGCTGGAGCCTGAAGGAGCCAGGCACATTCAGGAGAGGGCAAGTAGCTGACTTGCTGGGATTTGGCCCACATAACTCTGTACTCTGGTTTTGGTTTTCTTTATTGTAGCTGACCGAGAGGGTAACGGGCGATCACGGGGCCCTCTGAGGCAGACTCATTTCAGGTGCAATGTGGATCCACATCACTGATCATCCAAAAGATAAGTCAGGGCCACGGCCTGGAGATGGGATAATGGGAGAGTAGTGGGTTGGGAGTTCCTGGGACAGATTTAAAAATTAGCAGAAGGAAAAGTAATCTTCTGGGGAAGGGGCCTCTTAGGACAGCTAAAGGGAGAGGCTCTACTTTTGATGGTAGCTTTCAGGC
Organism: Molothrus ater; assembly: GCF_012460135.2. Taxonomy (NCBI): domain Eukaryota; kingdom Metazoa; phylum Chordata; class Aves; order Passeriformes; family Icteridae; genus Molothrus; species Molothrus ater. Next base: position 17,166,829 of record NC_050487.2, on the reverse strand, counting down.
GGGCAGCGCAGAACAGTTCCAGTCCATGTCGTGTTGTCCAGTGTACCGTGTTACCTAGTGCGTCTTTGGGGGCCCTTTTGCCTTTTCCCCTCAAGGCCCTCACCACAAGCATAATGTGTCATGTTTAACGTCCCCCCATTTGTCAGGTTGTGTGTCATGGGTGTCTGCACATATTTGTGCCGGAGCTGCTCTGCCCTGCCACAGAGGCTGCTGCAATAGGGACTTGCAGTTTGTGGGGTGTTGCCAGACTCCAGATGATATTCCTAGATAGACACAAGATGTTTGGAGCTGTGAAGTTATCCTGCAGCCCTCTGACTTTTGTCCTCACTTTCTTTCAGATGCAGAAGGATAAAATCCAGGGCATAATCCATCCACCCATCCCGGGTGAGGAGGTTCCCCCGAGCAGGTCAGTCACTGTTTGTCTCTGCAGGGGGAGTGTAAAGTGTGACTCTGTTACAGCTCTGTTCTTTTTCTTTTTAGGAGGTAAAGCTGGATATCAGCAGTCAAGGTGAGCTGGGCAAGGTGAACATTGAGTAGCATACAGAAGCAGTTGTTATTGCTCCAGTCTCACTTTCTGGTGCAACTCTAAACATCTGTTCCTGTTTCTGCGCTTTAGGCAATCCACTCAGAGTATGCTGAGCCCCAGTCACCAACCGGCCGACGCACCGGGTGTGCTGCTCTCCCGAGCCCTGCAGAAGAATCACGGGACTCGTTGATGAAGCCTCTGCTTTTTCTACTTAAAGGTGTCACCAGGGTAGCCTTGGGCACCAGCCGAGGAGCTGCGGTGCGTCGGGGAAGTAGGGAGGAGGAACGAGGGCTAAGAGCCCAGCCCACGCTCCCAGGCAAGGAAAAGAGGGCAGCACTAGTCTCCACATAGTTTATTTCCTTGACTCTCAGTAACAAAAACAAACTAGGGTTTTCCCCTCCCCTCCCAAACCACCTACCCACCCCCCAGCTTCCCCTTGGCTCAAACGTCGTAGTTGGGGTTCTTGCGTAGGATAACAAATCCCTCCAGGATGGGCGTCACAGGCACGTGCTCCTCTGTGGCCAGCTCTGCCCGCTCTCCGTGTGCCAGCAGCACTGGGGTTGTGTGAGTCTGGAAGCCAGTGATGGTTTTGGGCTTCCCTGCCTGGCCCACCACATCCACAGCCTGAGAGAGAGAGAGTGAGATCAATGCCAGGGACACAGAGGGACATCAGCACAGCCCCTCCCCAGCCCTGGCTGTCCCTTACCTGTCCTACCCGAACCGACACGGGCAGAGGCCGCAGCTCCTCATCGAAGGTGACCAGCATGCGGGGCTGCATGGCAGCAACAAGGCCATAGAGAATGTAGTGGGACTTGCCCAGGATAACTGGAGGGAAGACAGAAATAAAGGGGCTGAGCAATGCCCATGCTGCAGGGCAGAGAGAACTGGGGGGACAGAGCCAGCAGCACTCACTGTTGCGCACATCCAGGAAGGACACAAGGACGGTCAGCAGCCCAGCCACAGCCACCTGGCTCATGAGCTGGCGATCGCTGTGGTATGGGCATAGGGTGAGTGTCCCCTTGCCCAGATGAGTCAGGCCCTGGTGTGGCAGAGAAAGTACATGAAAGAGTGATGGAGGAACCTGGGACTCCCAGCCCTACCCTCAGGAGAGGGTGACACCCCCAGGACACCACTCTCCTCCCACACCCAGGGCAGGGACCCCAAACTTCCCCTTCCACACACAAGCAGTGAGCACAGTATCATCACCTGGGCCAACCGCACCATGAAGAGGTTGTTGGGGTCTTTGGCATGGTACTGGGCCAGCTGCCGCAGCATTGCTGCCAGCCGGGCGTTGTTCGTACCTGGGAACAAGGAGGCACAGGCAGAGTAGTGTACAAGGCACGGGTCTCTCACCTTTCCCCCCAAGCAAATCCCAAACCAGGCCATCCCCAGGCTTACCACTGCCCACCATGCCCATGGCAAAGATGGAGTTGTAGGAGACCTCGGGGTCAGCGTCATGGGAGAACTTGCTGAGGGTATCGAGGATGTTGAGCCGGGGGTTGGAGACTGAGATAAGAGCCAATGCCAGGGGCACGGCACGGCGAAGGGTGGGCTCCCCGTACCGCAGCTGCACAGAGGGGAGGTGGGTGTTAGACTCAGACCACCAAGCGCAGCAAGGTCTACTGAGATGTCAGGCAATACCCAGTTTCTACTCTGAGGTCCCTTCCCAGCTCTGTGCTGTCCCCCTGGTGACACTCACCAGGTGGCCGAACGTGCGCAGGCCCATCTCTGCCCCGATCTCCTCGCCCATGGCAATGAGCGCGATCCCCAGCACCGCCACGCCCTGCAGGGGGGGACACAGGCCCTGAGCACTGGGCAGGGAGCACCCAGCCCAACACCCAAGTTCTTAAGCCTCTGTGCCCACCCGAGGCCTAGGGGGAAGGGCCTTAGGAACCCTTCCAAAGCCAGTTCCTGCTCCAGGAACACAAACCCCAGCCCATATTTCCCCACCTGGTGAGCACCCATGTCAGCTGAGCTCTCTTTCTTCTCCTTCTCTTTCTTGTCCTTTTTGTCCTTGTCCTCCTCTTTCTCCTTGGAGTCAAAATGCTCACTGCAGATGTGCAGGAGCTGTTGCACCTTCAAGACGTTCCCTGAGCCTGGGCAGAAAGTGGAGGGCCAGGATCAGCAAGCAGAGGACCCTGGACCTGCTCCTGCCTCCCCTCACCTCAACCAGCCCAACTCACCCGCATAAGCACAGATATCCACCAGCGTGTTGGCAAAGCTGCGGAATGGCTCTGACACCACCTCCAGTGCTGCCAAGATGGCCTCAATTGCCTCTCCCTTCCCTGTCAAGGAAGGCATAGTGGTTAAAGGACAGCATGGAGGGAAGCTCCCACCCCGTGAGCCACTGGCACTGCCCAGCCTTACCCAAGTGGTTCAAGCCCAGGCCAAGTGGCAGCCACCGGGCATAGGTGTCCTTCAGTTCTGTCTCTGATTTCTCCATGATAGTCTGGAGGATAGTCGAGGTGACATCCCCATTGCAAGAGCCCACTGATATCATTCCACAGGCCAGGGCAGTCACACCAGCCACCTAGGGAAGGAGGAAAGAGCCATGTCATACACAGGGACAGCTCAAAGTAAGCTGGCCTATAGCACTAGGTACCCTTGGTCTCCACTTCCTATGAAAATCTAGGCTACTGGAAAACCTGATGGTTTCCTACCCTCCTAAATCCACTGCAATGCCATTGTGGCAGCAGCTCAGCTAAGGAAAATAGGGCCATGCTCTTCTGGCACAGCACAGTGCTGAGCAGGGACATGTGGCCTTGCTCTTGGAGCTCAAGATGGCTGCAGTCAGTGCCTGTATTCCCAGGAGCTCTGGGGCACTGGATGGGGAAGCAGGAATCACAGGCAAACCCTGCCTCGTGCCCTACCTCCATGCTGGACTTGGAGTCTCCCATCACAGGCAACAGCAAAGTCAGGACATCCTCACGGTTGGAGCCTGCATAAGCCAGTCCCAGCCTGCAGAGAGTCCAGGGGGGTGTGAGGGAGGAGCTGCACCACCCTGTGCAGCACAGGGAGGCTGGGGCCAGGCCCTTACCCAAAAATGGCTCCAATCCTCATGGTGTTGCTGTTGTGGAGGACATAGTCAGACAGGAGGGCCAGGGCAGGGTCACACTCATTTTTCACCCCTGAGTTGACGATGCCACAGGCCAGGAGGGCTCCAGACTGCAAGGCAGAAGCACCATCACACACTAGCCACCAACACACAAAACTCCCTGCCAGCCAGTGACTGATGTCACCTCACACATCACACCCACTACCCGGGATGGGCAAGTTGGTATGAAGTGGGCAATGCCACTCTGGATCAAGCTGAGATATCCAAAGCTCATAGCTCTGTGACAAGGAGAGCCCCACAGGTGCTTCAGGCAGTCCCCAAGAGACCAGCACCTCACTGTGAGCTGCTCAAAAGCCTGGGACACAGGGCATCCAACCCTTCTCTGTGCAGGAGCTGAGCTGCACAGGGGACCAAAGCAAGGACCATTCCTCAGCCAGCTGCACACTCAGCTCATGGCCCCATGCAGACACAGAGCCACGATCTGTCACTGACCTTGATGTAATCCTCGGAGGAGTACAGGTACTTGTCGATCTGTGTGAGCCCCCCGTCCACGTCCCACAGCAGGATTGTGCCCAGCGAGGCTGCAGCACTCAGCATCCCTGTGGTTGCAGGGAAGAAAGGCCCTCATCAGGCCTCAAATGATGTGCCCAGTCTGGGGCTTGCAGTAGCCAGGGACATAGGCCAGCTCAGGCACCCCTACCCCAAAAGGGACAGGGTGGTAACCCCAAGCCTAGAGGCACCTCCAGCCCTGCCCAGCCAGCTAACTCACCATGATCCTTGTTCTTGTACAACCATTTATTGCCATCATCTGTCAGCAGCTTGTCCTGTCCAAAGGCAGCATTCACAAAGCCATTCACAAAGGACGAGGCCAAATTCATCCGGGCTGAGTCCACTTGGGAACCACTTCCCCCAAACCCTGTGGAACGATGACACGGTGAGGAAAGCAACAACAGAAGCCCTGCCAGCCCTCAACATGCAGCCATCCCACACTGTAGGGGTATGAGGACTTGTCTCATCACCAGCAGGAAGGAGAAACCCAAATGCACAGGCCAGAGACCATGGGCAGGCCATCTGCCCACCTCAGATACACATCTGACCACACAGGCTCAGAAGTGCTTGGCAGCCTCAAGAACTCCACACAGGCAGGGACCATAAAAGCCACAACACAAGCCCTTACGGTTATTCTCCAGGTGGGTTTTGTAAATATCATCTGGCACTTTAGGCTCCATGATGTCCAGCTGCAAAGACAAGGGAGAAGGGGGTTACCTCCTGGCCAGCACATCCTACAATGGCAACCTCTCCAGGAGGTGTCTGGCCCAAATCATAGGGATGATGGATTTCTTCTCAAATCTTGCCACAGAGCCTGGCAGCCAGGGCAGCCACAGCTAGAGGTAGCCCAGGGTGCTTTACCCAGCTGAGATGCTCACCTCTCTGGCTAAGGCCAGGAAATTGCTGTTGAGCTGGACATTGGACATGATCTCTGTTAAGTCCTCGTACTCTTCCACATCCTCGTTCAGCTCCAGGAAGACCCCATGGCGACCCAGCATAAAGGCCATCTGCTTCTGGACAACTCTGTGCAGAGGGGAGGGGTTTCCTGAGTGCCCAGAACCCAGCAAGCCCCAGGACAAACACAGGTTCACCAAGCAGTGAGCCAACCTGCCCTGCCCAGGGCATACAGACATGACCCACTCCTGCCCATCCTCATTTCAGGGACAGGAGTCTCAATCCAAACCCTCAGATACCTCTAACAGTGACAGATCCAACCTATCTCTGCCCAGATGGGGAGTCTTGCCCTACCAGGATGAGCAAAGGCTGCAGAGGGCAGGGAACATCTCTGCTTACACATCTTTGCAGGAAGTGAAGATGTCCTCCACCAGCTCCACATCATTGAGCATCAGAGCCAGGCGCAGGGCTTCAGGGTAGCGATTGAATTTGCGGAAGATGCCCAGGGCACAGCGCAAGAGAGCCGAGTTCTCGGGCTCTGGGACGTAGCTCACACAGCTTAAGGAGGAGACAGACGTGAGGGTGACAACCAGATCAGGCAACCTTGGCCCCACAGCGATCAGGCCCCAGCCAGCACCTCAGCCTGCCAAGCCCCCTCACCTGGTCAGGTAGAGGCACACTTTGGAGTAGGCATTGTCATCGATGTACTTCTCCAGCATGTCCATCTGCTCTATCTCCATGAGCAGGTCACAGGCCTCGTGCTCTGCGTTGTGGGCCATGTTGTAGGGGACGATCTCCTTGACCAGGGTGAGGAGCGTGTCCCTCTGAGCCTTGTCAGCTTCATCAATCTCCTGCCACTCCTTGGCCACCTCTCCTGCCAAGTGCCTGCAGGAACAAAGGGACATCACCACTACAAAAATCAGTTTCGCTGAGCCATGAGAATAGGGAGCAGCTGCTCCCAGTTAGCCAGGGCTGTGTGCTGTTTACGGAGGTTCTGCATTCTGCAGACCTTATAGGAGAAATGGGGTTAAGACCAGATATTTCAGAGGCCACAGCAGCAAGACCTCTGCAGCCAGAAAACTATCATGAATAGAGCATGAAGTGACACATGTGCAGGTGTGATAGTGGCAGCTGAACACATGACCAGCTAGTCAAGACACATCCCAGTCAGGCCAGAGCTAAAGCATTCCAGGAAATTCCCCTGAGCCCTTATCCATCCCCTCTGGTCCCCCACAGGCTTACCTGACATATTCATGCCCCCAGGATGCCAGCTCCTCTTGGGAGCCCACCAGCCGGTACTTGAGACACTCACGCTCCCCACTCATGGTCATGGCCAGGACAGAAATGATGTCTGCTGCAAAGCGCTGCAGAAAGAGTGCAGAGCTCCAGACACAGGCCAGGCACAGAGAACCAGGGGCAGCCAGGGACACAACACCCTCCCTGTGCCTGCAAACCACCACAGGTGGCAAAAGTACCGTCCTGACAAGTTATAATCCTCTGGAGCAAGTCACAGAGAGTGCTGTAAGATCCCAGGGTCCAGAGGGCTCTGTGATTGCCTGCCCCAGCACTGTCCCCTCAGTCACATGGGATGGTGGAGCCAAGAGTTTCTACCTTGTTCTCTCCTGGAGCCATGTTCTCATAGATCTCCTTCAGCTTGCCATAATGGGGCCGTAGGAACTTGAGGGGTTTGGGAACGGAGGTCATGGAGGTGGTGGAAGAGCGGATCTGCCTCCTCAGCTCCTCCAGGGCTGGGCGGTAAAGTGACGTGTCTTTCTCCTGCAGAGGGAAGCTGCCTGTCAGGGGCTGGTTCCTGAGCCACCACCTCACCAGCCCCCCCAAACACAGCCATGGCTCTTAGCAGAATAGTCCCCCACCCTGGGCTGCCTCCTTCAGCCCAAGAGCTGGAAAAGGAGGGCACAGCAGGTTAGAAAGCTTCTCTCACATCAGGGACACAGAGGTCCCTTGGGCACAGGTCAGACAGGCAACAAGGCTGGGGGACAGATCACAGCAGACAAGCAGGGGCCCACCCCACTCAAGGTAAAATCCCCCATTTCCACCGCACGAGGAACAGCCATGCAAGAGACAGAGTCAAATCCTGGCCAGGACATCTTGCTGAGGGACACAGCACAGACTCACCCCCAGGCGCTCCACCAACATCTCCAGCTCATCCTGCAGCTGCTTGTCCTCCTCAGACTGCCGAAATGCACAGGAGAAAGCAGAGTTAAGGGTGCAGAGCACAGGAAGTCTCAGTGTGACAGAGGCAGGGATGTCACCCCAAGCCACAGGGGTACCAGGACAAAGTGATGCACTCATTGCTCAGGGCACCACCCTGCCCCAGTGCTGTCAGGATGGAGCAATGCTCACATTACTGAGGATACCTTCCCTAAGAAACCACCCATTCCTGGAGTGTGAGATGCACCTCCCCTATTATTCTGTGCTGTATGAAAACAACCCCACAGAGAGGAGCACGTCAGGTCACAGCCCAGCGGGGCACCCCACTGACAGCAGCCTCTTGACCCACAGACTGTGTCCCCCAGCCCACGGGGACCCCCAGAGCCAAGGTCACCGCCATGCCGGGCAAAGCGGGGATCCCTCCATAGTGCCTCCATAGTGTCACACACACACCCCCCCGGTTACACCACGGCTTCCCCCACCAACGCTCCTCTGAGGCCGCCGAGCCCCCCGCCCAGGAATGGGAGCCCTCAATGGCGTCACGCGGGCACCCCATGACGCGCCGGGGCCCCGCCGGGGGGAACCCCTCGCTGCCGTCACATGCCCACGCTGGAGGGAGTCCCCGGAGGGATGCTGGCCGCCGCCGTGACGCGGGATGACGTCCCGCTCCCGGAGGGATGCCGGCCAGCCCCGTGACGCGGGATGACGTCCTGCCCCGCCGGTGACGCGGCCCGAACGGGCCGTGACTCAGCTGCGGCCTGCGGCGCAGCGGCACTCACCAGCTCCTGCTCCTTCTCGGGCCCGGAGGGCGGGTCCCGGCGGTCCCGGCCCCAAGGCGGCGTGGGTTTCTCGTCGCCGCCCGCCCCGGGGCCGCCCTGCACCCGGCTCTGTCCGCCGCCACCGCCCGCGTCCATGTTCACCCGGCCGCGCTTCCGCCGCACCGCGCCTGCGCAACGCCGTGACGGCACGGCCGCGCGCCGGGGGCGGGGCCAAGGGCGGGGACGCCGGCACCGGCACCGGCACCGACACTGAAACCGGTACCGGCACCGACACTGACACTGAAACCGGTACCGGCACCAGTACCGGCACTGACACTGAAACCGGTACCGGCGCCGACACTGAAACCGACACTGACACCAGCACCGAAACTGAAACCGGCACCGACACTGACACTGAAACCGGTACCAGCACCGACAATGACACCGGCACTGACGCTGAAACCAGTACCGACATTGACAATGACACCGACACCGATACTGACACGGACACTGACACGGGCATCGACACTGATGCCGACGCCGACACCGGCACTGGCACCAGCACTGACCCTGACACCGGTACCGACAGTGACACACCAGTATTGACACCAGCACTGGCACCAACAATGGCACCGGCACTGACGCTGACACCGGTACCGACACTGACACACCGGTACTGACACTGACACTGGCACCAACAGTGGCACCGGCACTGACGCTGACACCGGCTGCTGCACTGGCAGCTGGGGACACGGGGCTCCACCACCCTGGCAGGGGCAACGCTGCCACCCGAGCTGGGAGAGTGAAGCAGCATTGTTGGCAGGCTTGCGGCGACCCCCACGTCACAGACACCCGTGGGCAGCCTGGTGCCCCAGTCCCTGTGTTCACACACACCCTCCGTGCTGTGTCCCCGGCTCCGCAGCTGGGCCAGGTGGCGCTGCCTTCACCCTGTCCCCCTGGCACCCCGGGGAGCGCTTCCATCCCCGGAACAGCGGCACCCCGGGGAGCGCTTCCATCCCCGGAACAGCGGCACCCCGGGCACCGGGCGGGTGACCTGCGGGGACGCCCTGTCCCGGACAGGCGGTCACACAGCGCTGGGAACTATCGAGGCAGGATGTGAAGTTGGGCACAGCCCCGGCCTTCTCCTTGCTCACTGCCAAGGCTCTGAGCACGGCTGTGCGCCCCCGGTGCGTGCGCGGTGGCACGGGCCTAAGGTGCCATCGGGGTGCCGTCCTTTGGGTACCGGGGACGGGGTGTCGGTGTGCGTGTGTGCATCCATCCGCCTGTGCGGGTGCTGCGCGGGCGTGTGCCCGCGTGCCGGAGCACGGCGTGCTGCTGCCGCTGTGCACCATTACCGGCCGCTGCCGGTGACCGGTACCGTGCGGCGCTGCTGTGCCCCCTGAGCGCTGAAGACAGGAGCCGGTCCTTGTGTCCCCGTGTGCCGGGGCCCGCTGCGGGCAGCCGGATGTGAGCCCGGGTTCTGCTGCCCGTGCCGGTGAGGGCACCGGTCCGGTGCCGGTGCCGGTGCCGCTGAGGGAGGCTGCGGGTGTCTTTGCGGCTCTCAGGGGGTGCAAGCGGCAGTGCAGATACCGGTGCCGAGCTCCTCCAGTGCGCACGGCGGTCACCCTGCTGGGCGGCCAGGCCGAGCGGAGCTGAGCGGTGCCACTGGGCTGGGCACCGGGGTCCCCGCTCCAGCCCCCCCCCGGGCCGCCGGCCCCGTCGCCCCCGCCCGGTGCCTGCGGTCCGCGCTCCGCCGGTCTCAGCCCCTGCGGCTCCATCCCTCCGGCGCGGCCCCATCTCCGCCCGGCCCCATCCCTGCCCAGCCCCGGTGCCGGTCTTGGCGGCGGCGCGGCGCCCGGTGCGGGCCATGGCGGCGGCGGAGGCAGGCGGCGCTGCGGCGGCGGCGGGGGCCCGGCGCGGCCCGGGCGGGGAGCGGAGCTAGGCAGGAGGCGGCCCGGGATGGCCAGGATGAACGTGGCCCTACAGGAGCTTGGAAACGCCGTGAGTGCCCGGGGCAGCGGCGCGGCAGGGAGGAGGGCAGGAGGAGGGGGGACGGGGGGCACCGGCGGGGGGCTCGGCGAGGGGGACAGGAGGGGGTCGGGGCACAGGAGAGCCCAGGGGCTGGAGAACTCAAGGAGCTGGAAAGGCTGCGGGGGCTTCGGGAACCAGAGGGAGGGAGGGAGGGAGGGCGGGGGGGACTGGTGGATTACGGGGGGCGGCGAGAGCCTATGGGATGTAGGGGCTGCTTGGTGTCGGGGCTAAGGGAACTGAGTGGCTAGAGGGTCCCTGTCCCCCATGGTGGTGGAAGAAGGACCCCCTCCAAATCCCTGCCTGGGGTTGGGCAGAGGGAACTGGGGTGGTTCAGGCATGGCCCCACAAACCCCACTCCACCGAGTACAGTAATGCTGCTCATAGGGTGAACCCCAAGACAGCACCTCTGGAGGGGGCAGGGGGCCCTGTCCCCATGCGTCTCAGCCCTACAGAGGGGGTAGGAGGAGCCCCAGAAATAGGCTCCTGCCTTGAGGATGCCACAGAAGATGCTGGAGAAGGGGTGCTGGCTATTGCCCAGGATGAGGACCACCCAGGAGCAGAAAGAAGCACGTTGAGGAGAGCTGGGGTGGTGGGGGGGCCTTCAGGATGCTGAGCAATCCTTCCTAATGCCAGCACCTTCCAGGAGCCCGACCCGGTAGGGGGCTCCTGCCATCTCCTGCCAATCCCATCCTCCTGCTGCAGCCCTTGGCGATGCCCCCTCCCTATCCCAGCAGTGTGGCAGCGGGCAGAGCTGGGCATGAGGCACTCTCCTTGCTTTCCCCCCTGCCCATCATCCATCCCACCCCAGCTCCTTCCCGGCCTGTGACAGCAGCCCTGCAGGCTGGGCATTCACTTTAGTCTGCAGCATAGAATGGAGGGTGAGCTGCAACCCACCCAGGCGTTCGCTCTGAAGCCTGAGGATAGCTCACAACCAGCGGCATTGCTGATTCTCTTCCACCAAAATCTCCATCATTTTCTTCTAGCTTATTCCCCCCTCCAATGCTGCTGGCTCAACTCCACCACCTCCCCCTTGGCTGAGCCCTCAGCAGCCCTCACGACTGGATCTGTGCAAGCTGCCTGGCAAGGCCAGGAGTACGGGGGACCCTGTCCTGCTGGCTGGTACACACTGCAGTGCCCCTTCTCCCCTTGCACACTCTGTCCTGCATCCTGGTCACCCCCAGAGCTATGATGAGGCTGGAAGCACTTCCAGATGTTTCAGACCGGTGCACATCTGCATGGAAAGTTCCAGTCAGGGGAGGAGGGGTGAGACAGCAGCACTAGGAAACCGTTGCTTGGTGACGGGGACCATGTCTCCGTGGCGATGTGTCACCTGTCGGCAGGGCTGATGCCATGGCTATGCAGAGGGATGCTCCGGTGACGGCCCCCAAATCCTTCATTAGCAGCTCTCCCTGTGCTCTCCAGGGCCACGCAGGGCTGGGGACAACCTCTGAGGGAGGCCCAGGCACACTGAGGGGGGTCAGGGGCTGCCTCAGCCTGGCTGTGTACTCACTGAGCAGGCACTCGGCCCTGCCACAAGAGCCAGAGGGTGTGGCAGGGCGGGGAAGAGCTACCCCCACGCCCCTGCCCCAGCCTGCTCCCTCCCTCAGCAGATGCCCAACTACAAGCGTGCCACGCTGCAGGACGAGGAGGGGCCAGAGCCCGCGGGGGATGGCAGCACCTCTCCCGACAGCGTGGAGGTGAGCTCTGCCCCGGCTGCTCCATCCTTCCCCTCTCCATCATCTCTAGCCCCCACCCTCACCCTCTGGGGCCTGCCTGCAACCAAGTGGGCAGTGGGAGCAGGGTTGGGAGCCAAGCCAGACATGGCTGTCCCCAGGGATGTGCTGGGAGTCAGCCAAAATGAGGCACTGAGTGTGCCTGGACGATCGTCCTTCCTTGTGGCTTGGGGGGGCTGCCATCACCCACCACCAGCTCGCCAGGGCTGGTGGGGCAGGGATGCCCAAGTCCCCACATCTCATACAGCCACGCCAGGCACTGGGGAGTGGGGGAAGGGAAGGGGGGCAGTGATGCTCAGCCCCCCACGGTGCGATGGCAGGTCCTGCTCCTCCTGCCCAGGTGGGGTTCCGGAAGGGGCCGGGGACGCTGCTGAGCCGCCTGGCCTCGCGCAGCCAGCTGGAGCTGGTGCTCTGCGCCGTCGCCGTCTCCCTGGCCCTGCTGCTCAGTGTCGCCGTCGTCACTCTGGCCATTCAGTACCGCAGAGGTAGGGAGACTTGGCAGTGGTATCCCCACACCTGGGAGGACACGGGAGGATGAGGAGTGATGGGTCAGCCCAGGGTACCTGCTCCAGGTACTCTGCCCATCCTGGGGTACAGACAGGGCTTGGCCCCGCTCCGTGCCTCGGTTTCCCCCAGTACACTCGCCCAGCCCCAGGCATGCCTTCCCTGCCAGATCCCTCTCACAGCACCTGCCTGACGGATGCCTGTGTCCGGGTGGCCAGCAAGATCCTGGAGGCCTTGGATACAGAGACGGACCCGTGCCAGGACTTCTACCAGTACTCGTGCGGGGGCTGGATTAAGAGGAACCCGCTGCCCAACGGGCGCTCCAAGTGGAGCACCTTCAACAGCATCTGGGACCAGAACCAGGCCATCATGAAGCATCTCCTAGGTGGGCACCAAGGGGTCACAGACACTGAGGGGGTGACCCCTGTGTCACTGGGGCTGACCCACAGCCTCCCACAGAAAACACCACCTTCAACTCCAGCAGCGAGGCAGAGCGGAAGACACAGCGGTACTACCTGTCCTGCCTCAAGGAGCAGAGGATAGAGGAGCTGGGCTCCCAGCCCCTTATGGAGCTCATCGACAAGGTGGGCACACACCCACACGTGAGCTGCCAGGGCTCAAGCCAGCACACTTCCTGCTTAGCTCTTTACATAACTGGGGAGGGAGCAGACCTTGGGGATGCACCCCATCCCTCCCTGAGGTGCTGGGTCTGTCTGCTGGCAGATTGGGGGATGGAACATCACTGGCTCCTGGAACCAAACCAGCTTCATGGAGGTACTCAAGAGCGTATCAGGCACATACCGGGCAACCCCCTTCTTCACGGTGTATGTGGGTGCAGACTCCAAGAGCTCCAACAGCAATGTCATCCAGGTTGGCACCTTGGCCCCCAGGGGTGGCAGACACCAGGGGACACCAGAATGTCTATGCTGTCCCTGTCTCCCCACAGGTGGACCAGTCGGGGCTTTTCCTCCCATCCCGGGATTACTATCTGAACAAGACTGCCAACGAGAGGGTGAGGCTGGCTGCTGGGTATGCTGCCAACAGCAGTCAGGGGAAACCCATGGCACTGGGGTGCGAGCAGCACTGGGACACACCTGGCATCTCCACTGGGGGCCCACCCCAGGGAGGTGGGATGAGCTGTGCTTGGCACTGAGGCAGGGCTTGGGGTTCCACAGGTTCTGGCAGCTTACCTGGACTACATGGTGGAGCTGGGCACACTGCTGGGGGGCACCCTGGAGCCCACCCGCCTCCAGATGCAGCAGGTGCTGGACTTTGAAACCCAGCTGGCCAACATCACTGTGCCCCAGGCTGAGCGGCGGGATGATGAGAAGATCTACCACAAGATGAGCATCGCTGAGCTGCAGGTGGGCATGGCCCAGAGCAGCCTGGGGAGACCCTTCTGGGATATATGGGAACTTGTCCAGAGGGCACCAAGGGGTCCGTGCCCATTGCTGTCCTCACTCTGGGACACCCTGGACAGCCCCATCTGCCGTGGGACATGCACTGGGTGTTGAAGAGCAGTGCCCATCCCCCCAGTTGTTACCATTTGGGGGAAGATGCCACCTCGTATTGTGGGGTCCAGGGGTCCCCTCCTTGTCCTGCAGCATTAAGAGCATTAAGGGTGCAGAGAAGGATCTGGAGTGGTGAGGGACTTTTGGGTCCTTCCCAGAAAACACAGTTCCTGCCCCAGGAACCGAGCATGCTGAGCAGGATGCAGCACAGCCATGCCAAGCCCCTGGTGCCACATTCCTGTGTCCCCTCCAGGTGCTGGCCCCTGCCATTGACTGGCTGGATTACCTTTCCTACGCCCTGGCCCCACTGGAGCTGGCAGACACGGAGCCTGTGGTGGTGTATGGGGACACCTACCTTCAGCAGGTCTCTGAGCTCATCAATGACACTGACAGGAGGTGAGGCTCCTTCATATCCCTGGCTGTGCCCCCCACGGCAGGGACACATTTTGGGCTCATCAGTGTCTTGAAGTCGTAGACTGTGGTGAGCTGCAGCATCTTCTCTACCCCTGCAGCATCCTGAACAACTACCTGATCTGGAACCTGGTGCAGAAGACGGCCTCCAGCCTGGACCAGCGCTTCGAGACAGCCCAGGAGAGACTGCTGGAGACACTCTATGGCACCAGGAAGGTAACAGAGGGCCCTGGGATCAGACCCCTCCACACTCAGCCTGGAAGCAGCCAGGACCTCCTCTGTCCTTCAGATGCCCTTGAGATGCTAAGACCTGGATGATTCAATGGGAACTCAGGGATTATCTTTTGAGATGGGGGTTTTGCTGCTGCCTATCTCCCCTCTGACGAGGCAGAGCCAGGCTGGGTGAAAGCAGGGGAGCAGGGGAGTGGGATGAGGGTTTCACTGACCTTCATCTCGCTCCCACAGTCCTGCACACCCCGCTGGCAAACCTGCATCTCCAACACGGATGACACACTGGGCTTTGCACTGGGCTCCCTTTTCGTCAAAGCCACCTTTGACCGGGACAGCAAGGCCATTGTGAGAATACTTCTGTCCCCATCCCCTCCCTCCCCATCACCATCTGTGGGAATCCCAATTCCACCCAAGCCCCAGGGCTGGAAGGCAGGGAGCTGGAAAATGGGGCCCCTAGCCCTGGGGAGGTTGTACCCTGTCCACCCTGTCCCCACCGAGGCATTGTGGGGGGTAGGGGGCCCTCATTCCCTCCCCTCCCCAGGCTGAGGAGATGATCAGCGAGATCCGTGCAGCCTTCGAGGTATCCCTGGACCAGCTGGACTGGATGGATGAGAAGACCAGGCAGGCTGCAAAGGAGAAGGTGACCCCAGGGAGGGAAGTGGATGGGAAACCTTGCCCTATCCATGTAAGCTCCACAGTCTCACTGCTGGGGCCTCTCCCCATGCAGGCGGATGCTATCTACGACATGATTGGCTTCCCTGACTTCATTCTGGACAACAAGGAGCTGGACGATGTCTATGATGGGGTAGGGGGCACCTGGCTTGTGGGGGAGAAGCTTGGTCATGCCAAGATTGAGAGGGCCCCATTGTCGAGCGATGCCCCTATTTGGGACATTGTGCAAAGCCACCCAAGTACTGAGTTCATCCTGGCCAGGGTGTGGGGAACCACCCCAGTGGACCTGTCCTCATCCCTCCTCTTCCTCACCAGTACGAGGTCTCTGAGGACTCCTTCTTCCAAAACATGCTCAACTTCTACAACTTCTCTGCCAAAGTGATGGCTGACCAGCTCCGGAAACCCCCCAACCGCGACCAGTAAGGGGTGGGCTTGGGTGGGAGGAGGGGAGGGAGTGATCCTCGGTGCCTGGATGGTGCTGGTTCAGTGGGGAGGAGGTCACCCTCGTGGGGTAGCACAGCACAGCAGGTCACCTGTGGTAGCACAGGTCACCTGTGGTAGCTGTAGCTTATCCCCACGCAAAGTCCTTGGTAACAGGATGGGGGCAAAAGTGTCAGCCTTGGGCAGGGCCCTGTGGTGAGCAGTGGCACAGGAGGGGGCTGGGGCTGGGGTGACAGGGACACACCCCTGCCTGTGCCCTGTCCCACCTCCCTGCCCAGGTGGAGCATGACCCCACAGACTGTCAATGCCTATTACCTGCCCACCAAGAACGGGATCGTCTTTCCTGCTGGGATCCTCCAGGCTCCCTTCTACGCCCGCAACCACCCCAAGTGAGTCTGGCACGGGGGACACCTCCTGGAGCCAGGGATTGGATCAGGGTCAGCATGCCACAGAGTCCCCCCACAGTGACAAATAAAAGCCCTGAAGGGCTTGAGTGTCTCTCAGGGTTTTACATGCTGCAGTCAAGACAGCCTGAGTCCCCTTAGGGCCACCAGTGTCCCCAACAGAAGTGATTCCCAGCTGGGTCCCAGCTGGAATAGAGTGTCACTGAGTGTCCAGACAGAGATGGGGTGGCCGCAATGGCATCATTAACACATCCTGTGCTTACCTGGTTCTTTCCCATGGCCCCACAGAGCCCTTAATTTCGGTGGCATCGGTGTGGTGATGGGACATGAGCTGACCCATGCATTTGATGACCAAGGTGAGAGCCTACAGGCAGCGCTGGCCCTGACCCCTGTCACCTTCCTGTCCCCCCCCAGCCCCTGCCCCTGGCATGGGAAAGAGGTGCCCTGGGTGCACAGGGGTCCCGCTTTGCCATCCATTGCATCATGTGTGCTTGTGCCCCCCTGGCCACCCCCTTCTATCGTCCTGTCTCCCCAGGTGGCACCTGCCGATACCTTCCCCCGGCTTCTCTGTGCAGCTTTCGCTTCATCCGCTTGGTGAGGACACAGTGTCTGCAGCCCCAGCCCCCTCCTCATCCTCCTCCCTCCCGGGCGTGGGATGGGTTCCTCTCGCATCCACTCTGCTTTGCACCCTCATCACAGCCCCGGAGCCAACATGGGGTCACTGAGGGAATTTGGGGTCATGGATCTGGGCTGGCTTAGCAAGAATGCACTGGGGGATGCCTGGGGACCCAAGTGAATGGCTGAGCCCCAGGCAGAGCCTGCCCACAGCAGGGGCTGGGGGATACCTTCCCCCCTGGGACTGGGCCCAAGGTACGAGGTACCCCCGGCATCCCCCGGTGCCCATTCCCCCACCGCACCCCATTCTGCTTTGGGACCCCCTGCAGCAGAGGAGCTGCAGTGGGTCGGCTTCCCCTGGTCCCACCCCAACCCACAGCTCGGTCCTGCAGGACGGGAATATGACAAAGAGGGAAACCTGCGGCCGTGGTGGCAGAACTCCTCCCTGGAGGCCTTCAAGAACCGGACGGCGTGCATGACGGAGCAGTACGGCCGCTACACCGTCCACAGCGAGAAGGTCAACGGGCGGCAGACCCTGGGCGAGAACATCGCCGACAACGGCGGGCTCAAGGCAGCCTACAACGTGAGTGCCGCCATCCGGAGGGGACACGAACCCCCGTCCCTGTCTGTCCCTTCCCGGAGCTTCAGGCCGGCTCTCCCGCAGGCTTACAAGTCCTGGCTGCAGAAGAACGGGGAGGAGAAGCGCCTGCCCGCCCTGGGGCTCACCAACCACCAGCTCTTCTTCGTGGGCTTTGCGCAGGTAGGGCGGAGCAGGATGATGGGCTTCCCGTGCCTCCGTGGCTGCTCGGACCCACCCCGCAGCTCCCCATCCCGCACCGGGGGGTGCTCGGTCCCCATCCCTGAGGCTGCTCCCGCTCCGCCAGGTGTGGTGCTCCGTCCGGACACCCGAGAGCTCCCACGAAGGGCTGGTGACCGACCCGCACAGCCCCGACAAGTACCGTGTCATCGGCACCCTCAGCAACTCCCGGGACTTTATCGAACACTTCGGCTGCCCCCTGGGCTCCCCCATGAACCCCGGCAAGCACTGTGAGGTGTGGTAGGGACGGGGAGGGTGCTGGGGGCAGAGGGGACGATACTCTGCTGTGCTCCCCCTCCCCAGACCTCAGTGGCTGCCGGAGCTGGCCACGGGCAGAGCGCAGTGCCCCTCCTGTGCTCACACTGCACACCCCCCTCTGCACCCTCCCCGGCACACACGGCCCCGCACCAGGCACCCACCGCAGCCCCATCCACGGCTTCGGGCTGGACACGGCCGGCAGAGAGGCTGTAGCACCCCCAACACGCAGTTCTGCCCCCCAGCCTTGATGTGCTTGAGTCGGGCACAGCTCAGTGGCCCCTGCGCTGCGTCCCCCCCTCAGGCGGGCAGGTCAAAGGGGTCCCGGGGAAAGCATCAGAGCCACGATCCCCCTGCTCCTGCCCCCTCAACCTGCCGGAGATGGAGGCTGGGGGCCACCCGGCTCCGCGCTTCCCCTGTCCCCTCCCACTCCAGCTTGGCTTCCCCATCCACCTCTGCTGGGACCAGCGGGCGGCAGCGGGGACTCTGGTGCCTTCAGCTGTGGGTGGCTGTCGCCGAGTTTATTTAACGATTAAAAGCAGTTTCCACTTACTCCAGCAGCTCCGGGTCCTTGGCGGTACCGGGGCGGGGGGAGAGGGGGATCCGGACCGCTGTGGGGGGAGACTGCAGGGCTGGGCTCGCGTGAGCGGTGAGACACGCCGAGGGAGGGGAGCGGGGGCGGCGTGTCTGGGGGGACATTCCCCGAGTGAGGGAAGCGAGGTGTGGGGAAGAAAACTGCAAGGCTGGTGGGGACCAGTCAGAGCCACGGGAGTTCCCCGCCTGCCCCGAGCCTTCACTCCGAGCTCCCAGGGCCCGCCCCGGCCGGTCCCGCCCCGCACAGCGCGGCCCCAGCCCCACGCCGGGGTGTCCCGAACTCCCGGTACCGAGACCCCGCGGGACGCTTCGGCCGCGGACAGAGCCGCTCGCAAAGGCTGCTGGGAGTTGTGGTTATGCCTGCGGACGACGCAGGGCACGACAGGAGCTGCAGTTCAGCGTGAGGAATGCTGGGAGGAGTAGTTCGGTCACGGCAGGGCCGGCGCCTCACCGCGAGAGCTGGACTACATTTCCCAGCCGGAAGCGCGGTAGGGCCAGGGTCCGGGCCTTGTGCGCCTCGGGGGTACGGGGGCATCGGGGCCGGGCGCGGCGGCGGGGCCGGGCCGGGACCGAGCCGGGGGCTGGGCCGGGACAGATCGGGGGACCGGACCCGGGTGGGAGCCTGGGCCAGGTCCCGGGCTGCGTCACGGGCGCTAGGCCTCGGCCCGATCCCGGGTGCGGGATTGGGCCCCGGCTGGGCCCGGGATGCAGGGTCGAGCCGGGTACCGGGCACCTGTGGGTGCTGGAGGTGAACTGCCCCCTCTGGGGCCGTGGGCAGGCTTGGCCCTGGGGCGGCAGAGCATGGGGACAAGGGCGGAGGAGCATCCCTGCCTTGGGGTCAGGGGCAATGAGACAAAGCGCTGCCTTGGGGACAGGGATCCAGGGACACCCCTGCCTTCGGAACAGGGGCAGTGGGATGTCCCTGTCATGGGTGACACGGCCCCATTCCCCAGACAACATGCTCACCTTGCAGGCGTTGTCGCCCAAGCCTGGCACCATGGACAAACACATCACTCCAGGGGAGCTGCTGTGTCTGGGCTCCAGCCTCGCCTTCTCTGGCCTCTTCTACTACCTGTACAGGAGGAAATCCAGAGTCGTGGCACGCATACAGGTAGCCCTGTCTCTTAGATGCTCTTTCCCGCCCACTGTCTCTTCCCTACTGCCCTCCACGCTTTGATTTGGGTGCACACACTCATGCCTGCAGCCTGCTCCATCCTCTGGTGACTTCATGACATGCAGATCTGAGCAGGCCACATCCTGCAGGCCAGAGGTCTCCACAGAGCCATTCTTGGCCTACTCACTGTCCTGTCCCTGCCCATGCTCACACTGAGTCCATGCTCTTCCAGGAGGCCCCAAAGCTCCAGGTCGATGACAATTTGCCAGCCCTGGTGTCTGCAGCTGAGGGGCGGTGCCTGCCTTATGTTGCCCTGGAAGGTAAGGACACCCTGTGGCCCTGCACGAGGGACAAGGGCCAGGATCTCTTTTGGCCGTGACACATCCCTTGTCCTTAGGCATAGTGCTGCCAGCCCAGGCTGCACTGACCAGCCACTACCATGAGGGGCTGCAGGGCGTGATCCAGAAACTGCAGCTGAAGGAGCATCGGCTGATCTGGAACAGCTTGGCCCGGAGCTGGTGAGTGATGGGAAGGGGCTGCAGGAGGGGGCTTGCAGCAGCGAGTCCAGACCCCGTCATCTGGGGCCACGTGAGAGGCAGAAAATAACTTAGTTCAAGACTTTAGTCCCTATGCTTAACTCAGCCCTGAGAGCTCAGAGCTTCTGTGTGTTGTGGCCAGCAGGAGCAGGGCAGTGATCATCCCCTGGTACTCAGCACTGGTGAGGCCACACCTCAAGTCCTGGGTCCAGTTCTGGGTCACTCAACTCAGGAAGGCCATTGAGCTGCTGGAGCAGGTCCAGAGAAGGGCAGTAGAGCTGGTGAAGGGCTGGAGCACATGTCTGATGAGGAGCAGCTGAGGGAGCTGAGGATGTTTAGCCTGGAGGAGACTCTGGGGTTGCCTTATTGCTCTCTCCAACCCCCTGAAAGGAGGCTGTAGCCAGGTGGGGATCAGCCTCTTCTCTCAGGCAACCAGTGACAAGGCAAGAGGAAATGGCCTCAAGCTGTGCCAGGGGAAGTTTTGGTTAGAGATTAGGAAGAACTCACATGGAGGATGATTAGACATTGGAATGAGCTGTCCAGGGAGCAGGAGGTTTCGCCACCAGGGAGGTGGTGGAGTTGACATCCTTGGCGGTTTTTAAGGAAAGACTGGACATGGCATTTAGTGCCATGGTCTAGCTGACAGGCTGATATTCAGTCACAGGTTGAACATGATGATCTCAGAGGTCAGCCTGACTGATGCTGTGATTCTCCACACCCCAACCCTCTGTGCTTGCAGGAGTGAGAGCGAGCGGGTGCTCTCAGAGCAGATCTACACCGTCCCCTTCCTGCTGGCCTCGCCAGGCCCTGAGGCAGCCACGCAGGTGAGTGTGGACAGCCCGCTCCAAGCCGTGTGCCTGCCCCTGGAGATGGTGTACGAGCGGTTCCAGCAGCCATCCCACGGCTTCCGCGACCTGCTGGGCCAGTACCTGATCGGGGAGAAGCCCAAGGGCATCCTGGAGACGGAGGAGATGCTGCGGGTGGGGGCCGGGCTGACAGGCATCGGGGAGCTGTCCCTGCAGCCCGACGGCTCCCTGCACCTGCAGCCGCCGGCCCAGGGAGGCGAGTTTTTCCTGTGCCTGGGGGACTGGCAGACGGTGCTATCGGAGCTGGAGTCGGCCAGCGGCCTCTGGAAGGGCGCAGCGTTGCTGTGCGCGGCGGCGGGGCTGGCCGTCCTCCTGCACGCCCTGTGCCGCGCCTACCGCCGCTCCCGCCCCGGGCAGCAGCAGGAGGACAAGGAGTTGGATGGGGAGGAGGGCGGCGACGGGGTGCCCGAGGACTCGTGCGTGGTGTGCCTGTCGCGGCCCCGCGAGTGCGTCCTCCTGGGCTGCGGCCACATCTGCTGCTGCTTCCGCTGCTTCCAAGCCCTGCCCACCCGCCTCTGCCCCATCTGCAGGGGGCCCATTGACCGCGTGGTGCCCCTCTACCAGGCCTGAGAGCACCTGGGGGTGCCCAGGGAGGGGCAGTGTGAACCAGGCCAAGCCTGGAGCCCTCAGAAATCTCAGCTGTCTCCTCACGTGCAGCTGTGCAATTCCTTTTTGGAGGGAGGGGGTCTTGGTGTGCCCTTCAATCTGTTCTGGGGAGGAGGGAAATGACAGCCTCCTCATCCTCCCTTTGTCTGCCAGAAGGACCCCCCCCTAAACGTGGAGGCTTGGGGAAAATCTACACAATGCCTGAGCTGAGGAGCTGAGACCCCAACCCCACACTGGGGCACTACTTTGGCTGCCAGCTATTGGACTTGTGCCTCTCTGAGCCATGACCTCCCAAAAGCCACGCAGGACTTCTCCCTTGTGGTTTTTTCCCAGTGTGTGGATTTATGGGGAGGATTATTAGGGCAAGACCGGGGCTGGTGGGACACAGCAGGCACAGTGGAGTGGCAGAGACCCAAACCCCCCTGACCCACTGCAGTGTTATACCTTGGTGCCACTTTTGTCCTGCCACCCCAATCCGTGTGCCTACAGCCACTGCCCAGATGACACTGGGGACACCCAGGGGCTGGCAGTGATGAGTCCCTTTGCCAGCTGCTCTGCCACCAAGATGGGAGCTGTGTCCCTCTGTCACTCTCTGCAGGGAGAACAGCTTTAGGTTGCCACAGAGCCTGCCCTCGTGTCCAGCCCCACTGCACCCGGCTTTCCTGCTCACCTCCCGGACAGGACTGGGTGTGGGAATGGCTTGCAGTGGTGTGTGAGTGATAAAGCCAAGGAGCTGAGCTTGGCCTCACCTCTTCCTTCGCGCCGTTCAGCTGGGGGCTGGGTGGGTGCTGGGAGCCAAGGCTCTCCCCTTGGAGGGGTGGGCACCACTGCCTCCCCTCCTTCCTCATCCAAGAGGCTGGCCCAGGTTGACAATGGAGCCCAGGTGCATCTCCTCCAGATGCAGCCCTGGATGGGGGGTGGCAGGACACACAGGACCGTTGCCAAGGTGATTGTGCTCCTCGGGTCTCCATGGCAACTGCTCCCCTGGACTGCTCCCCATCACTGCCTGGCTGCAGTTGCCCAGGCAACCCACAGGCTCTCCTGGCTCCTGCAGCTTTGGGGCACCCAGGGTTTGGGGGTGGGGGACAGTGCTGACAGGCCACTGTCAGCCAGGCAGCAGTGTTGGGATTGGAGGGGGATGATGTGCCCCCTCCCCAGGGCAGTGGCCACAATTGCAGCTGGGCTGGGAGCTTGCCTGGGGCAAAGGTACCTTGGCAGGGTTGCCCCCAGGACTTGCAAGCAGACAGGAGGCCCCAGAGGACCCAATAGGGCCTCCTGGGACCCACATGCCTTTTTGGGGTGGGGATGTGTAGGGGAGTTCTCTCCCCCCACCCCGCCTTTTTCTCAGCCCAGCCTCTTCCCTGGGCTGCAGAGTGAGCAGTGGGGCCCAGATTCCCCCTCTCACCCCTCCCAGCATCGGGCATCCCCCCCGCAGCAGGAGGGATTTCGGGAAGGAGATAAATACCAGATGGGAGAGGGCCGGGCTGCCAGGAACACACTCCCTGCATGCCAAGAGCTGCTGGCGCGAGTGGGCGCGTGGGCCGGGGAGGGCGGGGGGTGCCCCTGCTCCCCGAGACTGCTCACCTCGTTCCCCAGGGCCCAGCAGCCAGACAAGGACGGGACAATTAGAGAGGGGTCTGCACCCCCCCCACTCCCCTTTGCCCCCAGAGGTGCCCAGGGCAGGGAACACATCCCTTGTGGAGGGAGGCTGCCACCCCCCGGTGCTGGGGCACAGCCTTACTCTAGCCCCACGCGGGTCCTGCCACTCCCGGGAGGCCACCAGCCCAGCAGTGGCCTGGCTGCAGCCCCAGCTGCCAGTCCTGCCTGGCATGGCTCCGGGCAGCAGCATGACTCACCCCCTCAGCTCACCAGCAGCCAGAGCTTGCTGTGCCAGATCCACGCCATGGGCTGGCACAGGGGCTGACACAGGGCTGGCACAGGGGCTGCCCGGCCACGCTGCAGTGCCCACATCCCCAGACAAACCTGCTGTGTGCCCCTCATGGGTATTTGGTCAGGGGCAGGACAGTGGGGAGCTCACAGTGCCTGGGCTGAGCACTGCCCAGCCTCCCTCCATGTCACACATCCTGACAGATGCCTCCTGACAGCCACAGGGTGCCCCTGTGTGCCAACCCATGCCCATGGCCTCCACCCGCTCCCCCCAGGGCTGCCAGCCCGCTCTGCCTGCCTCCCTGTCTGTTGTCATGGTGACCAGATATGTGGTGACAGGCGAGGATGGAGCCTCACACCCCAGCAGGGCTGTTTGCCCAGAAGGGTTGGCTCCCCCCGCTTCCTGCTCTTCCCCTGTCACCCCCGGGTCTCGGCAGGACCCTCCGTGGAGCCCCTGCCCCAGGCAGTGTGCTGGGGCTGCTCCATCTGCTCAGATGCCAGGATCACAGCTGTGTCCCAGGCAGCTCATGTGAGGAATGGGGACAGTGCCATCCTCCTTCCACCTGCCCTGACAGGGCATCTCCCAGGCTGTGCACAGAGACAGACAAACTCATCTCAGTAATGACAACCTGTCTTTCTTCCCAGGGGGAGACACTGTCCCTCCAGGGACAGCCTGATCTTCCCACAGCAGCAGCTGCAGGAACAGCAGAAGATGAGGAGCATGCCACTCCTGCACACTTGCCCTGGGCTCACCCACAGGACAGCTGCCAAGCAGGACACCTGTCCCCCAACATCTCTGCCCTGTGGTGACAGTTTTCACCACAACCATTGTCCCACAAGGTCATTCCCAGTGCCTGTACCCAGCCCAGTGTGTGTCTCTGCTCCTCCAAAACACCTGGACTGTAGCACAGGCAGCACACAAAGTGGCATCCCCATCTGGACTGTGGCTACTGAGAGTCAGCAGCAACAGTCAGGGGTGGGCACATCCCCAGCCTTACCAGTGACATAGTCCCTGTGCTGGGATGGGGACTCAGGGAGAGCATCAGTGCCAACAGCAGGCGCTCAGTGAGGCCCCCAGTGGCTGCCACTGCTGTGAAACAGAAGTGCCATTTCACGTTTCTTGGCAGGGCTGGAAGCAGCACAGATGGAGGCACCCGCACTGGCCTCCTGGCATGCCTTGGCAGCCCCCAGCTCTGTGGCACCAGCCCCAGGTGATAGCACTACCTCCCAGACGTGCAGCAGGGAAAGCCCTGGGTCCTGTGGCTGGTGCTTCCTGCCTCCCTTCAGCTCCCTGACATCCAGTCACTGCCTGCCAGCATACTGACCCCATTCCTGCCAGGCCTTGGACGGGATGGGAGTGCCTGGTGGTTCGCAGCTCCAGCTGCCTGGGGTTCCTGCAGAGCATGGGCAGGAGGTGCTCCACCACAAGCCACTTGCACACACAGAGGGTGATTTTCCACCATAAAACCACTTGAACCATCAGTGACTGCAGGAAGAGCTCTCACCTCCATCACAGCACCTGGACTAGGCACCCGAATTCCCACAAGGGTGCAGGGCTCAGGGGCAGTATCCATGTGTGGAGCTAGGGCATGGCAGGGACTGGTGAGCTCCCAGCACAGCCTGAGTGTGGGCAATGTAGCACAACCTGCCCACCCCACTGCAGCTGGGAGTCTGATGCTGTGCCTCCTACCCAGCTCCACATCCACTGAGGGGGCATGACTGGCCTCCAGCCCTTGCATCATCCCCAAGGTGTCCCAGCCCAGGGGCTGCTGCCCAGGTTTAAGGAGCCAGGGCAGGAAGAACACCCTGCTTCCCACCCCCACAGCCTCTTCTTTCCGGTGGAGTTGGCTTTGTGTTGGACAAAAGGCTGCAAAGGAAGCAAGAAAGGAGATTACGTGGCTGCTAAAAGACGAATAAGGAAGGTGGGATGAGAGCCAGGGGAAGGAGGGTGCTCATCTGGCTCACCAGGGGGGATGCTACATGCAATGGCAGGGGATGAGGGGGGTCTCTTATGCACTCCATTGCCAGCCCACTCACATCCAGGTCCTTGGTACCTTCCCCTGCTATTCAGGGATGCGTGACAAGCAGCACCCTTGGGGAACCAGAGACTAGAGCTGTCCCAAGGAGATGCAGAGCCCAGAGCCACAGCATTGCCCTGTCCCACCCACAGCCCAGCTGTGCTGGCACAAATCCAGCCCTCCTCCTGCCTGGGATGGGCAGATGGTCCTTCCCACACCCCACATCCCAGGCAGCCCCACAGAGCTACCCCCCACTCCACAGCCAAGTCAAGTAGCTCCCGCAGGTGTGAGGCACTGTGCAGATACAGGTGTGGGATATGTGGGGCCATTCCCAGGGTGACCCCTTTCCAGCCTCTCCCCAGCAGCCTGCCAGGCTGGAAGCCCTCCTGGAGTGCTGCACCGGTGCCACTCACATCCCACACAGCCCATCTGCTCCTCTCCTCGCTCAGCCCTGGCCCCGCGCGTGCCACGCTCTGCCTGTCCCTGCCCACGGGCAGGGCACGTGGGCTCAGCAACGGGAAAAGCAGGCCACATCTCAGCGTGGGCCTCTTGCCTATTTTCCCAGGCACTTTTCACAGGAGCAAGAGCTTTCACATGAAAAAGTTCAAGCTGGTTCCCCAGCAAAGGCATGAGTAAAAGAATTGCCTTGCCAGGAGAGCAGGTACCACTGTCCTGACCTGGCTCTGGTAGGGGACAGCAGGGACCGATATTCTGCAGATCCAGACACAAAGGTAAAAGCATGGCTGAGCCTTCCCAAAATAGAAGAACCTGCCTTCCCTCATGGATCAGCACAGCTGATGCTCTTCTGCAGCACCTTTCAACAGAATCTCAGCTATGGAGATGCTGGAACAGCAAGATGTACCACAGGACTGTCTGGAAAATGCCACTCTCACCCCCTCAAGATATTCTCACTGGGCTGTGGGCTGGCATGAATGAAGTGCCATTTCCATTCAGGGATCTGGCTTTGCTGCAACCCAGGACTCCCCCATGAGCAACGGAACCTGGATGTGAGGGAACTGCTCCAAGACAGGATGGTCCTCTCCAACCAGCCGTAGCCACTGCTGCTGTCACCATCAGTCTAAGATCCAGGGGTCATGGCTGTAGCCACAGGTCACTCAAGAAGCACCTTTATCCTGAGCTTAAATAGCCCCCCCAGCTGCCCCAGGTGACCTGAATGGGGGAGGTCCTGGGTGAGGCTGCTCAGAACCACCAATGCCAATTAACGCAATCACTGCCCTGGCTGTCAACAATGTAGGAGGAAAGATCCAGGGTGGGTCTGGGGTAGAGGTTTGTAGATCAAATGGGGCTCTGGGGGGACACTGGGATCACCCCTTGCTGCCTCATCACAGGTCCCCACAGGGGATAACCCTTTCCCTTTTCCACAGAGAGTCCCTAGGGAAGGGTCAGTGGGACAAGGGGTGTCCTAGGGCACAGTAGCCATGTGGCCACACTTACAGGCACTTGCAGAATTACACCTGTGCACCTCTGCACTCCTGCAAAGATACAGAATGGGAGGATGTGTACAAACACATGCACACGTGGGGGCCAAGAGGACTGGCAGGGGTTGAGGCAGGACTGGTGTGGCTCCAAGGGGGAATCCCAGCACTGAATGGGGTTACAAGACTGGGTGTCTGGATGGGTGTTGGGAAAGAGACACAAGTGAGGGGCTGAGGTAGACCCAGGGTGGGAGCTGGCCTGGAATCGTGAGGGTTGAGCTTTTTGGTCTGTGGGGTGTTGGGGGGCTGGAGCAGGGTGTTGGGGGGCTGGAGCAGGGTGTTGGGGATCTGTTTGGCATCACCTCTGCATGCCAGGGGAGAGCTCAGCCGTGTCCGGTGGTCCTCAGCTGTCTGACCCGGTGGCACCCGGCTGTGACAAGGGTTCCCCTCTCCACAGGGGCACCCCGTGCTTGGGGGCACCCCCGAGCAGAGCGGCCGCCTCGGAAGGGCTGTGCCGGGGGGAGCACTGCGCTCTGGGGCCGGGGCGGTGGCGCGGTCGGGTCCCCACCCCGAGCGGGCGCTCCCCGGGCACCGGCCCCGGGGGTCCCCCGTCCCTGTCCTGTCCGGGCCGGGCCGGGCCGCGGCGCTCCGGAGCCGCCCCCCGCCGGGGGGGTCCCCGCTCCCCCCGGATGCATGACTTCATCCTTCCGCCCGGGTTTCCTCCCCGCCGCCGCCGCCGCCGCCGCAGACCGGCTCCCGGCTCGGCGCGGCGCGGCTCGGCCCGCTCGGCCCCGCCATGTCGCAGGTGCTGCCCTACGGCGAGGACAAGGTGGGCCGCTACGGCGCCGAGCCCGAGGCGGGGGAGCTGCCCTTCAGCTGCCGCCTGCAGGACACCAACGCCTTCTTCGGGGGCAACCAGGGCAAGCGGCCCCCCAAGCTGGGACAGATCGGCCGCGCCAAGAGAGGTACCGCCGACCCCCGCCTCTGCCCCCCAACCCCGTCTCAGCCCCCCCGGGACTCCCGCATCTGCCCTGCAGCATCCCCGGGTTTGTCCCGGGACCCTCGGATCTGCCCTGCAGCATCCCCGGCATCTCTGGTGCTGACTCCTGCATCCCCGGCACTGCCCCACGGCATCCCCGAGCCCCCCGGATCTGTCCTTTTATCCCTGGTGCTGACTCCTGCATCCCCGGCGCTGCCCCACGGCATCCTCGGAACCCCCGCATCTGTCCCGCAACGTCCCCGGCACGGCCTCCTGCATCCCTGACGCTGCCCCACGGCATCCCCGGGACCCCCGCATCTGTCCTTGCATTCCCGGCTCTGCTCTGGAATCCCCGGCTCTGCCCTGCAGTATCCCTGGCTCTGCCCTGCAGCGTCCCCGGATCTGCCCTGCAGCATTCCCGGCACTACCCCCCGGCATCCCCGGCACTGGCCCTTGCATCCCCAGCACCTTCCCATAGCATCCCCAGGGTCCAGCATTCTGCCCTTGCTTCCCCGGGATTCCCGGCACTGGGCAGTGCATCCCTGGCACCCCCAATATCGCCTGACGAGATCCCCAGACTCCCGATTCTGCCTTTGTGTTCCCAGTTCTGCCCCACGGCAACCCCTGTCTCTGCCCTGCAACATCCCCAGCACTGCCCCACTGCATTCCTGCGACTCCCGGCTCTGCCTTGCATCCCCAGCACTGTCCCCTGCCACCCCTGGCACTGCCGCCAGCATCCCCAGAATCTCCATCTCTGCCCTACATCAGCTCCAGCACTGTCCCCCGGCAACCCTGAGACTCCCCAGCTCTGTGACTGACACCCGCCCCCAGAACCCCAGGCTCCCCCATCCCCTGCTCCAGACACCACCACGCTGTTCCCCCAGCGCTGCCCTGCACCAGCCCCCGCCTCGTGCCGGGACTACCCCTGGGATTGCCCTGCAGCATCGCTGGGGCTGCCCCGGGACTGTCCCCCAGCACCTCCATGGTGCCCCTGGGACCCCTCGGAACTGCTCCTCAGCACCCCCGGGACTGCCCCCTTCTCATTGTGGATAAACAAGCCTTTCTTTACCCGAGGATCCCCAGAACAGCCTTCCTGGCCCCCTGAACCTCTCTCCCTTCCCGTTTCTGCCTGCCGCAGAGACCACCAGCAGCCTCTGGCCATGCTGATCAGCAAATCCCCCCCCACTTTACTGTCCCCCCAGGACTCCGTGAGCCCAGCTGTGTCCTGCCCCCCCCCTACTTCCCCTCCTGCTGCAGAGACCCCAGCAGCATCTCCCCTGCTTCCATCAGGACCCAAAGAACTGTCCCCCTCTCCCTCCTGCACCCTGATCTGTCACCATTGATCCTCCCCAACGCCTTGGGGACCTTTAAAAATGGCTCCCCCTTTTCCTGCAGCTCCCATCCCACCTGCTTGGGGGTCCTCCACATGCAAACACCCCTCCTTAAGCTGCAGGAAGGAGGGAGGGGAGAATTCCCCCCAGCTCCAACACACCCCAGCCCCATGGGGGGTGAGCACTGCCTGCTCCACTGCCCCCTTTTGCAGTGCTGGAGGCTGGCGCTAGCAGCACCCCCGGGCTGATGGGGGGATGGTTCTCCTTCGGTGGTGTTGGGGGCTCCATCTGTTCTCCCAGTAATTCTGGTCTGGTTAATCCACCCCCAGGAGGGCGATGGGGGGGATTATTGACCCCCCCAGTAGTGCTATTGGGGTGGGGGTCTGCCCTCCACCCCCAGAGTGATGTTGATGGGAGGCAGCTGCCCCGGCGGTCACGGTGTGGGGTAGGGGAAGGTGTGTGTGTGTGTGTGTGTGTGTGTGTGTGTGTGTAGCTCCCTGGTGATGCTCACGGGGGTCTGTCCAGCCTCCCACCGCTGCTGCTGCTGCTGGGGAGGGGGCTGCCCCGTGGGTGATGCTGCGGGGGTCTCTCTGGAAGTTGAGCTGACGGGGGGCTCTCCAGCCCCCCACGGTGACGCTGATGGGGGTTCGTGCAGCCCGCCGTGCTGTGGGGGGCTGTCCGGCCCCCCCAGAGATGCCGATGGTGAGGGTGGGTGTCCTGCGCAGCGGGTGATGCTCAGGGGGGTCTGGCTGCCACCCCCGCCGAGCAGGCGGTGCCCCCCCCGCTGGGTCATTACCCATTCCAGTCCTGTTGCTCTCATCAGCGCCTGCCGCAGAGAGGAGGGGGGGGTCCTTCCTGGTCTATTCCTGCCCCCCCCATTCCTAATCACCCATCCAGAGGCAGCCGGCTGGCTGCGGGGGGGATGCTGCCCCTACCCAAGCCGGGCAGGGGGGTGATCCCCACCCTTCATCCCGAGTGTACCCACCCGAACCCCCTCTGTCCCGCTCCCGGGGGCACATCTGGAGCCTGACGGGGGTGAGAGCCGGGGTAGGGGGGCAGAGGCTGTCGCGTCCCCTCGCCCACGCGCCCCCGCTGTCCCCGCAGTGGTGATCGAGGATGACCGGATAGACGAGGTGCTCAAGGGCATGACGGAGAAGTCGCCGCCGGGGGTGTAAGCCGGGAGCCGCCGCCAGGACCCGCCGGCCGAGCCCCGCTCCAGCCCGCCGCCCCGCATGCTGGCTGGAGCGCCGACGAGGAGGGGGAGGCCATGCCCGCTGCCCCCCCCGGCCCGGGGGGGGGCCCTGCAGCCACCACCACCCCCCCCCCGAGCCATGCACTTTACCCCTCCGCCTCCCCGGGGCCGGGACAAACCGCCGAGCCCCCCACCCTGGGCGAAGACCCCCCTGCCCGGGGAAGGGGCCCAGCCCCCTGCTCCGCGGCGCGTCCCCCCGATCCTCCTTGGCGGAGGGTCCCCGAATTCCGGGGCCACCCGGCCCCATGAGCGGGAGGGGGAGCGCTGCTGTCCAGAGACATTTTTTGCTCCATCGTTTTTTGCATGAGCTTGGTGGCCCGGGCGGCCGGCCCGGGGGCCGAGGGTCAGCCCCACCACTCCGGCACGCTTCTTTTTAAAACAGAAACTCCTCATATTTGTATTTTTATATCCGAATCTTTGTTAAAAACGATCTGCTGACGTTGAGATGTCAAAGTAACTGCATCGAGAAAACAAACGAAAATAACCAACCAACCAACAAAAAAAAAAGGTTCATATTTTTTTCCATAAGAAAAAAAAGACAAAAAAAGAAGAAAAAAACGAGGGCAAAAATTAAATGGGGGGCGAGAGTGATGGAGGGAGCATGAGGAAAGCCACAGGAGGAGGGAGGGGAGCAGGGACCCCTGGCCCGACCCCCGCTGGCAGGCAGCAGGAGCACCGGCGGGTTTGGCAGCATCACCGGCCGCTGCAGTTCCTTCCCGGCAGCACCGGGGCAGAGCCCACCGGGGCCGGCTGCAGGTGCCAGGGGGGGTCCCAGCACTGCCCCTCGCTTGAGGGTGGTGGGGTCTGGGGAGAGTGGGGAGGGCAGGGACCGGCCTGAGTCGTTGTTTTTAATTTTATACTTTAATTTAATTTTATTTTTTAAGAAGCTTCTCGGGGGGTTCTGATGTGCATGAGAAACTTGTCATCTTTTTCAATAACCTACGAGTGGCATTTATGGAGACAACGACGCAAAAAAAAACCAAAAAACCCACAAAAAAAAAAAAAAAAACCCAAACAAAAAACTGAGGAAAAAAAGAAAAAAAAAAAGAAAAATAAAAGATACTTGTGTCATGATGTTCTACGAATGATCCATTGTAAATTTAAATGCCATTTTTCACTGTACTGGTGAACAAAATGCAATGAATAAAATACATTCATGTACCCAGGTGAAGCCGGCAGTCGCCTGCTCCTTTCTGTCCCTTCCTCGTGCCAGCTGGATTTTGGGGTGCCTGTGGGATGGGGTGCCAGGATGGGGGCTGACCCCGGAGCCCTTGGCTGGCTCCTGGTGCAGGGGGAGCCGCTGGCTGACCCACTTACACTTTCTGCCCTGAAATAGCAGCCCAGCCACTCGCGCCTCTGTGCTGTCACTGCCCAGGAGGGTCCCTTTAGACCACCCAGGGGGAGTTGGTGCCCAAAGAGCCTCTGGGGACACTGCCAGTGGCACCCATGCACCTGCCACAGCAGCACACACACGTGGTGGCCCACCTGTCACCCACCCTGGCACACACGTGTCACCATGCTGCTGGCCCCAGGCACAGGGGGACACGGGCCAGGTGTGTGCAGCACACCGGGACTGTCACCACAGGCAGGAGTGGGGATAGATGGGGAAAATGCTGCCCCCTTCCTGCCCTGTGGCACCGCCTGCCCCATGCTGGCACATTCCAGCCTGGACCCCCCACTACTTGGGGGGTGACAAGGACAAGGTGCCCTTGCACACCTCCAGGGCCAGGTCCTGGTTCAGGATGGGGTGGAGGGGCTGGAGCAGTGTGCACCCCCAATCCTGTCCCCCAGAGCCAGTGCCAGCACCCCCATTCTGCCCTCAGCCTGGCTGTCTGTGCCAAGGGGAAGGGATGGGGGACAGGGAGCTACTCCCTGCAACATGGATGGGTGAAATTAAACCCGATTTGGTTTCATTACTGGCCGCAAAGTCTGGAGACCTGGCTGCTCTCCAGCTCAGCAAGGAAAGGCCAGGGAGGGGGCACAGAATCACCAGAGAATCCCTGTGCCCCCAGGAGGAGGCCAAGCAACCCCCTCTTCGCTCGCATCACCCACACCGCTGGGCAGCTCGCAGGGGATGCACCGGTTCCCTGTCTCCCACCTGTGAGGATGGAGCACCTTAAGGCTTTATTGGGAGGTGGGTGAGCCCCCGGCTCACAGCTGGATGGCGAGGAGATAGTCCTCGTCGTCGTCCGGGGGGGCGGGGGCCGGCGGCGGGGCGGGGGCCGGGGGGGGCTGGTGCAGGCGGCGCCCCAAGGCCACATCCCGGGGCTCCAGGGGCTGCCCCTTGCGCATCACGTACAGGAAATAGTGGAAGGCTCCGGCGTCCCCGTCCCCGCAGGCAGCGTGGCGCAGGGACCAGCCAAAGGCCTCCTGGGCATAGTGGGGCTTGCGGAAGTGGGGCTGGGCGAAGGTGATGGAGATGAAGCAGCCCCCTGGGCGCAGCACCCGGCTCACCTGCGTCAGGAAAAGCCCCAGGATGGGGTGGGGGAACACCATGAGGTTCACTGCTTTGGCTCCGTTCCCAGGGTCCCCATCACCATCTGCCAAAGAACCCTCCCAGCCTTTCCATCACACCCCCAAAACCTCTTGTCCTAACCTTGACCCCTCCAAGAGACACCTCAGGTCTGACGTGTCCCCAGACCACCCACAGGGAACAGGGATCCCCATGCTCCATCTCTCCCTGCACCCCAAAACTCTTCACTCTCACCCACAGCAGACAGCATAGAAACCCAGCCCTGGCATGGGAAAAGCTTCACCCTTTTGAGCACAGGGCCCCCCCAAGCACAGCATGGGACACTCATCCCACCCACCCCTCCCCAGACCACCCAATACTACCACCAACACCCAGAATCAGAGGGGGATGAGGGGGGTGTTTGATGGGAAAGGACTCAACCCTTTTAATCACCATTTTCTCCCTGCTGGAATTAAGCCCCGCTAACAGGATGGAAAAGAACATCAATTTTCCTGCTTGGCTTTATCCAATGTCAAAAGGCTTTTACGGCCAGCGCCCGCGTGCTCAGCATGCAAAGGCACTGCCCGGGGCGGGCGGGCATCCAGCCCCCTCCCTGCACCCTGCCCCAGGCGGGGACACCCCCAGACCCCCCCGGCAAGGGCACAGAGTCACCGCTGCAGGGGACAGGCCTGGAGGCCAACTGGGGGGTTTCCCGAGGTTCTCTGCTTTAATCCTGCTGGGAAGCTCCAGCTGGGGAGCTCTGGCTGGGGCCAGTGGAGGGGACAGGCAGCCTGCGTGTCCTCCCCTGCTGCAGCGGTGGCTTTTGAACCAAAAGCCGGTTTTGGCCAGGAAAAGGGGAAGGCAGGTCCCTACATCCTTCTCTGGGCACCTGGCTCAGTATTCCTCCCTGCTAAGTGCCTGAAAATCTGCCCTGGGAAGACCCCACAGCTTCCCAAGCAATGGGCGGGGAGGGGGGTCCCCGGAGGTGGGGGCAGGCAGGGATCTCCGGCTGGAACTGAGCGAGGCATCCCGCATGTCCACATCCATCCCTCGTTAATAGAGCAATAATGGCCGTTGCTTGGAGACGAGCGCAGGAAACCTTCCCATCCGTCAGCGGGAGCAGGGGGGCCTGAGGGGCTGCTCCTGCCACACCCGCTGTCCCCAGCTCGCTGGGACAGGGCGTCCCTGCGGTGTCCCCACAGGCAGGGTGGATTTTCAGGTTCTTACATGCCCCCGGGGAGAGGAAGACAGAGGCTGTGAACACCCCAATGAAGGGGGATGGGGGTGGGAAGGGAGGTACCACGGATAGATCCCTCTGAAAGGACCTCCAAAACAGGGAGCAAGTGGGAACACCCAGCGAATCGCCCGGGGATGAGGACAGCAGGGACCGGCTGCGGGTGGAAGCTGGTACCCAGCAATGCTGGGGGAGGGCAGGGATTGAGCAGAGGATTAAAAAGGGAAAAAAAAAAGGGAAAATTAAATCCCTGCCGTTTGGCAAAATGACAAGGACAGGCAGCAGCGCTGGCAAGGAGGGCAGAGCACAGAGAGCGAGCACAGCCCCACTGCCCCGCCGGGGGTTGAGCTCCCTCCCAGGTTCAGCCAGGCAAGAGAGGACTGGGAGGGTTGTCAACAGCCATGAGCACCCTCCCAGCACCCCGTGCCTGCAACCCCGGGGTGCCAGGGAGGTGCAGCAATTAATTATCCTGGCAGTTATTCCCGCAGGGTGGGAGAGGCTGCCAGGACCCGCACCCCCGCGCCGGGACAGGTTCAATCCGGTCCCGCCGCCACCAATTAACAGGGCCCCGAGGCATCACCCGTCCCCGTGGCAACGCCATGGCCCTGTCGATGCTGATGGGAGTTGCCATGGCAACACCAGACCAGATGATGGGGACCCCAGCTAAGGCGATCGAAGCTGGGGCGGGGGGTGCGGGGGGGCCAGAGCTCTCACAGCCCCACGGTCATCACCTTGCCCTGGGCTGGCAGGGCCACCTCGGTGTGTCCCCCTGGGTCCCCTACAGCCACCCACGCTAGGACAGGGCCCATTTTTCTGACCAACTCTTTGTATTTAGCATGCAAATAAAGAGGGGGATCATCCAGCAGGACCCAGGGACACATCCTGCTCCGTCCACCTCCCTGGGGAGGAGATGATGGACTGTAAGAGGGGGCAGTCTCCCACCTCCAGCACCTGGGAGCTCCCCAGGTGCCCCCCTGCAACACAGCTGAGAGGCAGGACAGAAACACCGGCTGGGAGGACAGAAACACCGGCTGGGAGGACAGAAACACTGGCTGGGGCATGCACAGGGAAGCAGGGTGGTGAGGAGGCACTCAGCACCTTCCCTCAGCCAAAACAGGGATGGGGTCCCACCCTCTGCACCCCTCCTCAGGTCCCCCCAGCCCGTACCTCTGCCAGCACCCGGCGCATCGCAGCGGCCGCCTGGGGCGAGACGTGCCAGGGGTCTGTTTCCTCCACCAGGAGCACGTCGAGGGTGCCCTTCTCCAGCACCACGTCGAAGGAGGCGTCAGGGAAGGCGAGGGCGCGGATGTCCATGACAGCCCAGCGCAGGCCGGGGCAGTGGGCGTAGCGGGCGCGCATGGCCGCGATGCAGGCGGCCGAGAAGTCGATGCTGGTGACGTCGGTGTAGCCCAGCTCGTGCAGGTCGTGGCTCAGGGCGCTGTTGCCACAGCCTGTGTGGGGCACAGCTCACACAGAGCTCGGGGTGCCCGTGCCAGCGCCCCAACTCTGTTCCCGTGGTGCAGGGGAGGGTGTGGGTGGGCTGGGGCTGCTGGGCAGGGGCAGGTCATGGCTTTGATATCAGCTAGTGAGGGTTGGGCGAGTCACTAATTACCCCTGTCCTGCCAGGTGGGTGCTTTGGGCTCCTATCCTGGGGCAGCCCTGCACACCCGATCCCCTCACCTTGGCGTGGGAGGCAGGGGGAGGCTGGAGGCAGGAAAGAGGCAGGGGGCGTCCCCAGTTATCCCTCCCGCAGTGCTGTGAGGCAGGAGCCGGCTGCGGTCCCAAGAGCCTGCTGGATAACTCCATTGGGAAATTAGGGAACTTCGGCGGGGGGGTTAACTGGGTGCGATGGCGAGAGGAGTGGAAAAACTGGTGTCTCAACAGGACACGGGGGGACACGGGGAGTGCCCCGCTACCAAGCCCTCCCCTCAGAGCCGCTCCACCGGGGCTCGGCCGCTCACCGGGAGAGCCGAGGGGGATCCCGGGGAGGGGGGCGGATTTGGGGGCTATTAAACGCAGCTGGCAGCGGCTGATCCGCTAACAGGATCGGTGATTACACCCGCTTAATCCCGCCGGCGGATCAGACCGCAGGTGGGATTACGGGGCGGTTATACCCACCAGCACCCCCGACACCGGGGCCATCCCGCCGGGCCGGGCAGGACGCAGCTCCCGGTACCGGCCCGGTGCCACACCGCCCTCTGGCGGCTAGCGCCAGCGCATCCACCGGCGGGACCCCAAGCCCCGCCCGCCCGCCCTCCACCGGGCACGCCGGGCACGGGGCACGTACCGAGGACGAGGATGCGATCACCGGGGCGCAGCTCGGGCTCCAGCTGCGGGAGAAACCGGGAGAGCCCCCCCAGCCACTCGCGGGTCTCGGCGCCCTCCCGCCGGTAGAGCTCGTCCCAGAACCGGCGCCGCCCGTACCGGGGGGGGGCGGCGGGCGCGCGCCGCCTCTCCATGCCCGCGCGCGGGGCGGGAGCACCGGGCGCCACGTGCCGCCCGCGCCC
Organism: Molothrus ater; assembly: GCF_012460135.2. Taxonomy (NCBI): domain Eukaryota; kingdom Metazoa; phylum Chordata; class Aves; order Passeriformes; family Icteridae; genus Molothrus; species Molothrus ater. The sequence continues at coordinate 17,130,438 of NC_050487.2, read as the reverse complement.
CCACGTGCGCCTTCCGGTCCGGGCCGGCGCGCCGCACTAAGCGCTCCGGGCGGAAACAGAGAGCGGAATGGCGGCGGGGCGGGGGGCGGCGGCGCTGCGGCGGGCATGGCGGGAGCGGCGGGAGGCGCTGCTGGAGCCCCGCTACACCCCGCTGGTGGCCGCCTGCCTCTGCCTGGCCGAGGGCGGCGTCAACCTCTGGGTCATCCGCAGGGTCCCCTGTGAGTGCCGGGGCCCGGCCCGGCCTGGCGCTGCCTGGGGCTGCCACCGGGGATGGCGGGGCCGGTCCAGGGCGGTGCGGGGCGGAGCGGGGATGCCGCGGGCACGGGGACAGCCCTGCCGCGGCCCCTCGGGTGACAGCAACCCCGGGCAGGGGGATAGGGCCGCGCCTGGAGGGGGCCAGGGAGGGACGCGGGGCTGGGCCGGGGGTCCTGGATGTGGCGGCTCGGGAGAGCCCGTGCTGACAGCATGGCAGCGAGGCACAGGATCAGGCTGGCGGGTGTGGAGCTGGGTCAGCCCCCGCAGTGCCCCCGAGCCCCGCTGACCCCGCCGTCCCGCAGACACCGAGATCGACTGGAAGGCCTACATGCAGGAGGTGGAGGGGTTCGCCAACGGCACCCGCGACTACACCCAGCTGAAGGGTGACACCGGGCCACTGGTGTGAGTGACGGGGACACCCAGCTCTCCGTGACCGGCGGCTCCTGGAGGGGCCGCAAGGCCCGGCCCCTCACTCCCGTCTCCCCACAGCTACCCCGCCGGCTTCGTGTACATCTTCCTGGGGCTGTACTATGCCACGGGCCGCGGCTCCGACATCCGCCTGGCTCAGTACCTCTTCGCCGGGCTCTACCTCCTCAACCTGCTCCTCGTCTTCCGCATCTACTGCCGGACCAACAAGGTGCCCTGAGGCCAGGGCTCCTGAGCTCTCACCCCGGCGGAACGGATACGGGCTCAGGGCTGGGGTGTGGAGGAGCTCAGCAGCAGCAGGAGGGAGTCCAGGACAGGCTGCTGATGACCCTTCTGTGTTTCTGTCCCCTGCAAGGTCCCTCCGTACGTTTTCTTCTTCATGTGCTGTGCCTCATACCGCATCCACTCCATCTTTGTGCTGCGGCTCTTCAATGACCCTGTGGCCATGGCCATCCTCTTCCTCGCCATCAATCTCTTCCTGGAGGAGCGCTGGTCCTGGGGCTGCCTCTTTTTCAGGTGAGGGGCTGGGAGCTGCTCTCCACGGCTGCTGGGTATGTGAGCCAGCTCAGCCCCAGCAGGAGGCTGCGCTTGGCTCAGGGGCTGCCGGGGCTCCGTGTGGGGTCCGCAGTGGTAATGCAGCTTCCTGCTCAGCCTGGCTGTGTCCGTGAAGATGAACATTCTGCTCTTCGCCCCTGGACTCCTCTTTCTCCTCCTGCAGCGGTTTGGTCTCCTGGGCTGTATCCCCAAGCTCTGCATCTGTGCCCTGCTCCAGGTGGGTCCCTGTTTGCACCGGCTGCAGCAGCAGGGAATAGGGGGCTGCCTTGCCAGGCTGCAGAGCCGTGGGTGCAGACAGTGGTACCAGCACCTGTGGCCTCTCACAGCAAGCTGGGTGTTGATAAATAATCTAACTCACTTGACTTTCATCTTGGGCTGACTGTCCCTGTCACCACACGTGGAACTGGGCTTCTCAGGAGGTAGCTGGGGTAACAGCAACCTGGTGTAGAGCTCTGTGATGGTGCTGGTGTCCCTGCAGGTGGTTCTGGGCCTGCCCTTCCTGCTGGTGAACCCTGTGGGGTACCTGACCCGCTCCTTTGACCTGGGCCGCCAGTTCCAGTTTAAATGGACGGTGAACTGGCGCTTCCTCCCAGAAGAGGTTTTCCAGAATCGAGTCTTCCATGCTGCTCTGCTCCTGGCTCACCTGGCAGGCCTGGGGCTCTTTGCACTGCACCGGTGGCACAGGTGAGCCCTGCAGGATACAGATCCTTGACTCCCCTGCCCCTGCAGTGCTGCAGTCCTGGGATTCCAGGTGTGAGTTGGAGAGCAGTTACTGTTCTGTTTTGGGGAATGTACAGCCCAGGCATTGTGGCTCACAGGGGAACATTGGGGTGGGAGAGACTTTCAGCATCTGAGATCAATGTTTGTTCTTCCCTCTCAGTTCCAAAGAGAGCATCCTGACTCTGTTGAAGGATCCTGCCAAAAGGAAACCCGCATCCCCTCGCTTGACTGTCAACAATATCCTTTGGCAGGGTGGGCAGCAAGGAGAGAGGGAGAAAGAGAGGGAGAAGGCAGGCAGGGAGAAACCTGGTTGGGTCCCAGGCCATGCAGTGCTGTTGTACCAGCCTGCCCTGGGGAAAGGAGCTGTGTTGGGGAGCTCTTGTGGGACCACACCTCCAGCCTCCTGTGTTTGCCCCCTTAATGCCAGTGCATGGATTGTCTTCATCCTCTTCTCCTCCAACTTCCTGGGTGTCTGCTGCAGCCGCTCCCTGCACTACCAGTTCTACGTCTGGTATTTCCACACTCTGCCCTACTTACTCTGGTGCACCCCGACCACCAAGCTGGCCCACATGCCCAAGTACGTGCTGGCAGGGAGGGGAGCACCCATCTGCTGGGGCTCTGGGAGTGAGGATGGCTGGTGTGTCCCCCATGCTGACCCCCAGCTTTCCCCCTGCACAGGGTGCTGCTGCTGGGCGTGATCGAGCTCTGCTGGAACACCTACCCCTCCACAGTCTGCAGCTCTCTCTCCCTGCACATCTGCCATGGACTCATCCTGCTCCAGCTCTGGTACGGCACAGCCCCCACGCCAGTGTCACATACCCCTCCACCGAGCAGGAAACCCACAGCCACGTCCAAGAAAGCCCAGTGAGAGTGGGGATGGCTGGCCAGTGGGAACTGGCCTCTGGAACTGCCCCATCTGCCTGCTCTTTTCCCACTTGACTCCCAGGCTACCCACAGCAAGCCCAAGAGGGCCATGAGCCCTGGAACTGTGCAAGGGGACAGGTGTGGGGATCCCCAAAAGGCAGGACTTCCGAATAAAGGGGGCTTTGTGTGCTCTTCCCCTAAATCTTGTCCTGTGATGATGTCAGAACAGCTGTCCCTGGACTTGCCCCACCTGAGGGAAGGTAGAGCATCTTCTAGCGCCATGAGCACTCTGGCTTCCCAGCTGTGGGAAAGGGGTGCCCAGGGCTAGGCAGCAGCCTCTGGGGTGAGGTTACAAGAGAGGAGCTGCAGAACTGCTTTGCCTCACAATTTCATTTGTTTTGATGGAGCCCAGGAGTCCCTCCAGTACAGCTTTTCCTATTCCCCTGCCTGCTCCCTCCCACCAGAGATGGCTGGGAAGGGGGTGACCCCCTCCTATGATTCTGGTGAGTCCTGGCATGGCCTGAAGGGAGCCAGCAGCTCTCTGCTGATAACAGAGACACCAGTGCAGGTGGCTTGGAGCCAGGTGTCTTTATTGGCCCCTTGGGCGGCCGTCAGACGTTGTTGGGGTTGTAGCACAGCATGTTCAGCTTGATGTTCTCGTCCCAGTGACGCAGCAGCAGGAACAAGTGCCTGGCTGCCCCTTTGAGGCAGCCCACGTCCACCCCCTCGGGCAGGCGCTGTGCCTGCAGCCACGCGTCCGCCTTGGCTGCCACCAGCTCCCACTCCTCAAAGAACCCGGCGCAGCGATGCTCCAGCCACGCCAAGGCCACCGCCGTGGCCCAGCTGGCACTCTCCAGCTCCTCTGGCCCCACGTCCTGACAGCTCACACCGGCCTCAGAGGGGGCAGCCGAGTGGGGCCCGGTGTCAGACTCCGAGCCGTGCCCGCTGTCCGCCTGCGCCCACACGGCCGCGCTGGGCACCTCGGAGCAAGTGCTGCGGGACGGGGGCGAGCTGGGCTGCGGGGCTGTGAGGGGCTCCTCGCCCTCCTCAGCCCCGGCTCCTGCCTCAGGGAGGCTCCTGGCCCCTGGGGACACGGGGCTGAGGCTGGCACGGTGGGAGGCGTAGGGGGAGGCGCGGCGCAGGCGTTCCAGGGGGATCTGCACCACTTCAGAGAAGCTCTCGGTGAGCTGGAACGGCCCCCGGGCTTGCTGCAGCTGCACCTGCAAGGAGGGGGCACAGACGAGTGGGGAGGGCAGGCAGGGGTGCAGACCCACCACAGCACCGACCACTGGGGGCTGCAGGAGTGTCCCTGGGGCACAGGGACAGTCTAATGGCCCCCAAAAAGCCAACCAAGATCCCTATGCAGGGCTGACACAGCATCTTCCACTGCTTGTGCTGCCAGGCATGACCTGGGTGGCCCAGCTGGCACCCAGCAGGGCAGGTCCCCCCGCTGGGATGGGGACAGGGGACAGGCAGCAGGTCCTTACCAGCGGGAGGTAGTCATGGCTGGCGTGGTTGCTGGAGTGCTCGCTCTCTGGGCTGAGGCACTGCGGGCGCAGCACCAGGCTGGGACCCCTGCGCCTGCTCAGGCTAAACCTGCAGGGTCACAGGCAAGATAACAGGATTGGGAGGAATTCCTGAAAGGCAGCTGGATACCAAACTGATGCAGGGAAGGGGCTGGAGTGCCAAACCCCCCCACTTATACTGCAGGAGCTGGCAGGGGACAGGGAATCAGTAGTTGTCCCCCTATCCCCACAACCTGCCGTTTTTTGGTCCCTTGCATCCCCCCATCCCACAGTGTCACCTGGAGCCTGCGATGCTCTCTGTGGATTTCTGGGAGCCCATGGAGGCGGTGGAGGGGCTGGATGGGGGCCCTGCAAGGGGGAGAGAGAGTTAACCACAGTGGGAAAATGATGCACCCAGAGGTGTGTCCTACTAACCAGTACCTGGGAGGGCAGCTCAGCCCACATGCCCAGGGTACTGAGGGCACAGTGGATGCTCCAGCTATGGCAGGGCATCAAGGGTAGCCCATCTCCCACCCTCATCCAGCCTGGACACACCGTTTGAGTAGTTCTGCTTTTCCCAGCCAAAGGTAGGGGAGGAGGTGCTGCCCGGGGACCTGGCGATCTCGTCTCGCCCTGCAAAAGAGCAAAATCTTGTGGGGTCCCAGGCTCCAGGGACCCTCACGGTTCACAGCTGCTCTCAGGGGCTGCTATGCTGTCCCCCTATGCCCCCCTCCCCAGTACAGCCAGATGCCTCTTTCCAGATATCCACAGCACCCCAGGCAGGACCAGCCCCTCACAGCCACCAGCTGAGGGTCTCGAGAGACCCCAGTGCAGATCCCCGGGGAGGATAAGTTGACATAAAGGTCTGAGTCAGTACCTGCAGTGCCAGGGGCCTCATCCTGCTCCTCTGCCTCCTGCTGCTGCCCCTGACCCGCTGAGGAGCTCCGGTGGTGCCAGTTCCCTGCCGCAGCAGCTCGTGTCCGGCTGGCTGAACCAGCTGCAAGGGAGGATGCCACCTCAGCCCTCTGTCCCCTTGCTGCCCCCTCTTTGTCCCACCAGGCCCTTGTCCGTACCTACGCCCCACACCTCGGGGGCTGCGGGCAGGGCTGTCTGCGTGGCACCGTCCACGGGCACCAGGCGGGTGTAGAGGGAAGGCACGTTGCAGGCTTTGCTGGTTTGCACGGCTTTCAGGCGGAACCGGCGGGCAAAACCTGCCCGGAGCAAGGCGGTTAGAGCGGGGGGGATGCCGGAGCCGCCCCGGGGAGCCGCACCAGCACCCACCCTGCTCCAGCTTGGCTTCCCGCTGCGCCACGCTCTCATTGTCCCGCACCACGGAGCGCGCTGCCAGGCGGTGCAGGGGCTTGTCCCAGGCTTTGGCCGCCCGCCGCGGCGGGTCCTCCCTGCCCGGCCCCTCCCGGGGCTGCAGCAGGGATTCCAGGGAAGCTGTCACTTCCCAGGACACGGGCGTGCCGGCTCGCAGCGCGTGGATCACCACCTGGCAGCGCAGGGGCATGCTGGCATCACCCAGGCTGGGCTGCCCCGCCTCGGGCGCTGGCGAGGCACTGAAGAGGTAGGAGGGCTCCACCAGCATGTCCCAGTCCAGGTGGGTGGGTGAGAGGAGGTTATCTGGGAACGGCAAAGGCTGGGCTCAGCAAGGCGGGGGCACCTGGCTTCACCCCACCGCCCTTGTCCCCAGAGCCGGCACACACTTGACTCCGCTGCACCGGGCTGCATTTGCCGTGGCTGGGGTCCCAGCTCATCCAGCTGCCCCTCCAGGGACAGGTTCCTCTTCTGAGACACCTTTTCCAGGGCCTGGCAGAGCCGATGGGTATCCAGCTCCCCGTGTGGCGTGGAGAAGCTGCGCCCAGCCAGGGCAGCACGTGCCAGCACCTTCTTCTGCCGCGCCAGCTCCTCTGTGCTCAGGGCCACTGTCACCTGCAGTGGGGACAAGGCTGTTGGCAAGGCCAGCACCGAACTCAGATTGCCCTGAGCTGCAATGTGCACCTGCACCTCTCCTGCTGCTGGCTGGAGCCTCAGCTGTCATCAGTGCTCTGCAGGCTGGCACCAGCTGCTTCCAGGGATGCTGCCCTGGCACCGCAGACATGGGAAGCACCCACACAGGAGTTTGCAAACATCCCTGGGGAGTGACTCAGGCTGATGCTGGAGTTGCCAGGGATTTATGTGTGTGCAGAAGTGAGGTTAGCTAGAATACTCAGCTAGATGGTGTTACAAAGGGATGCATTCCCCAGTGCAGAGTGGTGTCCCTGCATTGAGATGCTTCCCCTAAAAGCCATGTCAGGGCAGTGGCACCCATGCCACCTCTCGCCTCGGCAGCAGGGAGTTGGGAGGATCATTTACTCTGCAGGGAAATCACTTACGCTTGACATTTCAGCAGCAAAGGGCACCAGCTGTGCTGCTGTGTGACAGGAGTGGGTTACCTAAGCCGTGCCACTGGGAAGGAGCGTGTCCTGGTGCTGGGTGACAGCTGGCCTCACCAAGCCTTGGGGCCATCGTCACTGGGGCAGCTGCCTTTCCCCACCCCAGCGACCCAGCTGGGTTTTACACCCAGGTATGAAGCAGCAGGGATGTGGCCCATCGCTAATGAAGCGTCTGGAGTGTTGGCTGAGGGCTGAAGGAGCCAGGCTGAAGCCCAGCCACTCAGTCTTGTCTTTCTGGCTCAACAGATTTGTTACGTGATGCCAGCCCAGCTATTTTCATTTGGTCTCTGCAGCTTTAAGGCGTCACTGAGCTGGCTCAGGGGTCTGTTAGACACTCAGCTGACTGCTGCCTAGGGACACTAAGGAACCAGCTGCTTGGTCCCCAGCTGTCCCACTTCAGTAGGGCAAAACCACCCAGGAACATCCTCATGGCATCCATTGCTGATCCTTGCTTAAAATTCAGGCTAGAGCTCTGTTTCCCCGCCCAGTGGGCAGATGCCTGGGCACAACAGGGCAGCAAGGTCCCAGCCAAGCCATGAACAACCCCCACACCATGAGCCCCTGCACCCCCTTGGCATCCTTACCTTGGTGCCAGCTGGGGCAGAGGGCAGCGGGGCAGATTTGGTGGAGGACTCGCAGAGGGACAGGCTCTTCTGGCCCTGCTGGGAGGTGACATCAGCACCAGGGCCTGAGGAGCCACCCTCGGGGGCCACATCCCGGGAACCAGTGGACTCGCTGCTGGTGGAGCTGCGGGAGAGCAGCCCCTGGCTGCGGTCAGTGCTGACAGAGCAGTGTGTCAGGACATATTGCTCCTGGATGTAGGAGGGCTGGTAGATCCGCTTCCAGATGTCTCCCCCAGAAACAGGATCAATACCTGCCCGGTGAGCACACGCCCTGTTAGCCCATGGCTCCCACGACTGCCCCCTGCCCCAGCTCTGGACCCCACTCACTCCGCTCTGACACCTCTGTACTTCCAGAAAAAACATCCAGGGAGGCATCCCCAGTTCCTGGCTGGCTCTGGGGTGGCTGGCGGCTCTCCCCAGGACTGGGCACTTCCTGCTGGGAGAGAAAGGCTGAGCCCCGGGAGCTCTGGTGAGCCCCATCCTGGCCCTAGGAGAGAGAGGACAGCACCATCAGCCCCCAGCTGGGGAGCAGCCGGTGACACAGGGACCAGGCCACCCTACCCAGGCCGTGCCAGCCGTACCAGCGGGCGCCTGTCCCCAAAGCGGGCGATGCTGTAGAGGACACAGTAGCTGATGAGGCGGTCCCCAGGGTACAGGGCCGGGAGCTCGGTGGGCGAGAGCAGAGCCTCCATGCTGTCGGGGACGTACCAGTCGATGGTGATGTCGCTGATGGCCGGCTCGATCGCCTTCTTCAGGGACTTGATCAGCTGCAGGGGGAGTGCAGACAGTGTCACACATGGCAGTGTCCCCAGTGCCCCCCTGCCCTGCCTGGGTCTTACCTTGGGCTGCAGCCTCTCAGATGGACTCAGAAATTCAGCACGGCCCCGGCTCACCTTGGCCATGGCCTTCAGCAGCCGCCGGCACACCCGCGGGCCCATGCCAAAGCTGAAGCACCTGCAGGAGAGCCAGGGGATGGAAAACCTTGGCTGGGCTGGGCTGGGGGCTGGCAAACCCAGTGATGAGCCCTTTAGCAGGGATGGGCAGGGGGATCTGACAGCCAGAGTGCTGTCCTGGTTCTGTGCTGGGCTGGGGCACCCCAGGAAGAGCCGGGGCGATGGGCTGAGGGGTGCAATGGGTGAAGGACACCCTTGGGTCGGGCTCAGGTAAGATTTGAGGCTGCACAAGGAGAAATCAGTGGGAACAGCGCGGGGGATTTGGGGAACATGGAGTCCTGCCGCAGTGCCGGTGCTGTACCTGACGGTGCTGGCCTGCCTGCGCACCAGCCGGAGGATCCTGCTGGCACTGCCCGCTACTGCACCGGTGAAGAGGAACAGCTGGCGAGGGTAGCCGTGGTGGAGGGGCTGTGTCAGCGCCCAGCCCAGGGCTGCCAGCAGGTTGGTGCCACCAGGGTCTGCCCGCAGCCCGCCCAGGTGCTCGCAGGCACGGCGCAACGTCTCCTGTCAGCACAAAGAGCCGGCCTTGCAGCCACCCCCTGGCTCACCAGCCCCCAGCCCAAGTCAAGGAGCTGGGAGAAGGACAAAGAGGGGTTGGTGGTTCCCCAGGATTTGCCTGTGGCACTCACGTTGCTGCAGAGGCGACTGGATGGGAAGAGTGGCTTGATGTCAGCGCCGAAGCTGGCGAGGTTGAGCAGTGTTCCTGACGGGAGGCTCTTCAGGGCCACCAGCAAAGCCTTCTGAGGTGACAGAAGGGACCAGGGACAGCTGCTAAGGGCTGGCCACCCAGGGAGCACCCCCAGACCCATGGCCGTGCCTCACCTTGACCTTGTCAAGGTCAGGGCCACTGATGGAGTCGCTGCGGTCGATGAGGAAGAGGATCTCGCGGGTGACGCTCTGCAGGGCCCCGGGGACAGCCTCCACAGCCGGGCAGAAGTTCAGCATCAGCACGGGGTTGGGGAAGATGTCCTTGTGGAAACGCTTCTGCACGAAAGCCACCTGCGAGCCAGGCAGGTCAGAGCCTTCTCACACCCTCCGGACCACAGCAAGGTCTGCCTCACCCACGCCCCACCACCTCCCCTTTCCCCCTGTGGCTGGGGCAGCAGGGGCTGTGCCCTGTCACCTGTCTCTCGCCACTGCTGTCCTTCCTGGCAATCCGCACGTAATCCCGGCGGCTCCGGATGTGCGCCTCGTACTCGGGGTACGTCATGGTGCCATCCTCAATTACCAGGTGTGGGCTGTGGGGCTCTGGGGGGCACAGGAGAGTTTTGAGTTACCCTGGGCTGCTCCGGATGTTTCTGGGGTGATGCCTCAAACCCTCCAAGGGCATCATCTCCCTCACCACAAGGGTAGAGGATGATCTCCAGGTCCCTGTCGTAGCGGTGGGGCTCGGCTAGGGTGACACAGGTGGTGGTGGCAGAATTGGCCCAAGGGTCAGCATCAGCTCTCAGGGCATGTGATGGGCTCTCCAGCCCTGCAAAGAAAGGAAGGCAGCAGGTAAGTCCCCCACAAACACCCTCCTCAGCCCCTCCACCCACCAGGTCCCACAGCAGTGGCTTGCTCCTGACAGAGTTAATGGGATTGACTGGGCCAGCAGCAAGGAGCACATCCCCACCAACCAACCATCTTCCCCTCCTCACCCACCCTCCCCCCAGTGCATCACATCACCCCAGGGAAGGAGGCTGCTGACCCAGAGCTGCCCAAAGGCACAGGCAGGGTGATTTTGAGGGGTCCCAGCCCCAGGGATGGAAAGGAAAAAGGGATTTTTCACCTGGAGGGAGTGCAAGAGGGTGCCCAGGAACAGGCCCTCACATCCTCCTAGAAGGGAGGGACCAGGGAACATCACCCACATTTTAAGGAGTTTTACACAACCAACTGAAAACACCCAAGCCACACCCCTACCTGCCAGCAAGCAGGGGCCCTTCACCAGCAGCTCGAAGGTGAACTCGTAAGGAAAAGGGTTGTAGGTTTGTCCCCGAAAGACATCCACGCTGTCCACAGGCACCATAGTGGGTGGCTGGCTCCGGGCACCTGGCCCCCCAAAACAGCTTGTGGGGCTGCAAGGGGAGAGGGGGTGATGGCTCCTGCCCCCCGACCTGCTCGCCCAGCATTGGCATCGCCCCCCTGGGATGGCAGAGACTGAGGAAGCCATGAAAATCACCATAGGGCCAACCTGTCGTCACACAAGCTTGCCGGCTCGCTCTCGGGGTCGGCGGGGACGTGGGGTGTGAGGATGGGGGGCAGGAGGAGGCGCAGGGCCCCGTCTGGCAGCGTGGGCAGCTCCTGCACTGTGTTCAGGGTGACAGCCAGGCTCTCCGATGGGCACAGCGTGCCGGTGACAATGATGAAGGTGGAGCGCTCCACGTCCTCATCCAAGACAAGGTGGCCTGGGCAGGAGAGGGAGGAGGGATGGGGGGAGATCAGTGAGGCATGTGGGGTTCTGGAGGAGGTCATTAGTGGCCCTAATCGTTCCCAGAGGTGACAGCAGAGCACAAGTGCCACGAAGGCTGTGCACATGGTGGCAGAGCCCCAGAAGAGGTGGAGGGAGGGGAAAGAAGACGTGGAGATCTCCAGCCCCAGAGACCCCCCCAGGCACTGGGGTGGCCTGGCAGGGGCTCTCAGCCCCTCATATTCCCCCACACTCCCCCCCTGCCCGTTCTGAGCCACCAGGCCAGGAGCACCCACGAGCAGCAGCCGTGCCAGGGCACCTACCGCTGTTGCAGCGGCGCGGGCGGCCGGGGCTGGGGCTGCACTGCAGGCAGCACTCCTGCACCCGCTGCCGGCTCTGCAGCTGGAACGTCACCCGCCGGCTGCCCGCCGCTGCCTCAAAGCCAGCCACCACCTCCGACTCCTCCAGCGGGTAGATGAAGATGCCTGCAGGCAGAGGAGAGCCCCGAGGCAGAGGCCGGCATGGCTGTGGCACGAACAGCCCATGGGAGCCCCTGTCTGACTCACAGCACGTGAGTGAGACACAGGAGCGACCCAGAGCGAGGATGGAACCCTCCTCTTCCTCTGTTTGCTCAGTCTCACTCTCCTCCTGCCCACAGTGCGTGACAGTGGCCCCACCTCTGCTGGCCTCCGTCTTTGCTCCCCAGGCTGAGCAAGGTTTGGGGGTCAGGACACAGATGGGCTGCAGACAGAATGCCCACCAGCATGGGGTTTTCAGGGGGCCCTGCAGTCCCTGCCACACCTGAGAGCCCTCCCTTACCTTCCACGGGCTCCTTGTGGGGGTTGGTGTACAGGAGGTGAGCAGTGATGCTCAGGGAGTATCCGTTGGCACAAGCCTTCACCGTGGAGCTCTTCAGGGGCAGAGCCTCCCAGGACAAGAGGGCGTAGAGGCCTGGCATGGTCCCTCAGTGGGCAGCTGTGAGCAGAGGGAAGGCAGGGACTGGATGCCCAAGGATGGGGTCTGCTGGAAGGGGCTTCTGCCCACAAGCCATTTACATCTGACCAGCCTGAGAGAGGGAGCAGGTCTCCAGGCCTCCCACATGCCAGGCTGCTCTTCAGCATGCACAGAACACATGGACCTGGATCCACGTCTCTCCTTGGACCCCAGCCCACCTGCAAACCAGGTCTGGAGCCACAGGAGCCCACAGAGAGAGCAACAAAACTCCTGTGGGCAGTGGTTCCATGCAAGCCCCAAGCCCTGGCAGACCAACAGGGACTCCTGGACAGAATGGATAATGGCCAACCACATGCAGCCCATCTCTCAGCCACCCCAGAGCAGCTCCAGAGCCTCTCCAGGCCATCTCCTGCACTGGAGCGTCTGCTGCTCCCATCTCCATTCGTCCACAGAGGTTACCAGGGTAATTTGTTAAAAAAAAAAGCCAACCAGAAGGGTGAGAAGCCCACAGTGTAACTAGGACAAAGCAGCCAGCAGTGTTTGCTGGGGGTTTAATAATTAACAACAAGGTCAGTGCTGCATGGAAGAACAGCACAGAGGGAATGCACTGCAGGGTGGAGCCCGACAAGTGGATGATCATCACCTTCTTTGCCCAGAAATGGATGTGTCTAGGCTCCCACCTCTTGGCAGGAAGAGAGGTGGCTGGAGATGCCTTTCAGCCATGGCACCAACCCACTCCACACCTCTCTTTCCCTTGGGAAAAACACCCAGGAGCAGCATCACAAACAATTGTCTGGAGTCAAAGCATCTCTCCAACATCAACCCATCCTGTGCCATCAAGTATTTGTGTAAAATATTCCTGTCAGCCTTAGCCCTGGCTGTGTGGATCTGTGGACAGTGTGCATGGGGTCTGCTCCACATGTGGGTCTGCACCTCTGCTCTGCCCCAAGCACCTGTGACCCAGTGAGGCCCCTGCCCCACGCCATGTGCTGGTGCTGCAGCACACAATGTGCCCAGGGCAAGGACAAAGCCAGGTACAACCGAGCCATCTGTTCAGTGCCCCCACACCAGTGGCCTTCATCCTGGGAACAGCTCGTAAGAGCTTTGGCAATGGGAGGCTCGGGGTGCCCTCGGTGTGGGGTCACAGAGTGCCTCTCACAGAGCATCCTTGAAAGTGGAGCAGGGCTACATCCTTGGAGGCAGCACCAGGACCAAACTCTCAGCTGCACAAAAGAGGGAGCCTTGGAGAAGTGCAAAAGTGCATTAGCAACGTGGCTGCATCCCAGGAAAATCAGTCCATTACCACCAGAGGAGAGCCATTTACCTGCTCAGCTGGCATTGCAAGGTTATGCTGGCAGATCCTGGCCACCCAACCCACCCCATTACCACCAGCCCTCCACCCTCTGTGCAGGATGCTGCACGCACTGCTGCACCCCCCAAACTGTGCTCCCAGCACACGAGGTGGCACAGGGTCCCTGCACAGCCTGCTGCTCCTCCTCACTGGCAGTTCCACAGCTGGGCACATCAACAGCTGGTTCCTGCCCTGACACAGCACCCAGATGGGATCTGGAGACCAGGGTGCCTCCAACCCAGCCACACTGAGCATTAAAGATGTATTTCTGCCCAGAGCTGTTTAATTTGTTCCCAAGGCAGCCAGTTTGATGCTCAGCAACGTGCCGGTGTTTGCCGTGCCGCCTGCCGGCCGGGTCACTGCCGTGTTTACCAGGCACTGCTGGAGAGGCCGTCCTGGCTGGGTGTTATCACTGCTCTTTACATTCACCTCACAGGGTAAACAGGCCCCATCTGGCCCTGCCACTCTTTGTGCTGGCTGCTCTGTGCCCCGTGCTAATGAATAAAACCAGACCTGGTGGTCCTCACCCCAGCCTCTTCATCCTCTTTTCCTGGGGCAGCAACTTGTCCCCAGAGTTCAATGTGGCATCACCAACAGGTCCCCAGCCCTCTCCCCATGCCCAGCATTATTTCCAGTACCTTCACAGCCTTCTCTCCTTCCTTCCCTCCACCTACTGCCTGCAGGAGCTGGTTTAACCAGCAACACCCCCAGTATAAAAGGGCTACAGCAGGCTGGGGGTAGCTCTGTGCTGGCAGCTAAAAACTGTCTGTGAAGGCAAGACAGAGCTGACCCTTCCCTGGGTCAGAATAAATCAATGTTTCTCGTCTCGCCTGTGGGCAGACTGAGTTTTCCAGCCAGGCTGGAAAGGGAGGCAGGTGTCTGAGCCCAGCAGACCCTCCTCAGCTGCCTGGGGAGTTGCCAGAGTTTCACCTGCTGCAGCAACAGCCGCCCAAGCTGGGGCTCAGCATGGTCCAGGGGAAGGAAGAGGCCAAACCCGACACAGGCAAACCCAGCGGAAATTTCCATTGGTGACAGACACACAGGCAGGTTCAATGTAAAGGATGGAAGGAGAGGAGCCCAACCTCTTCAAGAGTGCCGGGAGTGAGGAGCCATTGCTGCCCCTGCTGCTCAACTGCATTACCCCAGCTTCCCTGGCCTTCCCTCCCTGTGAGACATCCCAAGGGGCACAAAGGCAGGAGAGCAGGATCCATCCCAACTCCTGGAGCATGGAGAAGGCCATGGAGCCAGGAGGTGATGGTGCTGTTGCCCTATGCCTATTGGACACACCACTTTGCAGAGCCCAAAGAAGAGTGAAGGGGAAAGGAACTGCTGGATGGGGCAAAGGACTCTCCAGCCCGTGGTGCCTCCTGCTTTGTCTGCTGGGGAGTGGGAACAGAGAGCAGAGCCCACTGCACACGCGCGTGCAAGCTGGCACTCACACCCTGACTCCGATAACACATCCAGGACCGCCACCCCCAGGACCTGAGCTGCTGCTCTCACCCCCCCAGAGCCACTAAACCCCTGAAAAACCCATCCTTGTGTCAGGGAACAGGAGCTACTTGTCCTCAATGCACCTTAACACAGGCATCCCCCAAAAGAAAAGTCTCAGCCCCATGGGTTTCCCCTGACAAGGGCAAATCCTGGCAGGGCAGCCCCACGGGAGGGTCCCAGTGTCCCCCACCACGGGACAGATGTGGCCTGGCCCAGGGACTGGTTGCTGATAACCTGGAGCGTGTTCCCAGCAGTTGCTGGAGCCAGCCCTGTCTGGTCCCTGCCGGATGGTGATTTCAGCACTTTTGTGGCCCTGCTGTCTCATCTCCACCTCTCACCCCTCCCCTGACCCAGAGCTGCCCTGGCAGCGGATGCACAACCCGGGGACGCCGAGGAATTGCGGGACACCCTCGGGGTCCCAAGCCACCGTGGTCCCTGCCCTGCCTGCCCCTGGCCCTGCTCCTTACCTGGAGGAGGAGGATGAGGATGACACAGAGGCTGCAGGCTCCTTTCAGCACCCGCTGGGTCCCTGCCTCCTGCAGAGCCCCCTTCCCTGGGGATGGGTTTCCCTGTCCCTCCGTCAGGGTGGCTGCGGTACCCGGGGGATGAGCGGTCCCTCCCCGCCTCTCCCTGCTGCAGGCTCCCTCTCTGGCACTGGCTCCTTCACCGCCCTCGCTCCATCCCTCACTCCCTGTGCCAGCAGCAGAGCTGCTCCAAGCCCAGCCTCATTAAAGAGACACACTCCCTATACCGGCACCCCGGGGGGGTGGGGGGATGCTCTCACAGGGAATACTGGCGGTCTCAGGGGACAGACAACAGCCTCAGACAGTGACAGGCACCAGTCAAGAGCACAGTCCATGGCTGTGGGCTGCTCTGTACCCACAGAATAGCAGTGTCCAGGCAAACTGGGGTACTGGTGAGACCCCTGGTGATGCTGCAGCAAGAAAAACCAGGGGGTTTGTGTGACTGGGACATGTAACCACGCCCTGTGTGCCCCCCAACAGATCATGAGCCAAAATAGCCCCCATCAACCAGCTGAACTCTCCAGTACAAATCACATTGGCCACAAGTGTCACAACCAGCTTCACTAGGAAATGTCTCAGCTGCCCTGAGGCCATAACAAAATGACTGGGAGCAGGTAGATGCTCAATATCCACCCCAAACCCAGATGCCCTGGGGTACCACTGGGCTTTCCTCATCAGCCTCCATGTGCTGCAGTGAAATCACAGCCCTGAGGAGCAGGAACGAGGGGGGATTCAGGGACAGCGCAGCTTTTGGGACACAAGTGTGACAACAAGCCCCCCTGGGGAAGGTGCAGGCAGTCAGGAAATCCCAGCAAAGTCAGGACATGTCTGCTGGCAGGGAGATCTCACAGCCCGGGGCACACTGGGAATCCCTCAGCCACTGACAGCCCCACGTTCCCAAGCAGGACCAGAGAAATCCATCAGATTTGGGCTAATCCCTGCCCTGCCTTTCCCAGGCAGCTCCCTGTGCTATAGATAGGACTGTGCTGCTGCAGCTCTTTTTATAGAGACACAGAGAGGAGTCCCCCCCACCCACCTCCGGCACGGCAGAACCCACCGCGACAGCCACACCGAACCTGGAGCCAGTCCAGGCACAAACTGGGGCAGAAAATCCAGCAGCACCACAAGGGGAGCAGTCCCCAGTCCTCAGCAGGTATTTTTAGATCTCACCTCTGAGCTGACCCATATGCCACTGCAGCTGCAGCTCCTTGACACGGGTTTCACAGGTGACAGCAGGAACAAGGCACGGAAATCTCGGAAATCTCGCTGGAAGATGCCCCAGGCTGCACACGGTGGCATGAGACGCATTCCTCCTTCCTGACCCCTCACCCGGAGCGTTAGCCAACAATTATCTGGCCAAGAGGCACTCTGTGCATCCCTAGGGCCCTTGCTAGAGCACTCTGAGCCATTCCCTCCCCCATGTGAGATGCCCCGTGGCACATCACTTCCCCTCCCAGTGCAGAGAGGAGAGCTGAAGTGTGCAGCTGCTCCCATTCCCTCTGCTTTACGACCACAGGAGAAGGATGCTAATCCATGTGTTATCCCCCCGTGACAGCCACCAGCTCTGGGAGCTGCTGGAGGCCCCACACACACCGCAACACATCCTCACAGCCTGCAATGTGCATGGGACTCCCACTCCCATCATCACAGCAAGCGCCACAGCCACTCCAGCCCCAGAAAAAAACCCACAAGCTTTGATTTTTCTCTGAGATATCATTTCTAGGCCAAGCTGAGGTGAAAAAAGCATCCAAATGCGAGCACTGGTTCAGTGCCACCAGCCGGGGTGCTGGAGCTTGGCCAGCCCCCAGCGTCAGAGGTCGGCCCCGGTGTGACAGCAGGTGAGTGACAATGGCCTGAGCAACACTGGGGACACAGCTGGGTCTGTCTCCCCAGCGTGTGGGCAGCTTCAGCAGGAGACTCAGAAGGGCTCCATCCCAATCTGCTCCCAGCAGCATCAGGCATTTGTGTCCCTGCTCGGCACTGTCGCAGCTTCCCGACAGCAGCTCATCACAGACACAATCAGACCTGGAGAGTTTGGCATTGCTCTTCAGCAGAGTGCTGAGCTAATATATGTCAAACTCTGCAAACAGAGACCCAGCTCAGCCCAATGGCTCCATTCAGCTCCTTCACACCCCAGCAACACCTCACCAGCAGCTGCAGCACAACCCAAGGGTTTTACCCAATCAGGATCTGGTTGTTTATCCTCAAATCACCTCTCCCTGGAGCCGAATTATCAGCCATTGATAGGGCTTGATGGAGGGGGCACAGACCACAGAGATTTTACAGATGCTCTCAGGTCCTGAGTAGCTGACAAACCCCGTGAATTTAGTGTGAGTTGAGTTATTTTGGGAAATAACCCAAAACCCAGGCTGGCAGGAGCTGTGCTCAATGCAGCTGCAACTCGTCAGGCCTTGCTGAAGATGGCACAGGCTTGCCTGCAGGGAGAGGGGCAGGGGCATCCTGTTTAGCTGCTCCATAATAAACAAGAACTAAACCAAATCCTGGGGATGAGCAGCCATGGAGGAGGAAGGTGCCAGTGGTGTTTCTGGTCAAAATCAGGCACACTTTGGCTTAACCTAGGTAATACTGGTTTGCCCTGCTGTGGGGAGTTACAGAGGGCCTGGAGGGAGGAAATGAAAGGACACATCAGCAGAGCTAGAGATGGCTGCTGGAGACATCTGGGATCCTTGGGGAGAGGGGCTGGGAATGCTGTCAGCACTTCAGCCTGCCTAAGCGAAATCTTCCCAGCATGCTGGCAGAGGTAGATGGGGGGACTGGAAGCCCCTGTGGGGCTGGCTCTGACACAGACCCAGGCCAAACCGGCGGCTGCTGGATTTGCTTTCGGCAGCCGAAAACAACAGGGGCTCCCAGCCGTGGGGCGGGCCCAGGGGGATCGAGCTCTCGGCAGCCTCCCCGCCGGGGCTCGCTCGGCGGCGCCAGCCTCTCCAGAGAAACCGAAACTGCCGGGATTTGAGGAACCCGAAACTCGCGTGCCGTGACGCCTCTCTCTGCTTCCCGCACGGGGCCGAGCCCTCGACGAGCTTCGGGGTGGGGCTGTGCCGTCCCTGCGCCCGGCCCTGCTCACAGCAGCACAGCGGGCGCTCCAGGTGGGGATCGCTCCAGGTGGGGATCGCTCCAGGTGGGGATCGCCGCTCCGGCTCCTGCCCTTCTCCCGAACGTCTGCTCGCGGTGGGACGTGGAGGATCAGACCAGCTTGGGCCACCGGGGCGGGGTCGCGTCAGGTCAGCCTGTCCCTTCACAGTGGAGCTCGGGAGGCTCAGCCCTCTGCCCACGGGCGGGGATGGGCTACGCGAGGGCCGGGCTCGGACCCGTACCCACGGACGAGGCTGCGGAGTTTGTCCCCAGCCCAGCATAAAATGTCCGGGGGTGCCGGGGAGCGTGATGCGGAGGAAGGCAGGGGGATGTCGGGCCGGAACGGAGCGGGCATGCCCGGACACATCCAGCGGCGCCAATGCCCGAGCGGCTGCTTCCCTCTAGCGGGGACCGGGGGCTTGACCGACGGCTGCTCCCGGCCCGGCCCGGCCCGGCCCGGCCCCGCACCGCCCTCCCTCCCGCAGCCTCGGGCCGCCGCCCCTGCGGCACGTGGGGAAGGCGGGACGCGCTTCCGGAGCGGCGGCGGCGGCGGAGCGGTGAGAGCGGCGGCAGCGGGCGGGGAGCTCCGCACCGCGGTCCCGGAGCGCGCCCGGACTCCCCGGGGTGGTGCTGGGGGTTCCCGGCACCCCGCTGGCCGAGCGGATGGGCCCGCGGGGAACGCGCCTGGTCCCCGGGCAGAAGCGGCTCCTGCGGCACCGCTCCCGGCGGGGATGGCTCCGCTGTGCCCCCGCCCTATCCTCGGGGCGGCCCGGGCTGGGATGCGGGAAGGAGGGTGAGAACAAGCACCCCAGCTGGGCCTGCTGCCATTCCACCGAGACACGTGAGCCGAGGGAAGGTGTGGGAGTAGCAGTTCTGGCAGGGACACGGTGTGCCCTGGAGCAGGCGCAGGGAGGGCTAAGGAAAGGGAAATAAGTGTTGTGAAGATCTGCATTAAACTTTATTTCATGTCCACAGTACAAGATCCTCTGACTTGTAGCAATGGGGAGACCCAGGAAGGAGTCTGCCGGCACATCATCCCCCCGACCGGCCACAACCGCCTCCAAAACTGCTCCCGCTGCACCCCCACCTTCCACTTCAGCCACCCGGGCCAAGGCCACAGCTGCAGGGAGCCAGTCCCGAAGCACTTCGGCTGCCAAGGCTGCCACCCCCACGCAGGGCCGGGGGACAAAGGCAGACTCTGCTCAGCCAAGATCCACAGCATCCCGCGGAGCCCGAGGCGATGCTGGGGACAAGAGCAGAGCACCCAGCAGGAGTTCTACAGCCCAGAAGGCACCTGATGCCAAGGGAGCCACTGGTCCTGCCAGAACTGAGCTGTACCCACAGAAGAAGGCCTGTGACCAGTTCCTGCCCCCTGTAAGGAGCCAAGACATCCCAAGGGTGGAGAAGGAGACCCGGGGCCAGCGGGAGAACCCCAAGTGGTACGAGTGGCGGGAGAACCGCATCACCGCCTCCGTGGCCCCCAAAATTGCCAACAGCAGGTTTGCCAACAGCAAGACAGACGAGGTACCCAAGTCATACCTAAAAGAGGTGGTGGGCTCTGGCTCCAAGGTGCAGACCCCAGCCATGTCCTGGGGGATCCGCAATGAGAAGGTGGCTGTGGAGGCCTACAAGCAGAAGTTACAGAAGGGGGGCAAGCCAGTGCAAGTGGAGGACTGTGGCCTCTTCATCCACCCTGAGAAGAGTTGGCTTGCTGCCAGCCCGGATGGGATCATCAAGGATCCAGCCACAGGGAAGGACCTGGGGCTCCTGGAGGTGAAGTGTCCCTACAAGCATAGGAACAGGACGGTGCGTGAGGCCTGCAAGGACAAGGACTTCTGCCTGGAGGTGGATGGGGATTCCTATGTCCTGAAGAAGAATCATCCCTACTTCACCCAGGTCCAGTGCCAGCTGGGAACCACTGGCTTGCAGAGGGCTGACTTTGTGGTGCACACCAACAAGGAGACAGCTGTGGTCCCCGTGGAGTTTGACAGGGAGTTCTGGGGGAAGACAGTGCCCAAGCTGGAGAAGTTTTACACGGAGGCAGTGATTCCCCACCTGGAGCAGAAGGCAGGCAGCTCTGTGTGGGCCAAGGAGGAATAAACCACTGCCTGCCTACCTCGACTGGATACTTGTTTGGTTGCCTAACTCCAGCTTTGTTCCCTAGCATAGAAGTTATACCCAGGTTAGTTGCTGTTCCTGAACCGTTTATAGCCTTGGAACGGAAAAGTTGTACCAGCAGGACCCTGCTTGGTAAGGGTCCCCACAAACAGTGCCTTCTTGCTGCCCAAGGTCAGCACTCAGACCCCAGAGCCTTCTTGTCCTGTCACCCTCCCTGCATCTCCCACCTGTCCCAACAGCATGCCTGATGGAAGCTGACACATGTCTGGATCTGCAAATGAAACCAATGACATCTCTGTGTTGGAATTAGAGGCTTATTTTGTGGAGAAAACTGGAACCTTTCACACCTCAGTTGCTGTCAGGACTAATTTCTAACTGCACTCCAGAGTGGAGACAGAGACAAGGAAGGTTTGTCAGAGCCCAAGAGCAAAACTCTCCTTTTGAGCCAGTGATGTGCCTTAAGCATCAAAGGCACAAGGACACCCTTCCTCCCTGAGCCATTTGACCTGCTGCGTCTGTGGAATAACCCATGACATTCCCCATGAGATGGCAGCAGGCTCTGGAACATGATTCCTACTGAAGAGGTCGTCCCCCAGGCCATGCAACTCCTGAGAACCTACCCATGGAGCATCCCTGTAAACTGCAGTAGTGTGGGAGGTGGTCATTCCCAGATTAAACATAGATGCACTGGTCTGCTCGTTTCCTGTTGTTTGTGCAGCTTGGGATTTACCTGGGGGAGTAGCAGGGCTGAGAGGTGTCCCTACACTGGGTCCCCTCCCAGCCGCAGCAGAAGGGAAGCAGGGGAGCACTTGGGTCCCCAAGGAACATGAGAATCAAGGTCACTGACCTATGTCAAAGCCACCACTGTTATGGCAAAAGTATTTATTATATACATAAGACTCCAGTCACACTCCACAGGGCAAGGACCAGAATTTGCTATAATACAAAGTAACTATAATACAAAGTAACTATAATACAAAGTAACTATAATACAAATTAACTATAAAAACATAAAGCACTTTTGGGGCCCAGGCTTTCCACAGGAGGAGAGAGGCACAGGGACGAGCCTGGGGGCTGCTGTGTGACAGGGGGCTGCCCCACACCCTGCCCCCAGCTGTGGTCCCACAGTAACCAGATGTGCAAGTAGGAAAGAACCCAGTTAAGAATTATAGTCATGGGGACTGGCAGGTAGGGGCTGAGCTGAGTGTCACCAGGACAGGAGCGGGGCCTGCATCCCCCAGGGAAAGTGCAGAAGGCACATGGGCAGGGCTCTTTGGAGGGGCTGTGAGGAGGAGGTGGGATCCAACAGTTAGTGCATGTGGGGCCCCAGGAGATCACAAACACTAACACACCACCCACAGGGATGAGCATCTGGACCACCCTCCCATCCCCTGCACACTTCTGGGATAACCGAGCTCTGTGGCCGATCCGATCCTCGGGGAGAACACGCAGGGCAGCTTTCAGGGGCCAGAGGTGTGAGGGGGACAGTCCGGCCCTGTGTCCCAGCCCCTCCCCTGCCAGTGCATTGATTGTCTAAGTCTTCAGGTTAAAAGGGGACCCCCGGCCTCCCTGCTCTGCAGGAGCATCAGTCAACGAGGCGCTTGCGGGGCACTGTCCGGGCTCGGTTGGAGCGGCGAATCTCCTGCTTGGCATCGCGGCACCGCTGGCAGATGAAAATGTCAGGCACGTTGGATTTGCGGATCTTGGCACAGGAGAGGTGGATCCAGGTAGCGCATTCGTTACATTCGATCATGGGCCTCCCTGCGAAGGGCTTCATGCAGAAGCAAGTGATCAGATCCCAGGCATCATCATCTGCTCGGGGAGAGAGAGAGACATGGCTCAGATACCGCCTTACCAGCTGCAGGTCTGGCTGTGGCCACACCAGCCAGTTCTACTGCTGTTAAATGGGACAGCCCCCCACTCACCTTCTGCTTTGGTGTTAGGAACTTCTGCGAATTCAACTGCTAAAGTTGCAAAAGAGGGAAAAAGAAAAAAAACCCAAAATCAGATGAGTAAGGCAGCCCTACACCACACTTCAGACCTGTTTCAGGTCTGCATAGCTTGCTCTGCAGAACAGAGCTACCAAAGGCCTGGTCAGCTTCCTGCCCTCTGCTCCTCAGTCCCCCAGGTCCCAAAAGTATTCCTCTTACTGGGAAAAACTTGGGCTACAGACAGGCCCTCCCTGTGGCCAGCAAGGGTGGCTCCAGCTGAGGGAGGGACAATGTTTGGCACTGGCTGCAGCACAACAGGACCCTCTGCAGTCCCCCAGGCACTTACCACTGAACTGGGAGGTCTCTCTGCTTGTATCTTCCCCTGTGCTTTGGTCCAAGGTATTACAGGGACTAGGGCTTTTCCTCTCTCCAGAAAAGGAGTCATGCTCCTTAAGCTGAGGATCATCTGCTGGCTTCTCAGTTCCCTGTGCTCCGTACATCGAGTCCTTCTCCTCCATCACTGGCTCCTCCAGGAGGGAGTTGGGCTGGGGGTCCCCAGGTGGGTTGAGGGAAGGCTCCAATAGCTCCTCTTTCACAGGAGACAGCTGTCCTGCCAGTGCAGCCAGCTGCTTCACCCCATCCTGCTCTTCCCCAAAGTCCTTCCAAGCACTCAGCGGCACCCTCTTCTTCACCTCCTGCTCCAAAATGCGTTTCTTTGCTGGTGGCTTCTTCCGTTTGATTTGCTGGGGCCGGACGTTGTAGAAGGCGGTGGAAAAGGCAGGGCTGCTCATTAGCAGGCCACTGCCCACAGCGCCCCTGGCCACAGCATTCCTGCTCTTCCTACTGTCCATGGGGATGTGGCCATCAGAGGAGTGAGATGAGGTTGAGCTGTCGCTGTCCTGAGTGCTCCCCGTGCTGTTCTGGGGGCTCATGCTGCCTCCGTGGGTCCAGGGCACATACTAGTGGCAAGAGGGGAAGATGAAGGATTAGCAAGGAGACCAGAGCACAGATATTTGGGGTAAGGAGAGAACGACTCTCCAGCAGCATCTACCCAAACTCCAAGGCCAGACTGGTTGGGCCCTGAGCAACCTGATCTAGTGGGCAGCACCCCTGCCCATGGTAGGGGAGTTGAAACTAGATGATCTCTAAGGTCCCTTCCAACCCAAACCAATCCATGATTCTCAAAGATTAGAAGCTGAGTCTGCACACGGCAGGGAGAGCAGAAGAACCAGTGTCTTTGTAGAGGAACACTGTGCAAGCCCACTTACCTCTTCAGGGTAGGGGATGTAGCCTGCATAGGCCAGAACGAAGGTGCAGAACTGGTTGAAATCCTCCACAGTTCTTCGCCGTTTCTGAAGTGGCTGCAACGAACACCACGAGTGGATTAAATTCCCGGGACATCCCAACCAAGCCGATATCACAGCCGGCTCTGGCGGCAGCCCTGGACCACCGGGCAGTTTTACAAGCACAGAATATCGAGGTCACCCAAACACCCATCCTTCCCGTAACTCTTCCTCATCTGCCGAGGAAAATGCAGCCCTTCCCTTTAAACCCAGATCCCGGGCGGGGTGGCGGCGGGGCTGGGCGGGGGGGGAGGGAGGGCCGGACACACGCGACGACACCGTGACGACATGCCGGGACACCCGGAGCCGGGCGGCCGCTGGCGGAGCCTGAATCAGCGGCTCGGGGGCCCGGTGCCGGGATGTCCACCCACGGGCGGTGACTCCGGGACGGGGGACGCTCCCGGGGCAGCGCCCGGCGCGCTCGGGGCTCGGTCCCGCGGGGGGAGCGGTGGGAGGGCCGGGCGCCGCCGGCAGCACCAGCGCCCCACCGGGGCAGCCCCGCACCCCGCGGCCGATCAAGGGGGAGCCGGGGCCAGGCCGCGGCGCTCCCCCCGCGGCGGCGGCCGGGGATGGGAGGGGGTGTCGATGGCGGCCCCCCCCGCACCGCCCGTCCCCGCGCCGGGCACCTGATGGCTCCCAAGATGGCGCCGCGCTGCCGGTCCTGCCCCGGCCGACCGGCCGGGGGGGACCCCGCCCCCCAAACCGACACCCCCGCGCCCGCGGCAACCGCGCCGGCACGGGACCCCCCGCTCCCCCCGGACCGGCGCGGAGCACCCCCGCTCCCCTGCACACACACGGGCACCCCGGCACCCCGCAGCCCCAGCCCACCGGAGCACTCCGGGCCCCCTCATGGGGACCCCGAGTGCCGCCACCGCCCCCCCCGGGGCGGCATCCCCCGCCCGTGCTCACAGCCGCCCCCCGAGGGCTCCTCTCCCACGCACAGCCCCCGCGGGCACACACGGAGCCGCCCCCCCCGCGCACACACAGACACTCAGACACACACAGAGCCCCCCCAGCCCTCCACAGCAAGCTCCCCCCTCCAGCACCGCCACCCCCCCGCACACAGCGCTCCCCCACGAGGCCCTCCGCAACACACGACCCCCTCCCCAGCACACACAGACACACACGGAGGGACCCACAGCCCCCCCGCGCCACACGGCCACACCGAGGGGACCCCCCCGTACGGCCACACCGAGGGACCCCCCCGTACACACACACAGCACACAGAGGGCACCCCTGTCCCTACACACACACACAGAGTGAACCCCCCCGTACACACACACAGCCACGGAGAGCGGACCCGCCCGGACACACAGACACACAGGGGACACCCTCCCCCTTTCACACACACACTGAGGGGACCCCCCCAGCACACGCACACACAGAAGGGACTCCCCCCCCGCGCACACACGTAGGGGGGACCCCCCCGCACACACACAGCCACACGAGCCCACCCCCCTCCCGCACACACAGACGATCCCCCCCCGCTCCGGAGGGCACCCCCGATGCCCAGCTCGCAGCCGCCCCCCACCACCATCCGCTCCCCGCCGCCCCGCTCACCTCCTCGGGCGCCGGGGACGCGGGGCTGGGCACGGGGCTGCTCCCCGCCGAGCACGGCCCGCCGCGGGGGCAGGGCTCCGCCGGCTGCCCGCCGGCGCTCATGCCGGTGCCGGTGCCGGTGCCGGTAGCAGTCCCGGTGCCGGTAGCAGTCCCGGTGCGGTGCGGTGCGGTGCCCGCCGCCGGTGGGAACGAGGCTCGAGCGCCGCCCCGGCCGCAGGGGCGGGACCACCTGGTGGCGGGGAAGGCGGGGGCGGGGCCTCGTCCCGGCCGTCCCGGTGCGGGGGGGTGCCGGTGAGTGTCCGCCCCTCCCGGTACCGAGTACGGGAGCGCAGCCGGGCTGGACTCGCCCGGACCCGCCGCCAACGGCAACGCCGCGGCACCGCCCAGCGCCCGCGCGGGGTCGCGGCTCAGGGAATGTTGGGGCTCGGGGGGAACTCCGCGTTCGAACGGTCCCCGCGCGCCCGGGCCGGGCCGGCACCCACCCCACCCCACCGGGCTGCTCCGTCCGACACGGCCTGGAACAGCTCCAGGGCTGGGGCAGCCACTGCTGCTCCGGCCAACCTGTGCCACTGCCTCCACACGCTCCCAGGGAGGAAATTCATCCCAATATCCAAAGTGTCCCCTCTTTCACTTTAAAGGCATCCCCCCTCCTTTCATCCCTATCTGCCTGTGTAAAAAGTCACTCCCTCTTTGCAAAATATGTCAACAGCAAAAGCCACCCCAGAATTCATATTTTCTCGTTGCTAGATGAGGATGGGCACCCCCCAAGTAGGTACATAGACAAGGCAAAGATGCTTAATGCCTTCTTCACTTCAACTTTCAACACCAGTGATGGGCTCTAGGGGTCCCTGAGCTGGAGGACCATGGCTGTGAGAATGATAAACTCCCAGTCGATCCCAAACTTGTGCAGGATCTGTGTTCCAGCTGAATCCCTTTATAGGAATTCATCCAAGAGTACTCAAAAGAGCTGGTAGATGTCATCATGAGACCCTTCTCAATGATTTTTGAACTGCCATTGGAATCTGGAGAGATCCCACTCAACTGGAAACTGGCAAACATTTTCCCTGAAAGGGCTAGAGGGATGATCCTGGGCAATATAGGCCTATCAGTCACATTTCAGTGCCTAGTAAAATTATGGAGATTATTCTGAGTTATGGGAAAATACCTGAAGGACAACGCAGGCATCAGCCACAGCCAGCACAAGTTCATGAGGGGAAAGTTCTGCTTGAGAAACTTAACTTACTTTAAGGACAAGGTGACTCAAGTAGTTGATTTAGGGAAGCCTTGATACAAAATGTGGAGTTCAGTTAAGTTTTCAATACGGTCTCCCAGGATTCTTCTGGACAGAATGTCCAGCACACAGCTGGATAAATATGTCATTGGGTGGGTGAGCAGTAGGCTCATGGATCAGGTTATAGTGAATGGGGTGGCATCAGACTGGTGACCAGTCACTTGTGGGGTTCTGCAGAGCTCAATTTTAAGGCCAGTGCTCTTCAAATCTTCCTAAACAACTTGGATGCAGGACTTGAAGATACACTGAGTTTGCCAACGTACCTCAAGCAACCCCCCTCGTTCCCACCGGCAGCCTGTAGTAGATGCCAAACACAGGATGTCTTTTGCTGGTCCTGTTCTTGATTTCTTACCCACAGGCTCTCAGCCTGTTCATGGCTGTTACTCAGAGGCAGCTCTTCACTACCTGTCCCTTCCTTAGGAGAGTCCAACACCCCTGCCCCTCCTTCCCATCCTCTCTTCTGAAATCTTGTAGCCCCCATTGCAGTATTCCAGTTGTGTGGCACATCTGTTTCTTTGATTGCAATTATGTCATAGATTTTTAATAGCACCATGGTTTCCAACTCATTTTGCTTGTTACCCATGCTGCATGCTTTGGTGTGGAGACACTTCAGCTGGGGGCCTTTTGCCATTTGGGAGAAGCCGTGTCTAATAATTCCTTTGAGACAATTTATGGGTATTACCCTGTTGCTTCCTAAGGTATTGATGTTTCCTGATTCCTCTCTGACACCCAGAAACAGATCCCCATTCCCTGCTCAATGTAATTTAAAGCTCTGCCCTCTTCCTCCTGCCCACCCTGGGCCCATTTCCCCCCCAAACCACCACTGGATCCGGTACCCTCCAGAGCTGACACCCAAGCCAGCCTCACACCAGCTGCATGCGCTGAAAGGTGGCCGGTGGCCTCCCACTGCCCAGTGGGACACTGGCATGCTCCATCCAGGAGGTCACAGCCTCACCTGCACCACAGAGCTGCCATTTAACTCAGAGAGAATAATCTGGAAAGCATCTCCCCCTTATCAGCCCTGTGCTTGAGGCAACAGCAGGACAATCCCCCTCTCCCCTCCAAAATCAAGTCCCACAGCCCCCCAAGGAAAGGAGAGCATTGTACCCACTGTGTCCTGGGTTTATTTACACCACAACCTCTGTGTGGGTGGGCAGGGAGGGATGCTGGGCAGCCCACCCCAGGGCAGTCCACCCCCGAGCCGGCTCAAAGGCAAGGCAGGCAGCGAGGCAGTACCGGCAGCAGCACAGGGAAAGGAGCAGGGAGCACGCCCGGGAGAACTGGGCTCTGGCTCCCTTGGCACTACAGACGTAAGCAAGCCCCGGCATCGGGGAGCTGGGGAAGAGGCAGGGGTCACTTTTAGCAGCAAATGCCTCGTTTCCCTCCAAGGCAGCAGGGAGGACAGTAGCATGTGATGGAGCCGGACTAGTGCTCAGGCAGTTAAACAAAAAAACAAAGAAAGAAAAAGGCAGAGGGTGAAGCGAAGAAACACGGAGAACAGCTCTTCTGCCCTGCAGAGCACGGAGTTAAACTGAGGGTCAGGATGCTCTGCCTTCCCTCCTCTCGGCACAGCAGCAGCTCCAGGCACAGCCTTCCCAGTGTGCCCAGTGCCAGGCACAGCCCTGGCCAGTGCCAGAGCCCTGGCGTGCCCCTGGCCACGCACACCAGGCTCGTGCTCCCGCGCTGTCCTTCCAGCCGGCCCCGGGAGGGGAGAGCAGGCCAGGTGGCAGTTTGATGGCATGGCTGACGGTCCATGTGGGCAGCAGCGTCCTTGGCACTCTGCCAGGCACAGTTGGGATGGAAGCCGAGGTGGCTGAGCTTTGCCCTCCAGCCCCTGGCACAGTCCGGCTCCCACCTGCCTTATAGGAAACCCTCCTTGCGGAACTGCTCCTTCAGGATGTCTCTGTACTGGTCAAAGCCGCCCTCGATGCGTGTGACGGTGCCGTTCTCACACACCCACAGCTCCTGACACACCAGGCGGATGAAGCGTTCGTCATGGGACACCAGGATTATGCCACCCTGTCAATACACAATTGGGAAATTGGGGAACTTAGCGGAGCATAACCCAGGGCCCAGGACTGGTGGCATGGAGATCTTGTGCCTCTGTCTAGCCTGTGCCCAGCACTTCAGGTTTCCATCAGCTCCAGGGGAAACTTGACAGTATTTTACTGGCAGGGAGCTCATCCCAGCTTTTCCTCCCTTCAGGGGGACAGACAGATCATCTATGGAGAAGCCATGTGCAGCAGTAACATATTTAATCTCCTCTCTCAGAAGGCAAGTGCAAGGTTTGTTACTGGCTCTCCAGGTCTCCAACAACTTCAAGGATAGAGAATCCACACAAAGTCAGTAAGAGTGAAAAGGTGTCTGGGTAGGGCCCTGAGCAGCCTCAGCTAAGCTTTTCTGTCATTGGAAAACTGTCCCAACCTGAGCAACAACCAGTGTGATCCAGGTTGATCACAGTGGTATCTGGAGGCTGTCTTTGGAGATCAGGCATAAAACGTGCCTAAGGAAGATCTGAGTGGCCTCAAGGCAAAGCTAGGAGCTGCACACGGCATGTGAGAAGCCAGAGTGTAGGTGAGGATGGGACAAGGTGCTCTCTGGGCTGCTACTGCCCTTCTCAGCCACTCCTAGCCAAAGCCATCATGAAAACAAGCCACCAGGATGGATGGCTAAGGCAGAAATGTGACTAATTTCCCAAATTCTGCCCTAGACTTGAAGTCACTGCTGGTATTTCACCATCTGCCTCTGGCTGAGATACCAAGTAACTTGAGCTGGAGGCTGCAGGAGGTGTTAGAAAAACACAGGATGTTGCTGGGAGAACCTTACCCGGAACTTATTCAGTGCCTTTGCCAGTGCCTCAATGGTCTCCATGTCCAGGTGATTTGTTGGCTCATCCAGGATGTAGAAGTTTGGACTGGAAGAGAAGACAGCTCTGAGGATGCAGTGAAACAGGCTCAGGCTGGGTCTGCACCCTGACTGCTGCTTTAGCTGCTTAGAGCCACAGCCATTGGCATGTGCCTGGCCCCAGGACTGGCAATGCCCAGTCCCAGGGACACCTCTTATCCCTGTGAGCCCAAAGCAGTGGGAGAAAACCACCTGCCTCCTTCCACACAGTCCCCCCAGGGTGACACCTCCCTCTCCATAAAAACCCCCAAGGACAAGGCTTCTGTGGGGTAGCAGAAAGTCCTTGGATGCTTGCTTTCCTCCTGGTGAAACAAGGTGCAGAGATGAAGCCATGCAAAAATGAACAGCATTTGGGAGAACATTACCAGGGCATAGTCATCTGGGCAAAGGCCACCCGACTCTTCTGGCCCCCGGACAGGCTGGCCACGGGACGCACGGCCAGCTCCCCGGAGATGCCGTAGCTCCCCAGCTGATGCCGGTACTCCTCCTCAGTCTTCCCTGCAGGATCAGGTCACAACACAGCTATGGCACATCTGGTGACACAGGGTCACAGCTGGACAGCCTCTGCCAGGCCAGCAAATGGGAGATCAGCGGCACTTCCAGGCAATTCCCTCCCATGCAGGGGTTTGTAGGGAAAACCTGACTAACACAATCAGGACAGGGGCTGCAGGGCTGGTGACTGACACCGAGTGATGCTACTCCCAAGTCCCTGTCACTGTGTCAAGTAATGGAGAAAGGAACCAGAAAGGAACCAGAGGTTTTGGCAACTGGGAAAGGGGCATCCAGTGCTCATCCTATGAGCAGGAAAGCAGCTCATCTGCCCCCAAAACTTGGCACCAGCCTGAGATCTGCAGACTACCAGCTACCTCTGCTTCTCATGGCTGATGACCTGAACTTGGCTGGACAAGGGGAGTTATCCCAGTGTTGGCAGTGACCCTTAAGCACTAATGGGACAGAGCCCTCTGCCCAGGAGCATGGACAAAGCAATGCTCCTCCGTGCACAGTACAGGGTCCTCTGGGATCAACAAAAACTCACCTGGGAACTTTCTTGCCAGTAACTCTACAGCACTGATATTCAAGTCTAGTTGATCCACATGGTGCTGGCTGAAATAACCAATCTTTAGGTTTCTGCAGAATGAGAAGAGTGATTGGGAGCTGGTACCAGCATTCATAGCTGCAGTGCCATAAGGGGGCACATGCGTGGCCCCCAGCTGCACCATTCCTCCACAGTCCTCCAGCCCTTCCAACCAGGTACCTGTGAGCATGTCTGATCCCTCTGACTGGTGCCAGCTCCCCCATCAAGATCTTTAGCATGGTTGACTTGCCAGCTCCGTTTTCCCCAACCTAGAGAAGCAGCAGCAGCATTGGAGAATGTGAAATCCATGAAGGCAGGAGCAGGGGGCAATGATCAGGGAATTTCAGTTCTTGCAATTGATGAGGAGAAGCAGGACAGAGCACAAATGGTGTACCAGGAAGCTGCATTTCTATCATTGACAAGCAGCTCTGGCAGCAGTGCCAGATGTTCCCTCCCCAACTCTCAAGCCTAAGGATCACCCAGTCCCAGCCTCATCTGCAAGCACAGTGTCTGCTGCCCCATTCAACGTAGCAGGGCCCCCACTACAGGCTGCTGTCATCTAACAGGAGTTGTATACGGGTTCAGTCTCTTCCCAGAGGTATCTAGTGAAAGGATGAAATCACAAGTTCTAAACAGTACCAAGAAAAATGTCCCAATGTTCCTCAAAATGAGGATGATCAAATGCTCTGATCGGACCCAGTTGAATGGAAGAAATAGTCCTCCCTGGAAACATCCAAAATTCAACTGGACAAGGACCTGAGCAACCTGACCTATAATCAAAGCTATCCCTGCTTTGGGCAGGGTCCTCCCAAGGTCCCTCACAGCCTCCATTATTCTGCCATCCCACATACCACACAGATGCGGGACTCCAGGTCGGCAGAGACAGAGAGGGAATGAAAGATGTAGTGACTTGGCTCATAATAAAAGTCTACTTCATCCAGCTGCAGGATTGGGGGGGAGAACTTCTCAAAGCCATCGGGGAACCTGAGGAGGCAGGAAGAGGAGAGAGATGGCCAGGAACTTCAGAGACTCCCAACCACCCAGAACAACTTCTGTAACCCCCCAGGTGACAAGGAGGGCTCCCTACCATGCAGGGCCTCAGGGAAGGATGGTCAGGAGAAAGCAACAAAGACCTGCAGCCCTGGCCCCAAGAGGGAACCCAGCTTGAATGAGGAGACTTGTCTGGTCTCCCTGTCAGAGTAAAACTGGCCCACACAAAGGAGTGGCTGTCCCAGCTGGGACAGCACCCTGGAGAAGTTCATGTCAGAAATGGAGCCAGGTGCCCTCCAAACAATGGCTCAGGGGACACTTACCTGATGATCACCTCAGATTCCTTGTCCACAGGTTTCAGCACTGGCCTGAAAGAAGAGGAAACATATAACCAAGGTGCTCTGCACTGTAGGCCTGCTCCCACACCAGAAGCCCAGGTAGAGCCTTTAGCTCTGTGACACCTCATCTTAACTAAAGCCTCTGGACCACACCCAAAAAGTCCAAACCAGAACTGTATCTGCCAGGTTCCCTGGGAACCTCCATTTCTTCCCATGAGCAGTGCCCCTTTCCCACCTCCAGAGAGGAGCAGGACAGGCACTCACAGCTTCTCCAACAGCTTGAGCTTGCTCTGGACCTGGGACGCCCGGTTGGCGTTGTAGCGAAAGCGGTCAATGAAAACCTGCGAGAGAGAAAAGCCTCAAATCCCCTTCAGCACCAGCCACCTTGCTCATTGCCAAACCTACAGCAGTAAGGCAGAGAGAAAGGGACAAGGCTGGGAGAAGAATGGCCCAGCTCCACTGGCTTCTCCCAGTACCTGGATGTGCTCACGGTACTGCTGCTGGGCCTCGTACTCTCGCTGCTGGTTCTTGAGCCTCTCCTCCTTGATCTTGATGAAGTTCTCGAAGTCCCCACGGTACATGTCCAGCCGCTGCGAGTGCAGGTGGATGATGTCCGTGGCCACCGCGTTCAGGAAGTTCCTGTCGTGGGACACCACGAGGATGGTCGACTGCCAGGTCTGGAGGAGACAGCACGAGGGAGGCCTGAGCACCATCAAACCAGAGCTCGGGAGTTGGTCCCATCACTCAGGGAGGTGAGGACACGTCCCTCCCTCACCCTTTCTTTGTATCAAGGTCTTCTCCCCCCCCATACCTGTAGGTAGCTCTCCAGCCATAGAATTGCCCTCACATCCAGCATGTTCGTTGGCTCTGAGGGAAGGGGAAAAGGCCAGGAGGTCAGGAGGGATGGGGATGGCTGGATTATATTTTTTTCCCATAGGAAAAGCTAGTGATCTGCACTGGGGAGGAAAGAGCCTGCTTGGAGACCTTCCCTGCCCGCCTCTGGGGACTCATGTGTAGGGTGTAATGCCACGTGTGCACGGGGGCTGAGCCTCAGGCAGGGATGCTCCTCACAGCAGCATCTCACCCAGACTCCCTACCCAGCCTGGGCATGCTCTGCAGCGAAGGGACTTCCCCCAGCACAGACTGACAGCCAAGGTGCATTCCAGGGACTAGTAAGGGAAAGGGAACAAAACTTGGGGCAGGATGACATGCAGACCACCTGGCTGGAGCAGAGGGCAAGGCTCTGCTGAGCACAGTGAGAGCTGCTGCCCGGGCAGAATTCCCTGTGCCACTGCTGCCAACCATGCTGCCAGGCCAGCCCATCACACAGGGCTATTTTGAGCAGACAGATAAAGGCCATGGCATGTTCTCAACCCCAGGAAGGGCACAGGCAGGCACAGCAGTGTCAGAGGGGGACTCACAGTATCAACTTACCATCCAGCAGAAGGAGATCTGGCCTGAGGAAAACAAGACATGGGTATCAGAAGCAGAAGGGGCACAGGGTCAGTGCAGAGTGTCTCATCACACACACAGAGCTGCAGTGCCTCCAACACCCCCCACCTCAAGAGCTTGGGTTGAGAGGACCCCCAGGCAGCACCCCTGCAGCACAGACAACAAGGAGGCTTAACCCCAGAGCATGAAAGCCTGGACACCAACCTGGCAAACAGGGCTCTGGCTAAGGCCAGTCTCATTCTCCAGCCTCCAGAAAACTCTCTGAGGAGAGAAGATGCAGAGAGGAGTTACTGTTCAACACAGAACCACTGTGTTTGCCTGCCTGCAGAATCCCTGCTCCCCCATGGCTCTTTTGGCTCTGCTGTCACCCAGAGATAACTCGTCCCTGCAAAGATTTCAGGCACAGTACAAGATCTGAGGTCCAGCAGGAAAAGGTGGCAGGAGACCACAGGCACCTCCAGGGCAGGAGACCACATTGGATGGGCAAGAATAAACCCTTGCTCTTCCTTACAGCCACAGTAGTGCCTGGGGCTCAACTGGAACATTTCCCCAGCCTCATTACTGCCTTAGTGCCCAAAGTTTGGGAACTTACTTGGTTGTCTGTTGTTGCATCTTTGCATTAAAGCCCAGCCCAGCAAGAATGACGGACGCCCTGGGGAAAAGGGGAGAGAACTGGAATCCAGCAACAGCATCCAATGTCAGGGCACAGTCCAATGTCTCAGACCCACAACCACCAAGGGAACTCTGCTGCATATTTCAAAGCCATTCTGGTGCAGGAAAATATCCCTGCACACCCGAGAGAAGCACTTGGCTAGGAAATGCAGCCCAGCAGGTACAGTATCCACATGAAGTCCCAGGAGATTTGCAAAGAGTTTTCATCTCTTTGGCCAGGAAGAGAGTCACACCACCACTATCATCCCAAAAATGCTCCCCAGGCACCAGGAACCTAGGGAGGTCAGACAGCAGCAGCAGCCTGTAGCCTATAAAGCCATTGGGGGCAAAAAAATTCCCTCCAGCTTCAGCAGAAAGCCCAACTATTCCTAAACCAGCAGAGCTGTGACAGAGAAGAGACAAGAAAAGCAGGGAAAACCCCATCCCCACATGCTGGATTCCCAGGGCCACAGCATGACCCTTCCATACCCCAAACCACTGCTCAGCCCTGGCCATGCCAACACACAGCAGTGCTCGCAGGGCTGGCTCACCTTGCTGGGGCCTTGTCTGCTTCAATCTCCTCCAGCTTAGCATAGATCTCTGACAGTCTGGCACCTTCTGTCCCTTCTCCCCTAGGGCAGAAAAAGGAGGAGTGTGTGGGACTCACCAAGTCAGGGTTTGAGTGCTGGGGGAGGCTGATCTCCCCAGGCAGGACTAAGGTGGGCAAGATACAGCCCACCCTGCCAGAGCCTGGCTTTGGAAGGGACAGACCTCAGAATGAGACCTTGTGGTGAGGAGGCCACAGAAGGGCTGGAAGTCCAGGGGATCACCTCACCTGCCACAACTGATCTTGGCTGTCAGGTCCCTCTCCTCCCGCAGCAGGCTCTCACGAGTGGTGTCACACTCCAGCACACTCTGCAGCGCTGGTGTGTCATCCCCTGCCACCTCCTGCTCCACGTGCAGGATGCTGATGTGCGAGGGGATGCGCAGGCTCTGGCTGGCGATCATCTTCAGCAGCGTGGTCTTCCCCAGCCCGTTCCTGCCCACCAGCCCGTAGCGCCGCCCGAAGGCCAGGTTCAGGTCTGCTCCCGTCAGCAGGACACTGAAGCAAGGGAACAGGCAGCTCCCTGCTCAGACTGTCCCATGAAGAGGGGATAACTGACAGCCACCTGCCGCTGCTGTATTTCAGGCTGTGCTGCAGTCAAGCAAAAATCACAGGCTCCTCCTGCCCAAAGCCAATAGGGTCAGTGCCCACCTTGCTTCCTGATCTTTGCCACACCCTCTGTAACTTCTCGACTGCTCTCCAATCCAGCCTCAATCCCCCATAGTCCAAAGTCCCAGGCAGGCTCTGTCCCAGTCCCCAGTGCACTCACCGCTCCCCGAAGGACACATCGAAGTTCTCGATGCGCACGTCGTACGACTTGTTCTTGCCTGACGACTCCATGCGAGTCTCCTTCTTGCTGGAAGCTTGGCTGGCAGATGCCTCCTCAAGGACTCTGAGGACAGACAGAACACAGAGAGGGGGCTCAACAGGAAAGCTCTGGTACAGCCAGATCCCAGCCATGCTCAGCAGAGCAGGATGGGGATGTTCAAAGTGCCCTGCACACTCACACAGGGCCAGATGACTTCAGAGAATCCCGCTCCAGCCTCTTGTCCTGCTTGGCTTTCAGCCT
Organism: Molothrus ater; assembly: GCF_012460135.2. Classification (NCBI taxonomy): domain Eukaryota; kingdom Metazoa; phylum Chordata; class Aves; order Passeriformes; family Icteridae; genus Molothrus; species Molothrus ater. Next base: position 17,094,971 of record NC_050487.2, on the reverse strand, counting down.
GGCTTCTGCCTTCTCCAGTTTCTTGGCATTCACCATCTGGGACACAGAACAGAGTTTGAAGAAGACAGAGCATCTTCAGCAAAACCCCCAAAAGCCCAGCTCGGGGAGGAAAAAAGATCAATCAACCTCTCAAGCCTGGAAGAAAGGGAGGGAGGAAGGACAGGGAAAGTGGGACAGATTCAAGCATATTTTGAGGAGGCTAATCAGGCCAGGAAGCTACCTCAGGAATGAAGTCCTAAATCAACAGCTCATACACAAGTTTTGCCTCTGCGAGACAGAGGTTTTGGCTGACCTTCTTGCAAAGTCAGTTTCTGTAGTTCCAGGGATCTGGATCAGCCAAGTCACTTCAACAGCAGCAACCTGCCATCCCAGTGCCTCTTCTGACATACCCTGCACCCACCCTTGAAGTGCACCATGAGGTGTTTCCCCTCCCAACACGTTAAACGTTAGCCAGTTTGGAACAAACTCTTCTTGAGCAGTGGATCAGAGACAAAAAGCATTTAATTAACCCTGAAGGCAAGAAGGTGCCAAGTGTTTAAACCTGGCTTCTGGTCTTGGCCAGGCTTTCAGCCCACTCCAGCTTACTCCCGCACAGAGTCAAATATTTGTGGCTGACCAAAAACACTCCTAGGTATTTCTAGGCAACTCTGCAGGCACCAGAGCACGTTAGAGACCTGCATGCCAGACTGAAGAGAGTCTTGTTGCTAGAGCTGTGACTCCACACCTACAGACAGAGTCACTCTGTAAACCATACCCAGCTTTCTGAATCTCCTAGTAAGACGTCCTCCAAAGCTTGACAGGCCTCCCCAGACCTGCTCAGAATCATCTCCAATTTTTCTGAAGATCCTTTTTTGAATTGCAAACACGAGAGCTGGAAAGTGAATCCAGCTGTAACAACTGTGGTGCCAAACCCAGCCAGAGCTGCCAGGTTTTGCTTAAGGCTCCCGTTCAGACACGTGGGAATCGTGTTAGGTCTCAGCCTCCAAGGGAAGGGTTCTCATCCTCAACACACTAACCCATGGAAAGGGAGCTCTGGGAGGACCAGCCTGCAATGACACTGCCCACACTGTGCAGCTACTGCCATCCTTGCTTTGTGGACGTACACCTGCACCTCACCCATCCTCAGACTTTGGCACATCCAACACAGACAGCAAGCCAAGGCTGCTCCTGAGCAGCTACACATTCCATCAATACACACATCCTGATTTCCTCAGGTCATGGAGTGGAACTACTTCCAAACTTCTCTGCTCTTGATCTTATTTCCCAAATCACAACAATCTACAGATGGCCCTAGAGCTTAAATGTCCCTGCAGCAGCCCTCTGCTAACTTCCCACCTGTCAGACCCTCCTCTCCTGCCATTACCCCGGGCTTTACCCCTCGCTGAATATTCAAGATGTCATTCAGGGACATCCTATTTTCTCAATCAAATCCTTGCTGTAGGAGCCAAAGGTCCTTGCAAAAGTCAGAGTTCACTAAGAAATTACAGCAAAATAGATCTCGTCAGATTAATAAGCTACTAACTCATCTGGAGTCCCTTCACCAGACCAAGGTCAAGAGTTCCCCAAATTGTAGAGCTTGACAAGAAGGAGCAGTTCCCCCTGCAGCTATACTCCTAGCCAGGCTGCTGCCTGCCTTGGCTGCTCTCCAAGGGCAACCTGGACTGAAGCAGGGCAGGGCACCTGCAGCACCATGTGTCAGCTGTTCTCACAAGGAAGGGCACAGCCCTCACTCACCGAGCTCTGGCCTCTCTTCAGCAGCAGCCCCGGCAGCAGATCCGCGCTGGCGTCGCCTGCAAGGACACGGTGGGGTTGGGCTTGGTGAGCACGTGTGGCAGGGAGGCTTGGCAAAGCCCTGCCTTAATGACCACCCATGCCCAGACACGACTGATCCCTCTGCCGACAGGATGAGGGGACCAAAGGGCATCTCTCCACCTCCACCTTCACCCCAGCTCACCCCTGGGCACTGCTGCCCGGAGCTCAGCAGCAGAACGAGAAACAGACGTGTGGCTGTGGGGGAGAGCCTGAGGCTCCCCTCCCAAGGTCAGGAGAGCACTCCCGGTACCCCGAGCCCTCCCGAGCTCCAGCACCCCGATGGCAGGACGTGAGCCGAGGGCATCACTCACCGTATCCATCCGTGATCTGGGAAAGCTGGATGGGGGCATCCAGCAACACCTGGCTGCAGCGCTGGGCTTGGCCCTCGTCCCTACGGAGAGGAGGAGGAGGAGGAGGGTGGTGAGGTGCGTGAGTGGGGTGAGGAGGTGCGAGGGGACGCGGGGTACCCTTACAGCTGCAGGGTGTTGAAGAGGCGCTGGCAGATCTCCCTGATGGCGCCGTCGTCCTTGGTGTCCTGCGACACCTCCCGCAGCAGTGCGCCCACCGCCTCCTCCAGCTCGTCCACCGACTCGAAGTCCGCCCCGCCGCCGTGCAGGATCCCTGCGGGCACACGGCGCCGGCGCTGCACACCCCGCCGCTGTCGCGACAGGTGGCACCCTCCCGGTCCCCCCACCGCACCCCTCCCCGCCGCCTGTCGCGATTCGGGCGCTGCCGCCACAGGGGGAGGTGTCGCGACATGCGGCGCCGCGGGAGGCCGAGCCGCAGCGGGCAGGCGGGAGCCGCTCACCCGTCACGTAAGCGAAGAGCTCGCCGTCCAAGTCGGGGAACTCGGAGCGAAGGATGTCGGCGCAGGACGCCATGGCGGGGCGGGCCCGCCCCGCGGAGCCGCCGCCGCCGCTCGAAGCCGGAAGGGACGGCGGGCGCTGCCGGGAAGGAGGCGGGCGGCCGCCATGGCGCGGGGGTTGCCGGGAGATGTAGTCCGGGCCCGACGGCGCCTGCGCATTCCGGGGCCAGGATGGTGCTCCCGGCGCCACGTGCAACAGACGGGAGCGATCGGGACGGGCCCGGATCCCGCTCAGCCCCTGCTCGTTCTGTCACCCAGGGAAAGAGGATTTGGGAGAACTTGGAGTTTTTTTCTTCCCTCTTTTAAAAAGTTTTTGCTTTTAAACCACAATCAAGACACTGCAGGTTGGGGTTTGGGTTTGAATTTTTTCATCCACCGATGGGAAATGCGCACTTGGACATCCTCACCTGGTCACAGACTGAAGGCAGAGGGGCTGAGGCAAGGGCCAGCTCCAGCTCCTCAGCAGTTATTGATTCCCTCAGCTACCCCATACAGCACCCACCTTGGCCCCTGCCACCAAAAGCCAAGTTAAAAGGAGAAATTGTCTTTTGAGTTTTTTCAGGTGAGTGCAAGGAAAGATGACCAAGATTCTCTTAAGCCTGGCTTGGTTTACAGGGGGCTGGGACACACTCCACTGAGTTCAGTTCATCCCAGCTGCAGCCCCAAGGAAAGCCCAGAGCATCCTCCTTTCTCCAGGGAGCTGCAGCACTGGCACAGCTGGTAACAAAAGCATCACTTGTTCTTTTCACCTACCAGCCCCCAAGCAGCCCAGGGCTGGGGAAGCAGCACAGGCAAGCCCCCAGACATTGTGGCACAGGCCCAAGGCACAGCCCAGGCTCTTGCAGCACCAGTCCCAAAGAGCAGTGCAGGCAGCCTTCTCCATTCTACATACTTTATTAGATTCAGAGCTGGACAAATCACAAAGTGTACAAAATGGAGACCACACTACCGGAAGCAGGATTGTGGGTTGCAGCAGCATTCCTATAGCCCAGAAGCATTTGGTAGAAGTGTGGAGAGGGCAGGCTGGGTCAGGGTGGTCTTACTGCCAACTGCATTTGAGATTCCCCAAGAACAGACCCTGTTCACATCCTGACAGAGCTCAGCTGGCCCACACTCCCTGGGACAGTGGGGCCACGTCTCCAATTTGTTTGGAAAGGACAGACTGGCTCAAGCCAGCAGTGGGTAGGGGTAAATGCTCCAAGGACCTGAAATGCTGTGCCACCCACATACACACCAGCAAGAGCCTAAACCCTCATCATCCTTTTTGGTCACAAACCTTCCCACAGCAGGACTCTATACTGACAACTTTGCAGGAAATAAGGTGGTGGTGAGATCCGGTGAGCCCACCATCTTCCTTGGTGGGGGCCCAACAAACTCACCACCCCAGCCATCTCAGACTGGCCAGCAACATCTACCACAACAGCAATAGCTAGTACAGAAGCCAGGGTAACTTCAACTCAGATTTGTCCAGTCTATGTTTAGGTCTATTCTACGAGTACATATGCACAAGAACTTCAAAAATACTAGGATATGATGCAAGTAGTGAGACACCAACAGAAGAGGAGTTTAATGGTGGACGTTCCCTAGAAAGATCACGAGAAGATGGGAGTTAGACTAGCCCTTGCCCACCCTGGGACGGGGAGCAGGAGGCTGACTGCACCCTGCACACGACTGGGTTCTGAACTTCATCTGCAGCGTGGGTGGTAACTGAGCACAGGCAGGCGAGTCCACTCCCGGGGTGAGCCACAGGGTCTTTCAATCTGCGTCGAGGGGCCAGGCAGACATCTCTGAATGTAGCTGAAGACCGAGGAGAGGCAGAGCATGGCTTGGAGAAGAGGGAGCCTGCTAGCCTGCTGGGGCTAGCATCTGGTCTCATAGATCCCACTCCTGCCGATGTACCTCACCCATTTTATCACATCGTGGTCACTGTAGTTCAGCTTTGGCTCAAAGACTTTCAGGTAGCGCACCTTCAGCCCAGAGGGTGCAAATGGGACCTATTGAGAGAGGGAAAGGCAACAGAGAGCATTGGAATGGGGGTAAGATGCTCTCCGTACACAAATGCCAGAAGACCCCTGGGCAATGCATCTAGAAACGGACATCAAGAGTCACTGTTCCCTTCCCTGCTCCCTGCATGCACAGTGCCAGACTCCTGTGGCTCTAAGGGCAATTTTCTTCCATTAGCTTTACCATCTGGCTGACCTTACCTGGCAGCTTGTCACAGGGGATGCTCAAACCTGCATAACTCCCAGAGGGACTGACAAAGCTTCTCCAAGGTTGGATGCATCCTGAAAGGCAGACAGGTACTCACCTCAAAGTTCATGGAGATGGGAGGCCGAGCCCACTTCTTCTTGTCGTTGGTGGGCAGCAGCTCAATCTCCGCGCTGATCTGGGATTCCTTCATTCCAGCCATACGTTTTATCCTATTGGAGAAAGCTCAGAAGTGAGAGGGTGCCAGGGTTTATGCTCCCCATCAACTACATAATCTCAGGCAGACAGGAGCACTGAACAGACCCTGCCTCCCAGAGGCCTGCCCCTAAATGCCAGCCCCAGCATGCTCACTTACTTCCAGACAATGGCATTCTCACTGGCCTTGTACTTCGCCTTCCCTTTCATGCAGATCACTTGCACTCCACTGGTGTTGAGGGGTGTTGGGATCCGGACCTGGAAGGCACAGTCTGGTAAGCGGGGGCAAGGAGTTTGCAGCCTGGGCACTCTGGGCAGTCTGTCCTGCACCCCTTGGGCCTTCTCTCTCCCAGCTCAGGGCCCAGAGAACATCAGCCATCACAAGGCATCCTAGGCTAGCTCTCCAGTTTCTTGCTTTGAAGTACACATTCACAGTTCCATAATACACAAAGTCAGTAAGGAACAGGGCAGAGATTGCCATGCTGCAGGAATCCTGGGTAATGTTGGGAAGATGAGTTCAGGAAGGATGCCAGGCATTGCAGCAGGCTCTGGACAGCCCAGCCTTGCAGCAGTAAGCTGCTGCAAGATGGGGACTAAGCTGCAAAGTCACCCCTAGCCTGTCTTACACAGCTCACAGCCTGCTGCCTATCTGACATACCATCAGATCATGCAGACAGAAAAACATGAAATTTTCACAGTGGCTGAGGAATTAAATGAACAATTGCTGCAGGGATAGAATGAAGCTCCTGCCAAGGAAGCTGTGCAAATGAAAACAGCTTCCACCTCTCTACTCTATAGCACCTCACCATTCCCACAAAACAGCAGCACCACACATCTCAGAGATAAATCAGTTCACTTTTTTAGCCCTCTTCAAGCTTGAAGACTCATCTGTGAGAACTCTACTGCAGTGGACATAAACTAGAGGCATGACTTCCAGGCACAAGGTACCACAGTTGTTTTTTTTTAACTCTTACCTCTATCTTCTGGGCCAGCAAGGAAGGTTTGAAATTTGATTTGATCACCACTTTCACTTCCAGCTTGGTCCGGCCCACCTCTCGCACCAGTGGGATCACACGGAAGGGAAGGATAATGTCCTTTGTGGTTCGGTATCTGCAGGGATGGAAGTTACAGTGAACTCTGAGGAGGAATTAACTCCCTTATGCCTCAAACTGTATCACCCTCCTAAAGAGATAGCCTCTGAATATGCCAAACAGCTTGGAAACATCAGCCAGAAAGGAAACAGTAGTTAAGATCCATGCTGCTGTAGGGCAGCAATGGTTTCTTGTGTCTCAAGTTTTGTATCTGATTCCTGCCAACAGCTTTGTTCAAGGACACCAGTGTTAAACACTAAAAACAACAGATACGAGAAGCTCAAAAGCAAGAAAACCCAATCCAACACCATGGTTATGGCAAAGAAAACTAAACACAGCTGGGATTCCACATTTGTAACAGATGGATTTGTGGGATACCCTACAGATTCCACTCTGAAAAGGGGGTGGTGTGTATTTCTTAAGTGCTCAAGGGCTTCAAGTCTGCCTGGGAGCAGCAACACTACTGTAGCAGCAAGCAGATGCCAACACCAGCCTGTTCACCCTCCACCCACAGTACCTCATGAGCTCAAATTCTCCATCTGGTGGAATGAAGCTGATGCTCCTCTCAGAATCAAACTTGCTGAGCCTCACACACTGGTGGAAAGTGCAGTCATCAATGGCAATTGACTGTTTGCCGCTGAAAATACAAAACACAGTCAGAGAAGCACAAGCTGCAGCTCTGGTATCTTGGTGCAGTCAAAATCTGTCCAGGCAGAAACTACTCTACAGAGCATGTTGCCATTGCAGGTGTCCAGGAAATGGGGAGGCAGGGAGAGATTAGGGGACAGCAGCCTCTTGGCTCAGACTTTCCTTGTTTCACCACCACAAAAATCATATTTCATGAAGCTTGTTTGAAAGAATTTTCTCCCTCCTCTACCCAAAGAGGAGAGAGCTTAGAAGAGCACCCTTCTGTCATAGCCAGCACAACAATGCTTGGGTCTGACCGCCAGCAGCACTCAGGACTGCAAAGGCAACTCTGCCAGCCCAAGTCTTCCCACAGCACAGTTCAAAGGAGAGAAAACACTTTCCTGTCCACAAAGCTATCCCACTGCCACACAGCCAGGAAATGCCAGGTTCAGAGTATTCCTGTTCAGAAATCTTCAGAAATCTCTTCAAAGCTGTTCATTTCCACACTGCCAGCAGGTGGTTTGATTCTGAACCAAATCACTAAAACCATGACATTGTGACATACAAGTCTGTATCTCTCCTAAAAATCTGATGAGCTACCACCTGTCCATGTATGTGCACCAGCCTAACCTGCCAGCCTAACCTGCACTGAACTTGTGCCAGGTACTAATTCCTGAAAATACAGGTCCTAGTCCAGCCAAAACCCGTCAGCTACTGAGAGGGACCAGAAGGCAGGAGCAACAGAAGAGGCAGCAGTGTAGAGAAGGTGCAGCAGTGTATCACTATGGTATCTAGGCTGCCTCAGTTGCTGGAAGCAACAGGACAACCATGCCAATATGCCAAGATAGTGTGAGAACTACAGCAGGTTTAGCTCTCCTAGGAACCACCACTACCTACACAAAGGGGAAGCAGACTGACCCCAGGCTGACTGGCTGTCTGGTTACACAACCACCAGTGGTCTGGTTTGTGCTTCAAAAGGAGGAGTTAGTATTTCCTAATCTGCTGCTCAGATGACAACCAATCTTAGTCAACTGATTTCTATTTCTTTGCCTAACAGCTGAGAAAGCCTCTACCTAGGATTGCTCCAGGTCTCAGGCAGCATTACTCAGGGTTGGCCTTGCCACAAGCTACATCCCAAAAAGCAACTGATAGCAGCTGTCCCTTTTGGTCACCTCATAACTAAATGCTTCTGGAGAGTAATGTCTCCAAGCTGGAGATGCCCACTGGATAATCATTGAACCACCTACCAAGAATCCCTGTTCATCTTACTTCTGTAACTCAAAAAACTACCATATTTACTGGCAAAGGCAGTTGGCACAGGAGCTTTGGGACAGTGTACTGACTCTTCAAGGCCTGTGCAGTTGATATTTTCACTAGAGTAAATCCTCACTGGGCCCATCAGCCATCTCAGGCTCATCCACTTTACTAGCTGAATTCTGGTACAGGAAAGATGGCTTAAAGGTGACAGTGAAGCGATAGCTCTTGGCTTGGTTCTGAGAGAAAAGGCAAATAGCAGCTCAGCTCCATTTACAGGAACCATCATGGAAAGTGTCTGAGATCCAAGTTACATGCACAAGTCACACAAAGCAAGAGACAGAGGGAGAGCAGAGTGCACACAAAGCTGAAGCAGATTATCTACCTTCCCAATTCACTGGGGGTCAGCAAAAAAAAAAAAAAAAGACAACCAAGAGAAATACAGATGAGTTGCAAATGGTTAGTGAGACGAAAATGGCAGTCCCGTTGCTTTTATCTCTTCACCCCAAGCAGGAAAGCTGGAGAAGGGGTTAAGAGCCGTTTTCAGCTTCAATGTGGGTACTGACTGAGGTGCAGCTGGGAGGGAGCATAGCTGGGCTCTCAGAAAGGATGTGCCTCCTACTCACACAACCACTGATCACCTGTAATCAGCAGGAGGGGCTTCCCCAGTCTTTGTTCTACTTTATGGAAACAGTCCAGGTAAAGCAGGCAGAGGGATTCTTTCACTATTTCTTGGGAGCACTGCTACTGCTTTTATGATTAAGAGCACTGAGCAAAACTGCTAGATTTACAGATTATAGGAAAATCCATCTTGGGGAAGTGTTTCCAGGTGCAAGAACTCTACACTTAAAATTATGTTTGAATGTTAATACTTAAAGAGCTGAAGAGAAGCCCTCTGTATTGAGGCCCTCAGGATGGTAGCTTGCATGACAACTGATCTACCCAAAGTTAGCAGTACCATCTGAAGGGAAGAAAAAACCCCAGCTTTTAGTCTGTCAGATCAGAAAAGCTATTAAGGGCTGCCCTTTCATAAGAGTCCCTGGTGGCAAGTGGTCACCAGGTCCAAACCTCTTACCTTTTCCCCGTTTCATCCGCAGTCCCTTTGCCCTGTTTTTCAATGACAATCTTGTCATTCATGCCAAACTTGCATTCTGGCATTCCACTCAGATAACTCTTCATCACCACTCTGCCAGAGACATGGGCACTCAAAACCTGACCTGGTTAGAGAAGATCACAGTTCAGAACACTTACAAGAGTCACCACTCACAAACCCTGAGCAGGAGAAGGATGCCAGCTCAACACCACCGACTTACCCTGTGGGGACATTAAGAGGTTCACACTCTCCAGCACATCAAGAAACAGTTCATTGCGACGGTATTTGATTCCCTCACGTCTCCATCCAATCTGTCCAGTCACCTGGCTGGTGATCTGGGACTGCTCTTCCTTGGTCTGAAGAGAAGAAATTACATCTTAGACATAAATAAATTCAAAGACTAAGAAACCTTGCTCTGAATCTAAGAGCAAACACTTGCCATTTACTACACATACAAGTTTTTGTCACTTCAATATGGGTGCTGTGATACCTCACATGATTTGGTGATTCCCTCCTCAGAACATCAAATTCTATGCCTAACCAAGAATTGGCCATAGCAACATCAGGGAATGTTGTTCTGTTTTGCCAGTAAGTCCATTAGGCTACCTCTTAGTGCAGGGAGGCATGGGCTCCACCAATGGCATTCAAATAATCTCAGACTGTCACATCAATCCATATTAAGCAGAGAAGCTTAACATGGATTGATGTAGCAGTTCACACCCTTATCCAACATGAAACCCCAGGGCCACAGGAGAGCTAATCCCCAAGGCCTGTTTCTTAATAACTGCAGTCATAAAAGTTACATACCAACACAAACCCAAAATGCATCTAACAGCACCCAGGCTCTAAGCCTTCAAAGAGTACCAAGGGCTGTGCTGAGAGGCACAGAGAGATTTCCTACCTGATGCTAGAGGTGGGGTCCAGTCACATGCAGAAAGTCAAGAAGTAGGTGTATAGTAGCAAGTGCAGTGTAGACAGGGTTAACAGGCAAGCAGGTCAATAGCAAGAGAAGGGAGGAAGGGAGAAAGAGGCAGATTAGGCTTAAGGCTACCTGAGGACAGGAAAAAAGCAGGTCAGCTCTTTGTTAATTAGGGAGCTAATTAGCACAAACAAGATGAGGGGTTTTGACCTTTAGCTCCCTGCAGGAAACCCAGCACTCCAAGCAGTGAAATTAATTTTCAGACTTGGCCCATTATTGACAATCCAAACACAAGGTGGAGCAGAGGGAGAGACAGGCAAAATACCACTCCCAATAATGTTTCTCTTAGGAACAGACTCATGCTGGTGTTCCTAATGCAAATCCTGGATGTCTACCATGTCACAGATGCCCTGACTATGGGAAATAACAGGCACTTTGGGTCCTGGATAAAGTGGTATCCTTGTTAATTCTGCTCTTCCACACAACAATGGTCCAAAACACAAGTGGGTTCTCCCACAGCAGCCCTGCAGTAGGCTCACAGTAGGTGGCAGTACATGATCTCAGCTTCACACATGCTCTTGCCACAGACAGGGTCAGTTCCTGAGCAAGCACAGGCACTGTCTCATCATCCAAGAGACAGAGTTTTATATTCCCCTGAGAACTGCCTAGGTAAGTGCTCAATACAGTACACAAAGTACCTCTCTGTCTGTCCCACAAAAAAAGCACTGTCTTGTTCAATGCTTTGTTCAGGCTTTACAAGAATACGTAGATTTAATACCCAGAGCTCTGTCTTCCAAAGGGACGTTGATCATGTGATGACGTTCTCATCTCCTGCAACAGCACCAGTACCTGACCTGACACTTACTCTGTAAAGTGACCAGATGGATCTGGAAGCAGCTGCTGAAGTTGAGACCACCCAGCAGCATGAGTATTCCCTAAGGGAGGCACTGAAGACACCTGGGTTTGAAGTTTCATTTCCAATCTTTCATTGAGAACAAAGTCAAAAAGTTGAGTTTGGAAAGTCTGCCATGAATGGATTTTGTTCCTTAAATTCCTCAGGACACAAGCCCAAGGAAAGCATCACCAGGAACTACATGAAGATAGGAAACACAGATGATAGGCCAGATGATTCAGACCCAGATTTTGGTCCTAGGTACCTGTGTGAACTGGCTCTAAGTCAATGAGGAGCTGAAGGCTAGAAGTACCAGAGTAGAGAGCAGGAAACATGGCAGGTACTGTTTCAACTGGTGTCCTTGCCATCCTGTGCCTGCAATAGATTAATTCTGATTTTTGAACTGGGCTGCACAAAATGCCAATACTGAGCAGAAGAAGAACTGCTTACTTGTGTAAAGCTGAAAGCCATACTCCTCTTTGTAAGGAAAGGACTAAACCTGCTATTGAATTAAGCATGACACTGCGACAGTGGTTTGCACACAAACAAGCACAGAAGTTTGTTAAAACCAACAAAAGCAAAAAAAAAGAGCAAGGGAAGGAAGTGTGGGAGGTGGTTAGTTTTGAGTTCTCCTAGGAACAGGAGCTGATTCAGCTATCTTCAGTGCTGACTGCCCAAACTGTCAGACTGCAGAAGGCCAAAGATTTACACTAGGACTCGTGATGGGGACTGAGACCGGATGCATTCACATCTGGCCATGTTGCAAAACAGTTTGCTGTTCTAGCGGGAAATATGTTGCTCAGGGGCAGCTTCTCTCTCTCACCTCCTCTTGAAATGCAGTTAGTCTTGCTACTAGATTAAAAGTCTAAAAAGGAATTCTCAGAAAATCAGTGCTGATGAACTGAGTTGAAACAGAGCCTCCAGAGACTGACCCCTGCTAACCTAAACAAGAACAGTCACCATGCAGGCTCCTGTTTGCCCTTTGCTTCTGCTTGTAGCTGAGGCTGAAGCTTTACTCTGCCACAGATTACAGACACTCACTATGGACTCCCAGCTTTTTTTTCCTGACTCACTGCTGTGCAGGGGAGAGGACTAACTTTAAGGCTAAGTCCTTATTACTGACTTGCACAGCTGTGTCAGATGGACAAGGTGGACAAGATTCCTTGGGGACATGAGAAACAGACTATGAGTTTCCTTTGAATTCAGAGGTTAAGCATGAGCTTGTGAGACAGGAAGCCTAGTTTTGAGGGCTGTACTTGGAGTAGGATTAGAACTAGTTTAAACACATTCCCCAAACCAGTCCAACTAACCATCTTTTTCCCAACACACCCTTTATCTTCTAACTCTATGTAAACTTGTTGCAAGGGTTAACACTATGCTAAAAGCACAGCAGAGATTCTCATCTCTAACCTAAGAAAGCTCAGGCTGTACTGACGCTGACCTGCAAGGATGTTACAGGCAGAGACAGAGCAACATGGGCTTCCTGACTTCACAGCAAGATTCACAAAGCTGAAGAATACTTCATTATAAGGCAGGCATGAAATCCTGACAGCTCTGGTGGAGACTTGCTCAGTGAGATTCACATGCAAAAAAGCTACTTCTGGTTCAGCAGGTAGATTTGTTTATTCTCTCAGAAGCTGACACAGAGCAGAGCCTGAAGCCAGCAACCATATTTACATGCAAGGTACTGACATTATCCTAGCTCTGGGCTCTTCCTCCTTCATCTTATCATGTGCCAGGGAACATGAGGTAGCATAGTGCAAGGACACCTAGAACAAGGTGCCACTGAGATACACCCCTGCCAGGTGTTCTCAACCTTTTCAGGCACCTTCCTTCCACAGGGGTCAAATGGTTAGATGGTAATTAAGACCATACTCTCTTGAACAGGTTTAGCAAAAATTAACCAGCAGAACAGTGCTGTACCCCAAATTCCTCTGATTACCTGACTCTTGATGCCTTGCTGAGTGATGAAAGTCTTCAGGGCCCCTGTTTCAGAGTTCTGAGGATAGCCAAAGTCCAGGATTTCTACAGAAGGGTAAAAGGTTAGTTCAGAGCTACAAGGAATAAACACATCAACTAGGCTAACTGCTACTATATGGAGAGAGGCCATCAGTGCACAGGTACTGCTTACACATTGAATTTCTGGGTAAGTTGCTGCAGCATGCCTGACCAAGGGAAAAGAATCCTTCTTGCTACACTGAGCTCCTGGAACAATACTTTGGAGATGAGGGGTGATGGAAAGCTGTGTAAGTGATGAATTTGCCAGTTTTTAGACACAACCAGACCTCAGGACTAAATATCAACTAACCTAGCCATCTGCACAGGGCACACTGAGGAGTTTTTCCAAAAACACCCAGGACAATAGAGAGTTTTTAAAACACCACAGCAATTTTATCTTTGCAGCTGTTTTTTTCCCAAGTTTTGTTCTTATGAAGATGTAATAAAACCAAAACCTAAAACAACAGCTGAGCTGTGGCACTGCAGGATGAGTGTAGGAGGGAAACAGATGTTTACACACAGGAAACAGTACACACCTACTTCCCCCTCAAAGAGAAAGGGAACAATCCACAAGAGATTTAGAGGGGAAAGAAGACCACTAACATGGTTCTGAGCAACATCACACTGGCAGGTTTGATCTCACTGTGCCTGCAAGGAGGCAGCAGTGACTGACCAAAGCAGAGAACAGGCAGTCTCTTGGTGTGCCCTGAGGGAACAGGGAGAACATCAGTCACTGTGATCCTAGGCTAAGAATCCCAGGACACACACGTATGGTGCATTGTCTGGAAAACAAATTGAAACATAACTAACACGAAGTCCTCATGATATGTGAAACAGGGGCAGCTCAAGGGCAACCTCCACAAGCAGGCTGATATCACAAGCAGGTGAAGGGACACTATTATTAATCTGTGGTGAAATCTGGAGCTGTATCAGTGGGGGAGGTAGGGCTGGGAGAGAGCACATTGTGTTTTATTGACTTCTTTCTGTTCAGAATTGAGCCCAAAAGGCAACTTACTAGGGACAAGCAACTTAAGCCTGGGGTGGCTGCTTCCATACACTGCTAGAGCCACCTGGGCACCAGCTGACCTTAGAGGTGCTACTGACAGTCCTCTTGATATACTTGGGGTAAGGAAAGCCTGACATCTACACAGGATCCCTTCAGAAGCTGAGCTCCAGTACCAATTGTCTCAGTCGTACAAGTGCACAGCTCCCACCATTTCAGGGAAGGGAATCTGCACAAGGCTATGGACTTGGACACTCACATTTGCAGTACAGGTGGCATTAGAAAGCCGAACAAGTAATTTTGAACTCTGCCACACATGTTAAAAATACTTCAAGGATTATTACTACATCATACTAAGCTAAGGATTTCAGAATGACCAAGTGCAACAGGGCACAGTATATAAGGGAAACATCTCACCATCCAGCAGCTCATAGATCAGCACGAAGTTGTTCTTTATGTTCTCCTCACTGATCTTCCCGAAGTAGGCAGTCATCACGTCGCACATCTTGTAAAGAAACTCAAATACCATGGCAGCATTGACATTCTGCTTGGTGACAGCAGCCAGCCAGATGTTGGAGCGCTTGACATGGAAGAAACTGGTGCGGGCGATGTTGGTGACGGGCGAGCGCACCTGCTGCCGCGCGTGGATGACATTGACGCGGAAGGCGTCCACGGCATTGCGCCTGCGAAAGCACCACCAAAGACAAGTCAGCACAGCAAACGTGACACCAGCTGGCTGCACAGCTCTGCTTCTGCCACTACGGTCACACACTGAACTACACACACCGAACTACACACAGCAAGCTCACCTAGGGAGGATGCCTGGGGATCTCTCCAAGACGGCAAGTGAAGGCTCTGAGCAGAGTTAGACACTAAATTCTGCACAAGTTCAAGGAGAGAGAGAGCTACTGGTCTCTAGGGAGGTTTGGACTACAGTGTAACTGTAGTCAGAAGGAGAAGCAACCCTCTGTCTGGAGTAAAATGGCAAAGAAACCTTCCCTTCAATTAATTTTGACAGCACTCCCAATTGATTGTCATAGCTGGAAACAAACACATTAGCAACATATGGCTCAGAGAGTCCAGTTTTGACCAAACACCTAATTATTGTCTGTTCTGTATGGCCAGGCCTTCACACTCTTGCCCCAAAGCAAGCTGTAATCTCCCAAGATACATGTCAATGGCAGTTGCTCCCAGACATACAACCAAGGGAAAACCAGCAAAATTTGCCCAGGCCACCCAAGAGATGTCAGTGCCCAGGCACACTCCAGAAGGGAGCTTTAGTTCTCAGATCCAGCTCACCTCCATACCCCACACACTTTGGATGTCAGGCTCAAAGCAGCAGGAGGATTAGAATCACCATTTGATTTCCAGTTACATGTCACCTCAAGACTGCTCTGTTTCAGAACAGGTGTCTTGCATCCAGACTCAGAGTCCCCACAGTGAAACATGTCAGCAGTACTGCATGGTCCAGGACCATTCACAGTCAAGAGTTCTGCCCCAGTGCTGAAAAACTGCTGTGCAAGCTGCCCATAGGTGCTGCCCTCTTTGATCCAAACTGTCTATACACTAGCAACAGGGGAAAAAGCCCTCCTTGTTACACAAGGAGTCCAAGTGACATTCTGGATGCCAGCTCTTGCACAATGGTCTCCTTATCCTGTAACTACAAGTCAGAATAAACTTCCCAAATTAAGTCCACCAATCCTGAGAATACAGGAAGGAAGCCCAGGTGCTTTATATGACAAGACCAAAACTTAAAGCAACAGTCTACACACAAAGCCAAGACTCATTTAGTCGTGCTTTATTACTCATTCTCTCAGACACTCTGTAGAGCAGGGGGTTTGACTGCAGCATCAAGGCCATGGTACTGATTATGCAGAAACACGTTTGAGAGCAGACAGTAAAATCATCCTTGCAAGCAAGGATACAGGCATACAAATGCTTGTAGGCACTGAGGGTTGTCAACAATCCAACACACAGTTCCAAGTTAGAAAACAAAGGATATTCCAAGGAACATATGCTACCACAGCAGGTGTTTGCTCCTTGAAGGTCTGGGGACATATGTAGAAGTTTCATCAGTAAACACACCCCCCCATAAGCAAAATTCTGGCTTTTGAATACTTCTCAGGTGTTATTGCTCCAGAAAGTTTGCAAGCTGGAGTTAAATTAATATTTCATTTCTACTTTAGTTTTTCCACAAGAAAGTAATGTAATCTACTATAAAATAATATCTAAAACCCAAATCCTCCCCTCCAGTAAGCCTTGCAAGGAAAGTTCAGCTTGTTCTGGAGCATTAGCCCTCCCAGCCTCAAGTTCTAACCCACTAAAAGTAGCACCAGAACCAGTCAGCAGACTGGTGCACACTAGAGGAGAAGCCTCAGGTCAGGGAGGCTTTGCTAGCACACCAAGTGCCCACTGTGCAGTGCCAGTCGTGGCCTACCACGCGTCTCTTACCTATTGCTACAGCAGCCAATGAGATGGGATGGACAGAAATGGCGCCAGCGGAGAAAGGAGGAGTGACAGCAACAAGAGAAAGGGTTAGAAACACACACACAAGGCACAATGAATCCAAAGAGATAAGAAGAGACCAAACAGCACCCCCTCCCCCTGCTCCTTGGCACAGAAGGCCAAGGTAGTATTGGATGGACAGTAACAAGCTACAGCAGCAATGAAGCCCTCACACAGGGTACAACACTGACATGCCATGGTCAGGCTGTCAGCATGGACAGATTTGTGTTTGGCTGAACTTTAGGGATAACTGGGCATTTAGTCCAGGTGAGCTGCACCTGTATCACAACAGTGATACCCAGTCTGCTCTGCTAATATAGGTAGCAGCCCTTGGTGTGGAAAAACCCCAAAGCCTCAATCAGAGGCATCACCTGGGGACCGCAGAGTATCAAGTATCTTCTTCCCAGTCTGCCTCAGGACAGGGCTACAAGTCTGGGTGGGAATTTCTGTGACAGTACTTCTCATTTGAAGGTGTTTGGGTCGATGCTTTCTGGTTTGGTCCAGCCAACAGGAAATACAGCAAGTTTGATAGAGCTGGAGCACATCTGGAGAGATAGGGCACATCCTGCAGATATAGACACTGCTCTATCCAGCTTGCACTTTTTCCTTAAGGATCAAGAGCCACGAAGCTGACGTGATGTATTAGAAGCTCAGAAACCAAATATCTATTACATTTAAAGTGCATGCAGTTTGTCATGTAAGCTGCTCAGTTTCAAATAGCTGAAGTTTTATTACACAGCTGCATTCTTAAATGCAGGTAGGTTCCCCAACGACTAAGTCACTGAAGAACAAGGCACTCAAAAATCACAGCAGAACTCTCCATGGTGTCCTGAATTATATGCATGGTGTTTTGCCTTTTTTTTTTTTTAAATAAGGCTGCTTATACATGCAGCTAGCTGCTGTATGGACAGACGCGCTACATGCACCAAAGCCATTCTAAGTTGCAAGCAAAGAAAGTTCAAGTTTTGTGGTACTTCTGCCTTTAACAAAATCATAAGAAGGATATCCTCATTGTTTGTCACTTTGGTCATTATATCTGAGCTATGTGCTTCTTAAGGCACTTAAACTGCAAAGGGAGATGGTCTCATAACCACAGATGACCTTTATCTCCCAGCTCAGAAACTGAGGCTTCAGAATGCCAATGGCAATGGCCAAGACTAAGGAGTCCTATGGGTCAATCACTCATGAAGACAGGGAGCAGTTATGCTCTTTTCCTATTCAACTACCTCCCAACAAGCAGGGTGGGTTCAGCCCTCAGCACTTCAGAACTACTGCTTATGACCTAAGAACTGTATGGTATGCGAGAAGTCCATCACTCAGCCGTGTGGTTAGAGACAGAATTCCTATAAAGCTGAGTACAAGCTACAGCATCATAGCTATTCCTCTCCTTACCTCCCACTAAGGGTTAAGATATTAAAAAGTTTAAATAGATCTGGCATTAATGCTAATGTTCAGACTAGGAAATGGAAAGACTCTCAGTTTCTTGATTACACAAGATGAGACATAGCCATTTCATAAAAACTTTTTGTGTAAGGCTACATGTTTAAAAAAAATTCCAAACTGAAGGCCTGTTTAAGAAAAAATCCAGCACCTTGGGAGCAACTTCTGTCAACAGCCAACACCAGCTCCACCTAAGTCACAAGACTGACACTTTCACAAGAATTGAACGGATGATTTCACTGAAAGGAGCACCTCAAGTACTAGAGAAAACACTAGAATATTTTGGCACTCTGCCAAATGAAAAAGTTAAGATAGGATCAGGCAGGAAATCCCATTTTCTAACTTTGTCTGGCCAGCCAGCAGGAAGTACTTTATCATGTAGTGAACATAAGACACTCAGTCTGTAAGAGAAACGAGCCAAGATAAAAAGCAGTAGAAGATCATATTAAAAATACCTACTTTGCTCCCTAGTTTGCATCTCCACAGCCATAATGACATTTAAATCAAGAGGCCTTCTTGAATAAACATCAGTTTGAGAACCATCTTGTACGTGTTTCAAGTTTGCAAACAACAAAATATTTTTGCCAGAAACTGCAGCGAAAGTGTCCCTAGCCCCCACCTGAAATATACACCAAAGTTACCTATAATCCAGACTGGCTTGGCTCAGCCACTGTGATACCAGCTTTACAAAGTCAGTTCTGTCATATGAGTTGCTCTGAAGAGCTTCAGCTAACAGGTATTGAAGACTGATAAGAGTTTGTACAGTAGAAAAGAGGCAAAGCATCACAGCCACTGGCTTTCTGCTTGAGAAATACAATGCTTCCTTGGCTCAGCTATGTATGGAAGTCCTGGAATAACTCAGTCAACCTTAGAACAGCTACTTCACCTTAGCTGACCTAGAACAAGCCAAGAGACTTAAAAGCTCATTAGGTGAAGCCTCATTACAGACACTGTGTTGACTACTCCCTCAATGAAACAGTACAAGCCTTGACTAGCTACTAGTTCTACCTCAACTTTTAACCTCCACTAGACAATCCATAACCAGAAGGGACATACTCTTCAGACCAGAGCAATCTGAAGGCAGATTGGCTTGACTGTTTTTTGTCATTTATGGCAACAAGTTATTTCGTAGCACATCCTACCACTAGTCATTGTGGAGATCTGGTACTTTTTCCTAAACTGGCCTGAAGGCTCTCTCGCACTGAACTCTGAATTAGCGCCTACCACAGCTCTGCCTCTGTTAGCTCTGTCTTAACCCTGCCAACTTAATTACTAACCTCCACCTAATGCCTGACACTATGAAAACCCACTAGAAAAAGTACTGTTGTGCACTAACCCCTTGCATTTAAGGTTTTCAGCCCAAGCAGCACCATCACTTACGGTTCCCTACAGCACTATCCACTGCCTACAAGGCATTGTATTTTTAGTAAGATGCATTCTGCAAACTAGCAGTCTAAGGGTTGCACAGATCCAGTCTAAGTGAGCATCATAACACTTTGGGGAAGTGCAACAAGACACCTACAATCTACTGAAGGTTTTCAAGGCTTCCCACAACTTTAGTTACCCAATGAATGTAAGCTTTTCACACTAGGCTGCTATACAAAGCTGGGGGACAGAAAGCCAGCTGTAGCAGTACAGCCATGAGACTGCTTGTAGATAAAGCTTTCCAAGACCACAGTCTCCTGCCTGTACTTGATGTTAGACACCAGTGCCTGAAACTAATCCAGAACCCTGGCTATAGTGTGTGGCAGACAGTTCTCACATTACTGCTCCTGTAAAGTTTTAGCAATTACAGTGAGGTAGGCTCCCACAGTGGCAGTCCATGCTGCTGAAGCATTTGGAATAATGGCCAGATCCCCACCATCCAAAATAAAGTCCCAGGTTTGGCTGCAGGCCACCCTTCACTGTAGGTGACCAGGGCTTAAACTTCTTCATTCTAAGCTAAGCCTAGAGCAGCAAGTTGAGTTGCAGTCTCACATGCATGCACAGCTAATGCAGAACAAAGCAGCTCTGGGTTGTTTACTGCACCAAAATGAGACAAAAATGCAAAAACCAGGGATGCAACAGAAGCACTTACCCGATGTCATCCCGGTAGACGCGAGAGATTAAAACCTCTCCTTTGTGATTATAGATGAACAAGCCTCCGATCATGATGGAACTTTAGTCTTCACTTCCCATGTTGCTTAATACCTGAAGCAGAAAAGAGCATATTTAAGCAGGCTGTACAGAAACAATTTGTAGCCAGGACTAAAGCCTAAAGTTGGCACCGAAATAGAAGTTGTCTTCTCATTCCAAAAATCAGCAGGGACAGATTAAGCCTCAAGGACAAGTATCCAAAACATACCTCTTGAATGTGAGAAAAAACACAGGCCTGGAACTACGAGAAAATAAAAGACCCCTTACTTCTACTATAAAGTGTCTGGCTCCCTAAAGGCTGAGATACAAATCAGACACAATTCCTAAGTCTTTTTACATGCAGTTCACACAAATGTCTGACATGTCACCAAGCCTATCACCACATGACAGGGGGCTCCTAGCAGCAAGTACATCTCCATTTATTACCACTTTTACATAGTTTTTACACATCAGAGTAAGAGCCTTTGATAATCCCTAGCAGCCATATCAAGTCACACTTCAAACTGAGAGCCATTTGGCTACAAGGTACCACTGGAGTGGTCACAATCATGACCCATTTGAACAGGGAGATAGTCCTTTAGAAGTTACCCCCCTAAACTGCTAATTTTCTCTTTCTTCAAAGGAAGATTGCTTTGGAGAAAGCTACAAAGCTCTCCCCAAAGACATTAGAAATTATTGATAGAGAAGACTTTTTAAAATATACAGCTACTTCACCAGATCCCATTCCTGGAGTACTATGCACTCCTATTCACTTAGGTCAAAGTCATAACACCCACAAGCAGCAACTGCTTGGTTGGCTTAGTCCCAAGAAGAGAACTGCAACCCTGACAGGGCAGGCCTTGGGGTGATCCCACAGAACTGCAGGGCATTAGATAACAACCATCTCCACACTGCTCTTTGGGTGGGTTAGCCTACACCCACTAGTATGGGCTGGCTGAAAAGGATAGGGAGAGGCCAACCTAGAGACAGATGCTGACAGTGAACTGATATGTGTCTGCTCAGGAATGCTGCAATGACAAAGGTGAAGTGACCCAGCCTTGGGTCACTTCAAATGTCAGGGGAAAAAGAGAATACAAAAACAATGCACACATCAAAGGGACTAAAGGACTTCTGGATTATCAAAAGTAATGTATCCTCTAGAAATTACACCCAGTAAACTACAGTAACTGCCCATCTGAAGGAAGTACTGCAGATGTGAGTTCTGTGCTAAACCAAGGTTTACCGTGCAGCCACTACTTTTAATTTCAGCAAGACAAAAAAGAAACTTTAAATTTCCTAAGCCTTTACACCAACATTTTTAGCTACATCTAGTGAATCCTCAAAGAATAACACTATTCATATGTCTCTGCTACAGGTCTTCAGCTTCCAGATAGGTGCTTCTGCTTATTAATAGAAAAAAAAGAGCCCAAAAGTCAGTTAAATCAAAATAGAAACAAGCAGTTTTCCCAAAGCTCAGTAATAAGCTTTCTGGCTTTATTCTGGTCAAGTATCTCTGGCTACTAGTGGGCTGCCTTCTGCCACTTTTCAGTGGCTTCTTGTGGCACTATCACCAACATATTTTCATGTCTGAGATCAATTAGCACAGAACAGCTTTCCAAATATGTTTTTCTTCTATTCCCAACCATAACACTTTATAACTTTGGGATACAAGTATTTAATTTACCTATAAGTCTCTGTAACCAAATCTATTAAGACATAGGCAGCTCCAAGATTCCCATGTAGTTAGAGTGGGAAAAGCCTTTTGTGGCTGCTCACTGTTTTGTGACCAAGGCTACAAACTGCAGGGGCAGCAATGTCAGCATCCCCACAGCAGAAGACAACCCCACTGGTCAACCAAACAACCCAAATTTCTCAGACCAAAGGAAGTGGCTGTACCACAAACTCACAACTACTTACACAAAGCACACGCAGCTCTAACAGGCATGAAAAGGCAACAGGGAGGTAACGTGCAGGGCTGAAAGCCAAAACATGGAGAATGGAACACAGCTGCCCAACAAGACAGGCAGAAGCTGAAACATTTGCAAGGTCATTCACGCTGGTCAAACAATGAAAAAAATGAGAAACATTGTGACACTGAAAGCAACTTGTTGGCCACTGCAGAAAATTCTTTCCTATTTACTAGTTTTTTCAGTCCAGATAAGAAACAAGCATGTGTTTTCAGAATTCTAAAGTGCTGGCTTCCACATTCAGATACAGACTACTGCAATCAAAGATGGAGAGTTCTTACATTCTTTTTAAGACTTGCATTGTATAGAGCAGCTTCCTGGAAGCTTACGCAACTGGTCAAAGCTGGATCATAAGAATCCTACAAACCCTTTCCAGAAGAATCCTAGAAAGCACATCCTAGTCTTAAAAAAAAAAATAATCTCCCTCTGGGTTTTAATGCTGCTTAAGTTATTTGTTTCACTATTTTTAGTATAAAGGAAATGTCTGCTTCGATAAGCAACAGGATCAGACATGCAGCATAAACAAGACAAAGCCCTCTGCCAGCATGACAAGCAAATCAATTTTGAAAAAGCCTTGATTTGAGTACTTACTGCATTACTATAAAACATGTAGAAGATTGCTGATGAGCTTTGCATTGGAAATTAAAAGCCTTCTCTTAGGAAGATCTACAAACTTTAAATGTCTGAAATAACGATGCCATGCTTTCTCATGTTAGTTTAGAACTTATTCTCTAATAGCTTTGCTGAAATTACAGGCAAAAAAAAAAGAGTATTTTTAATTGTATCACAGTACCTGAGGCAGCAGAGTCAACTGCTTCCTCATCTTACATGTTAGTAAAAGCATGTTTGATGAAGAAGATAGATTATGATTCAAAGGCTTTTAGTCTTCAAAAATTCTTCATCAACGCAATGAAATGCTAGGCTTCTTCCTTATACAAAATATCCCAGGAGATGAGTTCAAGCTTCAGACCACCCATGCAAAGTTAGCTCCTGGTTCCACCTTCATTTTAACATTTAAGACCTGCATTGGTTCATATTCAGAGCTACAGGTAAAGCCAGAATTACCTTTGCTACTTCATCCACACACCTCCTATATGCACTGTTGTACAATTGTTTATCTTGGATTTAGGGTGCCATTCTGTAGTCCCATCTGCACCTCTTTGGTCTACTTTGATCTTCTTTGCCCTTACTACTCTGAATACCCTCATATCTACACACATCCCACTGCTGCAGCTGCTGACCCAGGAGTGCTCTTATTGCAAATTCTTGTATGGTACAAAACAGAAGCCTGCAGAGATCTGCCACCAACCAGCTGATGTGTGCTTGCTGTACTACACTGGCAAAACAACTCGATAATGAACTTGCTCAAAGTCAGAAAGGGGCTTCTCTGTGCTATGTGAGGCCCTGGTTAACACCTGAGCTTGTACTTTCCCCTGCTACTACGGATTAGGGCACGGGATCAGGACATTCTGACAGTTTGTTTTAAAAGAGCAGCCAACTATACTGAGACATGCATGAGCATTATTTCCCATGTAGCAGCAGAATGCCTCCACATGAGTTAGGATTCATCTCAAGTCTGAAAGAACCCACAATTCTACAGCTCTAAAAATGAAATCTGAATTCACATTTAAGTACCATTTATCTAATGATTTGTGTCAGACAATTGGTAAAGTGTTTCCAGGTACCAACAAAGTCACATGGGCTAAAAACGGTGACTATAGGGAAAGGGTTTTAGATGACCTACCCAACTGTACCAGCCACCAATCAGTTCTTTGCAGTAGCTGAAGGACACTAGCAGTACAAACCTCCAGCTGCACTCCTCTCTAATGGCATCAGAGAACAAGGTCTCAACTATGCAAGGTATTTAACACAATTATAATCAGATCTCCCTTGGTCTGCTCAACTTCTGCAGTTCAGCATCTTGAAGAGTTCCAGGCACCACAAGCACAGGCAGCACAACGGCATCAACACAACCTCCAGCAAGTTCAGTTTGGTGCAGGGCTGCTGTCAGCCTTCACCAAGCTTGCCCATGATGGGAGTTGAGGAAACATGGTCAACATTCCAGTCTTTTGTTCACAACTTGCATTACATCCCTCCAAGACACAAGATCAGAATGACTACACTCTCTCTCCACACAGGATTACTTCCATCAGCTAGCTAATGGAAGCATGTCCACACAGCTGGAAACTCAAGAGGTGGAGTAAGTAGCCCAGAGATCTATGAACAGAGCAGAAAGCTATACAAAGGGCAGAATGCAAAAGAAAGTTGCTTAAAGCTCAGCAAGAAGAATGGCTCTTCAAGATGACAATGCCTCTCCTTGAAGTGGCTGCAGTGAAAATAAGCCTGCTTTGTTTTGATCCTCCTTTGTGTTTCAAGTTTCACAGTTTGTGTTTCAAGTTTCAAGTTTGATACTCCTTTCAAGTATTTCAAGGTTACATTCTAACTAGAATGAGGACTTTAGTGGTACAGTTCAGACATAGCACAATCGTCCACATATTTAAAAATAATTAACAGTTTTCTTTACAGATCAGCTGTGGAAGATCCTAGTACTTGCAGTGGTTAAGAACTGCAGGGAACAGGGTTGAAATTAATTTGAGACTGACATTCAGTGTGACTCATGGCTGCTGGAATCAGAAGGCCTCAGAATAAAAACTCCAGCACAGGAGATGGGTTCATCTGCTCCCTGTGCATGAGCAACATGACTCAGAAAACATTGCTCAATCAGCTTTCAATGACTCATTCTGCTCCTCTCCAGCCAGCCTTCCCTAGGGAGCTTGCTCTACACTGCTTCTGAGTTTCCTCAGCCTAATATCTCACTGGCAGACACAGCTTAAGAGCAAAGCCCACCATTTCTTCAACTGTTTACCACAAAGTGCCTGGAATCCAAGATGACTCTAGCTGAAACCTTTGGGTTAATGATCCATCAGCTGCATTTTCAGAGCTTTGCAGCTTCACTCCTTCTGTTTCACTAGCTTGAACATATGGCAACCTGCTCCACACTGGTAGCTACAGCCCTGTTTTCTACTTACAGTGTGGATGGATTTATTCTAGTAAAGGTACAGGGATAATCCACACGTATGCTGAATTCACACCAGCTGGTGACTAATCACCTTAATTTAGGAACAACAGCCCTCTCCCAAGACGCTCTGCATGCTTCAAGCAGCTACTAGGGTAGATGTAACATCTGAATGCAGCTCCTACAAATACCTAAGGCCAGTAGGCTTCCTACCCTTCTGCCAAGTGCTCACATTCCTATTTGCTTCCATTTCAACCCATAAACAGAGAAGGAGAGTAAAGAACATCACAGACAGACCACTTGTATACATGCTTATAAACCCACCAGGAGTTAAGATTACATGGAAATGACTTTTCAGAATGCCCTTTTACTCAAGTGAATATGAGAGCATTAAAATATACCCTTAGAGCAATTGTGGCAAAGTTACAGCATTAAGACACCACCAATTGCAAAAAAAAAAAAAAAAAAACCAAAACAACAAACTACATGTATAAAAACAAAGGCTGGGATAAAGATTTTAATGCATTTCAGTAGTTACATAAGAGAAAAGCAGCAGGATTAGCTGGGCCTACAATGACTGACATGGTAACATACACTTTCCTAAGAATCACACATACTTCCTCAAATCATGTCTCAGTGCTCCCACTGGCCAGGGGATGTGCAATAAGCACCCCTCTCTCAAACAACCAGGGGACGCTGGAAGCCTCCAAAGTCAGTCTGCAGCAGCTAAGCTGCAAACCATAACTAAAAGAGTGCAGAGAAAGATAAAGACATAATAAAGCACAGTATCTGAAAAAACTGCCTTTGTCCACTGATTCCATCATAGATGGAAAATGCTCTGTTTATTAGGTCTGATCTAAAAACAGGTGGCTCTCCAAAAGTCAGACTTCATCCTTTCAGTGTGCCACCCACTTGGAATGCATGGGTGAAGTCAGGAGCATAAGCTCAGGCAGCAGGACCCTGTTGCTGGACTGTCAGCTTCACATATTGTGGGATGCAACAAGTGGCTGGAATGGGAGCTACCTAGTGAGATGAGGCACTAAACCTGCATTTATCAAGTGGAGATACAGCAGCTCCCTCCTGCAGCATGTCAGAGCCCAGCCTTCCTCTTCCATTTCCTCTTCATCAATTCTGACTTACAATGGCTGCAGAAAAATGAACAACGTGCAGCATGGAGCTTTCTTAGACTAAACAAGGCACACGTACGGAATCAACTAACCAGCACAGTTCATTCCCTCTGCAGCAACTCTTTCA
The DNA here is from genome assembly GCF_012460135.2 of Molothrus ater. Lineage (NCBI taxonomy): Eukaryota > Metazoa > Chordata > Aves > Passeriformes > Icteridae > Molothrus > Molothrus ater. The sequence continues at coordinate 17,068,717 of NC_050487.2, read as the reverse complement.
GAACCACACAGTACCAATGCTGTAGTTTCTGTTCAGTGCATCCTTCCATGGTCTCTCTGAGAAGCCAAAGTATCACACCAGCAGTAAGACACAACTGCAATATCAGTCATTTGTTCATTAGTTATGAAAGACTAAGCTGAATTGTAGCCTAAATCCCAGATACACAGATATTCAAATGAGTGATTTTCTCCAATACCTTTGTCCCACAACCTGAGGTCTTTCACATGACACCACACAGACCATTAACCATTACCTGCACCAGCAGACAGTGGTAACTTCAACCTACATTGTAAACCTTGAAACTGTTCTCTGCCTTTTGTAGCTGTTTGCACAAGTAAAAACAAGCAAACAAGCTGATCTGCTCAAATTTGTTACTTAGGAAAAACAGTGAATTTTTAGTCAGTTTTCTTCAGTGGTAAAAGGAACATGACTGCAGTAATTCCAGTTTCACATGCAAGGCAAGAAGTACTTCTTCCAGCTCCAAAAGAATTAGGAACTGTCTGAAAGAAATGTGTCACTAGCAATGTAATGCACCTACAGCCTAATTGTACCAGAGTCACCATAAATTTGTGGTGTATATTGGTATTTCTGCCTAAGGAAAGTACAAATACAGCTCTTTGTATCCTTCCATGCCAGCTTCTCTATGCTCAGTGCAGGCCAAAGCTGAGGAACTCTTGAGCCAGGCCTGTTTGCTCCCATGGCATCTACTCAGCAAATCCTCTGTGTCCTCTCTTCAGAGGTGCAGTAGTGACACAGCAGCTCAAGAATAACTACTCAGGAGCAATGTGACTGCAGCAGTTCTTAGGCTGCCTGTAACAACATAACTACAGTTTCACATTGTCACCCCAGCTGTGCCTGGATTTGATGAGCACCAGCAGCATCCCCAGTGAGCACACCTGTCCACTCATTTTAGGAAGCAACTTTGGGATCAGCTCTATTTTCCCAAGCCAGCTGTGTGGGTGATACTCTTACCATATAGATAAGATTTTACCTGTCCAGAAAAGAGTCTGGCACTACAGGTGGGGAAAATAAAGCCTTCAACCAGCCATTGACCAAGGCTGGATGAGGAGGTGTCAGGACTGCTGCTAAGCTGCAGAGCCCTTTTGGCCACAACCTCACTGGGAGAAAAGGCATGAGCTTCATCCAGTACAGGGTACAAATAAACACAAGTTGATCAGTAGTGAGCCCAAGACCCAGCTACTTGGACTTTGTCACTCCCATTAAGGGGCTGAAAGTTTCCTACAGCACAGACATCACTCAGCCTGAATGCAAACAGGAATGCTGATTTCTGTAATCTACAGAGCACATGCAGGAAACAGCAATCACAAGTCAGTTAATAAGCTGGTGTAAAACAACCAACCCCTTTAGTAGTCTATTAAAAGACAGTTTGGGTTCTGACTTAACAGTAAGTAAGACTTCTGTGCATTAATGAGCTTATCTAACTAAGCAGTTCAAGGTACATTAGCTGCTGAGTTTTCATCCAGGAAGAAATCAGGAGAGGTATTGAAGGCAAATCACCAACTGCAGCCATTTCTGCATTCCAGAAATCAGTATGATCTTGGACAAGTGACAGCACTTCGAAGCACGAGAGGGATCAGTCAGGCTGCTCTGGCAAACTGAAGTTGTTGAGAAAACCCATCCATTTAGCTAGCACTAGCCATTATCAACCCAACACTTAAGGCTCAAAACAATGCCATTACCCCACCAGCTAATCTGAGCACCTAAGCTTTGCTTAGTTGGCTGCATTAGCCACTTTCCAGGAGGCCACTGCCTGCACTTGGTTTCAAACAAGAGTAGCTGCAATCACTTCATCCTGGGGAAGACAGGCTGCATAATTTACTTAAGGGGCATACCCTGAGCTAAAGAGCTCCTGAGATAAACCCATCAGTTTCAGAGAAACTGTTCCTATTTTAAACACAATCCCATAAATCCCCATAACCAGTGGGCAGGAAGAGAAGCACGTTCTCTTACCAGGCTCTCCTCCTACAGCCCCCTTCTGTGTGCCATCCTGCACGCAGCCACTCTGAGGAGTCACAAGAGATAAATACTGGCACAAGGAAACACAAGAAGCTCCCTTACTCCAGTAAAACATCACATTTAGCACATCTCTCAGGAATATTTTGAGCCCAACCTGATGTGAACAGCCCCAATGCCTTTTTCTACTTCTACCCACTCTACCAAAGCATTTCTAAAGTCAGTTTGAACTATTTGCTTTTCACTCTTGAGCTAGAAACCTGAACAGTGATTTGCTTCCTATGCATCTTCTAACAGAAGAGGTTCGAGGCACAGAGTGGAGTTTGAGTAAGAGCTTGTATTCTGCAGACCACTAATGGTCTAGGTGCCCTGATGTGTCAGCTTTTCTCTCACTACTCCTACTGGAGAGCAGATAACTGCATTTCACATTCTGTGCATCTGCCTGCAAGCTTTTAGCTGAGCTGCCGACCTCCTGCCAAGATCAAAATAATACATGACTTGCCAGTAACTTTTGACTCAGTAGATCACTCACTGAAGGAGAGAAGCAGACTCTGCCTCACAAACCAATTATTTTTTGGCACCACAGGCCATCCTCCAGTTGGCCCCAGGAATAGCCTTTAAATACTCTAATGGTCTTCAGTAGAATAAGCTTAGAAAACCAGTGCAAGACATTGAACTGCAAAAGACAGTCATGACTTTACCTTTTTTGATGCAGGGATGAGGCAAGAAAAGTTTAACTAGGGTTACAGGAAGTTTCTTTATAAAGCGTGTTTTGTTTGGTGACTGTTGCTGTTCCACCAAAAAAAAAAAAAAAAAAAGAGATTGTATCAAACAAGAATGCATGTCCAGTCCCAGTCCCCTGTTTTTCAAAGAACTCAAGATGTAACCCTTCACAGCCTCAAGAGTCAATTCTCCAAAAGCCAGCACTGGGCTCTTTTGGGAGGAGGAAGCAGCTGGCCATGATACCGTTCAAAGACACCCCAATGCTCTCCCTGGAACATGGCCACTCTGCATCCCAAAGAACACCAGGTATCTTTGTCACTAGATGTCAGTAACATGGCATTTTCTACAGAAGAGGAGTGATGCCTCCCTTCTGACAGGAAAAATATGGAAGTAGACAGTTTGGCAGCATCTCTTCAGATTTTAGATTGTCCCTCCAAGCAAAACTCACAGGGACACACAGAGCTTTTACTATGGGAAAGAACAGTAGCTACAGCTCTGACAGCATTCAAGTAAATGCTGCCCAACCAAACACCACCATGAGCCCATGTACAGTTAGAAGCCCGCAATACCGAGACTTCCAAGCCACAGAAGCCGTCCAGACTCACCTATCTGGGCAAGTTCCAGGCTCAGATTTTGGCAGCCTGAGGCTAAAACTTGATAGCAGCTTTGTCATACTAAAGCAAGCAGAAAACAGATCCGGCACTCACACAGCTTATGGAGAGAACACTAGATGAAAAGCAAGTCATTTCCCAGTGGGGAGAGAAGTCAACTACACTGGCTGATAAAAACAGGCTGTGCTTCCTGCAGTTTTACTGAATCCAAAACCCTAGTCCTGGGAAGAATGGATGTGGAAATGCATCCAGAACAGCCGCTGGATAGGAGCCTGCTTTAAGCCTCAGAATAAGCAGTTGGGCATCAGCAGCGCTGCGCTCTGCCTCAGCAGGTTTTCCGGGGAGGAAGCAGAGTGCAAGCCATGACCCAGCTAATTCACGTTTGAATCAGCAGTACGGACAAATAATTTTCAGTGAAGTTCCAGCCCGATCCGACTGAAAAAAACCTTTGCTCAGGCTGACCTGACGCATCGGTGCCGGCCTTCCTGTGCCACACACAGCCCGACCCTGTCCCCACCCTCCCCGGTGCAGCACCGCAGGGCTGCCACACAGGTATTCCAGCCAGAGAGCTAATTAACAGCTGTTAATAACCCCCTGAGCCACCAGCGAAGTGCGAACGAATGATGGGGTCGCCCGGCACCCCCTCAGAGGAAGCTGAGGAAAAGCCCTCCCGGCGGCCCCGCTTCTCCCGGCCCCGGGGGCACTCTCGCGTCCCTGCCAAGGGCAGCCGGGGGACACCGCACCCTGCAGCCGCCTCCCCGCCCCTGGGCCTGCAGACCCCAACCCCCAACCAGCGGCCAGGGAGCCGTCACCCGCAGCAGCTCGGCCACCGCCCGGGCGCGGCCGCAGAGCGAGCCCAAGCGCAGGAAGCCGCCCGGAGGAGGGACGGGGGCCGCGCAGCCAGGCGGGGAGCGGAGCGCCTCACCTGCCGCTGCAGCCACCACCACCACCAGCACCACCGCCGCCGCCGCTGCTCGCCGCCCCGCGCCCAAGATGGCGGCGCCGCCCCCCCTCGCCCCGCGCCCCCCCGCGTACTGCAGAGACGCCGCGCGCGCGCGCGCCCCGCCCGCGCCCCGCTACTGCGCATGCGCCTCCGCGGGGTGGGGGGGGCCGCTGGGTGGGGGTGGGAATTACATTTCCGCGCAGGGCGCACTGGGAGTTGTAGTCTCTGGCTGGGCGAGGACAGCACGACAGCCGCGCTCAGCGAGCGGCTGGGCCGGGGCTGGGGCCGGGCAGGAGGCCGCGCTCGCCCTGCGGAGTCCTAGCTCGCCGCACCCCTCTAGAGGGCCGCTAGCTCCCGCTGGCCCCGGGCCCAGGCATCCCCGCTCCCCTGCCCCGCACTGCTGCGCCAAGGGCCAGCGCCCGCGGTCGGACCGGCCCCTGGCTCTCCCCGCACTGCTGCTGCTGGAAACGGAGACCCACCCAGGGCACCGCGAGACCCCGCCCAGACCCTGCTCCGCCCGCCGCCGCCCTCGGCATCCCGGGAAAAGACAGCTGGCACACTGACACAGGGTGCCCTCTTCCTGCTGGGATCTCGCCTTAGAGCAAAAGGCAGGAGGATGGAGGAGGCTGGGGGAAAAAGAATAAATGAACGACACGAGGCAGGAGTCCAATAAAACTATGTTTATAAATAAAAACAAGGAGATTGGTGTTGTTTTTATAAAACCCAGCGGGTAGGGCAGGGCAAGGGGTGCGCAGTGGCCAGGGAGGCTACTGGGGACAGTCTGACTCCAGCGGGCTGAGGGAAGGAGAGGCTTTAGGGAGTCAGGGAGATGAACTGATGGCGTGTGAGAGCTGGCAGGGAGGCTGCAGGGGCAATGCAGACTCCCAGGGAGCAAAATACAATTCAACTCCATCGTATAAAAACTGTGAACACAAGAAAGACCAAAGGAGGCAACGCTTGTGGAGAAAGCCACGGCGTGGCAGGAGGAGAGGGCGCCGGGGCGCCAGCACCAACAGCGGCAGGGTCGACATGTCCATACTGTACCGTGCTTGGCCCTGGGCATGGGGAAAGGGCTGCCCCAGCCCCAGGCACGTCTCCGCGTACCCAGAAGTGGAAGGAAGGACGGCAGGGAGCACTGGAGCAAACAGACTCAACTGTCCCAGCACACCTGGGGGCACTGAGCCCAGAGGCCATGGTTCAGGCTGCAGTCTCATCCCTGGAGAGCTCATGTTGCTCACAGACCAGAGGGAGTGGGGGTGCCCCAGAGGTTTGTCCCTCCCAGCAGCCAGGCCAGCAGCACTGGGCAGAGGAGAAGACAGACTCAGGCCCTTCAGAGGGCAAATACAGGGGACCTCCACATTTCTCCAAAGCACGAAAGTGAACCAGTTGTGCCCTGCCCTCGCCTTCTATCTTAGTCCAGGCCCCTGAAGGTACCACATAGCTGAGCAGCAGCACGACAGCAGGAGGGAGAAGGCCACAGCTGCCACCGCCAGCCCCAGGCACGGGACAGCCCCTACAAACAGGACAGGCAGCAGCACATTGCAGGCAGGAGGGCAAAGAGCAGGATGGAAGGAGCAGAGCTCTGCCCTTAAATCCCCCCAAAGAATCCCAGGGCAGGTGTAGGGCACTGAGTCACACAAGAGACTGTGCACAGGCAATCACCACCTCTCTGGGCTGAGGTACAGCCGCAGCCCTGAGACCTGGCCAAGGTGAAGGAAGGTCCTGCCATGGGTCAGTGTCAGGCTTGGACCTGGCCCAATATGTGGGCAAGAGAAGGGAGGCAAGAGGGAAGTGGCAGCATCTCTCCACTCCCTGGAGGCACTGAAGCCCTGGAACATTCATGCATTAGCCAAAAGGCAACTACAATGGGATTTAAAATACATATGTAAGGCTGGTCCCTGCTCCCCTCTCAGGGCTGTGGGAAGGGCAGGGCAGGGCATCTTCCGCGAGGGGGAGGAAAGAAGCCATCTTCAGCACCATGCGTGCCCAGCGCCCCTGGAGCTCCGTGTCCTGCTGTCGGGCCACGCCATGCTCCAGCTCTCCCCCCCACGGGCGGCAGGCTCAGAGAAAGTCAAACACCCCGTAATTCTTTGCTGCTTGATAGAAGAAACACAAAAGGGTGAAAAGAAAGAAGAGATGTTTAGGGTGAAAGGACTGAGGCAGCAGTGACACACGGGCAAGCAGCACAGGGTGCTGGGACGGATGCGGATTAATGGGGTTAGAGAGGATGGCAGGAGGGAATTACCATCGGAAATACACAAGTCTGGGGGCAGGATGGGCTGACAGCACCCAGCAGGCCTGCCAGGCCTGTCCACCCCGCTCGAGGAGGGATTAGAATCAAGGTTTAGTTCCATTTATTATTTTTTTTCCCTTTTTTTCTTTTCGTTATCAAGACAAAAAAAAAAAAGAAACAAAAAAAACCCCAAAAAAACAAGGGGTGAAGCCAGGGCTGGTCCTAGGAAACAAACGACAGGGATAGAAGGGGTAAGGAGGGACAGCAGACAGACAAGGGACGGGCGCTTCACATTACATCCACAAAGAACTCACTGGGGTTGCCCATGGCCATTCGGAAGGACTGTCTACTGGCTGTCAGTTCGGGGGGCACAGAGGCCAGGTCACGGCCCGGCGGTGCCCCAGGGGGCCCCATGGCTGACGGCGGTGGAGGCATCAGCAACATGGGGGGGCTGAAGAGAGGGGGGAGGCCGGGCGGGCCATACGACTGCTGGCTGTGGTGGCTGCGGATGCTGTGAGCCAGGGAGTGCTGGCTGCGCTGGCTGTGCTGGCTGGCTGGCACCGAGCGCTCGCTGGCCGCACGCTCGCGCCGCATGCTGCTCCTTGTGGTGTGGTCTGACTCGCTCCCGCTGCCACCTGACTTCGACTCCCCGGTCTTCTCTCTCTCCTTCCTCCTCTCGCTGCCACTGCGATTGGAACCGCTGCTCCGGCTCCCTGTGAAGCACGTGAGGCAAGGTTAGGTGCCAGCTTGGACAAGTCAGGAAGAACAGATGGATCTCCTCTAGCCAAGGGAGGACCGCAGCATCTCCAGCACAGCCAGGCCCCAGCACGGTCTGTGCTCTCTATCTCCCTTCAGCATAAAGTCCCACGACCCTTCCAGGATGGCTTCTACCCTGGCTTCCCCCACAGACAGGCCTTGCCTAAGCAGCCCTTTCCTGCCGCTGCCCTGTACTGAACAGGACATCTGCCCACTAACAGGCATATTTTAGTCCTTTTCACTCACCTTCACTGTGCTGACTGCCTGCACTGCCCCCTCCGTAGCTGTAGCCTGGGTCAGGGAAGCCGGGATGGGGGTTGTATGGATGAGGTGGTGGATACTGATATGGGAAGGCCATAGGCCAGGGTGCGGCTCCTGGGTGGGGGAGCGGAGCCAAAGTGTCCTGATCAGAGGCACCGCTGGAGCCATCATGATCATGAAGAGACAGATTAGCCATGTCTGCAAGAAAGCAGAGAACAGGGGTTAATCCAAGCAGAAAAACAACCATGTGTGGTGAAGCAGCTTTCTGTCCATTCTTGCTGATGGACAAGGACAGGATACACAAGGAGACACAAGAATTTGGCACTCTCTCTGTTAGTCAATGCCACCATTTGGGCTTCCTGGCTGTACAACTGCCAGGCTGTGGGAGTCCAAGCTGCCACTCTAATACAGAGACCAGCTTGCTGGGAAAGGACTACATCAGAGCTACAGCTCACCCTGCCAATTCCTTCCCCCATTTTATCTGAGCAGCCAACCCTGAGCACCAACCCCTTGCCAGCACTGAAATTCAGAGCCTGGAGACAGTCAGTAAAGACTAAGACTCTGCTATGACTGTCCAGGAGAAAAGATCACATAGTAGGTGACACTGTCAATGCTGCTTCCAACTTCACTACCTCAGCAGTAGGACTAGGGAGCTGGGATATTCTTAATCACTCCCTTAACAGAGTCTGTAGAACAAGGGGCCCAGTGTGATGGCAATGGCTGTAGGTGTGTCCCCGTGGTGTCAGCAGGGCTCTCCAGGACCACTACACCTCCACCCTCTCCCTCCCACCCACACCAAGAGCCATACTTCCACAGAGGTCCCCGAAGATGTAGTAGCACTGCTCTGAAAAGGTGATCTTGTTCACGGTGTGTCGGATGTAGCCAGCCTTCAGCAGGTTGCTGGCATATTTGCGGGACTCACGGCGGTCTGTAAAGCCCTCCACGTGGTGATAGAGCCAATCTACCACATCCGAACCTGCCACCAAATATAGAGTTAAGTTTGGCAAGAGAGAGGAAGACAGCAGCCCTTGAGGCAGTGAGCCACGCTGGAGCAAAAACAAAGTGGGTCAAAAGGTTCAATTTCTGACTCTCGCCTAGTCAACAGTTTGTTTATGATGACAAAGATGCTCCCTTGGATATCTGCCTGAAAACAGGCCACCCATTCCCCAGTCCCTGCCTCTGCTGCAAGCAGCACAGTCTCTTACCAATGAAGGCATTGGGGATGGTGATCTTCAGCCACATGCGGTCACGCACCTCGAGGCCTGACTCTGGTGAGGCCATGGCTTTGACAATGGTGGCCATGTCACTGTGGATGGACAGGTGAAAGTCATCGAGGCCTGTGGTATGGATGAAGGAAGGCAGGCAGAGGTGAGAGAGAGCAGAAGAGACAAGAGGGCCACATGGAAGCATCATACACGGGAGGAATGGGCCAGGGAACAATACATCGCAGACAGCCTTGGGGTACATGCTGTGGTACCCCCCCTTTCCAGCCTTCCCATGCTATCCTTCACATGTCAGCAGTTTCCTCTTGGGCAAAGCCCAGGCAAGAGTCACAAACTTAAAACAAACTCTTGGCTTGTTGCCTCACCCAAGCTCTCCAGACCCTTGCTTCAGGGCTCTACATACCAAATCACCCCAAACCTCCAGAAAGCAACCAAGAAGCCAGTGCTCAGCAGGACCCTGCCCCACCACAAGGCTCTTTGCTCTCAGCTGCCTCTTCTATCTGCTGTCTGGGAGGAGCTCTCAATTGCTCCAGGGACATGCTGAATCCCTCTGGCTCCACATTCTCAGCAGCCAGCCCCTGACTAGTCTCAGCCTTTCTTCTACACCTGCCGCAGCTCTGATTGCAGCCAGGCTCCTCTACTCTCCTCACAGAGAAGGTTTAAAAACCTGTTAATTCTCCCAGGCAGAACTCCCACTGATCGAAGTCCAGCCCAGCAAGAGCTGCCTCCCTCCCAGTCCCTTGGCAGGGCAGATCAGGCCCACCCCAGCTGTCCCCCAGGCAGATGTATTGCACCCTTCACAGCAGAGCGAAGGTGAGGGGGCCGTGCAGCGGGTGCAGCACGGAGGCACAAGGACTTACGTTCGGTCTCTGGGATGGAGCTGGTGATGGAGGAGCTGGTGGAAGTGATTGTGCTCATGGATGGACTCATACCGTACGCTGGGTAGGTGCCAGTCATCGCTGCCTGTGTGAGACACCCAGGCTGCCGGGTCGATGGGCCGGATGGGCTCACCTGTAGGGAAGAAAGAGTCTGTCAGTAGCTGTAAGAAATTATCAGTTCATCCAAACAACCTCTAGGGAGGGACAGGGACGCAGCACAGCCCATTCCATCCCCAGTATTTGCCGGGACTCACCCGGATCGGAGCATGGAGAGTCTGGCCCAGCCCAGATCCGCTGGGGAGCAACTGGGAGAGAAAGAAGAGAGGGAGGGTCAGCAGGAGAGGTGCAGAGGGAGAGATCCCCCTATAGCTGTAGGGGGGTTTCTCTTTCCTCTGGCGCCCCGAGCCAAGTGACCTCCCTGCCCCAGTGAAACGCGTCCCCAGCGTGATGTGGGAAGAAGGGCTGGGCTTATGGGCATTTTGGTTTGGAAATAGGACATAGCAGCCTCCTAAATGGAGAGCTGAAACCCCATCAAACCCCAATTCAGTGCCCCATGGAGTCACACACACAGGGGAGGAACAAGACAACAACCAAGTAAGTGCTTAAGGCAGGGCTCTCACATGAGCTGGGCACCAGTGCTAAGGGTGGGTCAGCTATCCACTTACTCCTGGGTAACGAGAAGCAGCCCCGCGGACTGGGGTCCCAGCACTTGGCCACTGTCAGGGTGATGGGCCTGCAACAAAAAGGAGAGAGTTAGAACTAGAGCACAGTAACACAAACCCCTGCATGATGAGTAGATGCTATATGCCAGCTCTCTCCTGGGAGACAGGGAGAAGCTGCTAGGATAGTGACTTTGTTCCCCTCCAGCTATGGGTTTCCCCTAGTGATATGAATAAAATGATGTGACCCTGTTGAGGGTTGCTGATGACCCAAATAGAATCAGAGAATCACAGCAAATTTTGTTTTGGAAAGGATCTTAAAGGTCATCTAGTCCAATTGCCCTGCAATGAGCAGCAACATGGCATCCCCACAAAAAAAGGGGCACAGACCCCAATTCCCTGCAATTCTTGCATTGGACATGAAAACCCAGGAATCAAAGCAACATCAAACCCCTAAGTTCTGAGATTCTGCAGAGGCACTGGCAGAGGTGCCTGAAAGATACGACTCACACACTCCAAGCACAAACTGAGCAGATGCTCCTGGACGGAAGGAACAACCCAAGTACTCACCCCGGCTTGTGCACGATCTCCCTCAGCACCCGCACAGCATCATCGTTGCTCATGTTCTCAAAGTTGATGTCATTTACCTACAAACAACACAAAGAGGTGAGTCCCAGAGATGTGACCGGAGGCTGAGCTCCCCACTCAGCTCAGCAGTGACTCAGCTTCCCTCTTCCAAGCATGACTTCCTGGGTTTAGCCTGCCAAAGTTCTCAGGGAGGCTTCTGGGTCTTTTCTTACTGCTGTCCCAAGCCCAAAGATGGAGATACGTGGGTGTGAAGTACCTGCAACAGCATGTCCCCTGGCTCAATCCTGCCATCAGCTGCCACAGCGCCTCCCTTCATGATAGAGCCAATATAAATGCCTCCATCCCCACGCTCATTGCTCTGTCCCACAATAGAAATGCCCAGAAAGTTGTATTTCTCTGCAGGGATGGAAAGAGAAAGAACTAAGTCACTCCAAAGCATCAAGCACAAGCAGACCTAACGTCAGTAAAACCACATCCTAATGGTGGTGATTTGCACCCCTGTCCCAGAGAGATGTCCTGGGACACACAAACTCTTGAGAGATAACTTCTACAAGAGAAGCCAATCTCCTACAGAATCCATCTTTTCACTCCTCCCCCATGTGCTCTCTTTGCCCCCTCCCCAGTTCCCTCTCCATGACCCAGTCTCGCTCTGGAAGGACTGCAGGCTCCATGCACACCTCCCACTCACCCATATTCAGCGTGACCGTGATGATGTTCAGGGACATGGTGGAATCTGTGATGCTGCTGAAGGACGAGGACTGCAACATAAGCAAAACATGAGATGTCCTCCTGTGCCTCAGTAACATTCCCAGCCCTAGCTTCCTTCACTTGTCCTTTCCTTCCTGCCCCTCCTTGTGGCACCACAGCCACCAGCTACAACTCCGGTCTTATGCTGGGAGCTTTGCAGAGCCAGAGAACAGCCATGGTCCTTATGACCTCTCTACAGCTGGGACAAGGCCTGTGGTTGCAGCTCTTGAGGCTACATTGCCTTGGAAAAGGTTCACAGGACTCTTTGAAGTGTCAGCCTTGGACACTTGTCCAAAGCCATGCCCACAGCAAAAACAGCTGAGTCCCTATGAGCCCACCCTGCCCTGCACTGCCCTCCCCAGGATACCCAGCCCCTCCCTGGGTACCCGCTCAATGCGTGGAGCCTTCTGTTTCCTCCGGCGGCGCTTGTGCCTCCTCATTAGACGGGAAGCACTGCTTTGCTCTGTTGAACTGCTAAACCTGCAAGCAAAAGCAAGAGTCAGCTCTTCTGCTGCCACAGTGGTGGCTCTGGCAGAAAGAGAGCCGTGGAAACAGGGAATAGAGGAGTGCAGGAGCAGATAGGAGAACATGCACATGGGGGACAGACAATGGCAGAGGGGTCTGCTGGGTGAGATGGAAGCAGGTCTGAGCCCAGGACTACTGTGCCCTGCAAAGGCATCTCTCTTTTCTGAGAGTCAGGGGGAAAATAGTGTTTTCCCAAGACCCAAGCTCTCCTACCTGCTGGTGGAGTCATCTTCATCTGAATCGAAGAAGCTGGTGGTCTCCAGCTCGCTGCTCATGAGTGTGGAGGAGCTCTCGTACCCACCCAGGTCTCGGCGCCGCTCTCCCTTCACTGTCCCATTCACCCTGGGTGCTGTGAAAAGACAAGAGTCAGTGGGCTTGAGAGAAAACCTTACCCTATGCAGGGCTCATGGCAACCTCCTCAGAACAAATCTGGTCACCAGTCAATCCTGTCTAGTGCCAAATAACTCCCAGTCTACCCTGGGATCAGATCCATCTCCTATGGGATACCTCTTCTATCACTAAGATGGGAAGAGGCTGATGGCCCAGTAGGAACAGTGCTGCTAAACTTGTGGAAGACTTGCAGCTGTTTCCTTGGTAGAGCAAGAAACAGCACAAGTGGGAAGGTTAAAGCTTACTCTGCTTCTCAGCTAAGAAGACAGAGACACAACTGTCTCCTGCTCTTGGAGCTTCTACAGGAGATATCTCTCTTGACCCCAAAGGGTTCAACACCAAGCTCTGATGTAACACAGGTGTTAGCTCCTACCTCCAATGTGAGGTAGGACCCTTCTAAAAGCTACAGAATAGCTCTTTTGAGCTGGAAACGTTCTGCAGAGCAGAGAAAGCTGCCCCAAGTCTGGAGCTGGTACTGCCATGCCCCAGCCATGCCCTTCCAGAGCTCTCACCACGTTACCAACACTCACCATGCTCAGGCCCATCTGTCCGACGAGGTCGTTCCCTCTGTGATGACACCACAGAGTCTGTCTCTGTCTCATTGTCCAAGTTTTCTCGACTCCCCCCAGTGTTAGGGCTGTGATGAGATAAAAGCAAACAAATATGTTCAACAGGGAACAACTTGACAAGGCTCTCTCTACCTCTGTCCTGACCAACACAAAGTTCCAGCCATCAGCTGTCTCCTTCTAGAGGGACAGGAACAACCACAGCACATCTACAAGTGCAGGTCAAAGGACTGGGGATGCTGTGCTGGCTCTTTCCCTGCATTATTTTCAGCATGCCCTTGTTTGTTGAATAACGCAGCTCCACTTCAAATCAGCTCCCAGCCCCACTCTCCTCCCCTCTTGCTGGCTGTCATCCCTGACATTTTGGGTAAGAGTATCCCAGCCTGGTCTGGGATACTGGTCTGGATTACAGCAAAGGCACCATGTGGCCCTTGGAAACCAGAACAGATGTCCGTGTAACTTACTGGAAAGAGGGGGGCCTGGAGTCTCCAATTCCTCCTGTGCGCTCCATGGAGGGCGGCAGCTCTGTCTGGTTATCGGCACAGACCGAGCCAGCATCTGAGTGGGAACCCTCTGCAGACACCAGCTGGAGGGATGAGAGACAGAAAATGAAGCTGAGAAAACATTTATAAGAATGGTCAAAGGAGCTGGCCAAAAGCCTGCCTGGCCCAGGATCTCATTTCTGGCAGTTGACAACAGCAGATGCCCAGGAGCAGGTATGGAACAGGCCAAGCATGTAGCAACATTTCCCCCCAAGGCCTTCCCAGACGCTGGCTATTTGTGGCTCAGGAACTCCTGACCCAGCAGTGAAGCCTGGGTTCAGTGACAGCTGTGCTTGGACACTCTGACATCACCTGCACACCCACACCACACACTCGGGTAACCTTTAGCACACATCCTGCAGCAGGGACTGGATTCCCCCAGTTCTCACACTGGGAAAGGCAGTTACAAGTCATTCTTTTCCTCAGCTCTAGCAGCCTCTACGCTTCTGCCTTCAACCTGTGAGACCCAGCAGGACTTTCACCTTCACAACCCTCAGAAGCTGGGGGTAACAGAGCTCAGGGCGAAGGCTGGCTTTGAAATAGACTCTTGAAACAGGCTTTTTCTGGCTTCCATATGTACTTCACAAACTTTCATGCTGTGTTCAGTTTATTGGTTTGAGCACAACCTTCAGTCAATCTCTGGGATGCTCAATGGATTCCCCAGCGCAGAAACTCAAGAAAGGGTTAAACCCTAGAGACTCTCTATGCCAGCCATGCTGTGGGGCAGCCCAGGCACATCAACACACCATCATTCTGGCTCTATAATAAACCATCAACTTCAGGGCTCAGGGAATGAGCTGGAGACTCTCCCAGGGGCCATGGGCTCACCAGTGGAATCAAACAGAGGATACTCCAAATGAGCTGCTCCCCAATATTGCTCCCTGTCCAGATTTGCACACTCCCTTACTTTCAAGCTGTAATGAACTGGGCTAACCCCAACAGGGTCAAGCAAGTAAGCAACAAAAAGCCTCTTCCTTGACAGAAGCATTCAGGACCTCCAGAGCAGAGGTGATAGGGCCCAGAAAGGATCTAACAGAGGTGAGGGATACCCATTGTTGCTCAGAACAGACAAAATGTGATATAGGCTGGAAAAAAGCTGATAGCTCCTGTCCAAACCATAATACCCAGAGTAAATTCAGAGGCAGCACTACTTCTTGCTGGTGAGGGAATCACATCTGCATGGAGCCAAGAGCAGATGCCAACTCAAATGATAGAAGCACAGCCCATTTATACAGGTCTTGAGTGCTTCCAGCATCACTGATGAAAGAGCTGTGCCCTGCCCACCTTCAGGAACTGGGGAAACCCTCATAAGCGGGGTATGGACCCCACAGATCATCATTAGCATAGTAGATGAGAAGTCTACTGTCAGAGATATTGGAAACAAAGACAGGGATGTAGCTGGGGCAAGGAAGACAGGGCAGCCTTGAAAAGCCAGAGCCAAGGCAACAGACAGGGCAGAGTGCAGCCTCAGGTGTCAAAAGCTGCAGAGCCTGTCCCACAAGCCCCAGGACAAGCCCAACGGCTCCTGCTCTCACAACTGTCTAACCAGCTCATCTCACACTCAGGTCAGCTTCTCTCCCTCCACCAAGCCCCAGGCACACGCCTGGCTCTGCTCCTGGCACCTTCCTGGTGACTTGTCTTCCCAGGACACATCCTCCCCCCTAAGGGCCACATCCCAATTCTGGTAGCCACTGCCCAGGAGCACAGGGTAGAAAAGATGCTGAAAGTGGCCAGCATTGCCTAGGGAAAAATCTTATAACACTTTATGCTTGAAAATCTCAAGGCAACATCAAGCAAATAGATCTGGACAGAGGGAACTAGCCACAGGCAGCTGTCAAACAGCAGTGAAGAGAGTGGAGGGTGTTCCCAAGCAGGCAGGATTGATGCTATCTTCCTCTAACACTCCCAAGGCTGGGATTTCCTCCCAGGAAGGTTTTGATAACAATCCTGCACTTTTCCTGCCTCTTACACTGTCAGGAAATACTCACTTGGATTCAAGCCCCCATCTTTCCCTGTTGCTAAAATTAGTACTGAGTTCCTAAAATAGCACCATCCCAGCCTGTCTGTCAGAAGCAGCAAAGCAAGTGCTCCCCTCTCATTCCCCAAACCACCCATGGACTAGGAGACTCTCAGCAGAGGTAGAAAAAGGGATCATCAGGTGCACAAAGGCCTCTGGGACTGTCATTACCCCTCATGCACAAGAGCTGGTAGTGATGCTCACTTGGGGCACAAGTTCCCTGTAAGGATCCAGCCCAGCAGAGCAGCAGCATGGTGGTCACACCAGACAGACTCACACCAGATCTGTGCCACTCACACACTGAACAACCAAAGAGCTCCTGCAAGGAAAGCCAGCAGCTACATGGACACAAGGATCACAAGGAAAATCACACAGATAAAAAAGGAACACCAGAATGGATTTAGAGACACTGGGACTCCCCATAGGGCAGGTGAAAGCAAAAAGCAGCTGGAAGGGGTGGGGTGGTGGGACATCTTGGGGCAGATGCAGCAGCAGCGGGATGGGTGCAGAGGAATGTGTGGTGGCCAAGAGCGGGACACAGCTGATTTCCGAAGGGCCTGGATAACCGCTAGAGGGAGGACGGCAGGCGTCTGGCCCCGGCTCTTTGTGCAGGAGCCCAGCACAGGCTTTCCTCCTGCTCCAGCCTGCACCCTGCTCCCCTGGCAGGAATCCCAGCGGCAGCCGTGTCGGCAGGGGGGTACCTGCCTGCCCCATCACTGTTTGGTGCAGGGATAGAAGCAGAATTAGGTGTGACCTGGCTTGATTTGCTGAGGATTTTTACTGCTCAGAGGCCTCTGGAAAAAGGCACTTGAGTCTTGGTGTAGATCCACACACCCTCATCAGCACAAACTGCAGCTCAGCAGAGGGAAAACTGGATGATGTGCTGTGGAGACTCTCCCCCCACTAACAGAGGGTCCCTGTGGGGCCAGAGGGAAGCATGCGAGCAGGGAGCAGAGCGTGTGCATGGCATGGTACTGAGGGAAAAGCTTGTCCTGCAGCTGCCCAGGCAGTACCTTTAGTCTTCAGGGCAGTCAAATCCAGTCCGCTTCACCAGCACTAAAGTCACTTAAGCCCTTTGCACCAGTCATTGGAGCAGAACTTTCCTTGGGAAGCTGACCCTGCCATAGGGGCACAGGGGTTATGCTGTGGACAGGCCATGACCATGATTTCTGCCAGGCATCAGTCACCATGAGCTCTTCATAGAGGTATCCCACATCTTCCCTGGCACAGAGCCCCCTCTCCAGGTGAGGGACTGGAGTGTGGGGATCCAGCTCATCAGCTTTGTGAGCAGCCAGCACACCAAGAGTACTGAGCAGCTCCTGTGCCTTACTTGGCACTCCACATTCAAAGGTTGTTTTTCAGAGAGGGAGGGCACAAACAGGCTGAGACACACCGAAGCAAGGGGCTTGCTTACCCACGACACCACCCGGCCGTTGAAGCAGGGAAGCTTGGCATTGTCATCCGAGATCTCTTCTTTCACCACCCTGCAGAGGGGAGAGGAGACAGTCAGAGCTGGGTTCAGGACTTCAAAGGAAAAGGAGACTCCCAGATAGGTATTTGCATACAACACCAGGCAGCCCAGGTTTGGAGATGGAGCAGGAGAGGACTGGCAGCTCTCCCTGCTGCTAGGCCACAGGTTCCTATGCCCACAGCCATGACTGGCAGCCTGAAGAAGAGACAAAGACAGAATAGCCTTTCTATGTGCATACAGCTGTTTCATCCCCCAGATCACATTTTAATCAGTAAAGCCAAAATTCAGGTGCATATCACAGAATTGTTTAGGTTGGAAAAGACCTTTAAGATCATCAAGTTGAACCATTATCCAAGCACTGCCAAGGCCACCACCAAACCATGTCCCCAGGTGCCACATTTACACAACTTTTAAATACCTTCAGGGATGATGACTCCAATACTCCCCTGGGCAGCCTGTTTCAGTGCCAGACCCTTTTGGTGAAGAAATGTTCCTAATGTCCAATCTAAACCTCCCCTGGCACAACTTGAGGCAATTTCCTCTTGTCCTGTTGCTTCCTATTTGGGAGAAGAGACCAATCCTCACCTGGATACAGCCTCCTTTCAGGGAATTATAGAGAGTGATAAGGTCCACCCTGAGCCTCCTTTTCTCCAGACTAAACACCATCAGCTCCCTCAGCTGCTCCACACAGGACTTATGCTCCAGACCCTTCCCCAGTTTTATTGCCCTTTTCTGGTCATGGCTCCAGCACCTCAATGTCTGTCTTGTAAGGGGCCCAAAAACTGGACACAGGGTTCAAGGTGTCACCTCAGCAGTCTCAAGCACAGGGGACAGTCCCTGCCCTGGTCCTGCTGTGCACATGCTGCTGACACAACCCACAATGCCATTGACTTTTCTTGGCCACCTGAGCACACACTGCCTCATGTTCAGCCACTGTCAACCAGCACCCCCAGATGCTTTCCCACCAGGCAGCTTTGCAGGCTGCCTTCCTCCACCCTGCAGAGCTCTGTGGGGTTGTGACCCAGCTGCAGGACCAAGCACTTGGCTTTGTCAAACCTCATGGAACTGGCCTTGGCCAATCAATCCAGACTGTCCAAATCTCTCTGCAGAGCTGTCCTACCCTCCAGCACATCGACACTCCCACCCAACTTAGTCATCTGTGAACTGAGTGTGCCCTCAATCCTCATGACCAGATAATTGATAAAGATATTAAACAGGAATGGCCCCAGTACTGAGCCCTGGGGAACACCACTGTGAGCAGCCAATGGATGTAGCTCCATTCCTGACACCCTCCTGAGCCCAACCAGCCATCTTTCTACACAGAGAGTAGCTCACTTGTCCAAGCCATGAGCATCCAGTTTCTCCTGGAGAATGCTGTGGGAAATAGTGTCAAAGGCATTACTAAAGCCCAGGTAGGTAACAACCACAGCCTTTCCTTCATCCACTAACTGTGCCACACTGTCACAGGAGATCAGGCTGGTCAAGCAGGACCTGCCTTTCCAAAACCCATGCCAGCTGGGTCTGATTGCCTGGCTGTTCTGTACATGCCCCATGATGGCACTCAAGATAATCTGCCCCATGACCTTCCCTGGCACTGAGGTTGGGCTGACAGGCATGTAATTCCCTTGGATTCTCTTTCTGGCCCTCCTTGTAGATGGCATCACATTTGCCAACTTCCACTCACCTGGGACCTCCCTGGCTGACCAGGACTGCTGGTAAATGACAGAGTGACTCAGTAAGCACTTCCACCAGCTCCCTCACTATCCTTGGTGGATCCCATCTGACCCCATAGACTTTGGTGTGTTTAAGCAGGTTGCTGACCATTTCCTCTTGGATTACATGGGCTTCATTCTGCTCCCTGTCCCTGTCCCCCAGCTCACAGGGCTGGGCACCCCGAGAACAGCTGATCTTGCTATTAAAGACTGAGGCAAAGAAGACATTAAGTACCCCAGCCATTTCCTCACCCTTTGTCACTTTTTCCCCCCACATCCAATAAAGGATGGACATTTTCCTTAGCCCTCCTTCTGTTGCTAACATCATTTGTAAAAACATTTTAATTATCTTTAACAGGAGTAGCCAGGTAAGCTCCAGTTGGGCTTTGGCCCTTCTAGCTCTTCCTGCATAACCTCACAACATCCTTGTACCACTCCTGAGTTGCCTCCCCCTTCTTCCAAAGGTAAAATATTTTATTTTTTCCTGAGTTTGAGGCAAAGTTGCCGGCTCAGCCAGGCCATTCTTGTTCCCCACTGACTTGTCTTTCAAGCACATAGGGATGGCCTGCTCCTACATCTTTTAGATTTCCTTCCTGAAGAATATCAGCCTTCTTGGGCTCCTTTGCCCTTCAGGACAGCCCCTCAAGAGACTCTGTCAACCAAGTCCCTGATCAAGCCAAAGTCTGCCCTCTGCAAGTCCAAGGTGGCAGTTCTGCTGATCCTCCTCCTAACTCCTCTGAGAACCAAAAACTCTTATCATGTTGTGGTTGGTGTGCACAAGGCAGCCTCCAGCCATCACATCACCCCCCAGTTCTCTGTTCACAAACAAGTCCAGTGCATGCCTTCCCCAGCTGGCTCCCTCACCCGGTGTGTCAGGAAGTTCCTCCACACACTCCAGCAACCTCCCAGACTGCTCCTGCTGTACTGCATTTCCAGCAGACATATTTCCACCAGTTTGCTTATTTCTAAAGAAATACATTATTTCAACCTCTTTATAATGATCTGAAATAATCACAAACTATGCCAGAGATTTCTAATAGATGAAAGTGAAATACATTAAACATGCTGCATACTAAATGATTCTGTTGCTTTTTAATTACATGCATAATATTTCAACATCATTTCAAGTTTTATAGTTGTGCCATAATGTCATGTCCCTGCATTACATAAACAGCTATATTATTATCAGCCTTCACAGTGAAAGAAGCACTAACTTTCTAAAAAGAAAATTGATTTTTTTTTTTTTTTACTCTTGGGGAAAAAAATAAAGTTTATTTTTCTTATTTTAAATATTACTGGACCTCTAAATACTTTTTCCACACAGAATCTGCAATCAAAACAACTTGCAAATTCAGAAGATTCAATTTCTACTATCTTTGATAAATCAAATACCAAAATAGGCTTTAACAAGCTCATTTCCTTTTCTATCCAATGACAACATTTCAAGCACTCTTATTTAATACAAAGATATATTACAATTAGCTTGTTATACTATGTTCCCCCTTCCAACCTATATTTAAGGTAGCTTGCCACATATTATGCTTAAAACATGAGGTAACTAGATAGTGAATAAATTATGGGGGTAGGGAGAAGGTCCAACAAAAAAGAACAAAGTAAAGAATGTGAAACCAAGAGAAATTATGTATTAAAAGTAAGTAGATTATAAGTATCTAACACTACTCAGAAGTGGAATCCTATCAACAGATCTGAAAGGTCCCCAAGCCAGTCCTCAACTCACGGGGAATCGAAGAGGATGCACAGGTGGGACACGGAGCTGTGACCCATTGCCCCAGTGCCATCAAGTCGCAGCACACTGGGGCTTGGAGAAACAGGCGCTCTGGGCTCCTGGCTGTGCTCCCTGGTGTGCCAGCAGCTGTCCCAGCTGTCCCCAGAACAAGACACAAGGCCTGCCAAGACTCACAAGGCGTCAGCAAAAGGCAAATGAACAGTGCAGGAAGCCTAGAGCTGGGGAGCAGGCCCGCTCCACCCTGCCAGCCCCACTGGTTGCACCGGTGTCACACACGCTCAGCAAAGGGCTGTCCCACAGGGTGAAAGGCAGCACGTCACCTGGCAGCTGGCACTCACAATCCCTGACAAAACTGGAGAGCCAGCAAAGGGACTGCACAAAGGCTACCCTTCCCCAGAAGGCACAGATGAGGAGGTCATGGTTTGAGCAGTCTAATCCACTCCCAGGATGTGTGTTAATTCCTCTTGCACAGATGGAGAAGCAGGAAAAGCAGGAAAGGAGCAGTGACGATGGATTAAAACCCTGATAGCTTAATGCTTCTTCAGCATGTTCTGTGCCAGCCTCTGCCCAAAGCCCCTGCAGCCCAGATGAATGTCAAATACAGACAGACCCCTTGGGACCCACCCTCTTTGGTGCCCACACCAGCCTTTTCCAATGCAGGCAAGTTGCCTTCTTCTCACTTCCAAGTGCACACACACACGCACCCTGCCCTGGCTCCACTAGCATCCATTCATACTGTCGCCAGCAGCCTGGACTGCATCCAATTCCTAGAGAGATCTTCAGGCAGAGCCAATTTTCAGTGCTACATGCTGCCTGCTCAGGGACACAGAGCCCTGCCTGTGGGTGAAGGGACAGGGTGATATATTTGCTGGGTCAAGGTGACCAACTGCTCAGCACAAGTCAACTATTCCACTTTCAGTGGGGACAGAGGAAACCAACCCCAAGACCCGCCCATCCAGCCTCAGCTGCAATGCCTGATGGAGAACAAGCTCCCTCTGTCCTGAGAACTGGTCCCTCCTCACTCTTATTACCCTGCGGCTGCCCCAGACATCCCAGGGGTCAGCTCCACCCCAGAGCAGTTTTCTGCCTCCTCCTCCAGCCACTACATTATTTATCACTATTTATCACCCAGATGCCAGAGCACAATGGATTATATATTTAGACTCTACAGAGCAAAAACTGATAGTGCTGGAGTCAGGCACATGCCGAGCAGGAATATCTCTGCAACGCTGCTCACATCTGTCACCCCTCACACCATCCCAGCTATTTGTGCCCTGCATTCCTTTCCAGCCTCAGCCTGAACTGCAGCCTTCCTCCTCCATTCCTTTCCAGCCTCAGCCCTAGCTGCAGCCTTCCTCCTCCCACCTCTCACCACTCTTCCAGTCACACTTCTCGCACGGACACGACCGCAGGTTCACACGTCAGAAGCCACCGAGCGAGCAGCCTCTGGGGGAGCTGTGAGCAGTGCCACGTTTCTGCTCCGCGCTTGAATGGGGAGGCAGCCATGAGATGAAACTGTCCCGCGGATGTGCTGGCAGGGAAAGCCATCCTCTGAATGTGCTGGGAACAGCCCCCACCTGATGGTGTCTGAGCCCAGGATTCCTGAAAGAGCAGACCCAGAAGGAGTTCAGGCTCTCTGGTTCTCACCAAGCCTTTCCTCTTCCCAGAGCCCAGGGAAAACATCTGCCTAAGGATGATTTCAGAGGGACTGCTTTGAGTTTACTGTCAGGTTTTGAATGTTCCAATGTCCTGCTGGGGGCTGGGTAGAACATGGCTAAGAATGGTGGCCAGGAAAAACCCCTTTCATGTGGAAGCGACCCAAGCCTTGCCCAGGCGAGTGCAAGTCCAGGACCCTCAGTGCTGCTGCCCTGCCCAGAGAATTGCCCTGCGGCCAGGCACTCAGCGGCCCCCTTCCCATCCTGGGGCCAGCAGACATGTCGAGACCAAGCTGCAGCTCAGCGCCTGGCATGCAGGCCCAGCGCTCCGCAGCACTCATCTGCCTTGAATTTTCCAACAAAGAGACCTGCGGGAGGGAGGAAGGAGGGAGGGTTACAGGGGAGGCAGGCCGAGTGGGCGGATGATTCCACCGCCATCCCCAGTGACACGGGGCCAAGCCAGGGGGAGGAGGAGGAAGAAGAGGAGGAGGGGACGAGGCTCTGGCTGTGCAGGAGCCCGGATGGAGTGTGCGGAGGGGGCTGCCAGGGCTGACACAAGCAGCACATCTGCTCCCATGCAGCTGGGGGAGGGGAAGGGACAACCCCGGCAGCAGGGAAGGAAGCAAAGGAAACTCAGCTCCAACCCTGGCTCCATCCCTACCCTCCCACCAGCTCCTCCTTTGGAGCCAGCAGACCCTCTCCCCAAGGCCTGGGAAGGTGCCATGCTCCCAGTTTCCCTCCCGCTGCCTTGCCGGCGGGAGCAGCTGGCAGCCTGGAACATGGATGCAGAGGCGGGTGAGGGACAGGCAGGCAGACGCTGCCTTCTCCGGGGAGTTCCAGCCTGGCTCAGGAAATTAGAGGGTATTTTATATCACAGAGTCATGTCCTAGGAATGAAGGGAAGGTGGGGAACAAGAGAGTGTGCACAGGAGTGAAAGGAGGCCATAAACCCCAAGCCGCGGAGACGACTGCGCCATGTCAGACCCCGGCTGCGCACACATCGCCAGCGCAGCTGCTCTGCTCCAGCCTCCTCGTTTCCCCTCGGTGGCCTCCAGCCTGGCTGAGGCTGTGGATACAAGCGAGTTTCTAGCTTCAGCCAGCTCTGGTCTCTCCTGAGCAGCATCCGCTAGCCACAGCAAGGTCCCTGAGAAGAACTCTGATGGAGTAATACAAGCCCAGCAAAAGAAGAAATCCAAGAGGCACGGACAAAGGCTTCCACAGGATTTGAACCTCAGATTTGGAGGCAGGCTTGGAGCTCAGCAGCCATTACTGCTTGTTTCTGGTAGTCCTGTCCCCCAGCTTGCCTATCTAAGGGCTTGCCGCAGGGAGGATACTCAGAGAGGAGAAATCACAGACATGGTGGCAAACACAAAAGCTGGATCTGGCATCAGAGGGGTCAGTACCAAGAAGGGAGGTAGGGCTGGGGACCTCTCGAGCATGTTGGACAGCTTGATGGCCAGGATGAAAAACAGGGGACGTGCAAAGATTGAGAAGACAACTGAGCAATGACAATTTCACACTGAAAAGATGCAAAGTTAGAGCAGATTAAAGAAGTAAGACGTCTCCTCAAGCGTTAAGAGGAAAAACCTTTACAGAGCAGCAACGTTCTTTCCAACAGTGGAAAGCCCAGGAATTAAATTATAAACAATCTTCTCTTACAACATTCCAGAAGTGCACAACTCGGTTGATCGTTCCTGTAACCTTAACAGCTCCCATCTCCTACAGCTCACAAAGGAAGAAAAAAACCCCAAAAACCGACCAAACAAAAAACATCAGGAAACACTTCTACCCAACAGCACAAGCTTCAGAGATTTACACACTAGAAATGTGATCTCATTTTCAAGACCTCTAGTACACTCCCCTTAGGGTAGGGATGTCTTGTTTCCAATTGATTATATAGATTAATAATGCTTCATAGCAAAAGGAAGCACCTTCATGTTTTACTACCCAAATATGAGCAGTTCCTGGCTCTAGAGCAAAATCCTTATCTATTCTATAAGATAGCGCTGAAGCCACAGGGATGAGCTCTGCAGCCATTTCACCAGATTAGAAAACTGGACAGGGCAATTCTCTGTGAGTGCTGGGATTTCAGTTGGGAAATATGTGTCTGTTAGATTAAGCCCAGATATGATGTGTGTATTTCCCAAGGGAATACAATTCACCCAAGAGCTACAGACCCAACCAAAGAATACACATGGCAGTGATCACACATGTATCAGTGAGACCTCGGGCTTTGCAGGCAAACAGGATGAATCAAACAGGATTAGAGGATTTGAGCTGTCTGTCTCTGTAAGCCAACACACTTTTTGGGTCTCCCTCACTGTATTTTCACCTCCTGTGCAAAGAAGAGGAGTACAAATTGCATTACACTGGGGTGAGAAGGGCTCTCTGACCATAAACAGACTGTCACTCTCCCATTTAATTCCCCTTCCAAGCCCCCAGACAGGGTGTTCTGCACTGCTCCTCTGTGCTGCAGCACAAGGTAAAAGGGGAAATGCAGATTCGTAGATGGTTTGCTTCTCAGACCTGCTGTCCCTCTCTGTCCCAGCACCCCATGTGAACATGAACTCCTTTGCAGCACTCTCTTTACCTGGTGTGCTTCTCAAGAATCAAGAAGCACAAATCAGCAGCAGCTGTCCTACTACCAAAACAGTAACACACCTCTGCACTTGTGCAGGAATGGCCACCCCTGCCCTCCTAACAAGTCCAGGGAGCATCACAAGGACTCCTCAAAGGTCATTCCATTTCAAGCTACTACCTGCACTCCTCAAGAATAGGCTCTTTAGTTTTCAGAGAATGCTTTGACTTGAAAAGGACCTTACAGATCATTTAGTCCCAGTCCCCCTGCTAGGGGCCTAGAGCCTCCCTCAATCATGTTCACTTCTGCTGCCCCACAGCCTCTTCGCGCACCATCCCCAGCTTTCTGTGCTTTCCCCCCACGGTCAGTCAGACATCCAAGATGCCAACTATTTTCCCTGAGAAGCCCTCATCAATACATTTGCAACCACTCCACTGGACAAACACCAGGACAAGCAGAGCCCCTAAGTCTCGGCGATGCTTGGCTCCAGCTGGACCTGTGCTCAGCCCTATGGGTATCACTGGGTGGCAGATGACAGAGATCAGATCTCCTGTTCACCTACTCCAAAGGCTGGAAAAGGAATGGCATTTAGGAAGGAGCCACCCAGGCTCAGAGGCCTGCCCAGGAGCAGCACTTAACAAAGCAAAGCTACAGACTGATTTCACGGTGAGTGCAGAGCCCTGGCAGCCCCTCCCACCTTGATCCCAGAGTGACCATCTGGCTGCAGCCCTGCTCTGCAAACAAGCCCGACCGGCCGGTCCTCCACCGACCTACTGGCAGCAGGAATCTGCACAGGGACTGCAGGAGGCACCTCCACGCTAATTAATCCTGCCCTGCCCAAGCGATGCTTCCAACCTCCGGAAGGACATTTACAGACATCATCAAAGAAAGCATTCTGCAGGCCCCCGAAGGTTCAGTGACACTTTCAGTCTCTTTGAATTGGAAATCAGGACAAACGGGAACTTCCAGCAGAAGCCAAGTCAGGTTCTTCACGTTGCTAGCTCAATTTCATCTCCTCAGTAACTAAAAGTAACTAAAAGCTTGCATGAAGATACAACACAACACAAAGATACAAGACAAGTGCAGGGACTCACCGTGAGAAAAAAAAGATTTGAGGTTAAACATCTGCAGAAATGACCTTTAGAGAACGGAGACAATTCCACAGACATAGTAACAGTGGCCAAAAGCTGGGATTGTATTCAGGCTGGGAGAGGAAACAGGCCCAAAGAGGCCCCAGCCAGAGATGTGTATGAGACAGGGTAAAATCCTGATGTGGTTGCTGTGGTTCACACTAATGTGAGACAGCAAGCACACCGGAGGAAGGAGGCTTGGTGTGCTGTGACACTCAGCTCCATCTGGACACAGACAGCAGGAAGAGCCCACAAGGCAGAGCTGCAAAACACCAGCTCCTGCCGACAGAGGGAAAGGGAGAGAGGTGAAAATAGTGCAGAGGCGGACAAAGGGTTTATCTGGCTACTGCTGGTTACAAAACGCAAAGGACAACACCAGCTTATCAAGAAGCTTGTGAATGAGGTGTGTGTGTCCCACAGGGAGCTCCTTGCAACTCCCCATGAGTGAGAAGTCACTCCCCCTTTCTAGGCTGGCTAGAAAAGCAACAGCCTCCCCTGCAATGTCCAGGGAATTCACACTGGTTAAGACGACTGTAAGGAGCTGCAAAGAGCCCCAGGGCTGCTGGGGGGGCAGTGTGAAGTTTGCACATACACCACAACCAGGGGAGAAGGCCGTGATGCCTGGGAAGGCTCTGCATGCACCGTGAGGAGCGCAAGAGCAGGCCTTCCTTTTCTGGCCCTCAGCTGAGGGACACCAAGTCAGCCCTGCTTTTTCTAACAGCAAGCGAGGCTCCTGCCAAGAAAGCGCTGCTGCTGTGGAATGTGCTGGGCCAGCAGTACAGCTCATTCCTGGAAAAGCATCAACTCAGCGGGAGACCAAGGAGAGGAGAACAGGGGGAAATTGGGAAGAGGGGGAGGGTGGGAAACAAAGTCTGAAAGCTTGGACTTCCACACCTGGGGAAGCACAGAGCAGGCTGCTCACCAGCACCTCCTCGTCACGGGCAGCCAGCACAACAGCCCTGGCCAGCACCAGCCCTATGCTCTAGAGCGCCCTTCTGCCAGCCAGATACCTCCAGAGCAGATCTGGGACCACACAGACCAAGGCAGATGTCTGTGGGGAAGAGGAGCAAGGTTCATTTCCCCCATCATGTTAATAATTAATTTAATTTAATGACAGATCTCCACGAGGAAATGACAAAGCAGCCTCCACATGTGTCCTGTCCTCAAGACACTGACCAGCTCACATTACTCTCTCCTTGTATAAACAATTTTGCAAGAGCCTCCCTAGGAAACCGACTCAACCTCCTACCCGATGGGAAGGGGTCTTGAAGCATGACAGGCTGTAGATGGCTGCACCTACTCTGCACATCCAGCTGGGCTGCCATCAGCAACAGCTCTGCTAACTGGGTCTGTAAGACGTACAGAGAACCCCCATAAAACCAACAGGCTGTTAATAAAGCTCACAACAAACTTTCACCACAAAACATGTGCCAAAGACAATGAAAAGGACTCACGCAAAGAAGAGCCCTTCAGTGTCACAAAAGCTGCATGGTGGCAAAGACACAACTCTGTCCCAGATTGCAAGCTATTGCAGTACTGTGAAAAACGGGCAAACTGATACTACATCCCTCTGGTCCTAAAATGCAGGAGGCAGAAGAGAGCATGAGGGGTCGAACACTCATAAGAAACTTTTCTGACCATTGCTAAGGACACTTAATTGTTTTTCTTCCTCATCTGCTTTTGACGGTGTCATGCAGATGGTACAAAAAATTCCCTGTATTAAAAAACCAGTGAATAGAGCAAGTTTTAGTAGCCTTTAATATACTTCATCAATTTCACTAACGCCAGACTTATTCACCAAACTCCATTCAAGACATAGGGCAACAATACAACAAGTAACATACCAAGCATCCTTTACCAGGCTAGCCAAGCTTGCCCTCCAGCCAGCAACCCAGCAAGCATGAAAATACTGTTCAACTGCTGGAAGAAAGAGCAAGAAAGGTGCTCCAGTCCCAACCAAACCAATCATGTGCTGGCACACAACTTTCTCAACTAAAGGTCCAGAAAGTAGATGAAAGCCATACAGTAGGACCCAATACATTACTGTAAATATAAAGTGTTCACAGTTGCCATGTACAGAATTCAGTTCAGGTCCTACCAGGACTCACCTATACACCAGGAATCATCTTCCTTTTCAACAAGAGAGCAAGCCTCTCCTCAGTTTAGAAGAGGACAGTGTTTTGGATCACTGTAGCACCAGGTCCAACTGCTGCTTTTCTTTGACACTGTGAACTCCTGGACCTGACCCTGTCACATACCATGCAAAACCTTCCACCAGCTGTCTCTGACAACTGCACCAAAGACTGGGTAATGGCCACTGACCCCCAGAAATCACCATCACAGGACATGGAATGTTTCTCTTCTGGAGGGTCTCAAAGCCACAACTGCCAACTCCTAAGTCCTTCAAGGACAGAAGAGTGCAGGGGAAGGATGCACAACCTGTCTACAAGTTGTAGATATCCCATGTAAATATCCCATGAGCTCAGTAACTGTGTTGAACTGGTCATGCTATACATTAGCTATTCCCAAAGGCAGCTCAGAAATACTCATCACATGTTGTTACTGCAATAGGGCCATCCTGCGTCTGTGGATCTGCTGGCAAGTCATGTTACAAGACCACCCTGATTTTGAGCTTCCTAATTATCTGCAGTATTGACACCAAGTTCCCTTGAAGCATCTCTCCTGTAATTTACATGTAGAGTGACCACAAACACTTAGTACCAACACCACATGTTGATCAACCAGGAGCACAGCTGGACCCTACAACATGGCCAGACACAGTCCCCACCTCAGATCTACAAACCCTTCTACATAGCAGAGCTAAGTCAGACCCAGCTCCAGCACCGTGCACACTGGCAGAGATGTTACACACCTTGTGTTAGTTTGGAACTGCCCCAAGGAAACCCAGAGCTTACCCTAAACTGATGCAGATGTTGACATCCTCAAAATACCCTGACACTTCCAGGATGACTAGACAAGGAATAGTCTTAAAGAGTTTTCCCAAGTCTAACTTTTTGGCCCCTGCTGAAACAACACATTTTTAATCTAGAAGAAAAATCCACCTCACAGGACCCCCTTCAGGATCTAAAGGTGCATTTACCAGCTCTAGGTCTAAGGCAGGTTTGCCATAAGGGACTTAGCTCTGCAGCCAGAACCATGAAAATCCACCATTCTCAGAGCCACAAAAAACAGTAAGAAAACTCAAATGAGCAGAGTGCAAGAGCAAGACTCCATGCATGGAGCCCCTATATGGATTTCCAGTATGGCATAGCCCCATCTGGGCCCACAGGCAATTCTCTGTGTGAATGGCACTAACATACTGGTTGAGCTAGGCAGGGCTGAATGAACTGGGACAGCTGGTTAGCTGTATGCAAACACAAGTATGAAGTTTGCATATCCATCACAGCTTCTGGAAAAAGCTTCAGTTTGAGAAGCTGCTGCTCCCTGGGGCCAACCAGGCAGCAGCCATCAGCACTGCAGCAACTTTCTCCCTGCCCTGATGGTATCAGGCCACCAAGCCAAGGTTGTCACCTGCTGCTGACACTGCTCTGGCTGTCAACAACAGCAGCACAGCACAATGCAGCGTACAGGGGACAGCCTATTTGCTTGCAGGTCATGAGACACAAAACACCATGAGTAGGTAGTCAGAGTAATGCTGAGGGAAAGAGTTGAAGCCCAGACAGGGGCAGGTACTGCTCTAACACCAGCTTCCCTGCTATAATAATCCATGCACAGCCAAAGCTCCTAAACACAGACCCCTCTGGCAGACTCTCAGTGTCCCCAGAACCAGCCGGTAGCCACCAGCAAACAAGGAAAAGTCCACAAACTCTGCTACCCAGATCCAGAACTCCCAGCCTATCACAGAGACAGCTGCCAGCGATCAGAGGGGCCACGTAGCAAATAAATTCCTCTCCAAACCCTAGGGGCAGGTCAAAAACCAGCAGAGGAAAGACCTTCCCACACAGCAGCCAGTGACAGCTCTCCCAGAAACAGAGCTTTGCTCCAAGTCATGTGAGGAAGCCTTTCCCACTTCAGCTTCTGTCTTCAGCCAGGTCCAGAAGGACAGACTCTCACTGCAGCAACTCAGTCACTGCTCACACTGCACCCTCTTTTCCTCAGCTCTAACATGTTAAAAAATTTTAGTCAACAAGACACAAGGACAAATACCCCAGTGAGAAGATAATCACCACAAAGGATTTAGTGGAGCAGGATACCCAAATGTGCTTCTGCTGCCTTCCATAGCTAGCTGTGACTGAAAAAACACCACCTCTGGTACGTACCCTTTAATAAATAACTGATACAGCAGCCACAACAGTCCCAACCCTCCACTGTGATACAGAATTACAGAGCACAGGAAGGTCAGCGCCAGGCATCTCTGCCTGCCAAAGCCTCCCGAGAGTTCCAGCCCATTCCTGGATGGGTTTAACATTAGTGCTACAGTAGTAACAACATAGCAATGGAAACAAGTGAAACCAAGAGCTTTGGGGCTCAGGGAAACACTAATGCTTCAGCTCTGCAAGCTAATGCAGTCCTCAGAGACCACAGCCCAAAAGCTCACACTCTCTCCTAAGGCCACCATGGCATTACACAGATAAGCACATGGACAAAGCAGACAAAGTCACAGAGATTAGACTAATTCCCCTATTTGTACCTTATTGAAACGCCTTCCAAAAAGCCTTTACAAAAGGATTTGGTCCAAAAATTTCCAAGGCAGCCACCAGCGGGATTAAGTTTTACTTAACTTGCCAGCTGCTGCCTAACAAGCCAGCACCAGTGGGACAAACAGTAACACAGCCACGTGGTGCCACATCCCCCTTCTGGAAAACAACAATCCATCCAGCACAGGTCAGAAGGGCAGGCTCTGAATAACAAACAAGGGATGGAGAGAGGAGGAAATCAATAGGAAACACCAAAAAAAAACAGCCCTGACTGCTGCTTCATCAGATGTGCAACACGATGCAAAGCTGGTGCAACATGAAGGCAATTTCCTGCAGACTCAGTATCTGCTGTGCGCTGCAAGCCCAGCTCCTCTTCATGGGCTTTTTCACAGATCAAATATCTTAAACCACAACATTGTTCTATCTATTTGGATGCAGTCAAGGGTGGAGGAGTAGCAATTCATTACAGCAGGTACCCTCAGCTCAGAACAGTTCAGCAACTGCCATGCAGACATGGAAGAGGCTTCCCACCCCTTTAAATACACTGAGCTCAAAAAGGACTTCAGGAATTTCAACTATGCTCCCTACGCCTCTACATATACAGCTTTCAAGTCTAGATTAAGGGCCTGATGCCCACCCTGACAGAGGACTGAAGCCAAACCCGTGTCTGCAGCAGAAAAGCTGCAGGGGAAACCAGATTTTCTTTGCTTACATTCACAGACCCTTCTTTCCTGAGCATCCCCACTTGCATAGGGTTGGATGGCAGCTTCCACTTGAAGAATTCACACCTGCTAGGAGACCAGGTGAAGAAATCACAGAAGAGGCCAGGAGCATGATGGAGAAGAGGGACTTACTGAAAGCTCAGTCCTCCAAGCACAATGACCTTGGGCTCAGGGACCATCTACGTCCACCCCTGCACATCACCATCTTCCTTCTCAGAGTCCATTATGAAATGCAGCCTCCCCAGCAACACCCTGCTCTCACTGCAGCCATGTAGGAAGGAACATCACTGCTTACACCACCACCCAGAAGACCCAGTACCCACCTTGTGGGTGAGCCAATGTCTGGGATTTGGGAATGGCAAAGTTCTAGATGAAATTCTAGAGTTCACTTTAGAAAAAAGATGTATCTCAGCAGGAACCAGAAAACTGAGCAGCGGGGCCACAACTATCATATCATAACAACAAAAAATGTTCACGTTGTGACCCAAATTATGGTGGTTTATGAGCCATTTTTTAAGGCATTTTGCCTTGACCTCCAAGACTGAACCATGCTGGAGCACAGCTGTACCAGAGCCAGGGCACACTGATTTACTTTGCAGCAATTTCTGAGACATCAAGGTAAGTTTTTGCTCTGTACTGGAATTTGGAGGACCAGAGCCCTCCAGATGATTTCAGAACACTGAAATGCACCAAAACAGCTGCATTCACATGGCTGAGTAAAGGTTTCTTGACCTTTCTTTTTTCCAGAAATGACAAAAGAGGCTTAAAATTAAGAAACATTCCCATCAAACACATAACTGAAAACAATGCCTCTCCAAGAAAAATGCTGGCTTCAACATGACACCATATTTTGGGAGAAAATACATTCAGTCAAAAAAAATTTCTGACCAGTTCTGGCTGCAAACTAGTTCAATAGCTGTTGTAAAGCTGCATTGTTTGCATAGGACACACAAGGCCTTAGGGAAATTGGTCTCCAGCCTGATTTGGCTAACTCGGCTTTTCAAACACCACCCCTGGGCAAAGAAACCAGGCTGTGACTGCCATCCCATGTGGCCTTCAGAGCACAGCTCCAACCACAACTGAGAACGCTGGACACCTACAGAGACAGCAATAGCTGGGTCTGAACAGCAGGACACACAGGGCCAGGCACAGACAATACAACCCAGGGAAGCAGGGAATACTGTCAACTAACCATCTCCATCTTCACCTCAACCCTGGCACTGCTGTAGCCCCCACCACCACAACACTTGGAAACGGCCTCCAGCAGCAGCTCCAGCCAGAACCAGCTCCGGTGTCCATGGGCCACCCCAAGCACGGGCAGCATTACAGGAACTCCCCACCACAAATGCAGACAGTGGTTAGCAGCTCTCTGCCAAATCCTCAGCAGCTCAGGAGACAGAGGCACAGGCTGCACTAACCTACATGTAAAATGTCTGCAGTAACTGCTGGTGGGCCCTTGCTAACCAGGCCAGCTCACCTCACAGCAGGCATGGAAACATCCTCTGGAGCACAACAGATGGGGTGCTGTGGCCTTTCATCTGTAAAGTGCTCCTCTCCACATGGAATGGACAGGGACTGACTAGAAACTGAAAAAAGTGCTTCCAGTAGGGCCAGTGCTGTCACTAGACCACCATAAAGGATGTGAGCATGCAAGGGAGTTCTGTAGGCCCTTTCACTCATGAACTTTTTGCCAACCTCTCTCAGCATGAAATTCATGCTGACATGGAAGCAGCCTCCATCGGGGCATGGGACATGCAAAGGTCTTCTGGAGACAGCAAAAGTTTCCAATTAAAAATAAATTTTAAAAAGTTCTCAAAATCAAAATAAAACAACTCCCCCAACACATGCTACAAAGAGCTGGCAGGAAAGGCAGGGGCACCATGCCAGGGCTCACCACTGCTTAGAAACTGACACTGCTTATTAAGTTTAGGATCCCTTCCCCAGCTCCCAGCATTTCCAGCCAGAAGGACAGTCACCGCTGGTATCAATTTCAAAAAGACCCTGCAATAAAAATAAATCACTCAGCCTTTCAGAGAGCATCAACGCATTTCCTCATGCACATGTGCAGAGATGAGGCTGCCAAACACCAATGGCATCTGACCCCTGCACTGGGAATTCCCGCAGCGCCCGCTTTGTTCTGCCTCCAGAGCGTTGTCCTAATCACTGCCTCGTACCCGGCTTTGGAGAGCAGGTGATAATTAAGCAGGTCTGGATAAGATACTGGGCCAGTGATTAGCTGGATACCAATTTTCACTTCACGGCTGAGACCAAAGAATCACCACAGCTATGAAACTAAAATTGGAATGGAGACCTGCAAGAGGGAGAAACCAGTGGTGGCAGGAGGAGCAGCACTATCCCACCACTGTACCTCAGATCACTGGTGTTCTCCCAGCAATGCAGAACCAGTAGGATGGGGAGGGAAGAGTGGTCCCCTTGCAGAAGAATGGGGGCCCTTCTGCTCTCCAGTCTAGAAGAGGGGAGGTGGCCAAGTGAAGATAAGCAAAATGATCACCAAAGTGATTTCTTCACAGGCAAGAGAAATTCGAACTTTCAGCACTCCACAATTTATGGAAAGACAAGGCAGAATTTCAGACCAGGTGCTAAGGATTTACCTGGACACAAAATTTGCACTCATTAAAATGCTCTGAAAAGTTTAGCTTAAACTTTAGCATGCCCCTGTGGAAACACCTTTTGATCAATAGTGAAAGAGCAGTATCAATAAGACACAGAAAACGAATCAAAAGAAATCACATATCAGCTGATATAAGAATATTCTCAGAGTTGTACCAGATAAAAAGACAAATCTGTAGTTCAGCTGAGGCAAACAGGCACAGTATCTGGCTGGTGAGAAGTCCACACTGCCCAGGTGCATTTCTCATGAAGGACTGGGGTAGGAGACAACACTTTACACATGACTGAAGCCCATGTCCCAGCAAACTTCAAACTAGAGACCATCAGCAGGGTTGTTCCCCTCCCAACTGCACAGGTGCCCAGAAGAATTTACAGTCCTGTTCTTGCAGCACCTCTATGGAACCGAGAGCTCTGTCAGGCTAAGAGACACACAAATGTTTGCCCAAGAAGGTCCCAGTGTCAAGTGGACAAGACAAATCACAGTTGGAGATTCCATTTTATGGATTAAGGAAAAAAAAAAAAGAAACTAAAAAGTCTGCTCAAAATCCCACAAAAAACCTGGGGGAGGTCTGATGGAGAATATGGATCTCAAAAACAGTCACAGCACTGCACTGATCTAAGGTGCTCTCCCGCTGATCAACACACAGCTCCTACCTGTGAAACACCGAATGAAAAGATTCAAGCTGCAGGAAGAAACCTTCCCTCTTTAATGAGTGCAGTGTTGGCAGTCAAGGGTAGTTCCACACTTCATGGTGAGACACATCCATACAAAGCATCTCAGGTCCAGGTCTCAGGTCCAAGACCACAGGACCACATCTGTGCACTGCCCCACTCATACCATCCACCAGCTGACCTTCATGTGCCTCCACTTCTGGGATCAGCAGCACACACAGCCAACAAGGGCACAAATATCTGCACTCTGTTATGTGCAGCTGCATCAGCAGCATCAGCCTTCCTGCTGCTCACAACTCCTCTCCCCAGGACCAGGTGCAGAAATTCTTCTCATTTCTCCTCCTTGCCACCCAGAAGTGACACCACTCTGGGGTCTTAATTATTTGAAGCTGAGAACTAACTCCTGCCATAGCCTGACAACTCCACAGCCACCCAGGGGAACCTCAGTTCACATTTCCAAGGAGATGTAAACACTGAAGCTGCTCCATCACTACTCTGATTCTCAGAGCAAACAAATATTAACAAGATAAACAAAAGAATGAAAAATCCCACACACCAAGACTGAGGCTGTAATACTGCCTTGGGGATGAGGTTAGCTGAAGGGAATACCAGACTGGAGATCCACAGCCTGGAAAAAAAGGTGGAAGAGTGAGAAAGAGTCAGACTGGGCTACAGAGGTGAAACATTGGAGATTCTGCTCCAGCTGGCTCTGGAAGGTGAGATGTCTCCATTCCTAATAAGATGAGAGGAAAAGTTTGGTTTATGCCACAGGGATCCAGCAGAAGGTCCAAAGCAGAATCATGGGATCAGCTGCCCTAAGGCCATCTACTTCTTCTCTCATTGAGGGGGCTTTAACCTGGGTCCTACTCCTGGACACTGCCCAGCTGAGAGACTGCAGCCCAGCACAAGCCAGACACAAGGCACCCTGAGGGAATCCCCTCAGGGAAGGAGCTGAGAGGAATACATGTGTGTGAGAGAGAAATGCTTTTCCCTGTCACACAGCTTCTGAATGCCACCATTGTTAACCTCCAGTCTAGTTCTCACTAATTGCCCATGTATTTGCAGTCAAGCAGCCGAGCTGCCTCCTGCCCTTCTGTCTCTGATTCTCCCTACAGGCCAATGGCTCGCTTTCTCATGGACATCAATTACCAGGGATCATGAAATTTTGTGTGCTGCCCAGGCCTTCAGGGCTTCTCAGAGACAAGGCTGCAGCTGGACTGCTCTGGTTGTTCCCACCATGTTCCAGCCAACCACCAGCACATTCTTCAGCTCTCTGGAAAGCAGCAGAGTCAGTTTTCCTGAAGAAGCATCCATGGTGACAGAGTCTTGCTCTGTCTCTCAAACCCCAAGCCTTCAACATGCTGCTCCAACTCATTGCCCAGGACTTCTCCAAGGAACAGGCTGCCCACACACAGCCCCTGACCCCCTCTCAGCTGCACCTTCCCTTCCAGAGCGGTCTATGCTTCCCAACATGAACTGGTCACAACAAAAATCTCATCCCATGCATTTCTGACACAACTGATCTTGTGGTGTCTTCCTGAGAGACTTTCCCCTCTCTCTGCTATCACCCACTATAACTCCCTATGCTGCTTTATTGTTGAGTTTTGTTAATCTATCATCTAGCTCCTCTTGTAGAACCTTAGAGAGGATGAAAAGGCACAGCACAAAACCTCACTGCCACCAGACCCCTCTTCCCAATGCAAGATGCTGCTATTTATTACTAAACTTTGTTTATAGCTGCGCACTCCCCCACCCACATGGCAATGTTTCATTCAAGACAAGTTTGAATCCACTTCAAGAACAACATTTCAAAGGATCCCAAAGCATTTGTTTACAAACAGCATGCATGGAGAATTCACTTCTCCCACCAATGAACATGGTCCCCTCCGAGACAGGGAGAGGCAGCTGTTTCATAGCACCCAACGCTACTCAACAGCTGAGGGACAGGAAACGATGCACAGACAACTGATATTGCTGAGGAAATTTATGGAGAATGAGGGCTGGAGACCTCTATTTGCCAGGAGAGAACGGGGAAGCTTCTGAGGATTAAAGCTCTCCACTGGGTCAGGAGGAATTTAGGGAGGCAAAGCGTCCCAGACTGCGGTCAAAGGACTGACTCCAAATTTCAAGCCTCATCTGAAAGCTGGCACCTCCCAAACTAACGGGAACCTGGGCATTGGGATAATTTGGCTGAGGAGGGGAGAGCACCCCCTGCTGAGGCAGCCACACAGATCTCATCCAAGCCCCAAACAGGCCCAGCCCTGTTCAACATGGGGTACAAGCCAAAATCACAGCCTTGAGAGGTATTTGGTGCAGTGAGAAGACACTGGGAAGACTATAAAACTGAAAACACTTTGCAATCCCAGCTCTGTACACAAGACCTACTGTAAACACTAAATCTTCAAAGGAGGAAGGATCATCAAACACCAAAGTCCTAGGAATGGTAAAGGATCACATGTTGTAGAAACCAAAAGGGGCCCAGGATGGAAAAAGAGGTCCTCAAGAAGGCTAAAAGAAAATCAGCTGGAGGAAATCTGGACAAAGGGTCTTACAGGGAGCTGGCTTCACATGGTGCTTGCTCCCCAGAACAGTAACCAACTTTACACAAGTAGGAGACAGCAGGGGCTGCCCAGAATACTGGTGAGTACAACATCCAAACAAGGGACAGAACACACCTTCTCACCTCCAAAGAATCACCTGTGATGGGAGGAACCAAAGGGCATCACAAAAGAAGTGATGGAAACACCAGTGTCAGAAGAGAGCTGCCTTGCAGGAGATGGGATACGAGGCAGGGCTGCACTCCCTTCCATACCAGAGACCGAGCATGGGACATCTTTGAGGATGAGACATGTATAGTGGGTCTTGCACACACCCCTTGCTCAGAGATGGGCAGCAAGTGGAGAGCTCTCACTCCTTCTCCATGGAGGTAGGGGAGGAGAAAGCTGGTCTTCTCTACACATTCTTCCCAAAAACAAGATGCGGAGGACAAAGCTTACAAAATGGATGTCCCTCCCCAAAATGGATGGTAGAACAAAACTGTCCCCAAATCCATTCCATGGAAAGGGCTGATGGAGGTGGCACAACCTCCACACCTTTTTGGAGAAGGAAGAAAGGGGCACTTTCCCAGGGCAGGCACAGTGGGAGATGCCCAGGCCCTTTTGGTGGGGAATGACAGTCCTGAGTAGGATACAACCTGAGGGGCCAGCCTAGACACTCCAATGTGGGCTGCATGGGAGACACCACCTCAGGCAAGGTGTTGGCCAAACATCCTGAGTAGGGGGAGGACGTGACCCTCAGATGGGGATGATGGTGTCCTCCAAGGTGCCTCTGGCACCTGAAGCAGGGTATCACCAGCTCCCTCACTGAGGAGTTAGCATGGCACAGCTTCCCCAGAGCTGATGCGGGATCCCCCAGAGGATGTGCGGCTGTCCCCGGAGGCAGCACCCAGAAACAACGAACACAGAGAATGTGCACAGGGGGGTATCACCACCAGCCTCCCACAGGTGAGGCCCTGGGGTGCACGGAGGGTGTGTCCCTCCAGAGAGAACCCAAGGGGGTCACTATCCCCATCCTCGCCAAGGAAAGGCAATGGGGATGGAGGATGGATCGGGGTTCCCCTCCCCGCGCCGGGCACAGAGGGGCACCTCCCCATCCCGGGGGTCCCGGCCCCGCCGTCCCGGGGGCGCTCCCGGGGCCGAGCGGGCAGCCAGCCCCGGCCCCGGCCCCGTGAGGGCGGAGCTCCCCAGCCACCCCCTACGGCCCCCCGGGGAGGCCCGCGGGGCCCGGGCTCCACGCGTGGCCCCGGGGGACCGGGCCCAGGCCCGCGCTCACCCGAAGTCGTCGTCCATGGACTTGAAGTAGAACTTGTAGTTGGGGCGGTTGAGGAGCCCCTTGAAGTCGCCGAGGGTGACGCGCTCGGCCGGGATCGGCAGCTTCACCAGGTACGGCGTCTCCTGCTCGTCCAGGTGGTAAATGATCTTCGTCTCGGCCGCCGCCATGGCGCCCCTGCCCGGCCGCCAGGCCCCCGCCTCTGCCTCCGCCGCCTCCTCCGCCCCGGCCCGGACCCCCAGTCCCGGCCCGGCCCCCGCCCGCGCCCCGGCCCGGCTGCGGCCTCCGCACGCCCGGTCCCCCCGCGCCCCTTGTTCTCCGGGTCCCAGCGCCGCCCGGCTGCACGGCGCAGGCTCGGCCTCGGCCGGCCCCGCCCCGCCCGCCGTCCCGGCCCCGCCGGAACCGGAACCGGCGCCCCGTGGGGCCGCGGCGCGGGAGCTACCCCGGGAGCCGCCGTGGGCCGGGACCGGGCTCAGCGGTTGGGCGAGTTTGGGCCCAGATCCCGCCACGATGCTGGCCCGCACCCTGCCCCCAGCCGGATCCCGCATCCATAGAAGACCCCCTTGGCTGGCACTGACCCTCTGATTCGGAACGGACCCCCCACACACCCATCCACCCCGCGACTGCTGTGCCCATGTGGGTGCACGGCCCCTGGACTGCCCAACCCCAGCCCCATCGCCCATGGGTGCTTTGGGATTTATACTTTACACCCACATCCTCTTGTCCACAGCCTGGTACTCCCCGTGCACCCTCATTCCCAGTGCCAGCTGGGAATATACCTCTCCCAGACTCCCCTCCCTCGTGCAACTTTCACACCCCCTTTACACCCTCTGATGCTGCTTCACAGGGTCATTCCTGTGTCCCACAACCTCTGCTTCTGTCCACAGCCCCGGCCTCCCCTTCTATCTCTACAGCCCTAGTCCTTTATCACACACCTCGCAGCCTTCCCCATGTTACTCATCCAGCTATGTGCCACATGAGTATAGCTTGCAAAATGTGAGGCATGTTTTGTATATCCATCTCTACCCTATCCTCCCGTGTACAGACCCCTTTGAGCTCCCGTACTGTTTCAGATGGCCACCATCCATCCATCCCCAGCTCCTCTCCAGCTAAGGCTTCCTTCTGAACCCCTTGTCACCATCCAACAACTAACCCCAGTGCTCAGACCTTTTCCTCACCAAGCAGACTCTTTCCTCTGCTCTTCATGAGAACCTTCTGTTCTATATACCATGGATTCTTCAACTGGGCACCCTTTGGCTGTGTGGTTTCTTCCCATCCCGTCTCCCCAGACCCCAGCACATTCTTACCTACAGTCATCAGCACTGTGACCCCAGCCCCTAGGACTTGCCTCTGTCCCACAGCAATCTCAGGCTGTCTGGTTTCCCCTCTGCACACCTCGCCAGCACCCAGCAGGCACCAAGGAACCATCTCCATCAGCAGTTTCCCGGAGTTGTGGCTGAGAGCAAAGCTGGGGTGGATGGAGTTTTGGGAACACCCACCAACAGGAAGGGCAAGAACTGCCTTGCACCATCCTGGATTAGAAGGAACAAATGCAGAGGAAGCACCACACCATGGGCCTGCACAGGGCATGAGACTAGATCAGCCCTCAGACTAGACTGCCCTGCCGTAGGAAAAGGAGCCAGAGAGATCCTACAGGGAACAGAGCCAAGTTCCTCAGGCAGGCTGAGCTAAATAAGCCCTCTAATGCATTAAAGAGTCCTGCAGGCATTGCTAGTAATTACCTGGGCAGCACTGCTAGACTGGGGGAAGAACCTGACATTAAATTGAAAAAAGAACAAAAATTCCAGGGAAGTCCTCGGGTAAGCAGAAGTTGTAGGAGGTCTGAGACTCTCCCATGTTTCTACATCAGCTCTTGGAAGATTGTAATTTCCTTATGCTCGGAGCTCTGTGGTAAAAGCTGGTGTACCTGGAATGAAGAATCCAGGTCAGGAATGGAAAAGTTTAGTTTAAGTTGCTTCTTCCTGTGTCAACCCTGGCAGAACTAATCTTAAAATCCTTTGGCAACACCTCCCTGCCCCAAAAGCAGGGAAAGAATCCTTGTGTGTCCCTGGCAGGGCCACTGTCTCACTCACCTCCCAGCACAGCTGTGGATGCACCTCGGAGCCTGTATTGTACACATCATACACTTTTGTTACCAAAAGGGCAATTTTCGATAGTGCTGAGCTCTCAAGGGAGCACATGCAGCTCAGGGGAGGGGTGCCACACCCCCAGGGTGGTAGTAGATGAAATCTCACTGCCACAGCTGCCTTTTCTTTTAAAACAGGCCAAGTGACTGAATAGACTCAATGATAGATCAGTTTCACTGCTCACAGAGGCCTTGTGCTGTATGACTCACTGAATGGAAGTTAAGAACACAGTGCCAAAGAAATTAGCAGGAGGGGATTGTGCTGTGCACTCCAAGGTCCACAAGGAAGAGTTTCTGAACTGCCTGTTGGCTTATTTTTGCAATTATGGCAACTTAAAAATCGCAGCATTGATAACGTTGCTTCTCCTTACAGAGTACACCAGCTTCAGACATTTTAGTGCATCTTGGAACAGCCCAAAGCAGAGCTGGATGTAGTTGAGTTCCATCACTTACACCTTTAAGCAACACCAAATTATTATTTTCTTTTAAAAGGGTTACTATTGTTAACTGAAGTTGTAGGTTTGATACAGGAACACCAGGTTCCATCCATCCATCCATCCATCCATCCATCCATCCATCCATCCATCCATCCATCCATCCATCCATCCATCCATCCATCCATCCCTCCCTCCCTCCCTCCCTGTCAGATGGGAAGGCAGACAAATTTATTATTATAGCCTTAGGAAAATAAAGTACTTAACTGCTTACATTGCTTAGAGATGGGCAGCCATGATTCCACATTCAAGATTGCTCTCAAAGGCATTTCCAGTCTTCCAAACAAAAAACCATCTTGACTGAAGCAACAACAAAGCATCAAGCCCACCCTACACTTCAGCAATAGAATAAATGCTCCTTTAAAAAGTACAACACGTATCAGTACATAAGGATGCTGCACCATGCCAGAACTCCACCTTGGAGAGTATCAAGTGTTCTAATTTGTTTTCTTTTTGCTGGTCTATTCTTGGCATCTGTAAAACTACCCCACCACACACACCACCAACGCCTGAAGGATGTGGCCATGGAGCAACATTCTCCCCTTGGATTTTAATTCCCAGGTAAAAAGCAGCTCATACCACAAAGTTGGAGCAAAGGAGGAAGGAATGTGGAAAAAACAAAAGTGGAATTGTTACTTGGCAGAAATAATCAAGAACTTCTCGCAAAACTGAGCCATTTACAGCACTACATGTTAAATTTATTCTTAAGCCAATCTTTACCCTGTAAAGGGAAAAAAAAATATTTGAGATGTCCAAGGAGATTTTAAAATTACTAAGTCTTGCAGCTGGTTTGTAAATGGTTTTTCTGTAGCTGCCTCTGCCAGTTCCCTGCCTCTGCCAGTTCTTATTTCCCAGCATCAGGAGGACACAATGCATGACATATCAGCCAACATTCCTATCAATTCCCATAATGACAAATGATAACAGATTTCTTTGAATTTAAGGTTCATCTTTGCAACATAATTCTGTACAAAACCAAACCTCACCCACTTCAGGATTCCAAGTTCAGAAGTTTTAATGAATTGTTCTCTAGTTGCAAACAGGGCTCATGTGTTACCATCAAACACTTTCACCAATTCAATGCTATGATTCAATGTGCTGATTTCCTACCTGGATATTGTGTGCTTAAAATCTGAGGAAAAAGCAGTGATGAGTTATTTAACTTACACATGAAGCCCTGCTCAGGCATGTAAAGCTGGAGACATAAAATTTCAAGTCAAAAAAAGCAAACAAGCTGGTAACACCAGGATAGTTTTTATTTGCTCCCTGAATTAAATATTGGCAGATACAGAAAATTCAGATACCGACTATTTCCCCAACATTTACAAGACTGAGTTTGCAATGTCAGAAAACAAGGACATTTATGCACAGTCCTGGCAACTGATAGTGTGAGTGCACAAGATGGCCCTGCCTGAACATCAGCTTTTTAGAGGCAGTATCCCTGGTCTCCAGCATCCAATGCTGTCCCCTCACTGACAATTGTGGCACCACGGAACGGCCAAGTAAATATCCTGAGTGGGCAGCTCCAGTGCATTTCCCCCTGCAAAGGATTTATTCCTGCTCCTCCTGAAGGGGCAGAGGCTAGGTCAGCACATCCAACAAATAAGCCACCTATGAACACAAGCTGATGGTTGCAGTACCCTTCTCACTCTGTTGAGAGCAGGGGAG
Organism: Molothrus ater; assembly: GCF_012460135.2. Classification (NCBI taxonomy): domain Eukaryota; kingdom Metazoa; phylum Chordata; class Aves; order Passeriformes; family Icteridae; genus Molothrus; species Molothrus ater. Next base: position 17,025,970 of record NC_050487.2, on the reverse strand, counting down.
AATGCAGCACAGTGACACTTCCAAGTAAGCTGCTCTTAACGGCCTTGCTGCTGCCACACATTGTCTGAGCCAGAGGCACACTCACTCCCTGCTGCCTGCCGAGCTGCTCTGCAGCTGCAGAGCCTCACAGTGGGTCTGCAGCACTTTCCCTGCTGTCTGAGGGAAGTTTCAAATAAATAAACGGCCATGAAGTAAGCAAGCTTATATAACTGAAATCATGTGGATATACAGACTGTGTGCTGCTGAAGGAAATACCACTCGCTCCTTTTCACACTGGAGCAGAACTTAGTAACTTGCATTCTCCTCAAAGCAACTGGTGCAGTCAATGCCCCCAGGGCAGAATACAAGTGTAGTTGGTGCAGCAGGAGGAGCCAGGCACCTCTGCTCCCTTTTCATAAAAAAAAATAAGAAACAGACACTTCTCTAAACCATGTCTGCTAAGCTGGGGGCACAGAAGAACGATCACATGCAGGATATGGTGATCCGTACAGCCATCAACCAACCCCGTGGGGAAGCTGAGCACACACCACCCCCAGTTCTACAGCACAGGAAACACATGGTTTTACCAACTCCACTGTGCAATTTGTGTTAGATCCTAGCATGGCAGATGGCAAGAGATTTTCCCTTTTGGAAAGATCACAGAAGTGCCTTCTAGGCTGCAAAATGCCTTGGGCGTCCTCAGACAGCTGCATCTTCTTTAGGCACAAGAACTCCTGAATTCTAGTCCTGCACTCCAGATCCTAATCCACATGCTCTTACTCACCAACCTTGCCGGTGTCTCTTCAGCAGGAGTCCCCTTAGCTCCAGAAGCAACAATGACTCCAAATACCTCAGCTGTATGACCATCTTTCCACAACCCTGATGGTTAGATCTACAGGGGCATCGTATACATTTGCATCTACTCTCTCCCTTTGTATTAGTAACAAGGACCTCCCAAAGATAGCTTATAGTACATCATATCCAGGCTCCAGAGGGATTTTAGGTATCACCACCTCCTGCTTTTCCCTTATAGTTTTTTACTGGGTTGCAACATAAGGTGCAAATGAGGGAGGGAGGGAGGGAAGTGGCAAAGTTGGGAACACACAACTGAATTAATGATGGGATTGTCAGTCACTTGGATGTCAGGCCCCACATCTATACACCATGCACTGGCATTGATCTTGCCCTGCCCACTTGGCCCAGAAAGGCAGTGAGAGCCTCTTCTCATGCTGAGCCATCATGTCAGTCTTGGTCGCCGTCAGACGACTCCTCCTCTGCCTCCTCCAGCCACTGGATAAACTTCTGGAGCTGCAGAGAGAATGAAACGTAATTGGGTAACAACTGACACCAAGGAGATGCTGGAAATGCTCAACAAATACACTGTGTGAGTGAGCACCACTACCATGCACAAGCAAGTGTTTCCAGGAGAAACAGAAATGGAGGCAGTTTGAGGGAGCGAGAAACAATTAGGTGAAAAACAACTGGGATGCCACAGACAAATGCAGACTGATTAAGCTCCTAAAGGAGATTCCCCCAGTCAGACAATCCCTCCAACACTCAGCAAAAAGACAAAAGCTTGAGAGGTTTTCAGAGCTTCAGGGCAAAGAGATGGCAGCTGCACCTTAGCTGACATGTTAGGAAAACTCTGCTGGGAAAAAAAACTTGTCCCTCAGAAACTGCTATTAAAAAGGCAGCTTGTTTTACGTTTTAACTGGGCTTGTACAAGCAGCTGAAAGCACTGCTGACCTACACTAATAGCTGACTTTGCAAAGGTCTTGAACAAAGTTGTTCTTTAGATGGCTTTTTTCCTTCTACTTCTCTTCCAGATCCAGGGAGGAGGACTGGAACAGGGCTCAGCCAAACTGCAGCACAAAGTTCTGCCTGATGGAGGAGGGAAGTTTATATGCTCCTTGCAACAGAAGCCAAATGAAACTACTCAGTACAGCAAATGCTTAGAAATATATGTGAAGGGACTGCTGAGCCAGGAATGAAAGCTTCAAAGGAATTGCATGGGGCCAGCACACAGGGCATTGGCCTAAAGCCCATTTCAAATGGGTGTTGGCTTAGAGAAACTGTGCTGCTACTCCAGAAAGTGCTGGCCTCGTGCTAGAGAGAGCCCACTAGAAACAATCCTCATACTACCTCCATTCCTTATCCAAACAGGATGATTATGGCAGAATGCACAGAAACTGTTCTGGAGAACAAATCTGTGTTGCTTAGTGTTCAGTGCACTGGTCTGTTTCTTGGCCTACCATGTGATGGCAGCTGCTCCACAAGAGGTGACAGTGACACCAAACTTTACTTGAAGTTTCTGTCAGCAGCTGTTGTCTGTCTCTCTCCCCCCAGCCCAGCCTCTCCCAACACCTTTGGGACTCACCCGTTGGTTTTTACGAAGCTGCTTTCCTTTGTCAGACGTGTCCCGCAAAGAGAACCAATTGAGAATAACATCTTCTTCCAAAATTTCCAGCTGGTAAAATGTCATCAACACCTGCATCAATTAGAAAAGAGCAACAGGCTCTCTATAAACTCTTTTGGGACTAGCTCACGTCCAAGTACAAAGTTTGCACGTAATCTGTGTCTCTCAGCTCAGTCTTCACCAGAAGGCACTCAGTCTGCTTCATTTTCCTTCTACTGTTAAAAATAACCATGATTCTCCTACCAAGCCTTATGTTCCTGACAGATGCTGTGACACATAATGAGTCGAAGTTCAAGCCCCATCAGCTTCAGCTCTGAGGATGCTGGGTATGACTGAGAGCAGTGGGCAATGAGGGGTCACAAAGGACATCAGTTCAAGACACAAGATCTCTTTTTAAAGCCACCCAAACACCATCCCCAAAGCAGATCCAACAAGCAACTGATGCTGGCTCACATTAAACAGTGACACGTGCAGAGGAGCATGAACCTGTCCAGCTGTGCCCCTCCTCCTGCCAGCTCTCTCTCTGCAGTGCCTTATGGCAGGTGTCAAAGCAATTGGTCATTGCTCAGCTCAAGCCCCTGCCCTGTGAGCGAGGGGGAGAGGCCATCAGGCTTTCTCAGGGTGCCTTTGTGCTCAGGCAGAGCAGGCACCTCGCATCGGCCTCCTTGCAGCAGAGCGCTAACAAAGCTGGCTGCCAACTGCAAATATAAAGTGTCACTTCAATTCACAGCCTCTAGGGAAACCCAGGCCCCTAGAACAATGGACACATGCCAAACAATTGCTGTAATTCAAGGACATTTTGGCTCACCAAACTGAAGGCTTTTGGCTCCAGTCCTAAGTGCTTTGCCATCAGCCAGAAGCACTGGTAGCAGAAGTTAGGATTACTCTTTCTTGAGGAATCAAGAGTTAAGCAGGCTCTAGGAGAGCTTTTCCAAAACAGAGAGGGGCTTCCTGAGTTCCTGCTAAAGAAGCCTTGTAATCCAAGTCAAATCCTCTCCATGTAATAAGGCAGACAGAATGTAGGGACAAAATATTTGTGAAGGATGGTGAGGAGGAATATATGAAAATTCTCAGACGCAGGGAGACAGATAATAAGCCACATGACAGCTTTCCTTTACTCCCTATTTCATAACTAGCTCAGCCTGAATAAAATTCCACTTTTATTCCCAGCTTTTGTGTTTTGCACTCCACAGTAGGATAAACCATTTAGCAGTGAGATCTCAGGGACCATGGAGAGATAAATGAAAGGAAGCTCTTCCTAGAGCGTGTCTCTGCCCTCGCCTCTTCCAGTGTCACACAACAAGGGCATCTATGTTGGAAGCTGCAAAATAATAGCTCCCCACAGGCTGCAGGCTGGTAATTAATACTCACCCTCAGCTGTGCTCCCTCAGAGGCACAGGCAGACACAGAACTATTTTTTTTTTAAGAATTTGTTTTAAATGGATTTTCTACACACCCTCTCCACTGTGACTCCAAAATTCTCTCCCTTAAAGCAGAGAGGTGATGATGTAAATAGGATGCATTCCACTGTGAATCTAGCAAAAATAGATTTGGGAGAGGATACTCACTTTAGCTATCGATGTGCAGAGACTGTCATGTTCCAAGAAGAATTCCTCAATGGCACATAAAGCATTCAAGTGATCTGATGCTCGTTTTATGTAGTTCTTAAACAATGGGGTCCAGTTCTTCAACAGCTGCAGGGAGAAAACACAGAAGAGCTCCTGAGCTGAGATGGATGGGTGCACTCAGCCCTGTGTCTCAGCTGTGTTACACCAAGAAAGTGACCCAGGGAAGCATTTTATGAAACTATTCAGCTAACTACTTCAGGTATTTGACCCTCTCTGTCCATGAAACAGATAATATTGAGTCTCACATGTGAGAAGAGAACCTGGTTTTACTAAGCTTTCAGAATATCTATTAGCTTTCTTATTTTTGCCTCTCTGGATGGAATACCAGATCATCACAATGAATGTGTTCAACGGAGTCTGGCATTCAAACAAAATCTCTTCACTGCAGACTGATAAGGAGAGATACCTACATGCTACTCACAGCCTCCCCCCACAGAGCAGCTGACATTTCAGTGGAATTTTCCTTCAAAGCAGAAGGACAAATAAGGAAACATAGAAAAAGATAATGCCAGGTTAATCACCAGCTGAATAGAAGTGAACAGTGAAAAACAATCACCCCTAAAACAGGAATGTGTCAGAGCAGCCCCTAAGTGCAAATCACACATTTGCTGTGTGCCCAGAGGCTTGTTTGGATCCTGAAGCCTGCTGCAGGGAATGAGTGGGAAGAATGAAGGAGAAGAAGTTGTTACACTATTAGCTGTTCTCTCTTCCAGGTCTTATTTTTCTTGAAACTTTAAGTTTAATGATTTTAGTGCTGCCTCTTCAAACAATATTTCTGAGTCCCCCACAGCTCTTTCCCTTGTACGTATCTGGGAAATATGCAGCAGGGAGCTCTGCAAAGCAGCACAGACTGACCTGAATCTGGGACAGGAGGTAATACTTAGATCTCCATCCATAAAATTTTTAAAAGGTATCAGAACATGGATAAGATACAAAAATTCTTCATTGGCCACATCATGACCTGACCATCCTACAAAAGCATTGCAGGAAATTAAATCAGAGTTCCACATCTTTTTAAATGGAGTAATTCAACAGCAGGTGATCCTGAAACTAAACCCCTGGCATGCCTGCACAGATACACAGGTCTGCTGTGCCTTCAGCAGTGTCTCCTTACAGAACACATCTGGTCTGTTTTGAAGGGAAACTGGCAATTCACAGAGGCTCGGGGTATGATGAAGAAGTTTTGACTTGCCTAAATTTGGGGTTAATCAGCATTTTACTGTCCAGGATAACTGTTAAAGGCAGCAGACCTGAGAGAGGGAGAGCTCCAGAACACACAGCAGAGCTACAACCCAGGCTATGGAGATAGTCCAGGCTGGTGTGGACTACCAAAGACAGCCTCAGCTAGGAAACAGTGCTCATCTACTCTGTAGTGCTGCACTCCATCACCTCTTCAGACACATCTGCTATGCAACCCTGCTGGAATTTACATGCCTCAAGCAGAAACAAAGAAGGGGATTAGTCCAAGCAAACTCATCTGTACAGGGGTACACTGACTGGTTTAAGGAAAAACAGTAACAGCACAGAATGATCCTGATCATCATGGTATGACAATAAAACAACTGAGGGTTCTGTGGCATATTTACAAGAGGTACTTTAGCAAAATGCTTAATGCTATACACTCTTCCCTCCTCTACAACCATCTTCCCATTCTTATTACTACTGGATAAGAAAGTTATCCTACTGTAAAGTTTATTCCAGGCTAAGAAACACTTTGTAATACCTTTCTACTTACACCTTTAAATCATAAGCAGGCACAAACCTAACCAGAAGCTATTGAGTTTCTGAAAGCAGGTTATTTATACAGAAAACACTCACAACCCCAGGACTCAATTCAGTGTGCCTGCTGCTGGAAAAGGGAAAGAAGAAAAAATATACCATGCCAAGTTGAGAACATGCACTGCCCTGTAACTGGTGCTAGTGGGGGTAGTTAGACCACAACAGCATCTGGGCTGATCACCATAAATGGCTTCAGTGACAGCAGAAATCCATTTGGTCTCCAAATAAGCAATCCCATGGTGTGTTCACATGCACTCCATTACAGAATCCCAGTTCTGGGAAAGGTCTATAGTTCTAGGAAAGGTCTATTTCTGCACCTTCTCTGCTTTACAACTTGCACAAGAGCTGAACGAGACATCTGACACACATCAAACTGGATACCTCTATTTGTCAAGCCTCCATGTTTCACCTGAAAAAAATACCCACGGGCATATCCTTTACCAGACGCTTGTTTCCTCAAATTGCTGCAACACTTCAGAGCTTCATGCTCAGGGGCCAGCACTTCAGACCACATAGTGTGGTTTCAAGTCAAACCATACATCACAACTATGGCATTCCCACAATTTCCCCTCCTGAGCTGCCTGGGACTGCTCTACCATAGGTTTTATATAAGCAACCCATCTTATTTCAGCATCTCTTGGTCAGAGGTGAGCTACAAAGAGAGTGAGAAACATAAAACAGGTCTGTAAGGTTCGGTGGGCTCCTGATACCCATCACTCTCAGAATGCAGGTAGCCCCATCTCACACAAAATAACACTTTTCCATAACTACTCCATCATGAGCAGCTCTCAACCCAAACCTGCTATTGCCTGAGGCAGTTTTAGCTGCAAACTTCAGCAACAACTACTTTCATTATGTACTAACCTATACTAAGCCTGTGCTTGGGATTTGCAGAGTGTAAATAAGAGTTAGTAAATTAATGGAGTGCACTTTTTATAACCAGGGAATTGCAAGCTGCAGAGAAGCCACTGTTCCAGATGCTGTACAACTGCCTGAAAATTGATCTTTGCAGAGCACTGCTGGTAAATACACAAAGCTGCTGCCTCAAAAGAACAGTGATGTGTATTTAATAAGCCTTTGAAGGCTGGGTCACAACATCTATTAGAGGTATATCTCATCTCAAATATTGGGTTATTATAACAGTGACAAACACCATGAGTGCAAGTGAACACACCTGTACCTCACTAGGACACTGTGCTCCTGCTGAATGCAGTGCAGAAAGCCAGCACAGCAATCCTGAACACAGTGAAGGATTCTCTAAGAAACTTCCAGGTTGTTCTTTACAAGGGAGAATCTGGAGGAACTGGCTGCCATGATGGTCAATTGGTTTGACACCTGGCTTTCTTTGATACATCTAAGGGTAATTTTTATTTCATAAATGAACACAATTCCCTGCCTAGACAAATGCCACCTGCCCATGACATGACACATGGCCACTCTAAACATCACATTTTGATTATTACTAAAGCATTAGCTTTCCTTTGATGAAAAAGATATGGACAAAGTTACCCAGAGAAACTCTTTACCTACTACCATTGTCTTTAGCTTCTAGGGGTTTGGGGCAATTGCACAAAACTTCATGCATTTATATGCTTCATCCGAGACTAGAACATCTTCTGACTGGGTGCTGCAGTGAAATTCTCCTTTCCCACTCATGCTACAGTTAAGAGCCTAATCTGGGAGACCAAGAGATGCCATATCCCAGCTGGGATTAAAAAACCCCTATCCTATATAGCTACCAATTCCACACAAGCTGTTGTCTAGATGTACTGCTTTCCACTCAGAATCTAACACCTGCTCCAACATTTTCTTCAGTCCTCCTCCTTCAATTCTATTTTCTAGGACAGGATATGCTATTCAAGAAAACAGTCTGGAAAAATGAACAAAAGCAAGCAGAATTTAAACAGAGCGAGCAGCAAAATCTCACTAAGCCATCTGAAGAATAGATCAGTTTACATGGATGTTTTCTGCAGAAGGCATCTCCACATGTCCAAGAGGTGAATTAAGTAGCATGCTTACACCTACACAAAGGAGAATTAGTTTTCCACCCTTTCCCATCAATTGAAAGCACATACTTCCTCAGAGAAAGGATTATGAGGAAGTCTAGTGTTCCTCTCAATCTCCTAAAAAAAACCCACCCCAGTAGTCCTAAAAAAAATGAAGTAGTCTGTCCCAAACATGTGTCAGACCTATTCATTCTGAAAGAGGATTTTCAGAATCTGTACTTTGCAAAGTCAAATACATAAATGGACTGTAACAAGGAGACAAAGATACTACAATGACTTCAGCTTGGGTGAACAAAACCATTAAGAGAAGACTGCTTGCTTTTTAAAACAGATCCTACCCTATTTTGTCTGCCATAAGGCAGGAAATTAAAATTGGTACACCCAACTATACAACCCATGCCCCTAGCAACAAAGCAGAACTTTATCTTTGCACAAAGACAACAATATCGTGCCTTGGCATTTGGCTGGAAAAAAAAATTGGCACCAATTATGGTATGCAGTAAAATAAGACCTTGGAAAGGATCCCATTGGGAGAGGAGTGCTCCCCATTGCCCCAGGGACAGGACTTGAGATGGATTGGAACTGGGTTGCTGGAATTCAAGCCTGTAAAGACATCTCTAACAGACCTCCTCTTTTCTCTTTTACAAATTATGCACTTCTACTGTGTCACACAGGCAACAGAAACAACCACAGGTACTGAAGTAGAGCTCCCACACCTACAGTCTCAGCTGAGCTCTGTCAAACAGGAACAACAGTTTCAGTTCATTTTTATTTCTATAGAAGACAAAGAGGCTCATGAACTCAAGGAGTTCAAGTGGCTCCAGGCTTAAACAAAAGGAATTTCTCAGGCAGGAACTACCTAGGGCACACAGAAAGACTGTTACACACTAGGAGACAAGCCCAAAGAAGAGTAAAATGGAGCAGGACTCACAGGAAGTAACGCTGAGAAATAGTTCTGGGAGTCCAGGTTTGCATCCAGCTGCTGCAGTGGGAACTCCAGGATCACTTTACTGAGCACCTGCATCATCTCCTTCAGGCTAATGTTATATGCATACCTAAAATGAAAAAGGCAACATTTCACACTGTCTGATCTCTGCAGACTGTGGCTATTCACAGAGATAGGGTAGAAAATCTGATTTTCATATTCTTATTTGTTTATTTGGTTTTCCAAATATTCAGATAATAAAATCACTTTGTATTGTATCAGACTCTGCATAAGGCCATAAGTCCTGAAAATCTGTTATCACAATTGGAAAAAGCTGCTGCAGGGACAGCACCCTCACAGAGTGCTGTAGGAATGCTCTTGCACAAAAGAAAGCACACAGGTTTGGATTTGAAAAACACGAGATAAAAGGCACTCTGATTATGTGTTGTAGACTTGCTGCTGTAAAAATCCTGTGCACAAGTCACACCACAGCACAGCCCCAGCTGCAGGCAGCTGGCTGAATGCTGCAATGCCCAGAGCAACAGACCCCTGCATGAACTTCCAGACAGTCGTGCCAAGAACTGGCCTTTTCTCTTCAGTCCACAGTTATTCAGCAGCAATTCAATCTCTTGTTACAGAGAGGGGGCAGGAAAAGTCTAACCACCAAGGATGCTAGAGGTGCAGCTGGTGCTCTCCATCAGCTCCTGCTGTCATTCAGTCATGATGTCTAAGCTGCATTTCTCATGCTCCATACTGATAAAATGTCTAACAATGGGAATTCATGTGGTTTCTCCTCTTCTTTTGACATGCCTGCTGTCAATCCCAACTGTTCAGCATAAAGGACAATATCCCTAAGGACACCCCAAGGATCCCTAAGGACATCCCCAACTCACTTGAGGGAGTTGATTTCCAGGACCAGGTTGTCACAGGAAATGTTTTCTTCTTCACCCCTTTGTAACGTACCCAGAACCTCATTCTGGAAAACTAATGAAAGAAAGGACAGGCAGTTAGACACGAGGGAAAAGCACAGATTCTCCAAACTGCTCATTACTGAAGGAATGATGCCCTTCACAAAAAAGGCATTCTGACACAGATGTTTATTTGTTCTCTGTACACTGACACAAACCCACAGCAACTATACTTATAAATAGTGGGATATAATTCAAACAAAGGAAACCACCTACTACATGTCACTGATCTATTCACAGAAACCAGTACAAAGCTATTTACCTCTGCAGCCTTTTAGAGCAGAGTTTCTATTATACTTTCACAATCCAGCTCTTCCTACTCAGACAAACCTCATCTTCCCATAACTGAAAGTATTAATTCAAATCTAAAATTTATTGGTTTAATTTCCTTTGAGGCGATATTCCAACATGAGAGAGTTTTTGGGTTTTTCCAATTTGGCCTGAACCTCTTTCAAATCCAGGTGAGCTTAGCACAACAAAACAGAAAACCAAAACATCTCTGCCTAAAGAGGAAACTCCTACAAGGACATTTATTTCTCCAGAATGATGACAGTACTAAGCTGTCCATACAGAGAAACTCTAGTGGACCTTCCCATAGTCTCTAAAATTAGGCAATGACACTGCCATTTAAAGAGACAACTCAGGGAGGTTCTTTCATGAAGGTCCAGTGATGAGGAAGATGGAGACCCTTTGCTAGTTTCAAATCCTTGACTGCCTTGGGTTAACCCAGCAGTGATACAGGGAATATTAAAGAACTCTGTAGAAAATGCAGGAAGTGAGATCAGGAAACAACTTATCACAGAGGTGCACAAATTTTCCAATACATCCAGAGAATGCAGCACGAACCTCACACACTGCAGTATCTACAGAATCACTGTACTTCTTCAGAGCCCATCTCACCTTTGATGTCATCCAGCTGAGGGGAAGCTGCCCGACTGTCTGGCTCCTCAGAGCCCATGCTCAGGTCACTGTCAGATTCACTCTCTTCCTCTGAGTGCATAGCTGGGCCTGAGGAAGGACAAGATGCAGCATTCAGCACTCAAAAGCTGCAACTATCATATGCCACGAGGAACCAGGTGTCCAAGGGACTTCCCAACCAAGTCAGCAACTATCTGTCCTTGCAAGGAAGCTTCTATTTACAGGTCCAGATGATTAGATTTGCTGCAGAGGGAACACTACAGCTGGCATGAGGATTTTTTGGGAGTCTGTAGGCAGACAACAAAGGACATGGACAGAAGCAACTGCATTTTGTGCAAACTGCTGAGTCACAATGGAGCAATGTCAGCAGACACTGCCACTGGCAGGAAGAAAGCCAGCAGCACCTGGAATAGCCAAAGCATATTCCCATCAGAGGGAGGGGCTGGTGTCCCATAGTGCAGCATTCCCAGCACAGACAGCTCTGTGTGTTAGTGCAAAGCAAATATCTAACAAACACCTTCCACAGAGCACAGGTAGAGAGAATCTGGTCCATGACCTGCTTTTAACTCTCACCTTCCCTGCACACATAGCTGGTATCTGGAGCCAGTCTGCTTCACAAAGCCCAGGTCTTCCTCTAGACACAATCACCAGCATCCCACTTGGCTGTTTTCCCCAACACACACCTGTCTGCTCAGCCCCAGGTGACCACACTAAACTTTTCCTCACCCCATAGGCTTTGCCTCTGCTCTTCTTCATCCTCCTCATTCTTGTCATCTGCTTTCCAGAGATAGCCTCTGCCCTCTGAGCCTACATCCTTTTTATTGTAACCTGAAAAAGAATCAGCAAACAGAGTGTGGATGTAGCAGATCTGCTTACAGGCAAACCTGAAATAGACTGTATAACCTGCATGTTACTGCCCCTACAGAACCTTCATCAAGAGGGAGCTGGAATTCCTGCAGATGCACATGGATTTCAGCCTTCATTTCCTCACATGCCTTGGCAAGTGACTTACTCCTTCTTACAGCAGCAACATTTGGCAGACCATGTTTAGATCCCTTGACAAACCCACACTGTAGCAACAGTACTTCACAAGGACAAAGCCCTTGGACTCAGCTGAGTATCCTTGCTTGCCCTGATGAAAACCCATAGGTTCCAGGTTGAACGCAGTCTAAGCTCCACCCTGGCACTGCAGTGTCTGGAATGATGCTGGTAAAGACCCCAAAAGATCATGGAGGACAAAACCTTCTGCATAGCTTTAGTGCATGGAGACAGAGACTCTCATACCTTTCAGTTTCACTTTGCTCTCCTTGTTCACACCAGAATCATCACTGAACTGGTCATCGTCCTCTTCCTCCTCATCTGGGGGGTGCAGAGAGATCACTGTGCCCTCAGAGAGAGTGATGCCAGGACCTACTACTACCTGAAAATATGTGAAACACATCTTAATGACAAACACTGTGACTGCCCCCTTGTACCTACACCAGCAGCTGCAGACAAGCTGTCACTAATATGTGTAACTGAAGACACCAGCACTGCCACTTTCCATATTATTCTGCCCCAGCCAAGCAGAGGGAAGAAAAGGGTGGGAGCAGTAGCACGGTCTCCACCTCTGCAAAACGGCTTGGGGCAGCCCTGTGTTCTGGAATAGTACAGTGTAAGATAAGTAACCTGCCAGGAGAGGCAGAAAGCAGAACAGACATAAACCAGCTCACCTGAGAAGAGAGGACACAGCGGGGCTTTAGCTTTACTTTCTCCTTCACTTCAGCCTCATCACAGATAACAGAATGGTGGATCTCCACGTTATCTGCTATGTGCACTCGGTCCCACAGAACAGCTCCATCCAAAGTCACTTTATCACCTGTTACACACCACCAAGTACAAATATGTTGAGGAAGGCTGTCTGGTGCTCTCTGACACTGCTGAGTCTTACTGGCTTACTTAAGCCTTACGTCTTACTGACTCACAGTCCCCTTGATGCATGATGGATGCTAGATGAGAGGGGAAGAAACAGCTCATGAAAATGGGGACAGATGTCTCTCATTTGCAGGATGGTGGTGGTTGATAACTCTAGATCAGTAAAGGTCATGCATTCTCTGCTGCTGAAACAACTAATTTTCATGAAGTACTTTCCACCTTCATTATGGTACTCTGAAAACTTTCATCTATCTTCTCTGCTGGAAAACCAAGCTTTTCTCTTTTCTCCCCATTAGCAATCAATCACTACCCACCTATCATCCTATCTCAGTGCAGAACTTTAAAAACTGAATTCCAGCAAATGTGTGCCCTGGCCTGGCATGGCTGGCACATTCCCCATTCCTGCACTCACCTATCCTACAGTGGATTCCAGCAAATGTGTGCCCTGGCCTGGCATGGCTGGCACATCCCCCACTCCTGCACTCACCTATCCTACAGTGGATTCCAGCAAATGTGTGCCCTGGCCTGGCATGGCTGGCACATTCCCCATTCCTGCACTCACCTATCCTACAGTTCTGCCCAATAACACTGTTGGTGATGGAACAGTTGCTGCCAATGACCGTTCCCTGCCCGATGAGCACGTTCTCCTCCAGCACGCTGCCGTGGCCAAGGCTCACATCCACCCCTCGGTAAATGTTGTGTTTAGAGTGGGTGTAACTCTGGTTCTTGTCATCAGTGAAGTTCATCTCTGGAGTGAGAGGATAAACCCAGCGCCGGATGATGTCAGAGCACACAGCTTCGTACATCAGCAGGTTGCATATATGAGCACCATACTCTTCTGTTGTTACATGCATATGGATCTGGTTCCCCAGGACCTGGCAGACAGGCAGAGGCACATCAGAGGGTTCTCTAAGGCAAAGTAACAGGATCTCCCTTGTAACAACCCTCTCCTTACCTCCTCATTCACCAACAGGCCACGCACAAAGTCATCCCGTGTCTGGTAGTCAAAGTTGTCTGTGAACAGTTCAGCCACCTGCCAGGAATAAAGAACATGGAAATACTATAGTTAGAGCCAAGTTATACAATATAGGAAAGTGATGGTCTTGCCTTGAATAAAGCTCTGACTCCTTCTGCTAGGAATATTGACCCTCCCATCTCCTCCCCCTACTACTCCTCCAGAATCCATGAACAGATTCTGATTTTCAAAAGGGGCAAGACATTGCTTTAGCATTTCCAAGCAATTTTCCCACCTTACTTTGTAGTTTCACCCCCAAAGGAAGGCTGCAGACAAATTTTATCAGATCTGTTAGCAAGCCTTAGCTGGAATAACCCTGAATGTTACCCTAACATGGTACCAGCTTAAAAGTACTGACACTTCTCCACAGCACAGCCACCACCTCTGCTCCACAGATGTTATTACACCCAAAGTGAAATAACTTATTTCCTGAAATAGTTTCATTCTGTGCCAAACCAGCCAGTCTCTGGATGCATCCACCATGTAGTTCTGCCTGAGCTTGAGCAGTGGATGCCAGAAACAGACTGAGCCCCCATGTGTTCCACACAGCAGCACCACATGGTCACCCAGGCCGTCAGCTCAGCCAGTTCTGTTTCTCAAACCTGGTACTCAGGCCACACACACCCTGCACACCAGCAGTACCAAGGGAGCAGTGCAGACTGAATTTTGGACCCTTGGAAGGGCAGAGCTCACCTGTGGAGAGCAGATGCTGATATGACAATCCAGCAAGTCATGGCGCACCTCGACATTCTCAATAGAGTTCTGGAACAGACTCTGAAAGAAGAAAAAATTCAGGTGACCTGAGTGCCTCATGGCCCCAAAAGCCTTCTATAAGGCAGGGACACTACTAAACTACACACCAGTTTAAAATTATTAAACTAGCTGAAGCTCTGAGGATCAGAGAAATCTACAATCTACACTAGACCCAATCTCAGCAGGCACAGACTGGTCATACAAAGAGCTGAGAGTCAGCCAGCAGAGACTGCCCCTGCCCCTACACAGTGCAGGTCTCCCAGAAACAGCTTGTACTTCCAACAATCACTTTTGATGAGGTTCCTTACCTCTGGGAGCTACAACTGTACAAAAAACCACTGATAAATCCAAATACAATTTTTACAGCTGGGGGTCAGTTTTGTATTGTTGCATTTTGTTTATTTTGGTTTTTCCTTTTTTGTTTCCTATGGTGGTCTGTACTTCCATTTGAAGACATGAAATAACCTCCTGATTACTGATTTGGGGATGAAAATATTATACAATCACAGCCTTAGTTATGAGTTGAAGAAAGAAACTGGTTCATCTATCTCATGGAGAAAGTGCCTTCACAGACATTTACAGAGCATTTACTACATTATTACGTGAACAAACAGGTAAAAGGACTTGTAACTCCACCCCATGTCAGGTTCAACAACACTTCAAAAAGGAAAGGGTTGTTAAACACTGGAATGGACTGCCCAGGGAGGTGCTGGTGTCCCACCCTTGGAGGTGTTCAAGAAACTGGACGTGCCATGATCTAGTTGATAAGGTGGTGATCAAAGGTTGGACTCTGATCTCAGAGCTCTTTTCCAACCTAAATCATTTGGAGAAAATGGTCTATGTATGGTAGCGGTATATGCACCCCGAATTGGGAGCCCCTGCAATATCACAAATCATCTCCCTCCCCTGCTTTACATCATGGAAAGAAAATAAAGGACAAAACCTCAACTCTGAGAAATCATCTGCCTCATGCTCAAACTGGAATGAGGCACAAACATGCCTGTCCCAGCATGATTTCACCAAGCCTCAAATAAAGATCAAGGGGGAAGAAGGCCATTTACCCCAAGTTACTTCCTATCATCTGCTCCTCCAAGAGGAGCAGCTAGGACATCTCGCCAGCCCTCACTCAGGGAGGATCTCCCTGGGTGGGCTGCTTCACTACCACAGCCCTTTTCCACCTGCCAGGCTCCAGACGCACCATAGGAAAGCGGAATCGTTTCAGCCCCTGCGTTCTCTGGTAGTGAAGGACACGGTTTGTGGCACTGTCCATAGCAATAACAATGTCATCCTCCTTGCACCTGGCATGGTGGCCAGGCGAGGACTCCTTGAATATCATCGTCATCACGGACACATTCTTTTCCATCTTACGACGCAACCTGAAAAAGGAGGGCAGAACTATGAGAACACTCCTCAGAGAGCTACAGACCGCAGCACACCAGGCAAGATTCACTCTTCCAGCACCTACTTGTGCTCTTCCAGGGCTTTGGATATATTGAAGTTGGACACCACGTCACCAGTGACCAGGATGAAGTCGGAACGAACGAGGGACTTGGCATCCACGTCGCGCAGCACGTCCCCAAGGGAGCGGTACAGGTCTGAGGTGACAAAGCGCACCTTGTTGGGAGACGTGTGCCGGCACCACTTGGATTTTCTGGAAGAAGGAAAAAAAACCACCAGGAAGGCATAAAGAGGCTGTTCCCACAGACACACTAGGACACAGCGTCCCAGTATGTGCCACACCTATAAGGGAGTGCTGTGACAGTGAGCCTGCTATTGCCAGGCTCAGGTACACTCAGAAGGGAAACTGAGGAGCAGTCCCACAACACTCAACCCTTCTAACACTGCACAACCACCCTCCTACACAGCAGGGATGGTCCTTTCTGAGATATGCTGGGAGTTCACTTGCTGAAAGGGCATCTCTCACAGTTTTCATATGAATCAGTGAGACCTCTGAGGCTTGTTGGAGGGCAGACAAATACGTTCCATGATAAAACTGAAAAGAAGACGAGATTCTTACTGCAAATGGTCTTTTATCTCAGCTGACTTCCAACAGCAGAAAACAAAGGTTTCTTCCACTCCTGTTGCTGTTAGGAACTCCAAGGTATAATCAATCATGGCCACATTTGCCATAGGTAAAAGAGCCTGAAAAAAAACCAAAACACCATAGAGATAGTTGAACAAATACTCAGTACCTCAACATCAGCAACAGCCCCTTCCAGCTTGGGGATATAATGTCGTCAATAGTACCAGAAACATAACACAAGTAACTGCCCCACCAGGTTTTATAAAAATCTTTTGGAGTTGATCTAAACAGTAAGAGCTAATTTGTGATCTTCTAGGGGCAGATCCTCAGTTCAGAAAGGAAGGCATAAAAAAGTGAAGTTATCACTGAAAATTGTTCAAGAAGACTCAGATAAATGACAGAGACTGGAAAAGTGCTGATTCCCTGACTCAGGCTTTAACTGCTTCAAGAAAAACCTGTCAGACATGAATGATGAAGCCATAGTAATATGAGTGTCCAGAATTAAACAAGGGGTATAAAACCCCAACCTAAAGTGAAGTGAGTACTCTCTTGACTTGAGATTCAAGTCACACTTAGTCACTGAGTCACACCTGAGTGATGGCATACCATTCCTTAATTCATTTTTGGTGCTGTTTCATTTCAGGCCTGAGCGCGCGTGTATAATTACAAGCACCACCAACACTTAATCAGCAAACGAGGTGAGATAATTATTTAGACCTAAAGTCTCCAAAAGCCTTTTATGTTCTTTTAACACACAGCCTTTTGAGATGGATAGTTAAAGTACTACCCCCATCCATTTTTCTGGCCATATTATTTCACGCATTACAGCTGGCAAGGGCCAAGATTTCGTTTCTTTGCTTTATCAGAAACAAGCCTGTCCAAACCCACTGCCGGTCCTGCGCCAGCCGCAGACGAGGAGCTGATAGCGCAGCGCCCCACGCCATATGGAAAAGCGGAGAGCCCAACACGGCAGCGATCGATCCTCGCCGCCTCTCCAGCGGGGGACACGAACTCCCGCGGCCGAGAACTGCCGGAGCGCAGGAGGGCGGGAGAAGCCTCGCCCCCTCCCGACCCAGCCCAGCCTCTCGCCAGACCCCTGCGCGCCTCGGCCTCCCGGGGACAGTGCACACCGGACAGGCGGCCCCGGAGGCACTGGCGCGGCGCAGGCAGCAGCACCCAGAGGGGATTTCTCACCCGCGGCCGGTCCTTGGAGATCGGGAAAAAGCGGCGGTTGAAGCTGTCGGCGACCAGCACGGCCTGGAGCGGCGGCGGCGGCTCCTCCTGCGGGTCGGGGCCGCGGGCGGACCCCCCGCCCGCCCCGCGCCGCGCGGTACCGCGGGCCGCCATCGCCGCACGCGGCCGCCGCTGCTTCCGCTTCCGCTCGCGACGGGAGCGGCAACGGGCGCCCGGCGGGGACACAACAGCGCGGGGCGGCGCGTCCCGGCGGGAGCGGGGCGAGAGCTGCTGGTTGCCTCCCCATCATCTCCTTCCTCCCGGCATCACGTCCGTGGCGAAGATCCGCCCTGGCACGGCCTGAGGAGCGGGGAGAGGCGTTTCATCGCCATCCCCCGAGTAGGGAGCGCAGGTAGAGCAGCGCAGCTTCCCGCCATGGCCGGACACGGTCGGGACCCGGCCTGGGGGAGGCCTGAATGTCCCCACAGACACCCCCCAGGTGGCCTCGGGGTGTGTGTAGTACTTTGATGTGACTCTGGTGGTGTCTGGTTTTGGGAACAGTGAAGTTTTCTGATACACTTCCTAGCGGCGACGTGTTTGTGCTGAGTTCCCAAATGCCCAGACGCTCCTCCTGCAAAGGACAGCCTTGATGTGAGGCAGCCCGTCAGCGCAGGTTACACCTGCCATCAAAGCTGTCCCCAAAACCCACAGCCCCTGAGGGACCCCCCCCTGGAGCCTGCTCAGAGACCCTTCCACAGTGGGTGGGATGAAAAGAGACGTGGTTTCTGAGGGTGAGGGTGGCATTTTTCTTCCCCTCAGCTCGGTGAAGCAGCTGGGATGCTGCAGTGCTGGTGTCTGGCTGTCCCCCTGCTCGGACACAGGGATCCCAATCCCCTCCAGCCATTCCTGCCTCAGCCCAGGCTCCATCTAGCACATCTCTGATTGTGCTTCAGTACTATCCTGGTCCTCAGAAGGGGATGGGCCATGTACAGCCCTCAGCACAGAAAACCTGCCCTCAGCTGGGTCCTCTGCTGCCTTTCCCTGCCGCCCCTCCCAGGGCTGCAGGACTTGCCTGGCACGGTTCACGCAGCACCGTCACCTGCTCATTTGTCACCGAGGAAAAGCTGTGTGGTAACCCCGCATTCAAAACCAGGAAAACAGGCTGAAAGACCTCCCTAGGGAGCTCCTAACTGGATGGCAGCAGAAGGGCTATGGAGAGCCCTGAGCCTGGCAGCAGGACATCCCTTTCCAGTGCTGGCTGCTGCAGGACCTGGTGCTCGCTGCCTTGCCCCGTTGTCACTTTTCTGCCCCTCTCCACATGGGACAGGCAGTCACAGCCCCTGCTCTGTCACCTTACCAGCCTCTCTTGCTGCCCCCACAAACTGACCCACTGTCACACCCTGCTCTGGTCCTTGCTGCTGTCATCTGCTACTGGGTGACAAGCCAAAGACTCAAAGAGTCTCAAATTCAATTGTGGTCTGAAGGTGGGGCATTTGCAGCCCCACCTCTGTGGCAGGGCCTCTCCCAAGGGCGGAAGGTGGCACGTGCTTATCAGCCCAAGGCACACGGTATGGCCAGAAGGAAGGAAATTAAGGGAGGCACCACTTAACCACAGACCTAGAGCAATAACTGCTCTCAAAACTGCCCCAATATCATGGGCAGTGCTGTACAGCCCCCGTGGCAGTGCTGAGAGGTCTTCAGTAAAGGGAAGAAAGCTGTAACAGGCAACATGCGGTATTCCTCCCCACCGACTGAATTGCAGGCTCAGGACTGATGTAGAAAACAAAGTCTCCTCTGTCTCCTCAAGGACTCTGCAGCATTGGGTATTCCCTGAAATTTCCCTGAGCAGTTAAAATGTTCAGGCATCACTTAGGTGGTGCCATCTGTGCCCGGTGACTTGTGACTGAGCCCTTGCTGTGCCGCAACTTGCGGCGGAGTCGCTTGACCTTAGCTAGTGGTCTGGAAAAAAGCAGCAAGGATGAACACAGCAAGAAAATAGAAATGAGCTGCCCATGGGAAGTAAATAATCCTCATCCTTTTCAAAAATAGGTATCTCCATACCCTTGGGAATTCTGTTGTCCTGGCAGAGGAACTAACCCCAGAACAAAAGCTCCCAGATGGTTTCAGTCCAGGGGTTACAGCCTGAGGAGTGATCCAAGAGGTGGATTTGTCATTGCCTGAGGGCAGGACAGCATCTTAATTCCTGCCTGTGTGGCACTAAGTGCATAAACAGCACCAGAAATCAGGTCTGATCCAGCCTGCACAGCCACTGCGTGTGTTGGGACCGGGCACAGAGAGGTTGACAGGGGAATCAGCAGATTATCTGGCTAATTACATCCTGTTCTCTCCAAATGAGGCGACTTTCCAAGACGTTGCCCTGGTAAATTGGCAAGAACAGGGGAAGACAAATCAAGGTAATTGCTAATGAACTAAACTCAAAATCAGCTTGATAAATATTCCTCAGGCTTTGCAGACACATTTTCCTTTGGTCTCACCCGTAGCTTGCAGGCCAGCAGCACCAAGGCACACATTTTCTGAAAGCAATGTAATAGGGGAGCTTTTAAAACTGAATTTACCTCATGAAAATTGAAATGAGATGGAACTGGGTTTGACTGGAGGTCTGTCAATCCCAGTATCCCACAGTGGCTGGGCAGGGTGGTGGGAAGACACCGAGACTATGGGACTTCTCCTTGCTGCCTCATCCTTGGATATCCCAGTACAGAGCACACACCCTGGACAGGGCAGCATACACAAACTCTGGGAATGATGAGCCTGGTGGGGATGCTCTGCTTTCTGGGACATCTTTCTGGTCCCTGTTCCTCCATTTTATACCCTTTTCCCTTTTCATTTATTCTCTCTGAGCATTTGGTTCTTTCTTGACTTTTCCCTCTGCAGACACAATGGCCCATGAAGCATCTCCAAGCCTTGGCAGGTAGCTCTGGGTCTGTCCTATCTTAGACAGCTTTGGGGCCCCACAGGGGCTGAGTGGAATCAGGGGGTCCCCAGAGTGGTGAGACTTGCAATGAGGAGGATCACAGGAAATCTGCATGGAAGAACCATGTACCTCACACGAGGCTCATTTCCCCTCACATGTCCTGCCTGGTGGCCAGCAGCTCTGATGCCCTTAGAGCATCCTTCTGTGCCTTCAGCAGAGCTGTGAGGCTTTTGTCATTTCAGCTCCAGGTCAGAGATGCAATTAGTGCCTAAACTCATCTCTTCTTGGCCCACTGCATGCTGGCAGGGAGCCTGGCTGGGTTGGGGCTATTCCCACACACTGGCAGAGGTGACAGGGGCAGGCCATGAGCCCTGGCACACAGAACCCTGGGCACGCAGGGCAGTGTCCTGGACTTACCCAGGACAGCTGACGCTCACTTGGCAGGTCTAGAGAGGGGTCTGTCTGCCCCAAGCACCCTTGGAGGAGCTCCTGCCCCTGGGAGAAGGGGTAGGCAATGACCAGGACAAGGACATTGTCTAGTCCTCTTGTATATCTGAATGACTCTGTGCCTGACACAAGATTTACCTGAGCACTGAATCAAGTTCTGCAGGGAAAAATAAAACTGCAGTCCACAAGTAAGTCAGTAAGCATGAAAGCCAGACAGATTCTACACCTCAACCCTTCTGCCTCCCTCCCTCCCACGCCCTGGGCTCTGGCCAAGCAGGGACAGCAGGGATACTGACTCACAGACTATTCATCTACTCTTTGCTCATTTGGGCTTCTCCTGCGCTTCTCAGCAGAGGGTTCCTGCCAGATGAACTGCTGGGCCTCGTCCACTCTTGGCTCCTGGGTTGACAGACTTGAGAAGGTGAACCAGACATGAGGCCACCCTGTCTGCATCCCCCTGTGTTTCCAGCTCCTCTGGGGTAGTGCTTGCAGAACTCCCTGGTATTCCTTTCCACCACATGTGCCCAGCATCCCTCACCTGCTAACAGGGAGAATGCATTACTGCTGCCTCAGCTCTGGGCTACCACAACTCCCTGTACTGAGCTGCTGCTGTACCAGCTGGGACCTGCAATGAGACAGGAGCTGCATCAGCCCTTCCCCAGCTGCCAGAATATGGAGATGGGGCTGGAGGGGTCCATTTGTAAGGAGCAAAGCATTTGCAGCACAGGGATGCTGCTGATGTTCATCCCTGTCTCTGGATACCACACAGGTATGTTAAGCTAAGCAGGTTCCTCACAGGTAGCACAGGTCTCCCTGGAGGGACAGGGGACAGCAGAAGTGCCCCTCTGTTTACTTAGAGAAGGGACATCAATGTGACAGTGTGTCTGCCACTGACCAACCCTGTCTGGACCTCAGGAACCTGAAATGAGAGGGAAAGCACAGCAAGGTCCCAGGGTGAACTTCTCTCTAATTTACTTCTTCTTGGGACTTTTCCTGGTCCCTGGCTCTGCCCTCATAAACACAGGCTGAGCAGTAGGATATACTGCCTTGGATATTTTAGCTGAGTTTCCATTCCAAGCTTTGCTCCAGTTTCTCAGGCTTACAATGTTTTTTCTTTCTTCACACGGCCTCAGCAAGCAATAGCTCCTTCCAGAGTTCTTAGGTAGCTCATGGATGAATTCTGTGTGATGAGATTCATCCTTCAGGACACTGCTTCCATTATCCCTCACCAGCAGCTCTCCTGAGGAGAAACACCAGCCCCAGAGTGATGAGACATGGTGATGCTCATGTCCAACTAACAAACATGGTCTTGCCCAGGTAACCATGGTGCAGATGCAGGAGCACCTGTGTGCTGCCCTTCTACTATCACTGCTCATGCTCTGGCCCCATCCTCTGCTGATTCATCCCTCTGGTCACTGTCAGAGACTGAGGAGGCTTTGGCCATGGCAGGCACAGGCTCCTCAGTGAGCTCAGTGAGGACACCCTGTCCAGGGGTGGAAAATGAGTCAGCGGCCATCTGAGCTTGGCATGTGCTCCAGCCACAGGGACAGCAGTCCCTGGAGGCAGCCACCCTGTGTGACCCCAGAAACTGCTTAAGCCTGAAGAGCAAAGCACATTTCCAGTGGGGGACCAGTGCTGCAGCAGTCACAGGGACAGGCACTCCCAGTCACATGGGACTGCCTGAGCACGAACACCCTGGAGCAAGGCTCCTCAGTCTGCACAGTTCCCCTGCACTTTCTGAATTCCAATTCCTTATTCACTATAATGTTTTGCTCTGCTGCTGCACCAGCAACACCTCCTTCCCTGGAGTCTCTGGCCTTCAAACCCTACCTTAGTCCAGGGTTTACCCCCTGCTTTGTGCTCCTGTTTGTCTCTGCACTGAGCCATGTGAAATGGGGTGGCAGCCTCTGAGCAGATTCTTATTCCCAGTTCAGTGGTGCATAAGGTGGGAGGTAGCAGAGCTGCCTCCTGTTTTCCCAGCTAACCCATTTCCAGCTCTGACATGTGTGGATATGTGTAGCAAGAGAAGTTGGGAAGAGCCCTCCCCAAGGAGGTATAGCAGGGTAGCCCAGACAGGCTCGCACTTCAATAATCTCTCCTAGGAAGAGATCTGTGGGTTGAGCCAAAAAGTTGTGGGGCTGGGTAACCACAACTTTGAGACTGTGGAGATGGGCAGAGAAATGCCATATTGCACAGCAGTACAGGGACAAGACCTAGTGTCACCTGCATCACGAGAAGGGAGCCCATGATGCCAAGTCAGGGCTGCCAGGGGCAAGGAGGCATCTCCCTGTTTCTAAATAGCCAGGACAAATACCCAGGAGAAGGTTGGCTGGCCACTGTCTGACCCAGGCCCTCATTTTCAGAGCCATTTATCTGACTCCAGCCCATTCCTCCACTTCCTCCCACCTGGGGCCTTATGTCACCAACACAGAGCAGGCACCAGCCAGAATTGTTGCTCTGTTCCTGCTCCCTTGCTCTGAGGTGGGGCTGCTCCTCCCCTGTGCATTCCTCATCCCTCAACTTGTCCAGAGGACAAAAAGGGCTCTTGCAGCATTCCCTTCAAAGCTGCCCCAGAAGACGCTGAGTGAGGAGGAGTCCATCCCTCTGCCTTCTCCCTTCTGCTGGCCCCAGATGCATCATTTCAGGAAGGAGACAGCTCTGCTTCCCACTGCCTGGTCTGCCAGAAGTGAGGGGGAGCTTTGATCAAGGCACAACTATCTGTGCTCTGATCGCTGCCTTTCCTGCAAGGCCCTGTTCAGAGGAGAGGGCACATTTCCTTTAACCCTTCTCTCCCTGCCAGCCTGGAGCTCCACAAGAGACACACATTTATCACATTTCTAGGGAAGTCTGGGAACTGAGTGATGTTCAGTAGCTGTGCCTTTTCAAGAATCCATTCAGTTGTTCATGCACCCAGGGTTTTGGTTTAGAAAATCTTTGTGCTGAGGCTGCCTACAGATCTAATTAATAGAGAGAATGAAGGCAAACTTTCTCAGGGGAACTCAGTGGCCCCCTTCCACCACATCAAAGCTGCTGAGAGATCACGTTATCTTGACAGATGTTGTATACTACAGATCTGGTTACTGAACTTATGTTTCCCATGGACTCATTCCAACACTTCTTTTAATTTGTCAGGGATATATTTCAAAGTGCAACATGCATATGGTTGCAGAAAAGTTGAAGGAAGTTGCTGATTAATGACCTTTTTCCTAGTAGTGTAGATATGGTTGTTCCAGCTGTAGTAGATACAAAGGAAAAGGTAATACACTGGAAAAGATAAAGTATCGTAGAGTAAAGATTATTTTTTTCTGTTTCTTCCAAGTCAAAGCAATTAATAATGCTGTAACACAATGTGCTCAGCCATGTGAGCAGAGTCTGTACCTAAGATACATGGAAGAATTCATCTCAGTGCTCCCATCACTTTTCTGTCACATCAGTGGGAGTATTAGGCACAGGCAGCTGGGATGTTTTTTCTCTGAGAACAGCTTCCCAGTCTCCACTTGTCTGCAGCTCTCTCGTTTCAGTGCTGGCTTGGGTGCCCTAAACAGATGTGTTATTTCTACTTATTTTCACCCTTTTTCAATCAACCACAATCTGAAGCACTGGTGATACCACCAATCACAAGCTTTGACACCTGCTGCCTTATAGTTATCTAAACTGTTTCTTGTCACAAACCTGAGATTAAATGAAATTATGATCTCCACCAGGTAGGAATACGCCCCCTCCTCAGAATTCAGACAGCTCCTGACCCAGCCAGACTTGATGAATGCTGTCAGAGCCAGTCTGGATTGCCTCTGGGGCTGTCTGTCCCCACTGGAGGGCCTCCACTTCCAAGGAGGGACTCCAGACACAGACTGCAGTGCCAATACTATATATGGGAATAAACACACTTAGCAGGATCCTAATACTCAGCTTTGATCCCTGGTCCTTAGAGATAACAACAGCTCTGACCCCTGCAGTTCAGGGAGTCACAACCTCTTGGGTACGAGCATCTGTAAAAACCTGGCTTGGACTTTGAAAAGGTGTTTACAACGACATAAGTGCAAAACAGGGCAAAGGTAAGCCCAGGTTACCATGACTGCAGTTACTTACCTGTGCTGATGCAAGAAGACAGCCCAGAGCTCTAAGTGAACAAGCAGGGCCCAGCTCTTCCCCCCACAGCTGGATGGTGCAGGGATTCTGCAGAGACATTATCCAGGCCTACTCTTACCTACAGGTGACACAGGTGTTCAGCCAGAAACTTGATCTAAATCCTATCTCTGCCTGCAACCAGGACATCAGGGTGCTATCTGATTGATCTGATAAATGCCTTCAGTAAAATCTGTTTCACACCATCTCTGTGCATCACTGCAAACACATTGAGGAAACAGAAAGGTGACAAATGAACACTGAGATTTGAACTTAATTTAGGCCAGACTGTAGCCACAGCAAGTGCATTGCAGAGTGCAGACCCTGGCTCTTTTAAAGACAGAGGAGGCAGCAGTAGGATTCACAAAAGCTGTACAATGCTGGAGCTCATTTTTCCCACCCACATGAGGAGCTGCTGTATTTTCAAGTCAGAAGCAGCTGGTGATTGATAGTACATGTGCCTCACTTCAACAAGGAGCTGTGTCTGAATAGTGTATGTTTCTTTAGTTCAAACTGTTCAATCTTTTGTCTTTAAGAAGAAGCCAGAGGCTGCTCCCTCATGGGGAGGATCTTCTGCCCAGCAGTGCTTTGAGACTTTGTTCTGCTTTTCATACAGTGACTCTCTTTTGCCTCTATCTCGTGGTTTCCAGCAGTCACACATTTCTTAGGAGGAGGAACTGAGCCACAATTTGGAGATGTGGTACAGTTGTGGTCACATAACAAGCTGCTGACCACCCCAAGAATTCACCACTGTCTCCCTGCTCTCACCCTGTAATTGCATTCTGGAGGAGGTGGTCCTGATGCTTCAAGGGCTTTACATCCCTCAGCTCCTATGTGCTGCACTCCCAATCCTGAGGAGAGGGCAGGGGGAGTCTGGAGGCTGGGCTATTTTCTGGTTGTCAGTATTAAGCTGTTTGTTATTCTAAGTGTTGTGGGTTTGTGGGGCTGTGCTTTGAATTAACCAGGCTGCAGGCCCTTGAGCTGCTTCCCACTCCTCAAGCACTGTTCTCATCCCTGCTGGGAGGGTTCCTGTCCTCTCAAGTTGTGATGGAGAGCAGCACACAGCAGCTGGAGTGCTTTATTTCCAGTTGACCTAAGCCATGATTACACAGGGGGCTTTTCCTATTTGTAGCTCAGAACAGCTGGGGGATTGTCCCCGCCTGCAGCGCATGGGACAGGCACATGACATGGCTCTGTGTGGCAATACAAACCTACACCAGACATATGCCTTCCTTTCCAGGCATTTCTGCAGCCTCAACAGCCTCTAAGTTTCAGACTGACCAGTATTTCCTTTTGGGGTATCTTCACTGCAGGCTCCACCATGGCTAACCCAGGCTGCTGCCTAGGCTTTGTCCCAAATTGTTTGGTGTCCCATAATGGCCATCCCCATGGTCCCACGAGTTGAAGCAATGAGAGGAGGTTTGAACGAGTGCCATGGCCACCCAGACTGAGACCCAGCCTCCTTGCACTGGGGCTCTAATCCACAGCTCAGGGGCCATGAGTCTACCAGGACACATAAACTCATCCACCCCTCACCGTGCCAGTCCCACACAACTCCTGTAGGGGCTGGGGTTAGCAATGCACAGAGGGAAGCATGGGGTTCCTGAGGAGCCTGGGGACTGTGACAGCAGTGCAGGGTGGCTGCTGGGGCTTAGGCAGCACTTCCCAAGGAAGCAAAAGCAATTAGCTGAGCAAAACAAGATGTACTCAAGGGGGTTGTCTGAGGAACCCCCAGGAAACCTTGTTCCCCTGCGAGGGGAAAGCAGGAGACAACTGCCTCTTCTGCTTTCTCCCTCAGCAGCAGAACAGAGCAAGTCTCCCAAGCCCTGGCAGTTACTCACTGCTCCCTGGAGTTCCCATCACCTTGCTTTCTGAACACAGAACTGCCTGCCTTCCCCTGCAACCCAGGCAGGAGTCTCCAAAAACCCCAGCTTCTTGCCCTCATTATCCCTGTGTGCAGCCAGGCCAGTCTGGGGCTTGGCCACCCTGAGACCTG
Source organism: Molothrus ater (assembly GCF_012460135.2). NCBI lineage: Eukaryota > Metazoa > Chordata > Aves > Passeriformes > Icteridae > Molothrus > Molothrus ater. The sequence goes on along the minus strand of NC_050487.2, from coordinate 16,998,970 downwards.
GGGGAGCCCAGCCCCAGCTGCAGCAGCAAGGACAGAGCTGTGTTTGACCTGCAGCTTCCCCTTTTTCCCAGTTTTCAGCTGCACAGTGACAATCCCAGAGGCCCAATGCTCTCTGACCTTGGCTGTCCTCATTTGCTTCTAAAACTGGCTGATCACACTGGCGAGCTCCAAAATTGGCATCCCAGACAGCCTTTTCTCCACCATGTGGGATTCCAGGCACCGCCAGGGGCTCCCAGCGTTTTTAATTATTTTTCTTCTTTTTTTGAAGCCTTTTTTGTTCATGCTGTTTATGCTGTTTCCAATGGGACAGGGTGGCCCTCTCCCTACAGGCCTTGCTGTGTGCTTGCTCAGGCTGGCTCATCCTTCCCATGTATCTCAGAGGGACACCTGAGAGCATGGAGGCAAATACAAGCTGGCTGTATTTCCACTATGGAAAAGCCCCAGGGTTTTAGGACATGATGAAACAGAGATCTTGACTCCAGCAGTAGTGGCAGACCCTGCAGTACCTTCTTCCCCATATGTAATGACCAGCTAAGCTGTCATCAACAAGCAGAGGATGAGAACAGGTGGTGAGAGACCTGATGGCACCTGTGAACTGTGTCCTGGGGGAGGAGAGAGCAACAGAGGAAAGTGTTGGATGTCACTGCTCTGCAGCGTCCCCAAGACCCTTTGCTGGCAGGGTCACATGACAACAAATAGGAAATGGGGAGGATTTGGGGTAATGGGAGTGAAGGCATGCCTAGTGGCAAGCTCATAATCTGCTGGAAGGTGAAAGAGATGGTGTCTGTCCACATCTGATTTGCATGAACCAGGAGCTGCTCAGAGGAGCTGCAGTGTTATGGGCGCTGGCAGAGAGAGCAGCAGGAGGCAGCACTTTGCACTTTTACACAGGGCTGTCACTGCTGCATCCACACACTGCTTTTCCACGGTACATTCTGATGGTGCCCATTCAGCGGGCTCTGCACAGCCACGTAAGCAGCCAGCCAAAAGAAACCCACATCCCAATACCAGCCAGCCAAGTGATCTTGGGCTGTGCCTGGCTCTGCTCTTTCCATGCAGCTGGAAGCAGTGACACTTTCACCTCAGTGGACCCACAGCTTTGTTTTCACAGAGGCAGATGAGGAGTGGACAGAGGGTGCTTTGCCCTGGCAGCAGACCGTGACCGTGTCCCTGGGAGCCAGTGGGAAGGTCGTGCTGCGTCATGCTCTGGCCACCAGCTCTGGGGTTTGTGCTGTTTAAACCAGTTCCTCCTGCCACAGTCTACATATGGCCGCAGCCATGGCTGCTTGGCCAACCCAAAAACTGTTTCAGAAAAGCAAACTGAACTGAACATAGCATTCTGATGTGGCTGTTTCCCTTTTCCATGCCCTGGCTTGGGGACAATCCTGGGCTGCTTTTGGAGAGGGGTTAGAGGAGTTTTTCCTTGTGTGCCTCAGGCTAACCAAAGCCACTGCTGCACATCTGCAGACTATGGGAAATGAACCAGGGGTCCAGCTGAAAGGACATAACTCCCAAAGCCAGAGTGGTATAGTTAGAATGCATCCCAGCCCCTTAATGCTCATCCAGACACATCTTCAGCTTTTTTATCACAGCACTGTTTGTCCTTTCCACTAATTTCATCAAATAACCAGCCATCCAACACAGTCTGCTGTGCCAGTGAGAGCAGGCAGGCTCCAGCCTGACCCAAGCTGCTGACTCCTATCGATTACTCATTAGCCGTGGGTGTGGTGTGAGGCGTAGGAATCACAAAACTTGCTACCCGTGTAGGTCTGCACCAGCTTCTGGTCCCTGGGCAATGCTTTGCCCTTGAATTGATCTTGTCCTTTGAATTATCACATTTATAGAAGAAAAATCGAACAATCAGTCCAGGTATGAACTGCCTTGAACTGGCTTTCTGCACTGGATTACACTTCAGACATTGCGACAACTTTGAAACCTTCTTGCTTTTCCCTGTAAGAAAAAACAGTTCTGAATAAGTTGCTGCTAATTGTGTTGGAAGGGTTTTAGTTGTATCCCACTCTCCCAAAACCCAAAGAAAGTAGCATATGAAATAAGATACTTTTTCAGTGCTTTCTCCTCCTGACCTGAATGATGAATTACAAACAAATTTAATCTGTGTGATACAGCACAGCATTGCATCTTTTACTTCTGTGCTTTCACTAGCATAAATGCTGCAGAAAGAGGGCAGGATGATCAAAACCTGAAAAAAGAAAAATAACACCATGAAATATTTGTTGCAAAAGCATGGCTATTTGTAGAAGCTATTGAGAACAAGAGTAAAACACCGTTAGCTTGGCTAGGAGGGTTCATCCTCCCACGTGAACTGATGGGAAGGCCATGGGTGGTACTGCTGTAGCCTGGAGTGTTATCTCTGCCTGGATCAGCTTAGGAGCCTCATCCCCTGAAACATAATCACAATGTGAACGCCCACACTACCAACAGCTTTGCACAAACAACAAGCAAGTACAGTTTGTTTCCAGGAAAGCCAAATGCACAGGTATATTAAGATATTAATGAACTCCTGCTAAAACAGGTCAGAAAAAAAGAGAAAGATTCCTGTTTTCTCTAGTTCCAAATACATCATATCCCTCTTGAGAATTTTTCTGGGGAAAGGGTGGGGAAATAATAGCTCTCCACTGTGCTGTGTGAGCTGGCCCTCACTCTCACCAGTTTCTGATCAGCAACACAGATTGTTCAGCACTGAACCAACAGAAAGCACATGAACTTGAATGCCTGGATGAGTCATTTGCAGAGCTGTAAGCACAATGAAACTGCAGTAATGAAAAAGTGAGAGCTCAGAGAGTGCCCATTCGGTGAAGTGAGGGATGCCTGTGGTGTTGATTAGGTCTTGAGCATCCCACAAGGTCCTGTGCCTCACATGCCCTGACAATCAGAGCAGCTGCATGGAAAATGCTAAGTTCCAGGAAATGTTTGGATCATAGCACTGGGTCTTTAGTGCTGCAAGTGTGCTAACCCCTCTGTGCAGCTGTGACTGGCTTGGGGGAAAGGTTTTGGTACCACATCCATGTAGGAGGTTATCAGCCCCATGCTGTGTGTTTGGATGGAACCAGGTAGGCAGGAATGGTGTATGGTTGGTGTGTGCATAGTCCTGTGGACAAGTACCCACGTCCAGCAGACAGGGAGATGCCTGGCACAGCATGGACAGTCGTGTTATGGACAGTTGTGTCTATCCAGGTGTTGTTACAGGCAACTTGGAGGGCAGTGCTCATGACTCTCTCCAGACCAGTGCAGAGGGATATTTAGGAAGACTCTGATGCTAGCAGCACTAAATATGTGCAGGGGGTATTGAGCCTCTAGTTCTTCAATTGCAAGCCATGATCAAACCCATTAGATACCATAACTTTACTTGAACTAAAAGCAATCGTACCCAATTCTTGCTGTAACAATAATGACCTATTGTGCAATGCTATTGATGATTATTAACGTCATTGTTTGCAGGAAACTGGACTGTGGTTTTCACGTGAAAAACCCAGCCCACTGATGTTCCCAAATTGTTTATTTTCTAGTAAAATTGAAGAGGGGAAGATTGAGCAAGCCACAGCAGTCTGTGACAGCCCCGCTACAAGTATCACATTGACTTCTGCCCCCCTCCCTGTCTCACAATGGGATGTTAACTCTGTAGCCCAAGTATGATGGATTAAGAATTACTACTCTCAGTGATCTTGTTGATGCTTTTGCTACAAAAATTTTCTTTCCTCTGGAACTGTGAAAGTAGATACAAGATACAAAGGAAAATGAATAGCAATGTCTCTTTGCCCTCCAGTTGAGCAATGTCTCTTTGCCCTCCAGTTGTTGGCAACATATACCTACCCACATAGGGTAGGTATATGTTGTTTCAATCTGCCAGGCTGCCCAAATGTACTGGTGGCTCATATGGCCCAGCTGAGGCAAAGTTATTACTTTTCAGAAGAGTGATGTGAAGTAGTTGCAGTGTGATGGGAAAAATTTCAGACTGCTCTGGGAGCTCAAAATCCTGAACAGGCTGTGTGTGGGAGGGAGACTTGGACATGATGGACAATAAAAGATTGGCCACTGCACAGGGATAAAGAGTCATGAACAAGCTGATAATGCAGTCTCTTCAGGCCTCCCTATTTCTGGGCTTGTTACTGTTTGCAGTGCTAGAGGCTAAATTTGGTCATGGGACTTCTACTCGAGCTGTCCAATTAATCTGTGAGTTCTGCACTTCATGGCTAAGAGCTCTGATCAGCAAGAGAGTAGAAAACCACTAGCAAGCATAACAACCTTCAGCATGCTCATCAGGAGGGACACACTCAGGAAACTCATGCTGAAAATGCAAGTGTCAGCACCCTGCACTGAGCACCCCAGTGGGGAAGGGTAAGAAGATGATGTCCTCTGCATATGAGGTACATAGGAAAGGGGTTTTGGGAGAGGGGGAAGAACTGGTCTTCCCAGTGTCCATATTTGGGTCAAAGGAAGACACCTCCTTCAGCACATAAGAAATTCTCTACTTCCTAGTCCTGTGTGTAACAGGGTTTTGTATGGCTGGTCTTAATTGCAATGATATGAACCCAAACACTGAGCACTGAGTGCAGCCATGCTCCTCAAGCTCAGATGTCCTGAGAAGTCTGTTTTCATCCAGGGTTCAGCTCAGTTTATTCACCTGGGCAGTATCTGCTCCAGTTCCCCAAAAGGCAGAAGCAGGTCCTCAGGTCCTCCAGGGAAGATGTAATAGGAGAGACAGGTGTTCATAGACCAACACTCCCACAAACTAAACCTTGGTTTTCCTGATCAATCTGGAGATGCTCCATTTTCTGCTCCAATGGCTCAAATAAATTTTTTTCAAGCATTGCTTTAGGTTTGTTGATGATGGCTGTTTTGGAGTGGAGGGAAGCAGCTCCTGGACACCTCTAAGAAAACGAATTGTCAGATGTTGCCTCCTCACCCTGGTCTGCAGGCCTTGGCTTTGAAGCTGCTGCTGGCTCTTTGGTTTGGCTCTGCTTTTCTTTTGCAGTCAGGTCTGATTACAGCAAATCCCAGATCTTGAATCAGGGCAAGTTTTAATACTGTACAGGCCTTGTTTATGTAACAGCTCCCATCCCTCAGGGATGAATCCAGGACTCGCAGCACTAAAAGCATTAGCTGCTGCCACTGGAGCTAAAGATGTAACTCCTCTGGCTGGTAGCACCAGTACATTTATAGCCTTTAGAACAAACACTGGAGGAGACTTGTGACACACTAAAAAGTGGGTTATGCCTACTTAAGCATTTCATCCCACCACTGTACTCAGGGAGAATGTACTCGTAGGGCCACAGGTGTGAAAACACTCCTGATGCTGCTGCCAGCCCACTGCCCTGAGCTAGTCTGAGTAGAGTGTACACATCATTACTTACCAGCAGTGTTCTACTAGCACTCATGTCCTCCCTTTTACTCTCAGACCTCCTCCAGCACTGGAGAAATGGAGGACAGAACAAGTGTAGGCAGGGCTCTGGCTCCCTTGGCTTAAACAACAGTCTCTGCTCATCTTTCTCAACTCATTTTGTAATGACTTTGGCATAATGGAGGTTTATATTCTTCTTCCTTTACAGGCATGTGATGCAGAGCCTTTGGGCTTCAACATGTCAGCAGCTCAAAAAACAGACAGCCACCTCCAAAAAGCAGCTCTGTTTGCCTCCACAGCCCAGGGCCCAAAGACATGCTCACACTCAGAACAACTTCAGGTCAACACCCAAAAATACCCATGATTCACCTTAAAGCTTTAACACAGCTTAATTTCCCCATCATTCATTCTTTGTCCTTTCTGTTTATGCTGTTTAACTACACAGCTCAGTATCTGGACATCTACTTACCCCTACATTCCAAAGTGTTTGGTGCAAACAAACATCAGTTTAATGACTGTTCAGGGATTTACTGTAAATTGCCTCCTGGCTTCCATCCTAAAATCCATATTTTGCTGGGACATAGCATTTATAAAGCATGAAGTGAACCTTGAGTGTCTTCCCCAACAAAATGCCAGTCCAGCCTGAAACTGCATGATTGTGATTGCGCACGATTCCCTTGTCTGGGGAAGAGATTGCAGAAAAATGCAGTAGTTACAGTTACATTTGTTCTTGGCTCCTGTATCTGAGCAAGGTATGTCTGTCTGTCAGTTTCCCTGTCCCAAAATGTTAAAAGCACCTGCAATAGAGCTGATTCTCATTTTTTCCAGAAATAGAGTCAGAGATCTGCAGGGTGTGTGACCATGTGTGTCAGGGAGCTCTACAGGGATTCTTTGGTACCTTAAGGCTGTCCTTGTTACTTGCACAGTGACACCTTTTACCTTTACCTCTGCCTTGGGGGCTTGGAGGGAATATTCTGGTCCACTTTTGTTTCCAGATTCCCATCTCCCTCATTTACCTGAGTTCATTTCAGCATTTCTATCAAATTGACTCTCACAAACATTCCTGACAGGGGAGCAAGGACTGCGGTGCAAACAGGCACTCGTTACATAAACCACTTAAATGAGACATCAGCCAAATCTGGCTGGTGGAAGGAGGATGTCAGCTGAGGACAGGGTATTTAAACGCAGCAGGGGAGAAGCTACAGCTCAGGGTTTGTTAAGGATATTTACAGCCCTTTGTGAGAGGAAACGAAGCTGTGTCCATCTCCTTCAGTGACTCCCCTGAGGCGGGGGCTGCACACCCTGTGTCACTCTTTAGGGCGAGCAGGGCTGCTGGCCCTCAGCCACCGCTATACAGGGACAGACACCGCAGCTTCCATCCCTTTCAGCCGCCAAAGCATGGCTGTGAAGGCCCTGGGACAAGTTCTCCGTCCTTTTAGGTGGTCTGAGGGAATTAGAAGGGCACAGCTGGGGCTTGGCAAGGGAGTCGTGCCCGGCTCCTTGGGGAGCGCGTCGCAGGCCTGCGGCACCGGCTGCGGGGGCACGGCCGCTGCGCACAGGAGCCGCTGCTGACCGCGGCCCCGGCCAAGGTTAAGCCCCAGATAAGGGCACGGAGCACTTTCCCCGGCCGAGGGGCTGCAGATAACCGGCAGTGAGTGACAGGCTGCTGCGAGCCGCGGGCCGGCTGGGAGAGGCGGACAGCGAGGCCGCAGCCGCCGCTGTGTCCGCCACACCGGGCAGCGCCCTGCGGCACCCCCGCTGCCGGGAGGGAATCGAGAAACCCCTCGTCCTCTCCAGCACCGAGCCAGCCCTTCGGCTCTGCGTGCGGTGTCCGAACAGAGCGGACCCCGATTCCTCCCACGGGCACTGGGTCGGTGGAGGGACCCGTCCTTCCCGCACTGCACGGTACAGCCCGGTACGGCACGGCTCAGCACGGTACTGCGTTGTGCTGCGTTACGTTACATTACACTGCACTGCATTGCATTGCGCTGCAGCCCTCCCGAGCGGCGAGGCGCGGTGCCCCGGTGCGCCCGCCCCGCCGCAGGGCCGCCCCGGCGGGCGGCGAACGTTCCAGACCCCCCACGCTGCGGCAGCGGCGGCGGGACGGGGCTGGGCGGGGCGCGGCGGGACGGGGGCGCGGCCAAACGGAGCCGGCCCGCGCGGGGCCTTGACGGAAATGTAGTTCATTATAAGCAGTGAGTGAGTGCCCAGGTCTGAGGGGTGGACTACATCTCCCGTGGGGCACCAGGAAGGAGCGGCCGCCGCAGCGCCCGCCCGCAGGCGCAGTGGGGACGCCGGAACCGCTATAAGCGGCGTTGTTTGGGTTCGCGGCCGCGGAGCGGAGAAGCTGCGGCGGGGCTGTCGGCGGGCGGAGGTGAGTGCGGCTGGTACTGGAGACGGGCGAGCCTTGTTGTGGTGAGGGGGGCGGCTTTGCTGTCCCCTCTCCTGTCAGGAGCCCGGCCGAGCAGCCCCTTCTCCTCGCCCCCGGTGAAGGGGCTGCGCGGTGCTCTGTCCCGCCCCGGCTGCAGCCGGGCGCACCTGTCCCTGGGCGGGGCGGCTCCCGTGCTTACGGCAGTGCGGCGGAGACACGGGGGAGCCGGGAAAGAAGAGCGGAGGGGGGCTCCCCCCGGGCTGCTGGGGGGTGACCTGCCGGGGGGGCTGTCCCGCATCCCCGCCGCGGGCGGGGCGCGGAACCCGCGGGTGCAGCATCCCTACCCCGCGGTGCTCTCGGCGGGGATGCTGCAGCGGCGGAGCCCTGGTAGCCCCGCGCAGCCCGGCAGAGCCGCTGGTGCAGTCTGACCAGCGTAGCGCAGCCAGGCGTCTCCCATCGCCTTAGTTGCTGGCGGGTGGCAGAATGCGATAAAGCTGAGTTATAAAACAGGGTCTCGCAGAGTGAGCGATTTTTGTCTTCCAGACTCTGATTCTCCTTCTGACCTTTCAGTGCAGTTTGATAGACTGGGTGGAAACCTGCAGCACTGAAGGTGTGACTCATTCCTGTGCATGTCTGCACTTAATTATAGCTCAAGCCTATGGAGTAAGCGAGCAATGCTATGGAGAACGGACACAGTTTTCTCCAGAGTGTTTCTACTGACTAATGTTATTACGTGATCTCTCCAGAGAGATTGGTTTTGCAAAACTTTTGTACCAATAAATTATTGTATATATGCAATTTCAAACTCTTTACAAAAGATTTTGGGGATTTGGTCTTCCCAGGCAAGTTTCTCACGGTTTCAGCTAAATGCTGTAGCTATTGCTTTAATCTGTCAGATTGCATAATTGTATTTCAGAGATCTAAGGGAGGAACTATGACAGCACTCTAGTGCATTGAGGATCATTGTACTATTTGATTACCTCAGGGTATGTTTAAACTAGTTCATGAGAAGTTAGTCTTGCATGGACTTTGAAAGCCACGTTATTACGGCACTGTTGTAATATAACTCATTTACTATTGTGTATTGATTTTGATTCTGAAAATTAACTTTAAAAATAGGTGACTAAAAGTAACTGGTGTATTGGGCACGGCACATAACGAAGGGGAATTTAATTATTTTTCAGATACTTGAGGTGACGGTACACGTGTAAACCCTGGCGTTTACAGAAGATGAAAGACATCGACATAGGAAAAGAGTACATTATACCCAGTCCTGGGTATAGGAGTGTGAGGGAGAGAGCTGACTCGGTGCAGCATGAAGAGCAGGAAGAGCCTAATTTTCAGCATTCTAAACTTAAGGTCAGTTTCTTTTTCATTGTTTATTTTGCAGTCTTTATGCTTATTAAATTGCATGCAGCAGCCTTTTTGCTGTGCCAGCTGTATATAGATTTGCTGCATTGAAGGTCAGTAATGAGTATTGCCTATTGTGTGGAAGAGGTCATTCCAAAGGGTGCTGTAGCTATTTTGATAACAGGTCTTAGCACTTACTAAGCATTTTTCACTTTTAAATGTGACTTTTCAGTACCATCTGAGCAAAACTTTTTTCTAGTATTCAGCTATTGATGTGAATCAAGGAAATTTTTTAAACCTTTGTGTTTTAGAGAATCATTACAACCAAGGAGGAGCAGTGAAGCACTCGGCACAAATCATGCACCATTCAGTGTTGGCAGCTGAAAAAACTCTTAATCATGCCATGGTTGTTTCAAGGATTAATTTTCTAAAACAGATGTCTAGCTTGCTCTAGTAGCTTGACTTTTTTACTTTTCCCCTCAGATGAAAGTAATTATTACTGAAAACTTCCTTGAACATCTGTGTATTTAACATGGTGAGGTATCATCATAATTCTAGTTTATTTTGAGAGCTGGGTCTTGAAATAACCACTGGCTTGGAGCTAGCCTGTAATTGTTCAGAGCTTCTAATTTTTAAAGCTTGTTTTCACTGGGAAGAGTGCATATACTACCAAGTGCTATAAGGAAAAAAGGCTCAGAGAAATGGAAACACCCATGCTGATGAAAGATATGGTCAGAAACTAATAACCTCTGCCAGCTGAAGAAGGTTAAATATTTTCCAGTGCTAGCATTCAGAGCAGCTAATATTTTCTTGCATATCCTGTTTTTGACCTTTTCTGAAATACTCCAAGGACTGATATATATGTATACACACTGTAGATTTTTCTCAAGACAAACAAATAAAGTTAATAGTGCTTCTGTCTGATTTTCACAATGATGAGTTCCTTGCAGATGTGCTGCTGGTCATTCCACATAGATTGCCTGTGAGAGGGTTGGAAATAGGGGAACTTGCCATATTTGTACGGAGCAATTGTGAAGACCTCTAAAGAGGCTTAATCTTTGCTGTGTTACAGTAGCTGCTGAGATACTCTGTATTTCAGCTTCCCTTGTTTCAGTGGGTTTGAGGGTTTCCCAGGGCTGCTCTGCTGACTGGGATTGGAGAGCTGAGCTCTGCAGCAGCTGAGTGCAGCCTGCAGGCCCTGCAGCTCGGGTGTCCCCACAGGCTCTATGACTCAGCAAGTGCTGCTGCCGTGTTCAGCAAGGTGGTGTCTGATTGCATTACAGCAGGCACTGGTGCACAGCCGAGCCCTCGAGTCACCCTGTGGGTTTTTAACGGCTTTTTGCATGTTGATGTCATGGGCTTGCCACCCACCCTACCCTGTCCGGTAGCAAATCTGCTCTGTCAAATTACTGGTGACAACAGTGATGCCATTGGTGGGCAGCCCTGTTTCCTGACCAGTGGCAGTGGAGTTCAGCAGTAATCATTGCATGTTATCTCTCCCTTTTGGTCTGCATCATCTAATCAGGATTTAACTTTTAAAGGAAACCATCCTTATCTTACCTGTGAATTTTTAACTAAATGAAATCATGAAACCAGCATATTTGTGGGTATTTTTATTTTTTTTATTCCTTTTTTTTTTCTTTTGTGGAGACTGAAAGTAAGCCAAATCCTGCATGTCTGTACAGCCTGACATGAAAATCTCTAACTTTGAGGCAGCTTCAGGTCAGCTTCTCTGTTACTGGTCTTTTTTACCCTTCTACCCCTACCATTTGATATGCTGCCTATGACTACAGGGTAGCACACACAGATCATTGATTGCAAAACAGGGGTGTTGCAGACATCTTTTCATTAAAATCCTTTCATTAGGATTTTTTCTGCTGAGAAGTTTCAGCAACAAGATGTAAACAATGGTTATCTGCTGCTGTGGAATGCAACAGGTCCATCTGTGATTGGCCCATCTTGGATGTTTATAATTAATGGTCAATCAAGGCCGAGCTATCTCAGACAGAGTCTGAGAGAGCTGCCTTTTGTTATCATTCTTTTCTATTCTATTCTTAGCTAGCCTTCTGAGGAAACCTTTCCTTCTATTCTTTTAGTATAATGTTATACATATATATATCGTAAAATAATAAATCAAGCCTTCTGAACATGGAGTCAACATTCTCGTCTCTTGCCTCATCCAAGAACCCCTGTGAACACTGTCACACATGGGTTCTGTAAACTTGTGATTAGTGGTGTAAGAGAAGGGCTTACCCAAGCTCATACATTGAACTTTATCTTGTTTGTTCTCTTTGAGTAGAAGAATGAACTAAATTTGTTTTGCTAACGGCATCTTGTGGTTCTGATAGGATTCCCACTTTACTTGGCAGTTATCTTGTTCAGTATGCCAAGGTTGTGTTAATTTCTAGCTCAGACATTGGTACCATTTTTGTTTTGCTAGCCTTGCAGCTCGAGTGTATATAGTCCACAGACACAAACAGCTCTGAATTTGTTGCTACATGTCAGTGAGATTAAATCCTGCTTGCTTGCAGAATACTAAGGTTAAGTAAAAGGAGAGGTATTCATAACACCTTATCTAAGGTAGGCATTCATGTTTGTGTACCAAGTTTTTCCTTTTCTAGTTGAAACAAGCTCTGGTTTCAGCAGCATACTTGGCTTAGGGAAGAGCAAAGACTTCCTTTTCATAAGGCTGAGCTTTGTCTGTTTGGTAAAGCACTTTCCCTCTGCATGTAAGGAAATGGTAGAAGCTGTGAAGAAAATGGTGTTTCAAGGGAAGAGAAGGAACTCTGTCCTTTGCTACTGTATCTTTTATGGAACCTGGATTGGATTAGATGCCTAAATTGACTTGGCACAGCTGGTGATAGAACACAACAGAGGGCTGATGTGATGAGGAAGGGTAGGACCACAGCAGTTCAGATACAGGGCTAAGCTCTAGTGGAACTCTCTTACTTGGACAATAGAGTCCAGTGTACCATCAGTAGAGATGTTGTGACTCTCAAATTTCTTGTAGAAAATCTGTCTCAGGATTTTCTGAGTGACCAGAAAATGACTAAGCTGTAAGCATGATCTGTATTGCCAGGAACAAGCTGCAAGCAGATGTAGTCTGTTATTTCACCACTAACTTCAGATCTTTGTGGAATACAAGCTTAAGGCTGCTTTGCAGCAGACTTTCACTGCATGAGGTGGCCTTCTTGCTAACATGGTGCACCCTTTTAGGGTGAGGTACAATCCTCTGTGCTCTGGGGACAGTAGTCAGGGGCCACTGGTTCGTGGCCAGTGGTGATGACTGCTTCTGGCAGGGCTACAAGTACATTTGGCTGATCAATAATATGACTCATTGGGGTTTTTTGTTGCCTATATTGCTGCATTTTCTGTATCCTTCTTACCTTGAAGCAGACAAGTCTAGTTGATTTTCTGATCATGATCTTTATAGGTGAAAGACCTGTTTTACCATTGAGCCAAGGTCCCAGAGTTTTTTTGTGTGCTTCTTCTTTGCATTGCAAAAGATTATATTCAGCTTTCCATTTTCTGTCCTGAAACCTCCATTCTTGTGTTTATTTCTAGCTGAAAGGATGCTGGATGCTACCACAAGTGTGTTCATGACAATAGTGAAAAAGAACTTGCAGTTCTTTCCTTAGAAGCTTAAATGCTGCTTGGTCACAGCTTGAAAGATCACATCTCTGAAAGACAGGAGCTTTTCAAATAGGCTTCCTGGAATCATAATTGAAATAATTCTGCAGTATAAGTAGGTCTAATCCAACATTTCCTGGTACTTAATGGGAATGTTGCTATAGAAATATGGACCTTTGAAATAGGCACTTGGGGACTGAAATTCAAGAAAAAAATTATTCAGCTTGTGAATACATATATTCACCTCATGAATAAGTGTTTGCAGTGTGTTCTGATAACAATTGATTTTTAAGTCTTTGGAGACCTTAATGTATCTTACAAAAGACTCTGAACTACATGTTCCCCCTGCATAGTACCATACTAATTGGGCTTATTTTTTGTGGGGACATGCCTCTGCTGGAGAGCTTGTAGGTGTGCTTGCTGCCTAGCACTACAGTGAGTGGTCTTTATCTGTAAAAGCTGTTACATGACCAGTGAGTAATAATTAATGTTTTGAAATATTGATTTGTACTTAAACCTTTAGGACTTTCTGTTTTCAGAATGTGCCTGTGCCTTTCAACTTGCAGCTACAGTAATTGTATGTAGTTTTTCTCATGGAAGCAGTGGATTCTGGGGAGGACAGACCCCGCTGTCCATTAAATATGCTATAAAATGACAGATGAGGAAGAGAAGTAATTTATTTTTGAAGTGCTTTTGGAATAAGCCTGTCTCAAATGTAGATTTTGTTTATTTGATGGAATAGCAAGCAATGAATTTAGCTTTCCTACCCCATTACAGTTACAATAGAGGAGGATATGAGAACAAGCTGCTTCTGCAGTATACAGAGCTTATGAGAACTCAGTTCTTGGAATTCAACTTCCCACGTTAATGATGCTACAGCACTTATTTACAAATTGTACTCCAAGCTGTAGTTGGTTCTGGCTGGAATGTACTGTTCAGGACTAAGTTCTTGCTGCTGAAGGATAATGACTGCATCTGTGATGAATCTCAAGTGCAAATTGCTGTGTTTCAAGGCACCAGGCAGGGGAACTGTAGAGATCACTTCAAACATGCAGGAAATGTGTTGCTAACTTTAGCTATCAGAAGCCCTACTAATATTCTTGTCCTTACCTTGATCTCTTGTTTTTCAGGTTTGTTTCTGACATCTTTTGCCCAAGACAACAGGGAATATGATCAGAACTTGTTGGAACTGATGTAAATCCTTCAAGCACTGATAGCTTTGAAGTGATTTATCACTGAGTATTTAAATAGATCATTTCTGCCTCAACCTCTCTGAAGCATCCGAGTGTCTGAGTCAACTGAACAACAGGTTAAAAATAGGGGTGTGAGTGTAGCCTGGGTGCTTCTGCCTGTGCCCTCCATGCTTAGAGCAGTCCTAGACAGCTTAACTATAAACTGCTACTTGTAGCTGAAGCTGCTGGATGTGTCTACATTTTTTCAGATGATTGCATATTTTCATAACCAAGTAAACATTTCTTTACTTTTTCAAGTCAAATGAAAGCAAAATGTTAAAATCTGATTTTTTTTTGCAGCAGCAGTTCTCTTATCTTTGAGAACTTTGCACACAATCAGACAGAAGCAAACATTGGTGGTGCTTTCTAAAAATACATTAATTCCACGATATCCCCAAAGAACTGAACATATTGGTTACAATCATGTTTTGTTGTTTTACCATTGAACTTCTGCTAGTCAAGCAGTCACTGACACAGTAATCACAGAATCAAGTGATTGTCAAGGATCACTTGATAGAAGATCCTAGAATTGTTTGGTGTATGCTTTAGGATGACCCTCTAACCACACTGTAGAGGGGGTGTCTCTACCTTGTCCTCCATGCCTAGATGCACATATCACCATCAGAGAAAGGAGCATATCCAAAGGCAGTCATGTATCAAAAGTTTACCTGACACTTGGAGGGGGGTTTATGGTGTCAGAGAAGCCTTCCACTTAACAGCAGGAGCAAAAAGGTGAGGTCTGTGACTGGGCAGAGACATTTTCTAGAGGAACATTGATATTCTGGGTAATTCTCAGCTTCCATTGGAACTTGACTGCCTTCCTTGGTGCACAGCCATCTTCTTTCCATGTCTTAGCCACATCATAAAACCTCAGCTCTGACCACATGCTGGTATTGTCTTTGACTACTGTGGGTTGCTGTTCCTTTGTTCAAAGCAGATTTCTAAATCAGCATGCTTGTGACCAGGAGTGTGTAAGGAGTAGTTTAGCTATCAGTGAAGGAAATCTTGCAGTGTCTTTTCCATTGTGGTATTCTATATTAGTGCTGCAGACATTCTGCTCTATGGCTGCTTCAGAAACTCAGTGTACAGCTATAATGTGTTCCCAGAAATATTCACTGCATCTATCGCAAACTATTGGTGACCTCAGCTTGGAGCAACTTAAAACTTACATATAGATGGGGGGTTCTGATATCTTGGGACACTGGGATGGTTATTAGGTTTTGAAAGTTTGTATCCTAGTGATAAGAAATAGTCAGTTGTGCTCTGAACCACAGACGGCAAACAAGCTGTTCCACAAACAAAATCTGTGTTTCAGTTGTTTTTGAGGATGAAGGTTAATGAATTTCAAAGTCAACATGTTTAGAACCCTGAGATATTTGAGTCACCTAGTTTACTGTTTGCTTTTGGAAGCGTGTGTTGGTGCAGGAAGGTGAGCTCAATACAAGATTGTTGTATTAGGCTTGGTAAATGCTGTGGTGTCAAGGCTTCTGCTGTCACTGGTTGGTGATTCCACTCAATAGGAGTTGAAGTTCACAGCCTCCCTGGATGCTCCAGGTGGTGTACAAAATTCTCTTGTGTAGCTTCTATTTGTGACCTGGCTTAGGCATGGCCTGAATAAAGATTGCTACTGAAGAACACCCCCAGCATATGGCAGGGTGTTGGGGTGGTTCAGGAGAGCAGAGCTTACCTGGGCAAGGCAGGAGCCCAATTCTCAGCCTGTGCTGTGCTAGGTTGATCTGCTTAGTGAGGAGTTGGTTTCCCATTTTTGTAGGCAGAGACATGTGGGGTGCCAATTCTAAAGCTGGTTATATCCAATTCCACAGGAGTCTGCTGTCACTGTGTATGAGCTGTATAGCTCCAGTGCTGGATGATCAATGTGCAGTCTTAGTTCTGAATGAATCCTAGAACCTTTGCTTACAAGGTCACGAATACTGGTTTTAATGCAAAAGAAAAGACAGGAATTAATGGATTCCACAAGCCTAAGCACATGCATAGCTGCTTATCAGTGCCTTCATAGCAGCTACAGTTGCAAAATCCTAAAATGAACACTTCATGCCAAACTCTGTATTTTTTGGATTGCAGGAATAAGTGGATTTGCTAGGAAAGAGTTGAGAACATCTCACCTCAAAGCTGATGCTGTCCAGAATTCAAGGGCAAGATAAAATAAGAAATATTCCTGTAAGAAGCCGTTGGTTATACCTGTCCTCACCGAGGACAGGTGATTCTGTGGTTTCTGTGCCTTAAGTGAAAGTGTTCAATATATGTGACTAAAATACTCAGGCTTACCACATGTACATAGCCTGACCTTGTTTGGCTACAGAGTCTTGATATCAGTACCAAGCGGTATTGGGAAACTTCTGCTTTAATCTGAGGATGCATAAACTCAGGCTAGCTTTGAAACCATGACTCCAGTGTTAATACAACTTCTGCTAATCCTGGCCCGGGAAAGTAACAACGGATCTGATGTAATCAAGTCACATGTAACTCTGTTAAAGTGGGCTCCAAGCTTTTCTATCTCTGAACTGTTGTGGTAAATCAGAATATGTTTCTCAACAGTTAATTTGTATCTTTTAAGAGAAATATGGCACAGCTGTACTTATTCCTGGATTTGGCTATGTGTTTGGTGCTGTGAGGAGCTGTTCTTCTGGGTAGCAGAAGCTGGGAAGGCAGCAGAAATGTGAGATTTTATTTATACTTCCCTTTTCAGAAGGTTGAAGGAAATGGAGTCTCTGACTTCTTGATCTGATTCTTTTATGGCAAGTAACCATAATTTCTAAGCATCTGACACTGTCTGATGGTCTCACCTTGGTGCTGTGTGAATGCAGCTGTGCTGTCTGTACTTTGCAATCAATGTGTGCAGGTCCCTAAAGGATCAATGCCTCCTTCCTGACTCCACTGTCTCTGATCTAGCCCAGTGCCTGCTCCTTGTTGCCCCAGCATCAGGGAGACAGCTGGTATGGGTGGATGATACACCAAACTAGTCTTAAATAGGCTCATGTTTTAATCAGGCAGGGTATTATAAAGTATCCTAGCTACAGAGAAGGCTGAGAGCCTAATGCTGCAAATCCCCTTGTTAATATTTTTATAGATTGTGTACTGCATCAAATCCAGTGAAAGGAGAAGAGATTGTCTTAGTAGACCATAAAGTTCATAGTGCATTGCTGTTCACCAAGCAGCTGCAGACTTGACAATGTTTGGACTTGCAAAACTCTTTGATTTTCAGATGCTCTGGGGTTTGATGACTTGCAGTCTGGACAATGCTATAGGGGTTGCCTGTGCTACCTGCAAAAGCAGTGTATATACCCCTTACTCCTTTCTAGTGGGAGTATTCTTGGACCCAGAGGAATTTCTGGGAAGAATGTAATTACAATTCAGGGAATCTTTTCCTAGACTCTCATTTTATTTCAGTTGTACTTAAGCTGAATGGAACAGTTGGTTCTTTTCTTCCCTTCCCCAGCCCTTGTATACAAGCTAATCACTAATCTTGTTTTGTAACACCAGTCTTTTAATGAAGTCTTTAAATATTTTTAAATTGCTCTTCATCCTGGAGTTGTAATATGGCGAATGCTTTAAGCTCTGAGCAGAGCTGGTGATGATGGAATTATTTCTCATCACATGCCCACCTAGTTCTGAGCTCTGCTCTTCTGGTCTCTAGGTTTCCCATTTGCCTCTCCTTGCTGGGAACTTTAGAGGCATGAGGAAGCCTGCTGAGCTCTGGCTGCTAAATGCAAGGGGTAGGAGTTCTGTTCTGCAGTGTTGCCAGCTCAGAGACCTTTACAACTTAAATCAAACAATTTTAACTCTAATAATAATTCAACCACAGTAGCTTTAGTATTCTATGTCAGCTGCAAGGATTTTTAATAAAGTAGTTACAGGTCTGTTCTAGTTTCCTGTCAGCTGCTGGTAGGACCAGAAGAGATGCAGCTTCTTCCCTGCTGTGATTTGAGCCCTGGAAGATGTTCTTCCTTGGGGAAGAAGGGACAAAGCTCTTTGAGGGGTTTAGGCTGTATGCACACATCAGATTCTTCCTCTGCAAGATGAGTAAGGGATGGAAAAATCTGTTTTGCTTTGCCTCCAGTCTTGTCTGGCTTTGCAGTTGTGTGATGTTACAGTTGTCAAACCAATAATTGCTACCTTCTTTTAAATAGGAGATTGTTATAGGACTGTGTGAAAGGCTAGAATCTCCCTGAGTGGCTTTTTCCTTCCCACCTACATGACAGCTGCTTCCTTTTTCTTTACCTGTTCCCATCCTCAGATGCCCATGTTGCCTGCTTAGCACATTTTCAGAAGAGTGCAAGTTCACATATTTGAGTTTATTTGCCTTTCTGAGTATGTTTCCTCTTGCCATTCTTGCTTCTTATGGAACTTCTGACATCATGTGTATATGACAGCTTTGTAGCTTGGCTCCTAAATTTCCTGCATTTTCATGACCTTGGATTGTGGATTTGCTATGTCTGTCTCTAATTTAATGAGAAATAGTTTCCCCTTGCCCCTAAACCACTAATTTTCCTCACATCACTCAGGCTTTCTGTCATATGTCTTGAGCCAACCATGTAATCTTTGACTCTCATTACCTTATGTGCTTTCCATTGCTATGACCAATTTCCTGACAAGGAATTTATGCCAACAGGTGCTTGTATGGTTTTGTTGTGTTCCTAAGCTGTAGAAAGTCAGATGGGGCAGGTGTGCTCTGTGGTAACAGCACCAACTGTGCTTCTCTTTCTCTGCCCCTCTGTGACCCACCCATGAAGGAAGATCATGTGTGCAGTGATGCTTCCTTGGAGCTCACCCCACTCTTGGGAATTGCCCCAAGATTAAAAGTTTAACTGTTTTCTTAATCTGTTAATTCTTACAGTCATCTATTGAATTGTATCAGCCTGTACTCAGGTGTGTCAGGGCTTCATGGCCTGTGGAGTGCAGAACTATTATGCTCTGTTTGGAGATCCCTATGGCTGCAGAAAATGTATTTGGTGTCCACCAGCTGTTAAAAAGATGCTGGATCAATGATTGTTCTTGCCTGCTGTCACGTGTTTAGTAAGCCATGATATGCTTATCCTATGTGAGTTTATTTCTCCAGTGTTTAGTCCATTTATGCATTTGAACCTTACAGTATCCCATGATAGAGACTTCCAAATTTAAGTGTGCCTTGTTCTTTTGTTTTAAGTTCGTGGTCACTCTCTAGTTCTCTTTCTTCAGGCTTTATGTACCACTCAAATAGCTGTTTCTTTACTCCTTTTATCTATCCAGCTGAAAAATCTTAAGTTTATGCTATTCCAAGCCCCATTGTTATTACTGCTCAAGGAAAGCAAGTTTAATACCCTTTTTGAACGGAAGTGACAAGGGGCATAGTCTGGTGTTCAAAAAGGATGCAAACCCTAGGGTTTTTTAAGTGTTATGGTAATGTTTTCTACTTTATCCTTTGTGTCTTTTGTAATAATTCTTCTTTTTTTTTTACCTTTTGTTGGTGCTGAGTAGTCACCTGCTGTTTCTCAATACACATCTGATTGAATCTTCCTCTTCCAGTTAGCAATGTCTGATTTAGACTTGTTTTGTTTCTGTGAGCATTTCTTTGAGTTATCAGTACCATGTTATATCACTCATTTAATTGCTTGTTTCAGCATATTAATAAGTTGATGAATTAGAAAAAGTGCATTTTAATTTATTTTTCACGTTTATTAGACATTTATTTTGATAGCAAAGCTGGGGCCTGTTGTAGCACATTAGTAAAGACTCAAGGCATTGGTTTCCAAGAAAACTGTGCACACATGCAGGCAATCAGAAAACCTAATCAGAAACCTAAATTAGGTGTTGAGGTTGTTTTGTTTTTTTTACTTCAGTCTTTTGTTCCTGAAGTGCATTGTAGAACAACTTAGGAGCCTCACTTCTTCCTGATAAACTGCTTTGAAGATTTTCTAATCTTCAAAGAACTACACAGAACTGTGGAGTTGTTCTTAAATCTTAATTGTACAGTGATGTGGTGCATTTCTTTCTTGATTGTCAAATCCCACATGTAAGACTATCTCACCAAGATGGAGATGAGCAGTGCTCTCAGTGAGGGGTTTGTGCTTGTATTTGTCTCTATGGCAAGACATTATAAAGGCAGTGCCCTTGTCTTTATCAATGCAGCTTTTCCACATTTGCTGAGAGAACTCTTGAGCCACTCTGAAGAGTTTAATTATTGTTCACAGTGATTGTTTATGAATATTATCTTTGGACTGCCTGAACCCCTTGCAATTTGTGCTTGCTTATTAAAAAGCTATTCTTATTTCTGAGTGGGTGAAAACCTATTTTCATGCTCATCAACATAGTGTTTTCTGTTTTGGAAGAGTTTTTTTTTTTACTTATAGGCACTTTTTTCGTGTGCTCTGAAAAGCAATGTTTATACAACTAGTTTATGGCATCACTTAGAAACAAGTGTGTTATCAGCAACAAGATGTTTGGGCAGTTCTGCCCCAGGCCTCTTGTGGGAGTAACACAACCAACCAGTTAAAAATTCCTCTGCTGTATCCAGAAATGAGGTGGTGCAGAACTCTTCCCTGCTATTAACTCCTTTGGGATGTTTATGGCAGGTCCCTTATTAATGCTGATTTGCATAGGTTTAGTAAGGCGGTGTTGCCTTAGTGAGTCAGTAATTTTATATAAATTGAGTGAGAAGTCTTTTAATTCAGATTTCAAGTACTGTGTATTTTTGAGTCACTCCATGTGTCATAAGGTTTTAATGTTCTTTTGTTTTCATGTTATTCGGCTATCTTTTGTTCCCATAGCTTTAGGTGATAGCTTAGCAAATATGTTTTTTGAGATAGAACCACGGATTGTTGACACCATACTTAGGCACTATTCAGTAATTTGGTTAAGTAAATAAAGGACAGATTAATGACATTTTCAGTTTCCTGTTCTCATCCTTCTCATGGGTGGAAACAGTGTCTTAGTGTGCTATACTATTACATGTTAACATAGTACAAAGACCATGATAAATGGTGACACTTCCAGAAACAATTACAAGGCTTGGAAGTCAGAAACCAAGTGCTTGCATTTCGTGTTTGCTGGAGGCTTCAATGCATCACAGTTGATTCTTTTGAAGGAAACAAGCTAACTTGGCTCTGATAGGTCAACTAATAAAGGTAGAATCATAGTATCTTTGTAAGACCTTCAGGAAGATTTTTCTCTCAGATTTTTTTTTTTCTACAAGTTAGCTCATTTGCAATAAACTGGATACAAGCAGGTAACATGGTCCTGCAATAAATGGCACATGAAGTTAACAGAACCAGTCAAGGGCCCTCTGCCAGTACAGATAACAGGCTCTTTTCCTTATGTACTTTTGCCACGTCTGGCTGCTCATCAAAACATTTGTTTGAACTTTGCAACATTTTGACTATCCTGTATCACCGCTGTTTCTCCTCTTGGATTAGCATTTAAGTCTGCCTTTCCCTGGGGCTGTGGAAACCCTCCCCGAGATAAGGCTTGCCTTTTAAGTAAGTGGCTGTTACCAAAGTTGCTGAGCCATTGAGAAACTGTGCCTGGGAGCAGAGAAAATTGTCATTTTTGTTACATTTAGATTAGGGAAAAAGTGAAAAAACAGGAAACATGATAAAAGTAAGTACAATTCTACTTAGTGCATATTTGGTTTTTTTAATTTAATCTAAAGTGTTTTTGAAGAAGGGACTTTAGTAGAATTCTGAAAATACTTTGTATTTTCTGTGGATAAGAATATCTAAATTATACTAAGAGGATGTAAATTCATCAAGAAAATGTCTTAATTTCACTGCATAAGCCAGTCATTGATTTCCTGAACTGATGTCATAGGTACTTGATGTTGTAATCTTTCTCTATCGTATTTCCTGTGGCAGGATTAGTCTGGTCTATCCATTTATCCTTTGAATGCACAGGTGCAATACTGGTACTGATTTGTTCTACAAATGCAGCAGTCTAACACAGATCTAGAACCTGTGCCTTCCATGGCTTTGCTGCCAGGATGAAGCCTGTGGTCTAAGACATTGAAATGACTGTGATTGTTGCACAATAATTTGCAGAAGAAAGAGGTGCAAAATTGCTGGAGATGGGAGTCATGGACTTCAAATGTAGTTTTGAAGTCTGAATCTGTTGTCTTTCTTGTAAAAGCAGATTGAATGCCAGGATGCCTTGGAAGCAGCAGCTCGGGCAGAGGGCCTGCCACTGGACATCTCTGTGCATTCCCAGCTGAGAATGCTGGATGAAGAGCATCACAAGGGCAAATACCACCATGGTCTGAATGCACTGAAACCCATACGGACCACTTCCAAGTACGTCTTTAGGCTACCACAGAACTCATACAGCATTTGCTTTTCAAACCAGTGACAAAGCAGAATTGCAGATGTAGGTCTGCTGACTGGTACTGGAAACATCAGAATTTGTTTAGCAAGTGTGGCTGGCATGGACCATTTGGTACTCTGAGTGCTTTCAATGAGAGGAGGCTTTGTTTTTCTTGAAGATTGACATTTCCTGTTTCCTTTTTCATTTGTTTGTGATTTTTCTTTAATTCTTTTAGACACCAGCACCCGGTTGATAATGCTGGGCTTTTTTCCTCCATGACCTTCTCCTGGCTCACACCTTTGGCCCACAGAGCATACAAGAAAGGGGAATTGTTTATGGATGATGTATGGTCTTTATCAAGGCATGAGTCTTCAGATGTCAACTGCAGAAGGTAAAGACATGCAGTTCATTATTATTTTCTTGTTTCCATTTATTAGGTTATTACATGCAGGCAATGGTATAGTGTTGCCCTAGAAGAACAGCACTGACATTTTGTTTCGCCTTTCTCAGAATGGTGGAATTCACTTTCATCTTTCAGAGACAGCTTTCTCATTCAGCACAGTTTCTGTAGCTTTGTCGATTTCAGTGAAATTAGGGGATTATATCTTTAGGAGTGTCTTACAATTATTCTGATTTTGCATGTCTTTAATCTGGTTTTCTATTAAAACAAATTTTTTTCTCAAGGCTACAGTGAAAAATTCTTGTGCTAAAATGAGAAATGATACTGTCAGTAGCGAGGTGACTTGAATGTGGATCAGATCTTCTGATCAGGCTTACCTTCTATGGTTAATGAGAATTTCTTCAGGTTTTGACTCTGCAGTCTTCAGTCAGTTCAGCAGAGAGACTGTCAGTATATTAAGACTGCCAAAGAAACTCCAGGCAAAGAAAAAGCATTGTGTTTTTAATCCCTCTGTCCTATGGAAGTAACACTACATAGATATTTCTCTTTACCTCACAGAGAGTAGTTATTTTTCTTAATATTATTTTTTGTTGTTCTGAGCTAGGAAGCACTTAGAGTTTTCACAAAGAAGTATGTATGAGACTGTACCTTCTCTCATAGTGAAAAATTTATTACATGAATAAATGTCATAAGTCTTCTGGTTTTTTTTTAGGCTGGAAAGATTGTGGCAGGAAGAACTAAAAGAAAATGGGCCTGATGATGCTTCTCTCCGGAGGGTTGTGTGGATTTTCTGCCGCACCAGGCTCATCCTTTCCATAGTGTGTCTGATGATCACGCAGCTCGCGGGTTTCAGTGGACCAGTAAGTAATATCCATCCTTTTTTTAACGACCCCAGAGGGCTCCATCTCGTGGCCAACTGTAAAATCTTAAGGTTTCATTGCAGAATCACTTAAACGTTTTGACTAGCTAGAAATCTTGGGGTAAAATTCCAGAGCAATTCAATAATCCAAGATAGGATTCCTACAGCTGATGGATCAGTTGCTGAATACCCAGGCAAGTTCTTGGGGAAGGGAGGGGGAGTTTAGGTATCCTGGAGGAAATGGACTTTTTGTTTTTTCTCTTTGGTTTTGAGTATAGTTTAAAGTTCTTCCCTAACTGCATAAGCTTAACTGCATAACTTGCTTTTTTCATAAGATTCTTATGTGCAGGTCTTCTAATTGTTTTTCTCTTTGAAATTCTGTAAATTTATCTTGGAATAAAATTCAGTCTGATAAAACCCTAATCTTAAATTATTGGCATTAATAAGTCTTCGAGAAGCGGACCGAAACAATTCTGAGAGCACTGCTTAAAAACTAATGTGAGCAGGTCTCAAGAAGCCTGTGGGCATAGTCTTTACTGATCCTACAGAGAATGGCCAGACAGGTTTCAGGTAGAAGTGTTAGAAAACGTTGTTGCCTCTAGGAACGGCTGCTGTTTGTTGCTGAGGGTCGTTATTGAAGATAACAACATGGGACTTGACATTCACGCCATTTTTTGTCACCTGTTTGTTGCACGTGCTGTGCAGATTTAAAGTTGAAATTTTGACTAAATTTATTCTCTACACATTTCCCTTGAGGAGTAGGAGCAGTATTACTGCTAGTAGTACACGTTTGTGTGCTGGTAAGCTGGAGGTTCATTTCTTGGGTAAGTACACTTGGGTGCACTGTTAGGTGAAATGTCTTTTTAAAATGTTCTCCTGCTTTTCAATGTCTTATCAAAAAATGATGTTCTGTTTTTTAAGTCTTCTTAAAGTTTGCCTTGTTTCATGTAATATGAATAACAATGAATGTTTCTGTGGTATTGTTTTCTTTGTAATATTTTATAGTTGTTTTTATAATAAAATACATGAACATACTTTGGTAATTAACAATAAATTATGATTAAGGTTTTAACAGCACTAGCTTTTCCCAAGAAGAGCTTCTGTCATTGTTTCACTACAGGGCTTGAGGAGCTTCTTTTATCATTAGCAAAGAACTTGCAGCAGGGTTACCCCTAATTTCTGTAGTGTAATGGTCTCAATTTGTCTCAGCCAAACTGCTGAATGAGAGAGAGCCAGAGGGGAAGGGAGAAAACAAACCAGCTTGATTATGTTGGGGGCTGCTGCTGCAATTGATGCTTGATATGGGTAACTTAAAATTATCTACAGACAGTTGCCCATTTACAGACAACCTTATTCATTTTTCTGAATAAGGCCTAATTCATTTTTGGTTCTACCATTTGGCATGAAAATAAGTCCTTACCATCCCTCCTCCCTGTTTTTAAAAATGGCATGCCTCAGGGATATGCCTATGCTGTCTCCTCAGAAGTATCATGCTTTCTTGTATTGCTACCCCTTTTCAGTCACCTGAAGGTGAGAAGGGAGATCAGGAAAAGCACTTGACTTGACCTCATGTATTGGAGGAAAATTATAAAAGTGGAGTTAAACACTATATTAAACTTTAAAAATTTAAATTGAATGTCTATGATCTTAAAATGCCAGCAAATGGCTGTGGCTTTGCTAATGAGCATTGTGATGGTTATAACTGGAAAGGAGTTGTTCCAGACTGCCTGTGTGGACTCTTTTGCTTTGGTTGGGTGTTTTTTTTTGGTATCAGATCCTTCAAGGGTCTTCCTCTTTTTTTATTTTGATACATTTTGCATCTGGCACAGAACCTAAACCTGGTGAGTCAGCTGCATGTGTCAGACTGCCTTGTAATAACCATCAGAATGTACTAGTATAGGTGATACATTATTTATCTCCAATAAATACTTGCTACTATTTGATCAGCTACCAAAACTTCCAAGTTCTGGTGGAGGAGCAAAGAGGTTTCTTCATTATGAAACATAATTGGTTTAACTCCAGGTCTGAACAATGTACCTGTTTGCTACTGTTCAGAGCTATTCTTCCCTTTTGGGAGATGGGGAAACTTGCTATTTTAGTGGAGCACAGCTTGACACTTTGGTCAGTTACTGGAGGGGGGAGTGGTAAGCTGTGGGAGGTAAGTGTTCCAGTTTCCCCGTTGGCTCCGGCTGCAGCCTGCCCCGTGCTGGGGCGCGCCGGCTGCAGCAGGGACGCCGGCACTGCAGTGGGACCAGTGACAGAAGCTGTTCTTCAGCATTTTCAGGATGGCTGTTTTCTGCGTCAGGATGAGGCATTCCTGCTGGCCAGAGCCACCGCCAAGAGCAAAGGTAAGGTAATGTTTATTCCATGGGAATGCTTAAGACAGCCCAGCAGCTTGTACCAACCACTGCGGTAATAGCCACAGGAGCTCTCTCCCCCCTTAGATTAGTTTATATGCTGTAATGTTTTTGTTTTGTAAATAACTTTATGCTGGATTCTTTTCATTAAACTAATATGAATTTGAATAGTACTTGTTCAGATGTAAATGTTAATTTTCTGTGACTTTTTTCCCCTCTCTTTTCAAAATTCTTTAATCTGCTGTTTCCTCTTTTCTTTCTTCTGGAACAAAAATAAATTGGGGTATAATGTAAGCTGGTCTCTATTTCATCATTGGAGATGCTGAATCTATAAAATAGTGCTGCAAAATTGCACTAAAGTTTTGGGAGGAATGAGACCCCAGGAAACATCTGCTATCTTTATACATCCTCTCTTGGAGACTTTCAGCAATGCTGTGGTGTGTGAGAAAATGCTTGCAGTCTGCGACCATGCTGAGTTACAGCTCGTGAGGAAAAAAGGGGATTTTCACCCCAATTGCTCAGTGACTCAGTTGCATATGTTGGATTGAATACTGGAAAAAGAAGTCAGTAATCTCCACAGTAACTGCAGACCAACTGTATGCAGTTGTGATCCAAACAGTCGATGTAAAATTAAGTCAAATCAGGAGAAAGTTGGAACGCAATAGATCTGTGAATGTGAGCTCCTCACATTTGTTCAGTGGTCGGTATGTAAATTTTCTCAGTGGCCATTCTAGAATCTGATGGGCATCTGGCTTTAATTCACACCTGTGAAAAAGAGCAAAATTATTTACAGCATGTTTCCTTGGTTCTGATGTACAGAATTATTTTCCTCTGAACAGATGAATTTGATCTCCTTTTTTGTTTTGATATTTGGTGCTGGGCTGTAGCTATCAAAACCTTTGCTGGAGTTGTGGCGTTTTGTTTTTTTCCTCTCTCTTCAAACTATATAGAACTCCTACTTGCAAAACATGATTTAGCCAAGAGGACTTCAACGGACTATGATGTGAAAGGCTTCTCAAATATTTTCTTTGGTCTCAGATTTTTTGTTGATTTTTCTTGTGGGCTAAGGTAATTCTCTACTCTGTGCTAGTATATCGAAAGCACCAGTATTTTAAAGCATCATTTGTTGAAAAGCTCTCTAGGAAGTCTCTTGCTGTCTGTGAAGCCTTACTGTAGGATACTTTTGAAACCAGATTTCAGAATTTGTGCAGCCTCAGAAACCTCCTCTGTTGGTACCTTCAAGTTTGACTTCTTTTGGACTCCGTGAACAAATACCATTCTGTTTTTGTATCTTTATAATTTTGTGTATAGATTTAAATCTAATTTGCTAGAAGCTAAGACTGACTGTTAGATATTAGCCCTTTATAATTATCCTGTATGTGCAGATTGTATGTTTATACAATGGTCTACCTGTTGTATAGTGTTCTTGAGTTGTTACCATTTAAGATGACACTTCATTTCAAATAAAAGCCTATTGTTTCACAGTTAATAATATTCAATGCTGGTGGTTGTGAATTGTATGATGTTATATTGTGCCCTTGGACCACAAAGAGCTGGAGTTGGGAATTGGTGGTTGTGGGGGCTGTCCTCTTTCTGCAGGTGATGTTTGAAATGTGATTCCTGAGGTAAAGTGTTTGTTTTTGGGGGAAGAGGGTATGGGGAGGGATTGAATGGTTAATTTTTTTGTCTTTTTTTTTTTTCCCTCCCCATCCCCAATGATTTGTGGTATTGTGTACCTTGTGCTTTCTGCTTGTTTTTTTCTTTACTATTAAACTGCTGATGTTTATTTCCAGGAATGTTTTGCAAATGTCCTTCTCACTCTTCCCCTCTACAACTGTAGGTACATTGTTCCTTTTTATCAAATAAGCACGTTTGAAGCAAACCAAAGATAAAATAAAAAAGGTCTTAATGTCACGTAAAGGAATGTTTCTTAATGTGTGCAGATGTTATAAGTAGTGACTATATTTTAAAACTCTTCTATATGATAATGCATTGCTTTCAGCTAACTGACACATTTATGTTAAGTTAGAAGACACGGAGGATTAGGAGCGTGCTGCGAGGAATATGGTTCCAAATTAAACTCTCTTTACTTACTAAATTTGACTCAGTGCTTGGCTCTCAGCAGGGCTTGTGTTACAGTACTTCTTGTATTGACACCTTTTACTTCTGGAAAGAAGATGCTTTCTATATCAAATGGCTCTTTTAAAAGCAAAGTAGCCTACTTATTTCTAACTTAACATAAAGTTGTTGTATGGTCTTCTGGGGCGATGGGGTGTTCATGCAAGCTTGCATTTCTTCCTGTAGGCCTTCGTTGTGAAACACCTCTTGGAGTATACCCAGCAGAGTGAGTCCAACCTGCAGTACAGCTTGTTTTTAGTTTTTGGCATCTTTATGACGGAAGTGGTGCGATCGTGGTCCCTGGCACTAACCTGGGCGCTCAACTATCGCACGGGGGTCAGACTGCGCGGGGCTGTCCTGACCATGGCCTTCAAGAAAATCCTTAAGCTGAAGAACATCAAGGAGAAGTCTCTTGGAGAGGTAAGCTGCAGCCTTGTTTTGGGAATGGCAATGTGAAAAGGGATGTGTAATACATTCCTTTGAGAACGAGCTGTGCCTTAAATCTAAATGATCTGTTCTGTTTTTCAGCTCATAAATGTTTGTTCCAATGATGGTCAGAGGATGTTTGAAGCTGCAGCAGTTGGCAGTTTGTTGGCTGGAGGCCCTATTGTGGCCATCTTGGGAATGGTTTATAATGTGATTATTCTGGGTCCAACAGGCTTCTTGGGATCTGCTGTCTTCATCCTCTTTTACCCAGCAATGGTGAGTTGGAGAGAGTTAACACTTACTTCATTTTTCTTAGGCCAGAGAAATGTATAGTTCTGAATAGAAGATTTTGAAATGTGCTAGGTTTAGCCAGTTTATAGCATTGCACTTTATTGAAGGCATTTACAAGATAGTGTATGAAGCAGAAATATGGAATCAGGAAGCTCAAAGTGATAAAATTAGAAAATGGGGATAGGAAAGCTGATAGATTTGGCTGAGACTAATATTCATAGCTCAATGAAACTGCAGAATACTGAAGACTTGCCACTGTATTCATTATACATGTTTTATAAACTATGGAGGCTGAATACTGTGAGGTTCACTGTGGTCCAATTGATCTGGCCAAAATTAAGGATTGTGTAGTGGGAGTTGCATTTTAGAGGGGAATGAGGAGTGGAGTTTGAACATGTTTTCCAGTTCTTTCCAGCAGTCCTCCTTTATTGATGGGTACTTCAAAAGAGTTGGCAAGTGTGTGAAGAAAGGCAAGGGCCTAAGACTTCCTGAAGTAGTGTGTTGGGTTTGAATTTCAGACCAGGAATGGGATGAATGTAAGAGTTAGCAGATACTTTTAAAACATATCAAACACAACTTTCTGGTTTTAGATTAGTTTAGTAAAAATGTTAAAAACTGGTTTGCTACCTTCATAGCACTGGCATGGATGAGAAATTGATCTGACTGGGCAAAGTCCTGATTTGCCTTACAGAATCAGGTTAAAAGTCTGGCTAAAGTGGGGGTCAACTTCATGTGTCTTCAGGTTAACTTTGTGCTTCAGAAACTTTAACTGAACTAGTACTAATCAATACTGGTAAAAGTGCACACCTTTATTCTCTCAAATTTTTGTTGAAATTTGCTCTCACAGGTCTAGTGCTTGCTGCAGATGGGGCAGGAGGAAATGAATGATGTTCCCAGCCTGAGTTTTATGTTAGGGCAGCAGTTTCCTGGCCCTGTCCCTGAATCCCCTTTTCAGATTAAAAATTCATTTTCTCTGGTAATTAGGAATTTAAGGTACTTGCTTTCCCCGAGTTGCCATTAATGTTTCATGGTGTTTTTTGTTTCAGATGTTTGTGTCGCGCCTCACAGCTTATTTCAGAAGAAAATGCGTAGCAACAACAGATGAACGTGTGCAAAAGATGAATGAAGTTCTTAATTACATTAAATTCATTAAAATGTATGCCTGGGTCAAACCATTTTCTCAGAATGTTCAAAGTGAGTTCCCACAGTCTGTGAATGTCTCCTTTGCTGCAGATGCCCCACTACTTTGTAGCCTTGTGCATCCTGACTTTGTGCTGTAGGTGCTGCTGTACAAGCAGTGTAAGAACTGTCATCCTTCAGGCTCCTCTGTGTTATGGACAGTGGGTTGGACAAACAGACCTGCTTCTAAAACTTCACCTTCTAGTGTAATGATGTTTGTGGCATGACACTAATTTTAAGTTTTTCAATTTTGTTCCTCTTTTATCACTTAAAAAATCCCTATTATTTGTGTGGAGATTAGACCATTATAGTTTCCTCCTCCTTAATTGCTTTCCTTATGAGAATGTTTATAATGTAATAAACACTGAAGTGTAGAGTTAGGCCTCTTACTCACTGTTTATAGTGCTATGATACTGTCTGTTTTGTGGATGTACCCCCTGAATCACAGTTCAAATGTGGTGCCCCTCTTTGTATCTCTAGAAATTCGTGAGGAGGAACGCAAAATCTTGGAGCGTGCAGGCTACTTCCAGAGCATCACTGTGGGAGTGGCTCCCATTGTTGTTGTCATTGCCAGTGTGGTGACCTTTTCTGTCCATATGATCCTTGGCTATGACCTTACAGCAGCTCAGGTAAGCTGTTGAAAATATTCTTTATGCTTTTGCTTCTGTAGCTTTTGTGCTGAGCCATTTCTTGTGTGGCTGTGCCCATGTGGCCAGGCTGTATCCTGGCTCACAGAAGTGAATTATGGCTGTGACAGCAGCAGGTGGAGTCTTATATTTTGCACAAAAAGGCTCTAGGTGCTCTTTTGTCCTGACCTTCCTCAGAACAGGTTTTGGGCTGAATATAAATAAGTCCTCCTGCATTGGGGATTACTGTATGTTTTTGTTTTGAGGTGTGCTTGGATGCAAACAGTACAAATGTCTAAAAATAGGATTTGAATTTGTGCCTTCACTAGTAGGTTAATGTGGAATTTGACCTGCAAACAGAACAAGTTGTCATGGTCTGTTAAAAGCACTAGAGAAGGAGTTGGGTAGATTTGCTGTTTGAGAATTGGATGTTGGATATTTAAATGGTTGTTCTTGGACTGGGCCTTTTCTATGGTTTTGACTTGCTGCTGTGCCATTTCAGCTTTTAGAAGGCTGGAGCTGTTAGAATGTTGTATCCAAGTGTGATTATTTTCCTTTTCTCATTTTTAGGCATTCACAGTGGTCACTGTCTT
Organism: Molothrus ater; assembly: GCF_012460135.2. Lineage (NCBI taxonomy): Eukaryota > Metazoa > Chordata > Aves > Passeriformes > Icteridae > Molothrus > Molothrus ater. The sequence continues at coordinate 16,967,890 of NC_050487.2, read as the reverse complement.
TAACTCAATGACTTTTGCTCTCAAAGTAACTCCGTTCTCAGTGAAGTCTCTGTCTGAGGCATCTGTTTCTGTTGACAGATTTAAGGTAAGCAGTCATTTGGCCTCACAGTTTTCTCTGTAAGTGTGGAGTGTTGTATGTGTTCAGTAGATGCAAAGGGAACACTTGGAAGGTAACATGATTTTAATGGCAGAGAAGTTATATTTCTTTACACTTAGCATTCTAGATTATTTGATTCTGCAAGAGATATAAATGTAGTGAAGGAATATTAGCAGTTCAAAATAAATAATACCAGTGTGAGAAGCAAAATAGTCTGATTCAAAGATTTTATGATTTTGAAGTTGGCTACAGGAAGACAGAAGAGTGAAGGACTCAATGGCTCACGGTATTATTTTAACTCCGTTTTAAGAACATCTATATGAAAAGACTGCAACATGTGTACAATGAAATTTTATGCTTTGCTAATAAAGCTTTTTGAAAATACCAGGTGTTAGGTAAGCAGGTTGATAAAAAACAGTGGGGTTTTATCTGTGGTCATAGAACCCTGAGGTTTTATATTTCCAGACCAGATTAAGTGACTGAAATTCCTCTATATCAGTAAAATGAGTTGTGATCTGGCAAAACACATCTATGGCAGAAAATGTAAAACCCTGATAATGAACAATCTTATCTCCCATCACGGGGATTGGAGGATGAATACACTGTGTGTACTTTATGAACTCAGAGGGGAGACCTTTACTTTGTCTTGTCTCTTGAAGATAACAGTGCATTACACATTGTGGAAATTTCCAGAATGGAAAACAGCACTTTCCAAATGGAAACCTTCACAAGCACTGACAGATACATGGATTCTGTGCAAGGCATTCATGAAATAAACCTCTGTATGAGAAAGCCAGGATCTGTAGAGTGATTTTGAGATTCCATTGCTTTTAAGCAATTTTGCTTCATCTTCTGAGTGAGCCTAAAATCAGTCTTGCTTAAATCTAAGTGCACTAAAGGGAGTTTTGTGGGAGGGATGAGAAGTAAAAGGAAATGGAATTTTTCCCAGTTTGCCTATAAATTGTGTAGGAAATGTAACATAAGGTGAGAATACTCTGACATCACAGTAAAAATTTTATTGACTTGTTTGCTCTGTAAATGAGTATGAGCTTTGTTATGAATGTGTGATTCAGACATAGCAATTGCAAGAATAAATAAGGCTGGGAATTGAGAAGTTTTAGTCATAAAAAAACAACTACTTGGTTTAAAACAAATTGTGTAAGTGGCAAACATTTTATCTTGTAATTAAACTGTGTGAAAAAATGTCTTCCTGATCTGTTGATTGTAAATACTGATGGATGTGGTGGAAAACGTGATACAGTTGACTGACTTCTTCTTGCCAAGCAGCCTGAGATAGATCAGCTAAACTTATGCAAGATGACTTTTTCCAGCAGAAAAGTTGATGGGTAAAGGCTCAAGTTAAAAGCCCTTCTGTCTCCTTCCATAATGAGTTGGTGTGCAGAACAAGTCAGTCACTTTGTCCCAAGTGACCTCTCCTCTCCCAGCTGTGTGTTCTGCTCACCTGTTTTTAATCTGCAACACACAGAGCTGCAGTTGCAAACAGTGTCAAAGGAAGAAGTGCCTGTCACATCACATCCAGAGTATTGCAGTTCTGTGGAAAGTCAAGTGTATCCAGGTGCTTCCACCACATCCAGGAATGCCCCAGCCACTTAGCAGACCTGGAGTTAGTTTACACTAATGAGCCACCTTTTGCTCTTCAGCTTCCTCCTACTATATAGCCTGATGTGTTTTGCTGCGTGAGTGTGCCGTAGGCTTGTCTCCCAGTCTTGATCAGGTGTCTCATCTTTACACCTCTCTCACAACTCCTATCAGAGTTTATTTCTAATGGAAGAGGTTCATATGATAAAGAAAAAACCAGCCAATCCTCACACCGCGATAGAGGTGAAAAATGCTACCTTGGCTTGGGACTTCTCCCACGCCAGCGTCCAGAGCTCACCAAAGTTGACCCCCAAAGTGAAAAAAGACAAGAAAGTCACCAAGAGCAAGAAAGAGAAAATGAAGCTACAGAATGAGGGACAGCAAGCTGTGCTGGCAGAGCAGAAGGGCCATCTTCTAGTGGACAGTGATGACCATCACAGCCCCGAAGAGGAGCACAAAATCATCCACCTGGTCAGCCTTCGGCTTCAGAGGACTCTGTACAACATTGACTTGGAGATAGAAAAGGTAAGAAGAAATGAAAGGAGGAAATCTGAGCTTTTCAAAGGCCTCATTATAGCTGCCCCCTGGAACAGAGCTGTGTGCTGTTTCATTTTGCATGAAATGGAGCATATTGCTTTTGTGCACTCCTGTAATATCCATGGCAACTGCAGTATCCAGGATGCAGTGTCTGATCTTGCTGTAAACAGCTGTGCCATTTTAGCAGCTACATCTTTGCAAACAGCCTGTGAAACAAGGGCAGGCTGTATAGCTTCCACATCCAGCTGAGGGGTTTGCAGCTCCTAGGACAGTGTGTGAGCCACTGAGCTCAGAGAATCTGCAGAGCACCAGGTACCAGGGCTGCTGGTGAACAGAGTGCTCCTGCAGTAGTTTGATAATTTTGCAGTTTTATCTGTGTTCTGGGTGAGCATTTTGGGTGATTAGGTGTTCCAATGGAGCATAATAGTGCTTTTCATTGAAAAATGTGCAATTTTCTTCCTTGAGAATTCTTGTAGAGGTGGATGCAGGTTTTCAAGAGTTGTAGAAGCATTTGGAGCTATTGCTCCAAGGTGGGTAAAAGCATGTAAGATGTCAAAGAAAAAACATTGAACTTAATACATGACATTATCTACACATACAAAAGCATTGCAGTCTGGCAGTTGGATGTTGTAATAATGGGATCCATATATTCATGGTTAAATTGTCTTATGTAGTTATACAAATAGAGGCATAGTTTAAGCTATTTTAAACAGTAAAAATACCTGTATTAAACTCTGGGGGAGAATGCATATAGTTTAAAAAATTGCCTAAAGTAGGAGTGCAGTGTAAAGGCTGGTTTTGTCTCAGGAGTCAAAAAACCCCCTGTTTTTGTCTTTCTCTGCTATCAGGAGAAGGCCAGCAATGTGTTCCACAAGTGTCTATATACCTTTCTTGTTCATTTTACATTTTTTACAAAAGGAATAAAAATAGTTTTAATAAGTTAATTGTTTAATGTGGGTATTAACCCACTCATTCTATCACAGAGAAATTCTTCGAAGTGACTGAATTCTAGTATTTTCTTGGTACACGTTCTCTAGCAAACTGGATCTAATTGGCAAGGAGTTTGACTGGACCCATATATGCTTAATTCTCTTTTCTTTCAGACTTTTCCTCTTTCCTTATCACTCTCAAAAGTGTCTCGGTGCATTCTGTTCAGGCAGGCCTTGGTGCTTTTGGTTTTTTGCTCCTCTGGGCCTGTAACCGTAGCAAGAAGGAAGCTGATCTTCAAACACCTTTATTTTTACCTGTAGAGTTGATTTCAGTTTTATTTCACTGTGGGATTGCATTCACCGTATACAATTTGAGCGTTATGATGCTGACTGTTGCTTTTTTTGTCTGTTATGTCACTTCAGAGCTGTCATTTATATCCAACTGTCCTCTCAGAGGAACTAAAGGTAGTCTGAATTCTGAAAGGGAAGATGAATGTAAGAAATGAGAACCATATTTTTTTTCCTTTCTGTGTAGGGAAAACTTGTTGGAATTTGTGGCAGTGTGGGGAGCGGAAAAACTTCACTTATCTCAGCAATTTTAGGACAGGTGAGAAATCCTGTTTTGAGTATTTCTGCTCTTCTTTCCCACCTCCTGTTTCACTTATTTGTGCTCTGTAGAATGCAGTGTGTTGTGAGCATGGGGTGGCACGGTCTCACAGCTGGTGTGTCACTGCAGATGACGCTGTTGGAGGGCAGCATCGCGGTGAGCGGCACCTTCGCGTACGTGGCCCAGCAGGCCTGGATCCTCAACGCCACTCTGCGGGACAACATCCTCTTTGGCAAGGACTATGATGAGGAAAGGTCTGTCAGATGCTTGCTGGTTGTCATGAAAGCTCACTAATTCTTGGCCCAAGTGTCGGAAAGCTTTAATGGAGAGTACACTGCAGATAAAGCCTCTGTGCTCTTCTGGAGTCTGTCTCTAAGTCTCCTCTGAGTCCCATTTAGGATCCTGCCCCTCTTGCATGTGGCCCTGTGGCTGGTGGCTGTCTGGCTGTCATTGTGCCTGGCCCTGCTCCTTGCAGCAAGGCTGGGCCTCATCCTGGACCTGTGGTTAAAACCAGCAGCTGCTGTGAGCAGCTCTAAAGTGGTATTTGCTCTTGCTGTCCTGGCCTTGCCCTCTTCAAACACAGCAACTGCTGTGTGCAATGTGCTGTCATCTTCCATGGCCCCCCTCCACTTGGGACTTTCCTGTGGCCCTTAGCCAACTATCCCTGAAAACAAATTGTCCTCACAATGCTTTTGAAGTAGGTGATTAATTATTACCCTCAGTTTTCTCCTGAGACTCCAAGACAGATGACTTGTTTTAGGCTGATGGAATATCTGCTATTAGTGTGGAAAATGATATAATGCTGTACTAGTTAAATAGTTGTGGGGAAAATCAGTGTTCTTAACTATTTATCTACTTGTTCTTCAGATACAATACTGTACTGAATGGTTGCTGTCTAAGGCCTGATCTGGCCATCCTTCCAAATGGGGACCTGACAGAGGTATGTTTTGCTTATACTAAATTTAATTATAGGTGGAGAAAAGAGTTTTGATTTGGCAGGGTAAACTGGAATGAGGGTACATCACTCTGGGGTGCATATGAGCCAAGCTGTTGTATGCATTCTCTTGAGCCGACCTTAGTGGGCCCTGGGCTGTTAGGAGTTGTACCTTGTTTTTTACTCAGATGTTGACTGTTTGGGAATTTTTTTTATTGTGTTGTAAATTTAGTTGCCTTAACAGGACCTAATTGAACTTGATTTAAAATAGCTAAGAAAAAAATGGCTATGTTAATTCATAAAAGGTAAAATAAGCAAAGAAAGTACTGCCACATTTCAAACATGTTCACCTTGAGTTTGAATGTATAACACATGTCACAAAATGGACACTTAAACTTGAATACGTATATGTATTAATATAAAATGTTATGGGGGAGTATATCTATACAAATATATAAAATGGAATATTATGGTCTGCTTTATTCTGCTCATCTATGTTGCATGGTGCTGAAGAAATGATGGATGTGTGTCTCTGTGCAGATTGGTGAACGAGGGGCTAACCTGAGTGGGGGCCAGCGTCAGAGAATCAGTCTGGCTCGAGCCCTGTACAGTGACAGGGACATTTACATCCTCGATGACCCCCTTAGTGCCTTAGATGCTCACGTTGGAAATCACATTTTTAACAGTGCAATAAGGAAGCACCTGAAGTCAAAGACTGTCCTTTTCATCACACATCAGCTTCAGGTACTGAATCTTCCATGCTTTCTTTCTTGGACTTTCTCAAAATGGTTTGTTAATCAGTTGTCTTCATACTGGAAATCTCTGTGCCCTGACCTGTGACAGGACAACCCTGTCTTTCCAAAGAGTGTGTGGTTTACATTTATAAACTAGGTTTGCAAAGGGGCACTGAACACAATTTAATTGATTGATACCAGTGCTGCTTGGTGTTTAATTGGGACTGGTAAGCCTTGGCTAAAGAAAATTTACCAGGGAAATAAATGCCTGTTCAAAAATACTTTTGCTAACTTGCTATAAAGCTATTTCATCACAGCAGAAAACAGTTATATTTGTTGTCAGTAAATCAGAATTGATGTACCTGAGATTTTTTTGCTGTCTTCTGTGCATGGAAATATTAGTGCTCAGTCTATCAGTATTTGCAGTGCTTAAGTATTCTGAGTCATGTCTTCCAGAAGAGATCGGTTTTGATAGGACAGAAAAACTTTTTATTGGTGTAGTGTGAGTAATCATGGTGCTCTAGTCAGAGCAGGACCTCTGAAAATCAGCTGTCTGTTGTGTGGGCATAGGTGTGCTGTGTGCCAGTGCCTACAGGCTGCTGAGAAGGGTTGTGTGGGAGTGTTTGGTTATTGAACATCGTGACAGAGACTTGTTCTTGCTGCCACTCTCTCCAGTATCTTGTTGACTGTGATGAAGTGATCTTCATGAAAGAAGGCTGCATTACTGAGCGAGGCTGTCATGAGGAACTGATGAATTTAAATGGGGATTATGCAACTATTTTTAATAGCCTACAGCTGGGAGAAACACCACATATTGAGGTACTTGTTGATTTTAAAGTGCTCTGAATCTTGACTATTCTGAGGTGAACCAAGTGATGTTGTTGGAAATGTGGAAAATGGCTTCACACATTTTTCATGTGTTGATCTGACCAATAGATTTCCTATAGGATAATCTCTGCTTCATTAGTACTTTGTCACAGTTTGTTTTTAGGGAATGTGTGCTAAAGAGGACTCTGCCAATGAGCTCATGAGTTAATTATGAAAATATTGTACGGTCTCCCCTGGTGATGCTCAGAGCACGAAGTTCTTCTCTTATTGTACACTCCACTCCTTAATTTACCTCTGAATTAGCACAGATCTTCAACAACCTTTATCTGAAAAAATTCTTAGTGGCTTGTTTCTATGTTTTCAATGGAGTGTGACTGAGACACAGCAGGTGTGACACAACTTGTCAAAAGTTAGATGTGACAGTATTTTGGAGGCCTAACTGAAAATGCTGTGTTTTGGGGGAGTTTGAGAAAAAATGTTTTGCCTTGACACTACTTCTGTTACGAAAAAAGTCTGTAAATGCAGATTTGAATATGTGCTCTAGTATTTCAGTTGGTGCAAAAATTGTAAATCTAGAAAATAACGAGAAACCTTCAGTACAACAACATGTAAATTTTCAGCAATTTAATTTTTCCCACCCTTCTGCTCTTTGTTTCCTGAAGTTAATCTCTAGAGTAAGGATCTTGGCATTTTGATTTATAACTTGTCTAAATTTTATGTGCATTTTCTCTTAGAAAGAAAAGATTAAAAGTACATCAACAGTTTATTTTTTAAGAGATGAGAGGCTCCTTACTCATGAGACATTTAAAACATTTCTGAGAAGAAAGCATTATAAGAATTACAGATATAGAAGGAGTTTGGTGACACATTCTCCTGGGAGATATTTGTGAAAGAAGCAAAAGGATATAATGCATTGCTCTGCATATCCTTTGAGGCATGAAGATAATAGTTCTGCCATTTTAAAGACTAATAAAATGATAGTGAACAGGAGATTCTCCAGTCTTCATGCTTGGCTGACCTTCAATGTCGCTGTAAACATTAGCTCATGGAAAGACCATTAAATTGCATTCCCTATGGGATAAGAATAAATGGATCATCAGTTGGGTTCTCTGTGGTTTGATCTCATGTAAAGTGTGGGAAGGCAACCCTGAACATGGTGTGCAAGTTTCAGTCCATGTAGGCTGACTCTGAACAGGCAGTAACTCCCAGTTATGGAAAGATGGCTGGGTTTAGAACAGTGGTTGTGTGTCACTTTAGTGTTTGGATATTGGATTTCTGGAAGATCAAGTTAACCTGACTTTTCTTAAGAAAGCTCTCATGAAATGTCTCTAAGTGCTAGGGTGCTTGGGGAAAAAAGGCTCTTTAAAAAAATGTGAGTTATTTTTACAAGGGATAGAGAGATGATATCCCCACAACTGCAAGAAAGATATAATTCCTCTACCATGTACAGTCATAATTTCACTGATCCTGGAAATTACCCTTGCACTCTACCTGTACAGGTTGGTAGTAGTTCAGGCTAATAGAGGAGGAGAATTTAATTCACCAGAGTTGGCAATCATCTGTAGTAACCGTGAAGTTAATATCCTCCTTGATGTGAATGCTGAGCTATTGAAAGCCTTTGTCCTTAGGTGGCAGATAATTACAAGTTTGTGTTTAGATATGAAAATGTCAAAGCCAACTCCTCTGTTTAGTGTCATTGTTTCTTGCAGATTAATATAAAGAAGAACACAAACAATTCTTTGAAAAGGCCCCAGGATAAAAGTACCAAAACAGGGTCTGTGAAGAAGGAGAAAGTTGTAAAGAAGGAAGAAGAGGGTAACTATGTAATCAAATTTCTGGCTGTAATTATTTTGTACTCTAATAAGCTCAAAACATGTGCTTCAAAGTATATTGCTAATGTACCTCTCATGTTTTGGAAGTTGTCTCAATCCTAATCACTTAGTGTGGTTGATAGGAGACAGGCAGTGGGCAAAGAACATTCATTAATTCATTAAACATGGGTGCCTGTACAATGTTTTTAGGTTCAGTCAGATGCCATTAGCACAAAGGAGCTGGTACTGCCTTGTCTCTCACACCACCTCTCCCTCCTGTCCTGAGAGGGCCATGTGCACAGCTTGGCACTCAGTCCTGGGCAGGACATGGCATTTATGGATGAAGGGAAGGTCTGACCTCTGTTTAATGTTAGCTTTGAACTCCATGGTTTAAAAAGCAATAGTGAGGCTGATCCCAGCCTAACATTTACGTCTGTGCTGATGAGGCTTTTTCAGCTGTACCATGACTTAAATTATTCTGCAGAAGAAATGTGACTTCTTGAAAAACTGTTTGAACCACTGAGTTCTAAGTGTGAAGTGTGTGTTTCTGAAAGTACTCTGCACAGTTTGAAAGACTAATTTTGTGAGTGTTCACAAATTTATAGGAGTTTCATGGAAGAGCTTTCCTCATTCTCTCTTCATCTTCTGTTGTTTTCACAGGCCAGTTGGTGCAGTTGGAAGAGAAAGGCAAAGGCTCTGTCCCTTGGTCTGTTTATGGTGTCTACATTCAGGCAGCTGGAGGCCCCTTTGCATTCCTCATCATCATGGCACTGTTTGTGCTAAATGTGGGCAGTACAGCCTTTAGCAACTGGTGGCTGAGTTTCTGGATCAAGCAAGGCAGTGGAGTAAGTTCAAAAGCTTTTCTACTCTTGTGTCTAATGGGCTGGGGTGTTCTGCTTGACTAATCCCAAGCAGTCCTGTGAGACCAAATGGTGCTTTCTAATTTAAATAAGTTGTAAGGCTCCCCAGGAGTTGGTCTCACTAAGGAGTTCATCTCCAAGAATAAGAGCGCTCCAGTAATTAGAAAGATATAATAGCTCATGTGGTTTAATGCTGCCCTCTTGTTCATTTTTTTGGTTAGTCTAAGAAAAGGAAGTGAAAATATGAAAGGGGCCAACAAGCTAACTTTAGTGTTTTTTGTTTAAGTGTGATCTTATACGTAACCGGACAATTTTTGTTAAAATATGTAAGAATTGAATCAGATGACTTTTGGAAATGCTTTGGAGATTTTGATTACTTGGGAAGGTTTGGGCTTGTTCCCACTCTCAGGGCTTTGCTTTCAAGTCTTGTTGCATCTAAAAATCCAAATATAACTGCAAGAGTTTTTTTTGTGGGGGTACAGAGAGCAAGGTATTAATCCCAGAGATGAAATAATGAAGTGCAGATGGACAACAATATTAGAATCAGCAATGAGGTCCTTAAACATACTAAAAGAGGAAAAATAAAAGAGAAAATGAGAATGTATAGCAGTGTGACAGTAAAGAATTTATTGCATAGTGGCAGAAATAAGTATTTGATAAAGATCTATCCAAGGTGAATATGTCTGTTTGGTGGCATCCAAGTATCTGACATTGTTCAGAAGAACACGAGAAATAAGAGATGAAATGAGAGATTAGGAATCAAATGAAATAGGCATTGTGGTAGTATTTTGGAAGATATTGTAGGGAAAGAGATCAAGGGCTACAGATCAGCAAGTCAAACATCTCTGCCAGGGAAAAGTTTATGAAGTATTCAGTGGTCACTGAAGTAGTTTCAAGAAGAAATATCAAATATAGTGGGAGAACACACAAGGCAGTTAAATTCTACCACATGTAATGTATAAATGCTTCATCCTTGTCTTAACCAACCTCTGAAACTTTGAATTTTCTGCAGAACACCACGGTGACTGTGGGAAATGAGACTGTCATAAGCAACAGTATGAAAGATAACCCTCACATGCATTACTATGCTGGCATCTATGCACTGTCTATGGCAGTGATGTTGATCCTGAAAGCTGTTCGTGGTGTGGTCTTTGTAAAGGTAGGTGCCTATGCTGGTGTTTGTCTCCCCCCTACTCCTGCTTCTGCAAATTTCTGTCACTGTGGTTCTTTTGGTCATCTCCTGAGAGACTTTTGAACCAAAGTCAGTCATGGATTGTAATGTTTCCTTAGCCACCTCTTGAGGCTGCACCATGTTTCTGCTAAACTTCTGCCCAAATAGCTTCCTCCATGGGCTGGAGGCACAGAGTGCAGTAAAAAACCTCCTATGGTTGGAGAGAAAAACAGAGTAGAATATTTGCGTGGCAGGAAGGCAAACACTGCTTTATAACCCTGCAATGTTTTCTGCATTGTCAGGGAACTCTCAGAGCATCCTCAAGGCTCCATGATGAGCTCTTCCGACGGATTCTGCGTAGCCCCATGAAGTTCTTTGACACGACACCCACTGGGAGGATCCTCAACAGGTTTTCCAAAGACATGGATGAAGGTATCTCTCCCTGTGTGCCCTGTAAATCCCACATTCAGACCTCCCAGTTAAGCCCTGAATACTCTCCAGTCTGTTGCTGTTGGGGTGATTGTACCCTGTGTCTGTTGCCAAATGTGCACTTGCAATAAACAAAGCAGGACTTGGGATATACCTGGGTTATGATTCTGGAAGGCAGCTGATAGCTCAGGTCTGAGCATCCACTTGTGAAGAAGGAAATGTGCTGCTGCTGTTGTACCTCCAGGCTACACATGGGCTCTCAACAGGTAATGCAGGAGCAACTTAAAACATTGGAGTGAAGCTGATGTGCAGCAGAGGTGATAATTAGGTCAGAGTTAAATCAGTGATATTTCTGTAAATGGGAATAATTAGACTGCCAGTAACTCAGAAGGTAAAAGCATCCCAGTGAAAATGTGCATTTTTAATTTGAATAAACTAAGAAATCCCTGTGTTTGTTACTGAGGTAGAGCTGGAATTGATTTCTATGGGTTGTTTTAGTTATCTGTACTCAAGATCTTCCTCTTTTCCTTCCATTTCCCAGTTGACGTTCGGTTGCCATTTCAAGCGGAAATGTTCATCCAGAATGTCATCCTTGTGTTCTTCTGTGTGGGGGTGATTTCTGGGGTTTTCCCCTGGTTCCTGGTGGCAGTGGGGCCCCTCATTGTCCTGTTCACAGTTCTGCATGTTGTGTCTAGGTAAGTGCACTGCACTTTGGCTGAAAAGGTACTTTCACCTTCAAGTACAACGTAGTGGTTGGCATATGGTGGTTCTGCATGAAACTCAAAGTTTCTTTCCTTCCAGAGTCTTTATTCGAGAGCTCAAGCGTCTGGACAACATCACACAGTCTCCATTCTTGTCTCACATTACATCTAGCATCCAGGGTCTCTCCACAATCCATGCCTACCACAAAGGACAGGAATTTCTGCACAGGTCAGTCTAGATACCCATCTGGGAATGGTGGAGCACAAAGCTGAATGCAGCAGCTTCTGGCATTCAGAAGGATTTATTGCTGGAGTCTGATGGATCATTGGCTCTATGACTGAAAGTTACTTTTCTGGGGAAAGGAACTGGGAGAACAGAAGGAAGGGTAAGGGAAAACTGGGAAGAGCAGTAGTGGGGGAAGTTTGCAAACCCTGCCTTATGTTTTGGTTTGAAATTTGGTCAGTGATGAGTCTTCTCATCCTGAATCCTGATACTGGAACAGGAGTTTAAGTAGGTGTGATATTTGCAGAACATCAGGCTCATGGAGTCCCCTAACATTTGCTGTGTTTGTTTCAGGTACCAGGAGCTGCTGGATGACAACCAGGCCCCGTTTTACTTGTTCAGCTGTGCCATGCGCTGGCTGGCCGTGCGCCTGGACATCATCAGCATTGCTCTGATCACAACCACTGGCCTTATGATTGTCCTGATGCATGGCCAGATCCCTCCTGCCTATGCTGGCCTGGCCATCTCCTATGCTGTGCAGGTGAGTGTGACCACATACTGTAATCCTTTATTTCTCTTTTAATGTAGATGTTGCTAATGAGCAAGCAGAGTCCAGCGCTGGCTCAGAGGAGCTGCAGGGCTCTGAGCGCTCTGTTGGAGCTGCTGTTTGGCCTCTTCTGCCTCCTTGTGGTGCTGAGGGGAAATCACAGAGCCTAGACACTTCATACTTAAAGCTGTTGCTCTTGTGAAAAGTTTCTAAGCTGCTGGTTTCTCAAGGGATTCATAAATTATGGTGATTTTAAAATGAACTATTTAATTAACTTGCCTTGAAGACCTTAGTTATATGGTACCTGATGTCAAGAATATCAAATATCATAGAATTCTTTAGGTTGGAAAACAGCAATAAGGTCGTTGAGTCCAACTATTACCTCAGCAATGCCAAACCCACCACTAAACCATGTCCTCATGTGCCACATCTACACAACTTTTAAATACCTCCAGGGATGGTGACTCCACCACTCCCCTGGTAGTCTCAGTGCTTGGCAGCTCTTTTTGTGAAGAAATGTTCCTAACATCCAATCTAAACCTCCTCTGGCACAAATTGAAGTTGTTTCCTCTTGTCCTATTCCTTGTTAAGTGGGAGAAGAGAGCAAACCCCACCTGACTCCACCCTCCTTTCAGAGAGTTGTAGAGAGTGATAAGAGCCCCCTGAGCCTCCTCTTCTCCAGGCTGAGCCCCCCCACCTCCCTCAGCTGCTCCTCACAGGACTCCAGACCCTTCCCCAGCTCCGTTGCCTTTCTCTGGACATGTTCCAGCACCTCAATATCTGTTGTGGTGAGGGGCCCAAAACTGAACACAGGGTTCAAGGTGTGACCTCTTCAGTCCCAAGTACAGTTACTGCCCTGATCCTCCTGGCCATGTTAATCTCTTAATTCAATAACAAGTCACAGCTCTAAAAATCTGTTTTCTTTCACCTCTTCAGCTAACAGGGTTATTCCAGTTTACAGTCAGACTGGCTTCAGAGACAGAAGCTCGCTTCACCTCAGTGGAGAGGATTGACCACTATATCAAGGTAGGACTGCATTCAACTGCCTGTTGTGCAATTTTGTGTTTGTTACATTGCTGGCCTCAGCCATAGTCTGCCCTGGTACAGAATGTACATTCCTGATCTTGGAAAGGCACTAAAGCCTGTGCTGTAACACTGCAGAGTGAGTTTGTTTTGTGAAGCACATGTATCAGCACTGGGGGGCTGAATGGCCCCAGAGCTGGTAGGTAACTAAACTTGGAGGCATTGCTGGTTTACATAAGCTATTGGAAGTTTGCTGACACTCACAGTAAAGAGTGGAGTGTGTGAAAGGGGTAACTGGGGATTCAAAACACTATTTTGCAGCAAAAGGATGGTGTTCTGGCATCCTTCATTCCAAACCTAATGGAATTCCTTCATTTAAACACAGATAACTGTTTGTTACTTTATCTACAAATAATTCCACTTCAGCCTAATAAGCCTGCTTTTCCACAGCTGTCTTATGTAATATAATTTCTGTATGCTTGAAAAGTCAAGGGAATGCTCTTACTGCAAACATGAGAAATGTGCTCAGCTGAACATGATAAATGCCAGGCTAAGTGCTTAGCAAGCTGCTCTGATTATCTGTAACCCTTTCTTTGTAACTGGGATTTGTGTGTGCAGAACTGGGCATGGGTCAGTGGGGAAAGCACAGCCAGGAGAAAGCCTCCTACTGGGTCTGGTGTGTGGGGTGAAAGGCTTTTCTATTTAATGTTTCCTGTGAACCTCAGAGGGAGATACATTTATTTATTTGGTAAATCTGGGCTATTTAGTAGTTGATATTGTGGCTTTCTTAAAGTGTGTGGATTTAATCTACAGATTAAAAACCAGAGAAGACAAAAGCCCCAAACCTGTCCACTCCCCCAGTTAAATCCTCTGGAGGCATCTAAGTAGAAAATTTCTGCATATGGAAGACTTGGTGACCACACAACTTGACAACTGTGCCAAATATTGTATCTCCCACTGGGCTGAGATGGGTTTATCAGTCAGGCCCTTAGTGGCAAAACCTACAGTTGTAGGCTGTTGTTTGGGGTTTTTTAAAAATTGTCTCTCATTCTGTATCACTATCAAGCAACACTATCTGTGATTTTTAAAAAATATTGATCTCTAGACAGCCATTTATGAAACTGTAAAACTAGTTTGAAGCTGAAGTGAAGCGTGGGTGGCTGGTGAAACACCATTCAGGTCCTGGGTCTTTCCAAGACCCAGGCTTGGCTTTTTCAGTGGGGGCTCAAGGTTGCTGTTTTGAGCACCAAGCTCAAGGAATGGGAGCACTATCATAGCAGATGGCTGTTTTTCTCTCAAACCCCTGGTGTACAATTAATCTGCCTCTAACTAGATATTGCAGATGTCTACAACTGCCATCCCTGTGGGATCTCTCTATGGTCATTGTAGGAAATGGGTGTCTCTAGAGGGCAATTTATTATCTGTTCCAAGTATTTATATTAGAGTGAGAAAAATCACACTCCAGAAATGCTGTTTTATAGCATTTGTAGAGATCTCTCTTTGTAGAGACTATAAGGACTTGTCATGGCCTGGTTCAGTTACATGAGGTGAACCCCATGATGGGATTGCTGCCATTCTTTGAGGGTGCTTGTGCCAAGTATGGGAAAGTGACCTTGACTTCACTGTAAACATGCTATAAAGACTTGTGTTTGGCTTTCAGAGGTTCTGCTTTTCTGTTTCATCTGTGAACTGCTCAGTAAGGGGCAAAGTGAAATAGCAAAAGTGAGCAGGCTGGAAGGGACTGATTCAGTGATTCAGTAGGACAGGGAAACATGAGGAGAAGGAAGACGGTGGCATTTAATGTTACTTGAACATTCTCTTCTGTGTCAAAATCAACAGTGGTGACCCTGGTATGGCATAGCAAATGAGGCATAGAAATGCACCAGATTTTGCATCCAGTCTTTGGAGTGCCATGAAACTCAATAGGATTGTGCTGATAAACAGTCGGCCTAAAATACATTTTGAATTCCATTGATGAAAACCACTTTTGTATAGAAGGACTGATGTCATTACTGAGGCAACAGGAGGGGAATTAACAGTGTGGTCAGTGTAATACAGCAAATTTCTGAACCACTGGGCCCACATCCAGCCAAACAGCTCATCATGAAACTGCCATAAATGATCTGGGCTGAGTCTGCAGGGAAGAACTGCTGAAAGCTGTAGCTGATAATTTTCCTTTGGGGCTTTGTTTACTGGAAACTGAACTTCTGTATTTTTGTTAAAAGACGCTTTCCCTGGAAGCTCCTGCTCGAATTAAGAACAAAACTCCTCCTCTGGACTGGCCACAGGAAGGTGAAGTTGTTTTTGAAAATGCAGAGATGCGGTACCGAGAGAACCTCCCTCTAGTACTTAAAAAAGTGTCCTTTACCATCAAACCCAAGGAAAAGATTGGCATTGTGGGGAGGACAGGCTCAGGTAAGGAAAAACACAAAGCAGAGTTAAATATTACCTTTACAGAATGGATTGGGGCAGTCATATTGGTTGTCCCTGTGTTTGAGTAAGTTGGTTGCACAGGAGGGCTTGAGCACTGTCAGTAGAGGTTTCCATTCGTGTCTGTACATAAGCAAGATCCCTGTTAACAATGGTGAAAGCAAATTTCCATTTAAAGCACAGGGATATCCTACTATGCTTGAGCCAGTATGTTGATCATATTTAACTCCCCAAAGCACTGACCAGCACAGATTGGTGCCTACAATGTGCCCACTGCAGCTTCTCTGACTCTCTTGAAAGATTCTGTACTGATGCTGCAGGCAGGTTTGGCTCTGAACCATCTCAGAACTCTGTAATGTGAAGAATCCAAACCCCTGTTTGTGAGATGACTTAAATCAACCTCAAAATGAGTTTCTAAATAAGTAATTTATATTGCTGTATTGGGTTTTCATGGCAGGGTTTTGGCAGTGGGGTTAGGGCAGCACTCCAGGCATAGCTTTATTGAGGAGAAATTAGGAGCTACCCCCACAATTGCTCAGAAAATTAAATGCTGAACCTCAGAACTTACCAGAGCATTGCTTACCAGGACTTTTTGGTATTTTAAAACTTTTCTTAGATGTGGACAGCTTTTAAAATGCTTTCTCATCTGAAAAACCATTATGATTCCATAGCAGTCATGTTTTTCCTATCTCATTTTTAGGGAAGTCTTCCCTTGGAATGGCACTCTTTCGTCTTGTTGAACTGTCTGGAGGCTGCATTAAAATTGATGGAGTGAAAATAAATGACATTGGCTTGGCAGATCTTCGGAGCAAACTCTCCATAATCCCTCAGGAACCTGTGCTGTTCAGTGGCACTGTGAGGTTAGTGAGGCCATAAGAAGGCAAGAAGGGACTGAGCAGTCTTTCTGTTTGTACCTGAAATGCAGTAGGTGCCTGGTGAGGTGGTAGCTAGCTCTCAGGCATCCTAGCTTCTGTTCTAGTTTTGAAACAAGAAACACAGATGAATGATTTTAGCTGGCCCAGTGCAGCACTGGGTGTGATCATCCTGTATGGAAGTCTTGCTTCCCTTTATATGTGGTTGAAGTTTTAGTATCTCTGTCTTCCATCTCTACTCTTGTTTTTTAGCTCTTCTAACCTCAGTGTGCTGGGAACATCTGATTTCCCTGGCAATGAAACTGTTAGTGGAAGGCCAGATGGGAATCACCTGTCTGGATAAATTAGTGCACTGTTGGTTTGCCATTCATTACTGAGTTAAAATTCTCCTTGTTTTCTACTTCCCCTTCCAGATCAAACTTGGATCCTTTCAATCAGTACAGTGAGGAACAAATCTGGGCTGCTTTGGAAAGGACTCACATGAAGGAGTGTGTAAGTATTATGTGCCCTGGGAGATGGATGCTTGCATTTGACTTCCAAAGCACCATAATCTGTTAGCAGCTACTTTAGAGGTCTTTATCTAAGCTTTCTCACTACATTTCCCCCCTTGTTCTCTATGCTTTATTTGACCATTTTTTTTTCTTTTTTCCCATTATTTTATCAGACTGCTACTTTTGGTTTTTTAGGGACATGCCATATTCTGTGATTTTTTTTTTTTTTTAGTATATAGAATAGCAGAGTGCTGCTTCATCAAGGGATTCTTAGGGTGTTAAAACATTTCAAGTGATATTTTCCTGTATGTGCCTGAGGTGTGAATTCTACATTTCTGTTTGTGACCGTACATGTCACATGTGCAAATTTATACTGAACTTAAAACCTGCCCTTTGCAAGGCCCTCTGCAGTAAGTCTTGCTGCCACGACATTTCCAGTTCTTTTTCATGTAAGCCAGGTGGCAGGTATGGCTGCAGGATTCCTGCAGGGACTAGGTTCATTCTTCTGCTGGTGACAAAGATTGTCAGGAGATCTGTTTGTGTTTATATGATTTTGTGCAGTGCTCTGAGATTTTTGCCTCTTTTTTCCCACACAGGTTGCACAGCTGCCTATGAAGCTTGATTCAGAAGTGATGGAAAATGGGGAGAACTTTTCTGTTGGAGAAAGACAGTTATTGTGTATAGCTAGAGCTCTGCTGCGTCGTTGCAAGGTGAGCACAGCAGGAGAGAAATAGCTAGAGATACCAGAATTATAGGATGGAGCAAGCCTTTTTTGTGCTGGATTCTTTCTGTCTGAGAGAGGAATCCCACCAATGATTATTGCAACCCAGGAGGTGTAAGGTTAAAACAAACAGGAAGGTGTCTGTAGCCAGCTCCTGCAGTGTCCTGCCATTGGAAAGGCATTGCTTGTAAGTGCTAACAATAGTGTGTCAGACAATCATTTCTTCAGTGTCCTGTTACTGGGGAGCATCAGATTCTTCCCTTCTTCCACCTTTTTGTTAATATGAGCCAAGTGTTTTCCTTCTACATGGTGCTCCACTAAAATGTGGTCTCCAAGTGGACTTTGGGACCATGCTATGCCAGCCAAGTGCAAGATTTTGCAGGAATGGAAAACAAACAATTACAGTGAGAAAGGATGTTTGGATTGAGATTGATCAGGATTCTGGTTTTAACAATTTTTTTTCTGAAATGTGACATATCATAATATTTTAGAGTTCACTCTGCATCTGTTTTTAAAGTCAGACTACTCAGCAGAAGTTACTGCTGTCTCTGCAGTACCTGCACAAAGCATGTCCAGTTCAGCTTTGACAAGAAATCAGTCCAAATCAGTTTATGTCTATGGGGAAGAGACTTTTTACTGAGTTTAAGAAAGCTATTAAGCCTTGTCAGTATTGACTCATTCCAGGAGAAATGTCATCACCAGGGATGTGTCAAATCAATTTACTGGTAAAAATTATGTTGGAGATTCATCTGTGGAATATAAAATTGAAAGTAGTGGAAGCTTGAGGCCCAGGTCATAACCCACATGTAGCTCTAGGATGTGACAATAAAATGTGTCATCCATAGGCTTTGTTGAAGGCAATTACATAGAGGAAACTGAAAGGGTACTGTAAAACCTGTGTTTGTACCCACAGCTCTGTAAGGATTGCCAGTTGTGACAACACTTGGCTGTGACCATTCTGCCCACCCATGTATTTTTATATTGAGGGAGGGAAGGTGTGACCATGGGTAACAACCAGCATTCTGTGCTGCTTTCAGATACTGATCCTGGATGAAGCAACAGCTGCTATGGACACAGAGACAGACTTGCTGATCCAGGAGACCATCAGAGAGGCGTTTGCAGACTGCACTATGCTAACAATTGCTCACCGCCTGCACACGGTGCTGGGCTGTGACCGGATCATGGTGCTAACACAGGGACAGGTGAGCGGGGAGGTGTCTGCCCCCGGTCTGCTGGTGCTGTGTGTGCAGACTGAACTGAGTGAACAGCTGCACTGCAGGGCAGAAAATCCTCTGTGTTCATTCATATCCTTGGTAATAATAGACCAGTAGAATCAGTTGCTGCCTGGGACAAGATCCAAGATGGCAAAATTTTTTTTTCACACCAAGAAAGTACCATAGAATAACAGTCTGTCTTTAAAACTCTTTGAGGCTTCCTTTGTAGGTTAATTCTGAGATGGGTAATAACATAAACATCTCTGCTGGGGCTCAGTGGCAGTTTCCCATTACTTTCATAAAGCCCTGTGCCATCAAGCATACCTAATGGCAGATACTTTACCTATTTTTCAGGCTTCCATTTGGGAGTCATAAATAGTTAAATGCAATAACATTGGGCAAGGCTCTTAAAGGTAGAGAAGGCAAAAGCCCATAGCATCTGCCTCTGTCAGAACCACCAGAGGTTGCTTCCTTTGGGCTAGTTTCAGTTTTTGAGCCAGTTGGAAGCATTGCAGGTTACAGTATCCTTAAATACAATTACTTCATTGCCTGGTGTCTCACCTAAAGATGAATGTTGTGTTTTCCACTCTTTGCCATCACAAGTCCAAGGGGTAGAAGTCAATGCTCTGCTGAATTTTACTGACATACTTTACCTGCCTTGTTTGGTTTCAGGTAGTGGAATTCGACACCCCGACTGCCCTTCTGGCCAACGAGAACTCGCGCTTCTATGCTATGTTTGCTGCTGCAGAGAACAAGGTTGCTGTCAAGGGCTGAAATTCAGGGCAAAGTCACTTTAATTTTGGAGAGCTACGCTCCCTGCCTGTGGCAGGCCAGCTCTTCCTCCTCCTCGCAGATTATTGTCTTTTCATCTTTTAATTTCTAGCACAATGTGTCAAGCCAGAGAGTTTTTAGAACCATGTCAGAAGAACTCATGTTTTTATTATGTATTTATTCCATACTACTAATTTTTTGTTATTAAATGCACTCTACAAATGGCTCAGGGAGCCATAGTTATAAATGTATCAGAGGCCTATAATGAAGCTTTATACATGTAGCTATATCTATACATAATTCTGTATATAGCCTATATTTACAGTGGAAATGTAAGCTGTTTATTTTATATTAAAATAAGCACTGTATTAATAACAGTGCATATTCTTTTCTATCATTTTTGTACAGTTTATGGTACCAGAGATCTGGCTTTATCGGGCTGTATCAGACAACGTTTTGTCTTTTACAGTTCGTCTTTTCCTAGTGCTGGATTTTCTGCGTGTCTGAGTGGAAGTGAAGCTTTGCAATAGTGTCCTTTATTGTCACATCTTTGTCTAGCGCAGCAGAGAAGAGCTCTGTGGTGTAACTATTGCATTGTAATTTATCAGAGCTGGTTGGGCCATCGCTAATGTTCACCACAGCAGCGGCTGCTGCTTCCCATGATGCTTTTCCAAAGCAGGGTTTTTAGTGATCTGAATGGAGAACCACTCCTGGGTCACATTAAGGCCTTGTATTTTCTCAGTGTCCTGACACAGTATTTCTTACTGTATCAGCAGAGTTTATTTTAATGCAAGCAAGCCCAAGCTCTTCCTGCTTCGCTGATCTAACACAACCAAAATCTTACTGTTTGTGGAATGATCTGTAACAAATTAATCATAAGGTTCCAATTGTACCCTGTATGCTAGCAGGAAAGCCTTTTCAGAGTTGCTTCAGCTGACTGACTCTTTATCTTGAAGCTGCTAACACTCCTCAGAGGTTTAGGTTGGCTTTCACTGGCATGGGTAACACTAACTTTGTTCTACTCACTTAAACTAAGATTAATCAACGTGGATATTTCCGGTTTCTTTCTTGCACACTTGTTAAGGAAGCAGTCCTCGACCCCACGTCTTCTGGAACCTTAGAGGGGTTCCTGTTGATCAGGATGTAACACTGGTGTAGGACATGGTTTTCTTACTGTAAATGACCTACCTCAGGTTACTGGGTCCTGTGTAGTGCGTTGCCATGATCACTGTACACCATCCCTGTTTTTGGGACCTGTGGCCCGGGGGACACAGTTGTTCCTGTGATAGCTGTGACTTATTGAATGGTCAGCGTTGCATGTCTTTGTCAACTTGGACATTTTGTAGCCTTAGCATGTTTGCAAAATGTCTCATTGAGGCAGAAATCTGAAAAGTAAATAAAACTATTTTGGGTTTTGTAAATTTTATTGGCTTAAGTGGTTTTTTTTGGGCACATAAAGAACTTTGCACCTTTTTGAGCCTTGGGAAGCAGGTTTGCAGGCTTTTGGGTTTTTTTCCCCTCTTGTCATGTATCATGGTCTGATCTTTCTTCCGTCAGAGTAAAGGTGTTTCTTTAAAAGTGTAGTGGGTGATTTTTGTGCCCTCCAGCATGGGGGTAGCTTGCAATACAGGTATGTTGAGTAGTACAGGGAGTAATAATTTATAGTGCAAGTATTCAAGCCAAGTAGAAGGGCTGAGGTCAGGTGGAAGACCTTCTTAGGCTCAGATTTTCCATTTTCTTTACCTGAAAGCACTATTGTTTATAGAGTGACATGACTGCAGAGTCACAGAAAGAAACATTTCTACCTACCAGTACCACAGGCAAATTGTGGCATTAACAGAGCTTGCACTGTAGCTTGAAGCAGCACAAAAAACATTGTTGTGGTTGTTCTTAACTCTTGTCCAAAGCAAGAATTAACTAGCACAGACCTTACTCTGCTCACAGGCCTGGAGTGTACCCATGGACTTCAGTATTTGCCTTGAAGGAAATGGGCTAATGTACCTGGTTCTGTGTGCTGCTGGGGTCAGTGTGTGGCTTCACTTGGCAGCTAAGGCTGAGCTAATGGCAGTCTAGGCAAAAGGGGAGCCATCCTGATCTTATCCTCCTTCTTCTTCCAGGCTGGGACTTCCTCTTCCCTTCCCGATGCCAGCAGTGGCTCTTGTGTGGTCCAGTTCAGAAAGCTAAGTTGCTGAAAGCAGGAAAGCTGTACAAAGGAGGAGACAGGAAGGCACCACCCACAGGAAGGGAGGTGAAGTGAGGCTGCTCTTTTCAGTAGGTGCTGGCTGTAACAGTAGCATAGGTGTGAGAGGGCGCTGCTCAGCCATCTGCCCCAAACTGCTGTTCCCAGCTACACTCTCCTAAAGAGCTGAGTCTTTGCTGCAGCTTTGGCCAGCTGAAACAGCTCAGCAAGGTGTCAGACAAGGGTCTGTGATGAGCAGGTGAACAGTCACCTGTGAATAGCGGGGATTAGCTCAACCATTTTGTTAAGCCTTGGCTGCAGCACTGTTACTTTGGAATTAAAGACAGAGACTGACAGAAGGAAATGTTCTTTCTGTTGTGATCACTTCTGCGCTTCATTTGGCACTTGTCTCACAGCTGTACTGAAGTACTGCTGCTCACAGGGGCAGCTGTAATTTTTTTACTGACTTTCATCCTGAACCACAGCAGCAAGCTGAAGCTTGGCAAAGGGCCCTGTCACTGAAGTGGAAGGAAGACACATTAATATTTACAAATCTGACTGAAATATCTGTATTGTCGGAGCATTCTGCAGGAGGTTGATGATTGGAATGTTCAGGAGTTGGATTCTGCTTTAGAATTTATAGTATGATATCCAGAGAAGACTTCATCCTATGAGGAATAGAATAAGAGACTGGGATTGAGACAGAGACTTTTTTTAAAGAGATCCTACCCAAAATAGCATGGAGATAGCACATGCTTCTGTTCTGGTTTAATATCAGCTGGCAACTAAGCCCCACACATTCCTGTGGGATGGGGGAGAGAATTGAAAGGGTGAAAGCAAGAAAACTTGGGAGTTGAGATCAAGACAGTTTAATAGGGAAAGCAGAAGCTACAAAAGCAAAGCAAATCAAGGTATTTATTCCCCACTTCCATGTGTAGCTATCTCCACAAAAGCAGAGCTCCGTTGTGTGTAATGGTGACTTGGGAAAACAAGCACAGGTAGGATTCTTCTGAAAGTACTGTGGAGTTAAAGTGCAGTTAGATTGGTGTAATCAGGCCCTAAAGTTGTCCTGGCTTGAACACCTGAGGACATTTCACCCTTATCTGTGGTGAAGGTTGTGCAGGGTCAGATCCTGAGGTTGCTGGGGCTGTGCTTTGCCTACCACCTCTAGATGAAAGCCATGTCAAACAGGCTTAGTGCATCACTGGAAACAAAATTGGAGGGAGCTGAATATTTTTCAAAAGGCAACTGGTACAAGTGTGAGAAGGTGTCAGAAGAATAAAAGCAGGATATTTGATTTATTAAAGGAGGACATGGACAGCAAAAATGGCAGGAAAAATGTTTTTCTTAGTTACAAGGGGATTTATTTTAAAGGCAAAATTTCTTTTTGAAGGTGCTTGAAAAGAATGCTGAGAAAGTGCAGGGTGCTGTATGCAGCAACCAAAGAGTCTGAGTGCTATCTTGTTATTTTTTACTGCAACTGTAGCATATGTTTTACTATATATAAGTGATTACACAAAGGTTTTCTTTAGATTCAGGTCGGTGGAGGGTGATATAGTGATTTGTTTAACCCTTGGCTGAACCAGTAACTGCAGCCACAATGTGCTGAGGCCACAGTTTGTGCCTCTGGTGTGATGATACAGTGGAAACTGAGCTGGAATTTGGTGCAGATGCTGCAGTTGTTAGTGTAAGGCTTGGGAGGCTTTCAGAATGTACCACTATGGATTCATTAAACCCACAACCATGTGAGAAATGTTGACAATGTCTTGTCCAAAATATGTGCCTTGAAGCCTCATCAGGCAGTGAGGTAGGCAAAGCATAACAGTGAAAATTAGAGTGAAAATAACTTACAGAAGTGTCATTACACGGGGCAGAGACTGCACTTCTCTTGGGCTGGTGGGAGTGCAATCACAGTTACTTGCACACACCTCCTTCCTTCCAGCTTTTGCTGACTCCTGCTGTTGCCACGCAGAGAAACAAGTGCTTGTACAAAGCTGATAACTTCGTGATTTCTGCCCTTTCCCATTTCGGAAGGCAGCAGTAGCGGGTGTGTGATTGATTACCCAGAGTTCTGAGGAAGATAAAATACATTATGTCTCACCTGGGCTCTAGGGCCAGTTTGCAGTGAGAGTTGCAGGCAGGAAACCACGGGCAGCGCAGCTGGGAGAGAAGCGAATGAAAAAACAGGTGTGGGGGGATGCAGGGAGAAGGGAGGTTATTTAGGGTTAGCTGTGAGCCCGATGTGGGGGTGTGACCAGGAGGAGTGAGGAAGCCAAACTAGTAAGCGCTAGGATGAGGGTGCAAGAATCAGCTCTGCTGGGAGCCGTGGGGTGGAGGCTTTGGGGGTGTTTGTGGTGCAGCTGGGGACGGGAAAGCGAGGCATTCAGAGGGACAGAGCTGGCTGTGAGGGCACAGCAGTGATCCGAGCGGGCTGTTGTGGCCAATGGCCGTGCCCAGAGCAGGAGGGCTGGAATCGGTGTGTCCGGGCCAGGCCCCGGGGCTGGGCTAGGCGAGAGGAGGGAAACTCAGCGTGGGCCGCTTAAAGCTGCCCTGCGAAAGGGCCACGGCTGGACAGAGCCGCTGGCGCGCAGGGCGGGCGGCACGCGCGGATACCCACACCTTATGAGGGAATGAGGGAATGAACGAGTGACCGCTGCTCTCCGGCAGCGGTGCCGGTGTCTGGGGCTGTCCCAGGGGCTGTCCCAGGGCCCGCCCCGTGTCCGGCCGTGCCCGGGCTGGGCTGAGGCGCCGTGGGGCGGGCCGGGTGCGCGCGCAGCGGGAGGGGCGGGGCCGCCCTCGAGCGCCCCTCGGCGCCCCCGCGGCGCCCCCCGGCGGCCGCGCCCGCCGCTGCTGTCCGGGCCCGGGCCCTGCGCTCCCTCGGCCGGTCCTTTCCGCCTCCCCCTCCCCGCCCCGGCCGCTCCGGCCGCCGGGGCCTCCCTCCTCCCCGCCCGCCCATGGATTTCACATAGCAGCCGCCGCCTCCGCCGCCGCCTCCTCCTCCTCCTCCTCCTCCTCCGCCGCCGCTCCATGGCGGCTCCGGCTCCGCGGCCGCCCGGCCTGTGCTGTTGCCGCAAGGGCTCCGCGGCCGGGCCGGAGGCGCCGCCGGCCCCGCCGCCGCCTCCCGAGCCGCCGCCGGACGTGGCGTCGGCGTCCAGCTCGCAGCTCTTCAGCCTGAGGCACCTGCACCTCGGGCTGGAGCTGCGGCCCGAGGCGCGGGCGCTGGCGGGCTGCCTGGTGCTGGAGCTCTGCGCGCTGCGCCCGCAGCCCCGCGCCCTGGTGCTGGACGTGCACCCGGCGCTGCGCGTCCTCTCGGCCGCTTTCCGCCGTGCCGCGGCCGGGGAAGCGCCCTGCGCCTTCGCCTTCTCGCCCGCCGAGGCTGCCGCCGCTCCGGCCCCGCCGCCCCCGCCGCCCTGCCCGCCGCCGCCGCCGCCCTGCGCGCCGCCCTGCGCCGCCAGCCCGCCCGCCACCGCCACCTTCCTCTCGGCGCCCTGCATCGCCGCCGGACCGCTGCCCCCCGCCGCCCCCCCGGGGGACCCGCCCGCCGGCCCCCCGCCCGCCGCCGCCGAGCCGCCGCCGCCGCTGCCCCTCTTCGCCCAGCCGCCCTGCTCCGCCTGCCCGCTCGGCTTCAGGGTGGACCCCTTCACCGACTACGGCTCGTCCCTCACCGTCTCCCTGCCCGCCGCCCTCCAGCCGCACCAGCCCTTCCAGATCATCGTCCGCTACACCACGGCCGACGGCCCCGCCGTGAGTACTGGGTGGGGGTTGGTAACGTAGGAAACCGGGTCCCGGGGCGGCTGGCAGAGCCCTCCCGTGCCGCCCGCGCATCTTTGGTCCTGTTCTGTTCTAAGTGACCGTCGGGGAAGCGCCCCGGCTCCTCAGCGAAGGCGGCGGGATGTGTCTCAGTGCCAGCCTCTCCGGTCCTATCCCTGGCCCCATGGCCTGGCAGCTCCAGCCCGCCGGGCAGCAGCATCTGTCCCCTGCCCGCAGGGGCTCTCGGCACTGCCAGCCTCGCCGTCCCCTGCCGCACTCAGCAGCGGTGCCCGTAGCGGGCCAGCCTCTCTTCCCTCCTGTCTTCCCCCATCGCGTGGACCCCTTGGCTATTCATCCCCCCTCGCTATGGTAATTTGAAAGTTACTCGTTCTTTAAGGACATTGCAGTTGTTGGCGAGGAGAGTGAAAATTTGCAAACTCCTGCCTCGCCTCAGTCCTTCAGGATAAATTATGTCATGCACAGTGTAGGAGTTTCCCTGGGGGTTTTGCCAACTGCTAACAAAATCAGGCCTTGCACAGCTAGGCTGGTGTTCCAATGAGCCATGGTCAGGAGCTTTGAGAAGAACAGGGATGATTCCAGAAGTTCCTACAAGTTATCTGCTGAAAAAAGGGATGAGAAATGGCCCAAAACACCTCTTAGGATGTAGCCATGGAGGTGCTTCCATGTCTGTGGATTAGCTTTCTTCAGCAGTGAAATGCTTCGTAAATTCTGTAGTTTCTTTTAAACCCCTGGTATTTAGAAGCACTTTATTCCCAGCCTTTTAGGTGCTGCTTATCAGATCTTGTGTTTTTAGGAAGTTTTTTAAGTGAAAATATTAAGTTCTCACTGGAACATCAGTTCTGTTTACTACTGTACAGTCTGTTCAGGTTGGAAATTAAACTGAGGTGATTTTCATCGTGTGGTTCATGAATCTATTTAGAAAAGAGATGTATTTTTATAAGAGTCTTGCAACTTTGTTGCATCTATGTTGCCTAGAGGAATTGTCTCTCAGTCCTCTGATTTGGTGTTGCCGTTGCACTGGTCAAAACCAGTAAATGTGTGGATCTATTTGGCTTTTACAATGTATTTAACAAGAGCAGGAATTGAATAATAAAAGCTTCTTGCAACACAACCCACAGGAAGTAAATAGTAGGCCTTTCCTCTTGATAGGAAAGTCTTGCAGATTAGAATGTGTTTGCTGGGTGTTTCTGTCTAATTTTAATACTACTTGGAAGATCATAAAAGTAATTTCATCCTTGGAATGATCTGGGTAGTCTTAATACATTGGCTCACTCAAAATAGTGAGTTCCACATGAAGACTTTTATTGACAGAAGTTTCCTGTGGTCATATGGTGACTTTTTAATGTTCTAATCCTTCCCTAAAAGTGCAAAAATGAGGAAGATTCTGTCACTTCTAAAGTCCAGATCCACTTGGATATTATTCCTTTTCACCTTTGGAATTCCTGGCTTTAGTATTTCCTTGTACAATACTCTGCCATGTAGCTCACAGTGTGTTCAGAAGATTCCGTTCATTATTTTTTTCCCAGCTTTATGAAGAAACCTGTTTCTTTTGTCCAGTCTCTGCCTTGTTTATGGTGAGAAGGCTTTAAAGCTAATTTGGCATTGCTGTGTGCTCTGCAATCGTTCTCAGTCTGGCTGAGCCACACCTCCCAAAGTACATGATAACGTGCTTTCCTCCTCTTGAACAAATTGTTTTATTTTAGGCCAGCCTGTGCTTTCCCCTGTGTCTTGCCAGCCCTGTTGCCAAAGGGGCAGCCTGTCCTGCTGAGTCTATGGAGAAGTGATCTCAGTATGACTGGAATACTGATCTGGCTTTGGGAATGTGAAAACCACTGGAAGGTTCAGGGTTGATGTGATGTTCCTTTAGTCTCACCTTGTATTTATGTGTTGTCTCCTTGGCCCCACACGCAGTCCTGTGTGGATGCTGTGGGGACATTTCTTCCATTCCTTCTATTGTTGTCTTGCTCCCCATGGATCAGAGGTGAGCTTCCTATTCTTTATACTGTTCTTTGAAGTCTTTATTGTACCTTTAACAGTGTGTACTGCTTCAGCTGAACTGAAGCTGCAAGGGCTCATGTCAAGATTATTGATGGTCACAGCACTGGGGACATGCACTGCCCTTCCCAAGTGATCCTGGAAAGCAGGAGCAGGCATGCTCACTGACATAAATCCTACCATGTTTGTTCACTCTCTGTTGTAGGTTTTGGCTGGCAAAATATTTGTCCTTGAGTGGCACCTGTTGTAGCCCTTCATGTTCAGCATGCTGAGCTATTTTGTTTGGATCCAAAGTGATTTGGAGCTATTGTAGTGCTCTCTGTCATTGCTGTTTTTTGGCCCAGCCCTGTACTTTAACAGGGATGAGTAACCCATACATGTATAAGGGTCAAATGGTTTATACTCAGGTCTTGTAAATATCCTGGCAGTCCCCTTTCTCTGTCAGTGAGGCACAGATTTACAGTGTCAGACCTCTCTCTTATAAAAGTTCTATTTTCTTTGGCCATTCTAGGAGTGTATGCTCCTTAGGTCAGGGTTTATTTTCTGTGGGACCTTTATCATACTTGTGGGACCTATAAAACAGTGAATACATGTTACAGTGCAGTGTGAATGTGTTGGCAGTAAGATCAGCAGCAGAGATAGTAGTGTTTAAAATTGGAAACCTGTTGTCTTGATAGACTTGCTTTGAGCCATCTGGACATGTTATTTGACTGTCCCATTATTTCTCGTGTGGAGGAAGAAGCCAGGATCTTTCGTTGTTTGATGGACATTGAGAGACAGCTGAGAGATTAAATCTGCCTTTCACAGAGCATTCCAGCTCCCTGTGCTGTTAGGAAACCATATGCTCAGTACATCACCAGTTTCCATCAGAGGCAAGGCTGTCACAATCATTGTGTATCTCTCCTGGTGTGGGCTGAAGGCACACAGTGATCAGATATATCAGGGACAATAGTCCTGTTCTTCATCTCCTTCTTCTCCCTCATTCCTTACTTCTTGGTAATACTCTTGTGTGATATTTTCTTTTTTCCTTCCCTAGAGAGAAAAATCTGCACCTATCTCTTGCCCACTGTGTCATTTCTCTGATTTGGCAGTGCACATCTTAGTGGCAGTGCTGTTTTCTTTCCTTAAATGCAAATCCTCCTCTGGGTTCTGGTACAAAAAATTATAACATTTCCTCATCTTCAGGATTTAGCAGAAAGGACAGCTCTCTTTGCAGTGCTAGAAACTTCCCTGTAATTCCTTAGATTTGTCTTGATTCCTCAGTCCCATTAGAATGACTTGCTGCCCAGGTGTGCCTTGCTTCTGTCACGTGCTCTGCATCTCAGGTGTTTTGTTTACTTTGTCATCAGATAGAGCCACTTGTTTGCCTAGAACAGAAGCTGTGGCTTTGCAGCTCTTCCTGCCACCTTCATCAATAATGCATGTAGAAACATGAAGAGGTTTAAAATTAAAAGAGACTTAGCTAATTGCCTTTGTCATTTGCCAGATTTGGGCAAAGATTATGATCTAAGTCAATAAAAATTATACTCTTGGCAGGTGTCTTATAAAGTATGGACTTCTTTGCAGTATGTGGGCAGGGGAAAGCCTGGGCTGCCAAAAGCCTTTGTTCAGCAGAGGAATCATGCAGCAGGTCTTTTTAATTGAAATGCGCCACAGAACAGCTTTAATGTGTGAAACAGCTTTCCTATATACATGAAAAGCTAGATAAAAATGAAGAGCATGATGATGATGTCATGTGTATTTCCCAAGGGGAAGTGCAGGAGGGATTTGCCTGTGGAGTAGATGATACAGCCCCAAATACTGCTCTGTCCCTATGCTCCACCACCTGCCCAGCAGCACCCTGTGCCTTGCACTCCTTTCTGGGATGCTGCTTATACTCATTTTCCCCAGCCCATAGCCCTGCCTCTGTCCAGCAGCATAGCCTGGTCTATTTATATTACAGATCTATTTATATTGTTTCAGGATAACTTTCATCATTGTTCCAAGTGTGTCTGGAAAGAGAGACAGAGGCTTGCCATGTAGCTGCAGACGTTAGAAAACAGGGGAAAAAAATACTTCATCCTCTGCAAATGTTTTCCCTCTTGGCTTGTGGGGCTGGTGTTTCACTTAACTTCAACCAAATGTCAAATAAAGCAGGACTGGTTGAAAAGAAGTTGTCCTTAATTTATGGAGTTTCTTGTAAACAAGAATCAACTCTTGGTTCCCCTTCCCTTCCTGCTTATGTTTGCCTCCTGCACTGCTCAGGGAGAACTTCCCCTTGTCTCTCTGCTGTAAAGACATTGTCTGTCAGCCCATTTTCCTTCCTACTCAAGTGTTGCAACTTAGGTGTGGTGGTGCCTTATCTCTCTGTTTTCTTTGTTAGCCTCTTCTGTCTCTCAAAAAGCAAAGGAAACAATGTTTTGAAGATGAGTCTCTTCAGCAGGGCCAGCGATAAGATTGGAAGTCAGACTTTGTGATACAAGCACAAAGCCACTGATCAGATGAGTGTTTTCAAAAGGCATTGGGGCAGAAATTGAAATTTAATTTCTGAGCCTCTTCCCTGGATCATTAGAAAACTACTACCCTGTATTAAATACAGAACCTTCATTTTTTTGTAAAATATGTGTTTCTGGGTGGAAGTTCCTAGTTATTGGTGTGTAATGAGACATATGTCCCCAAATGCCTTCTGGAACAGCTGTCTCTAGTTCCACAATGTGGCATTGCAGACATTATATTCATTGCTGTGAAAAGCAGGTATCCATGAGAAATGTAGTGGAAATCTGTAGCTATGTAGGTGCCCCTGGGCTGTGACCCAGGGTTGTGGGCAGTGCTACACTGAAATGCAGCACATGGGTGTGAACAGACAGGGCTCCTCAGAAAGTCCTGCTTTAGGCTTGTTTCTGGCCCTGCAGGCTTGAAATAGAAGAGGGTAATCTTGAAACAAATTTCAAGAGATTAATTTTACTTTTAGATAAAGGTTTTTAATTTAGTAATGCCCTCCTCCTAAAAAAACCCAAACATTTGCAGCAGAAGTGTGAGACTCCATGGGAATAACTGAAAGCTGCTGACTCTGTTTCCTGTCCTCACCTTTCACTGATCCCTGGGGGGCCTGCTGCAGTGGATGATTTGGGAGAGGAGCACACTGGCAACTGAGGAAAAAGGTCTAAAGGCAAGGGAAGAAGATATCAAAAAGTAACCTTACAGGACAGAAGGAGACACAGAAAACTTTAACTTCCAAAAGTTAACTAGGAGAGAGAGTTGTAACATTTTGTTAAAACGTGAGCAGACTTAGTACCCAGACTTCTCTTCTGTGTTTCGTTGCTTTCCCTTGAGGACTAAAACTGAACTAGTATTTGCACTAACTGCTGTTCACTGATCTCAGATTTATTGGTTGCTTTGATCTAAGAATTCAGCAGACTCAGAAGTTTTATTCCTTGCGCTTGACTGTTTCCAAGACTTCCAGTGGTTCAAATTTTATTGCACATTTCACAATATTTGATATTTTCCATCAGAGTTCAGCTCCAGAGTTCTAGGATTACAAGGAAATCCTTATTTAAAATTGTTCCTACACTTCAAAGTTGGAGGCAGGGAGCACGTGAAAGCACAAACATTTGAAACAGAAAGACTAAAAGGCAAATAACTGGACTTTTTCTTATTATTTTTAATGTGTTCTAATTATTTGCTGAGGGTCTGACTTGTGATTTATTTGCTGTGTGGTACTGAAAATTGACGAGCTCAGTGGTGTGCTTTCTTTGTGACCACCCAGAATCTCCTTATCCATTCTGTTAAAAGGGGCCTCCAGTGTCCTTGACCAGATGTTTCTTACATATACCGACTTTTTTGCATAGTGTCAAAATGTTTGATGCTTCAGCCAGGAGGGCAGTGTCAGGGTCACAGATAATATTGTGTACACTGTTCAGCTTCAGGGATTTTTGGTTTGTGGATTTGGGTTTGTTTTGGGCTGTGGGTTTTTTTTTCTTTTCAGCTTATGTTACCTGACCCCTTCTATTCCTGTTCATATTGAATTATAAACATGGAGATAGCCAGAGTATTCCCTTTGAGAAGAAGGGAGTGGATATTGTGTGGATATTTGTTAGGGACTTGTTATTAACCAAGCAAATTGATGTAACAGAAATAGTGAGTGGCTGGAAGTCACTATGTTACATGTCGCCACTCAGTGTTCAGACAGTAAGAATTTTTTTGAATATTCCCGGCAAATAAAGCGGAGTAGGAAGATGAATTGTTAGAGATGGAAATGTGCCCTGTGCCAGGTGTTCATCTGGGGAGCTAAACAGCTGAGGTGGTGCTTCTCCCCCACAATCCTCTTGATTTCATGTTTTGTTTTTGGCAGTTCATCCTTGTCATGTTGTCTGCTTCCCTCATCTCTTCTTCCCATTGTGTTTCAACAGATCTGGTGGCTGGATCCAGAGCTGACATATGGCAATGCCAAGCCCTTTGTCTTCACACAGGGACACTCAGTGTGTAACCGCTCCTTCTTCCCCTGCTTCGACACCCCTGCAGTGAAGTGCACCTACTCAGCTACTGTCAAGGTAAGGGATGCCTGTGGATGGCTCACAGAGCTCTTAGCTGCTGTTAACTTGTGAATGTGTAGTTACATCATGTATTTTTAGCAGTTTACATCTGCTAAAAATATTGTGATTCAGTATTATAAAGAATACTGAATTTTTTAGGTCCAATTCTGGTTCTTGGGCCAGAATCAGGGTAGTGCCCCGAAAGTAACTCTGTTGCCTTCCATGCTTGGGTCTTGCCTTCCTTGTACTCAATGCTGAAAGAGTAATTGTGAAATAAAAATATGAGAGAGAATTTGGCTGGCCCCTTCCAATAGTGGTTATTGATGATGATAATACTCAACTGTATTATACCAATTTTTGAAAGAAAAAACGTGAAGTCTTTTGAAATCAGCATCAAATAATGTTGCATTTTGTATAGATGAAATAATTTAATATGTGGGTGCTTTTGGGGCAGCTGGCATATAGGAGGAGTAATATCTTTGGTTGGTATGTTTTCATGGATTGGGCAGATTGTGGTATAAAACCTCACAGAAATATTTCATTTTGTGTTATGTAAATGATGATTTTTAATGCACATCATCAGGCATAGATGAAAATGAACCAGAGATCTGTGGTTCAGTCATTCAGCTGTGATTATCTGGTGAGTTGATGTGTATGATGATGGTCTTCCAGGCTCCAGCAGGCATACAGGTGTTGATGAGTGCCACCCAAAGTTCCTACCTAGAAGAGGAAGGTGTATATCAATTTTACATGGAATATCCAGTTCCTGCTTACCTAGTGGCCCTGGTGGCTGGAGACCTCACACATGCAGACATAGGTCCAAGGTAAGATTTGCAGTGAGTGCATTCTGCATTTTATGTCTCTGTACAGTGCTTCATACTGTAAAGTAGCAAGGATTTGAGTCATTGAAAAGGGAATAGTTGGGTTCATGAGCTGTGAGCACAGAGAGAGTTTGAAGTGTAGTTGGGTATAAAGAAATTCATGGCACCGCACTGGCAAAGATATGTTCCTCTTCCATAAATGTTGCCTACTGTTCCCTGAAGTCATTACAGCTGCTTTCTCATTGCCTTGTTGAAGGCATTTTTGGTTACCTCTTGCCATGTTCCATGGAGCTTTAGTCTAGGAGGGCCCAGGTCTGATGGGAGGTCTCCTTGCTCTATTACCATACATGGAAGTGTGGTAAGCAGTCAGGCTGTTTTTTTTCTAAGAGATAATTCAGTTTGCTGAAGTATCACCTGATGTTTTCTGTTTTCTGACAGGAGCAGAGTGTGGGCAGAGCCTTGCCTGCTGCCAACAGCCATCAGCAAACTTTCTGGCATTGTGGAACGCTGGTTGACTGCTGCAGAGAGTCTGTATGGCCCCTATATATGGGGAAGGTGAGTTTAATCAGTCTCCTGGGAATGTGCAAGGGGAACAAAATAAAACAGTATTGAGAAATGATCATGCTTTCTCCCTATAGCAGGGCAAACTAGCATTTCAGCTGGCAGCATTGTAGTAGTTGAAAACATACTCTGGAGTTTTGTCTCCACAAGTGGCAGGAAGGACCATGGAGGCATTGGAGATGTTTTAGCTGGTTTGCAGCGGAAAGATCCACTGTTTTGAACTGGAGGTTGGTTTCTAAACAGTGGATCTTTCCTGAAGAATGAGAGTTTTCATACTACAGTGTTTTGTGATGTAAGTCCAGCACTGGGCCAGACATCATTTAAAATGTATGGTTGTTTTATTTATCTCATTTATTTCTGCATTGTTTGTGGCATGCCTGGGAATACTGAAAATCTCAGTACAGACTCATTGAGAGTCCAAGTCCCCCAAACCAACATTAACAGCTCTTGAAAAGCTTGACTATATATTTAAAAAGAGTGGTTTTGAGAGAATACTTGCCTCTTTGGATGGGAGAAAATGTTTCCTATATTTCTTTGCTAAAGGTAAGGAGGAAGATCGCCTTGTTGTTGATTTAACAAGTATTGCTTGAAATAATCTGAGAACATGGCCCAGTGTGCCAGTGCTGATCACTGGTAAAGAAATTGAGAAAGCAAAATAAATATTACTGTTGTGTTCCAAAGCAGACAGATTAAAGTTATTTTGATGACACTGCATGTGTAGGAAATCAATTCCTTCATTGACAGCTTCCTAGCCTCTCTCTTTCCTGGGAGCCTCTGGGGACTCAATACTGTGTTACACTACTGTTTATAGTGTAAACAGTTTTTGTGGCTCCCAGATATACAACTTGTGATGCGTTTGTGTGTGTGAAGGGAGCACAATGCTTCTTTTGATGACATCAAAAGACTGTCAAGTCTTTACATCCAAACATAAGCAGGTCCTTGGCCAACAAAATAAATTGTGATCGTCTGATCAGAATTAGGCACCACTGGTACAGAAAGTTTGTTCGTTCCTGAAGTCACAAGAGGGTCTCAGAAGAGCCTTCCCTAAAGAAAGAAAAATGTTATTATGTCTTCTGAAAACAGAAAATGTTACTGTGTGTCTTCTAGCTGCAATTTACTCATGTCCTTTCTTCTTTCTTCTCTCCCTAATTTTAGATATGACATTGTTTTTCTTCCTCCTTCCTTCCCTATTGTTGCCATGGAAAACCCATGCCTGACCTTCATCATCTCTTCCATTCTGGAGAGCGATGAGTTTTTGATCATTGACGTCATTCATGAAGTTGCCCACAGCTGGTTTGGGAACGCGGTCACCAACGCCACGTGGGAGGAGATGTGGCTGAGCGAGGGCCTGGCCACCTACGCGCAGCGCCGCATCACCACCGAGACCTACGGTACAGCTCCAGAAACTCCTCCCTGGGCTCCTTCTTACCATAACTCTGAGCTGCTGCTCGGAGTATTTGCCCTGGAAGCTCAGAAGTCTGTAGGGAGCTGGTTTTCAGTTAGGCTTTGTTTTATTTCTGGAACACACACCCACACACAGCCCCAAAGTTTGTGTTGAACGTGTTGCATACTTGGAGTTTGACATTGTCTTGGCTTTAGTGGGCTCAATACCAGATATGGTACCAGGGGCTTTGAGTGAGGTGTGTTAGCACAATGCTGTGAGGACTTGGAACTACTGTTGGGTACCAGGCAGGTGCAGGTATGTCAGAGCAAGATCACCAGAGGATGCTTCAGAGAAAGACGTAAGAAATCTTATAAAAGTTACATTGTGAAACAAGTGTCCTCTGAACAAGTGTTATTTTAATTCTGATCAGTTAGTAGCTACCTACTGTTAAAAAGAATGATGGCAGTAGCATTAAAAAAAAAGTGCAGATTTATGTAGCTGTTTATGTGCTGGAGATTTCCTGCAGGATTGTAAACCCTGCTTTTGCTTGTGTCGGTGAATTTCACAGGTCAGTTTTATGATGCTGTCTTTAGAATATATAAGTAGTAAACCAGTCCTCTTTCTTTTAAGTTTAATTGGCTTGTTATTGAATTGAATAATGGGAATGTATGCTTTTCTAATTTGTCCTGTTATATTCTTAAAAGCCAGTTCCATGTATTTTCTCAAGCATCCAATGTAAACAATCTTAGAAAAGTTCCTAGAAATCTGGACAGCAAAAATGTTTAGAAGAAAGCATTTGTTTTTATTCATGTATATTGTTTTTGGACATGAACTGATGACAAGTTTAGGCAAAGAAGTGCTCTGAACATCTATGGAGATGTTACAATGCATATTACATATCTTTGAAAGCTGTTTTATGTTGAGTAATTCTCAGTGAGTA
Organism: Molothrus ater; assembly: GCF_012460135.2. Taxonomy (NCBI): domain Eukaryota; kingdom Metazoa; phylum Chordata; class Aves; order Passeriformes; family Icteridae; genus Molothrus; species Molothrus ater. Next base: position 16,932,199 of record NC_050487.2, on the reverse strand, counting down.
GTACTGTCCTAAGTCACATTATGCATGGCAGTAATGTGAGTAGGTCAGCAGATATCAACCTGTTCATCATCTTAGTCTGTTCCATCCAACATAGAACAAAATCCTTGCTGATTTTATTCTATTCTCTAGAACTGGTTGTTTCAAGAAGCATTTGCTGGGAAACTAAAAAACGTCTTTCCCTGTGCAATTCTTTAGTAAGCTCTTTCTCCCTTCTATTTTGTTTCCAAGACAGACCTTTGATCTAAATCTTACCCTCTCTGACATAATTTCTGGAGTCTTTTCTGTTGATAGTAAATAGGTATCTTTGCAATGATATTGTTTAGGGAAATTTGAGTCCACTGACTACCACTCCTCTTGGATCTTGCTTAATTCTCCTCTCTGTAGCTTGAAGTAATTGCCCTTAACACTAGTTACCCTAGTTCTTGCTTTCCCCTGGGAAGCAGGTCCACTTCCTTCTCTGCTCATACAGGTTCTTTTGTTTTCCAGATATGCCCTGGTTCTCAATTCACATTTGGCTATGTAGGATTCGGGTGTTACATTGAGAGTCTGAGGTTGTATTATGTAACAAACCCTAACTTCAGGTTAAAAACTCAGCAAAGAAGGCTAAAATTTTAATAGTTATGGGTGTTAAGTATCTTCTGAATCTGAAAATCCATTTTCTGCAGCTTCTAATGTCTGCAAGGGCATAGGAAAGATCTCTTGACTTGGCAGTGTAATACAGCTAGTTTGGTTAGAAAGCATGGAATGCTCTATATTGCAATTAGGGAGAAGGAGGAGCGTACCCAGTCACAGCTGTAAAAAGTCCTAATGAGAGGAAGGTGAAATACTTAGGGCAAAAACCAGGTAGGATGATAGATAAAGCTTTAAAATATACACAGGATACAATTACCAAATCCAATTCGTTTCTCTTTCTGCTCAAGAGGTGACATTTGCTTAGTAATTCTTGGCACTGAGTATGGAATTGTGTTTACTATTCTACCAGTGACAGTATGCTTTTGCAGCACTTGATTGCTCCCTGAAAGTTACCTGTACAATACTTATTTCAGTGCTGCCCTCCTTATCTTGCAAGAACTGATGAGATGATGTGAAGGATGTAAACTTTAGCATCATTTTCATGCTGTTTTGGTTTCCAGTGCAGCCTGATGCATGATCAGAGTGAGGAAATACACTGGGTTGGGCTCTGACTTCCATTACTAATTACAAGGATGTTCTGCACTCAAGTTCCTCTGCCATTACATTACTGTGATTCTGTCTCACTGTTCTGTCTTTTGCACTTGCAGCAGCTTTTAGTTTGTCCCTGTGCCAGTCCTGCACAGATCAGCTTTTGCTGATCATTTTCCCACAACTAACAAGCTGCTTTCTGGGGTAGGAGCTGCCTTCACATGTTTGGAGACTGCATTCCGCCTCGATGCTCTCCACAGACAGATGAAGCTCCTTGGAGAAGACAACCCGGTCAGCAAGCTTCAGGTTAAACTGGAGCCAGGTATTGCTTTTGGCTGAGGCTGCTCTACACAAAATTATACACCTCTCTATATCCATTATGGAATAGTGACAAAAAAAAAAAGGACTAATATTTGCATATCTTTTTTTGAAAAAAAAAAATTGGTTTGTAAACCAGTCTAAAAACAAGTAAGGAAGTTTTTCTTTCAAGCTTTTTTCAAGGTTGGATAATTCATCTTTATAGATACTGTTCTGTGTAAGAACAGACTTACTGAGTAGAAAGCATGTGAAAAACTGCCTTGAAAGCTGTGTGGGTTTGCAATTCTGGATATGTAAAATAAAGTATTTTAAATGGAAATATTTGGAAACATAATATAAAATCCTTTGCTATTCAATGTTCCTCTCTTTATGTGTTCATGGTAAGAGCTATGTATGTATTTAGCAAGCGGATAAACAGGTACTTGCTCTGAGTTGAGCTGTGCAGAGGCTGTTTGGTTATTCCCTGAGCAGATGCAATACCTGATGTAAATTTACCAGATGTAAATACCTGTCTCCTTCACTGGTAGTTCTCTAGTTCTGTGGTCACAGTTGGGTGGGTGAAGCTGTCTTCTATCTAAATGATTTTTAAAACAATCTAAAATGCAAGTGGAGATTATATTGAAGTCAAATGGAAAAGCATGTGTGAAAGTCTCAAAAAAGGAGCAAGTGGTGATTACCTTTTATTGATATCTTTGAAAATTTGTGGTATGGTGATTCCCAGAACCTGGCACTGAAAAAAGAAAAAAAAAAAGGATTTGTTTTCAAGTTCCAGATCTATTTTCAGTGACCTCTAGTTTGAAGTGACTTATTCCATTGGGAGTTACTACCTACCTTACAATGACTGATTTAAAAAAAAAAAGTTATTTTTTCAGGCTGTGTCTTTGGACTGCATCTATTTATTTACTGCAGTAACTTAAATGTACTGACAACAAGCTTAGTTTTTTAAAGTCACTATGTCTCAGCTTGGTGATCTCTAAGGAGTCTGTATAACTCAGAAGGGCTGGAAATCACTCTCCTCATTAGTTTCTTATCATGTTGTCTTCTTTCAGGTGTAAATCCCAGTAATTTAATGAACCTCTTCACCTATGAGAAAGGCTACTGCTTTGTTTACTACCTGTCCCAGCTCTGTGGTGACCCCAGACACTTTGACTCCTTCCTAAGAGTGAGTGTAAATATGTGTTTTCTTGAGATTTAGAGTTGTTTTTTTGTTGTTGGGGTTTTTTTTCTCAGATTCTTTCACTGTGGCTAATTGTTAAGGGTAAAGATGAATACAAGTGTGTCAGAGATGGAGGAAAGTTGTGGGCCTGTCAGCTTACATGAATCTTTGTACAAGATTTCTCAGATTCTGAGATCATGAGGTCCTAGATACAGAGCAGTAGTATATATTTGTTATCACTTGTTCTGTCCTCCAAGTAATTAGAAAGCTGTTCCAGCACAGATTGTGTGTGACTGGAAAGATGTGACTTGATTCACTACTAAAAATTGTTAACTTGGATTTTTTTTACCCAAGGTGACAAAGGGTATGGGTTATTGTACTGGGGCAGGCTGGTGCCTGGAAGCACACTTGCAAAACCTCTAAAAAAGCGTCAGCTACTGCCTTGTTTTGGAAAAGGAAAATGAAATTACACTCAGCTGTCAATGTATTTGCAGCTACTCTCTTTTTCCTTGTTTCTTTAATTAACTGGGTGAGGAGGGAGAATATTTTTCTTCATGTTTTTTAAAACCTTCAAATAATTGTTCCTACTCTTATGCTTGTATTTTTTTTTGTTGTTGTTATTGTTGTGGCATGCAGTGATTCTACATCAAAAGGAAGCTGTCTTACTCCTAATCATAATTTGAATGTTTTACTATTTTAGGCCTACATTGAGAAGTATAAATTTACCAGTGTTGTGGCTCAAGATCTTCTGGATTCCTTCCTGAATTTTTTTCCAGAGCTGAAAGAGCAATGTGTTGAGAGCAAAGCAGGTAGGAGATTTACTAAGTTAACTGTAAACACTGTAGAAAACCTGGATGATGAATTTTGTGCTTGGCTTGGAGGATGCACAGGGAAATGCTAAGGCAAACAAAATAGTTCGGCAACAACCAGATGTTCTTGACAGAGTTTGTGGCTATTGCCTCTACACTAGGGAATGAGAACCTCTGAAATTGCTGACAATTTTGGCATTAATTAGCTGAGTGTCCCTTGGTTAACTTTCTCATTAACTCACCTTCACTCTGCAGACAGAATGATCAGTGCTTGTAAGATTTACACATGCTTAAATGCAGGGAAAAGGTGAATACGCATTGAAATTTCGTCTATTTTAATAACAAAAAACATGCTTTGAGAACTGTAACTTCCCCAAGATCCTGCCCATGCATATAAAATATCTTCCAGAATGTTTCACTTTCCCTTGTATCCCCCATTTATAGCTGTTGGTGGATTTGTGGAAGGTCTGTGGCCTACCCAGGTGCTTATTATCTCACTTTCTTAAAGAAATGAGACTCATGTTATCCTGCCATGTGTCCATCCCTGTGAATAGCTATTGAGCCCATTCGACAGTTTAAAGCAGAGTACAGCTCTTGAGGATACTGGGTGCCTGAAGGCTTTGTGGAGAGGAAACTGCCTGTGGAGATGAGAGAGTTTTCTGTGGCAAAAACTGCGGCATGAGCTCAGCAGTTCTGTGTTTTATTTGGCCCACTGGTAGGCTAATGAGTTAACCACAGAAGTTGCTAATTTTTGCCTGGCTAATATTCAGGGGATGCAGAAGGTAGGAGTTTTAGCATAGATGGTGTGGAACAGGAAGTATTGCCATGGGTTAGAAAAGTACAGAGGTTGTAAAAGGTCAAGAGGAGCAGCTCTGCTGGAAAGCAGGCTCTGCTGCTTGTGAAGAAACTTTTTTTAAAATTGGTTGCATAAATAAATATAAATTGCTTGGGTTTGCTGGTGGGTAGGAGGAGTTTAGTCATCCCTCTCATCTCTCATTTTTTCTATAAAATGGGTTTTCTCCATATTTGTCAGTCTTCCTCAAAATTCTGAGAGAGAATGCAGGCACACAAATATTAGAGCATAATTTGAACATAGGTACTTGTCAGCCTGGCTGCCTTAAGAGTATGTGTGTTTCTTGTACTTACTGTACTGTTGAGCACTCTTCCAGGTGTTCTCTAGGCTATCCCAATGAGGCTGCTAAGACTGTTGTGTCACTATAACTATTGGTTGCTGTTGTTACAACCTCCCTTAACTATGCTAGAAGCAATTCTGAACTTTGAGGCAACCAAGCCATCTGCAGGGATCTCTGCTCCACGTTTTTGGTGCTCCTCATTCCAGGACTGGAGTTTGAACGTTGGCTCAATGCTACAGGACCTCCGTTAGCTGAGCCAGACTTATCTCAGGGATCCAGTCTGACCAGACCAGTGGAGACACTCTTCAAACTCTGGACCACAGAGCCTCTGGACTCTGTTGCTGCTGCCAGCAGTGTTGACCTCACTAAATGGAGAACGTTCCAAACTGTGCTTTTCCTGGACAGATTGCTGGATGGATCACCACTGCCACATGGTGAGTGCTCTTTCCAGGATAGTAGGAAATTATCCCTGGAATAATTGATTGAATTCTAAAGATCCCTGCCTCTGGTTGACATTATAATTCACATAAAGTCAGGTTGATGTCCCAGGCCATGTCACAGAGGGATTGGAATAGGAGATCTCCAAGTCTTTCTCAGCCCAACAGATTCTATGATTCTGTGATTTGAGAGTTGTTATTATCTGATGACCCTCAAAATTGACAAAATAGGTCATAGTTCTTTCTCTGTGTATGTGCTCTCTTCAGAGGTGATAAAAAAGCTCTCGGAATGTTACTCCTCTCAGCTGGACTCCATGAATGCAGAAATCCGTATCCGCTGGTTGCAGATTGTAGTCCGAAATGACTATTACCCAGACCTTTACAAAGTCCGTCGCTTCTTGGAAAACCAGGTACTAACTGCTGGATTAAACTCACTGCACCTCTCAGTGCATGAGACATGTGCATGAGACATGCGACGTGAAAGACCTTGGAACTTCTGCTTCCTGGCCAAGTGTAGCCCAGGTGTGTTGCGAAGGGGCTGAGCATGGCTCACCTGCTAGCGGTGGGGAGGAATGGGCAGATGTAATTTCAAATGCCTCCAGATAATCTCTGCTTTTCTAGCCTGACTCAATACCCTTGTCCCAGTTCTGCCCCATGCATTTTATGTATTGCTTTGCAGCAGCCTGGCTTTTCCAGACCACAAGTTTTTGCACTACTAAATCATGTGATTATTTGAATATTTACACTTCAAGCAAGGCTAGGGCTCATCGAGTTGTTTTCAGTAGTTGTTATTGTGCTGGAGCAAAAGTTTAATGCATGTGTTCAGTGTGGCCTCTTTTATTCGGCCTTTAAAAATAGTTCTGTAAAAATACTTCTGTGGAAGTAGCTCAGTCTCAGAGAGCAGATGTTTTTTTATTACCATTCATAAAAATCCTTGCATTGGACTTAGAATAGACTCATCTGTCTTTTGGAGAAATGTGTTTCCTGTCTCCAGTCTGAAGTTACTCAGGGCTGTTGGAGTGTAGCTGTAGAAGAGCTGAACTTCTTGACTTTCATTGAAATGTTTTTATCTTGTTTTCCTTTTTTTTGTAGATGTCTCGGATGTACACAATTCCACTTTACGAGGACCTTTGCACTGGCACTCTCAAGTCTTTTGCCTTAGAAATTTTTTACCAGACCCAAAACCAGCTGCACCCCAATTTGCGGAAAACGATCCAGCAGATCTTATCCCAGGGCTTGAATCCACTTCCTGCCATAGACACTACAGCAGTCACTACAGACACACCAGCAATGGTGCTTGAGGACAAAGTCTCAGAGGCCACAAATGGTGCCATTTCACTCAGGGATGTCAACGTGTCTGCTTAGATCACCAGTTCATGCCAGCCACGAAGCTTGAAAATGGGGACAGGAACAGAGGAAAGATACCAACCAAGCATTGCCTCCTTTCCCTCAGCCTTGCAGCTGCAGTGTGTTGTAACTGGATTTCTCTCCCAAAACACAAAGCAAATGTGCCTTCAAGTATCCAGTGTGTAATACTGCCAGGTTTCAGAGATCTCCACCAGCTGTGTGATGAATATTTTGATTCAGTTTTTACTAGGCAGGGACTCCTGGGCTGTTGCTTCTCCATGGAAAGTGGATAGTTCCCTTTCCTGAGGCTCTTCTGGATGGTTTCTTCAGATTTGTTGTTTGGTGGGAGGGTATTCTTTTTCTTCTTATTTTTCCTTTTTTTTTGTCTGAGGCCATTGAGGCTGTGGAATATGTCCTACTTGCTGTATGTATGTTGCTGGGGAGTGTGTATGTGTCAAGCTGTCATTGTCCTAATATTTGGGCTAAAGTTCTGCAAAGGAGAGACTCAGGAATTGTTAGTGGCAGCAAACATGTTTTCATGTTATGCTCCTTCCTGTGACAGAGGTATTGTGATTTGGGAGGAAGGGGACTAATGCTTAAATGAGAAACTAATTTTAAATAGCTCCTGTTCCTCCCTGCCCATAGGTGGCTAAATAATAATAATAATGGTGATGCTCTTTATATATATTAAGAAATATATAAAAAAGAACAGGGAAACATTATGATGGATTTGAAATCCTTCTGCTAACCCTACCCTCAGTTTTCCCTTTGCACTCAATGGGACAAGCAATAAAGAAATGTGTAGGCTTGAGTTTTCAAAATCAAAATTAGGTTCCCAAATGCCATCAATTCTGGTACTAGCTGGATGCCTAAATCTTTTTAACTGTTTTGACAAGTCTAGCTGCAACCTTTGCTAGTGTGTCAGGATGCGTGGCACATGCATCAGATGCACTCTGTGTCTTTTATTCTCTCCTTTTGGAGGAATTACCAAGACTTGTAATTTTTTTAAGATCCTCAGCATATCTTGGCCTGTAGGTCAGCCATGAAAATATCCATGCTAAGATTTTACTGCCTTGAATAATGTTTGCCTGAAAACAGTGGCCCTGTCATACTATAATCTGAGGGAAGCACCATCTTTCTTGATGTGAAACTTTTAAGTCCCACTTTACCCAAGTCTGTTTTCTGACTTATGGTGGGAGTAAGGTGCCATTTCATTTCCTGACATGCTGTTTCACTGGCCAGCCATGTAAGATGTGAAGACACTGTCTTCCCTCTGTGCTGTTTGGTCTCAGGAAGCCAAGGGTAAAGTGTCCTGGGGTATTGCAGAGTATAGGTGATGGTTCTTAGACTCTGTGCCACAAACTTTTAAACATGTGGGTACCTCATGTTTTAAACATGTGGGTACCTCAAAGGCATCTCTGAGCTGATGCATCACCAGGATAGTATGAAAAAAAAGCAAAACATTTGGAAAAGACTTGGTTAACAGAGATGTGAGAGAGAAATTGTTTTATGCTTCAGGGCAAATTTTAGCCCTGCTATGGGGATCTGCCTAGACAGGAAGAGGAGGAAATTTGGGAGGGCTTTGTTTTCTTCACCAAAAGTATCTGTTTACACCCATGTGTGGATGGGGACTTAGGTGCTGTTACTGGATCTTCATTTTCTGGCTTTAAATTAATTTGGACTTCACCATAGCCTTAGCCTGGGCTGAACTGGGATAAAGCAATAATAAACTCAGGCCTCTGTAGTGCTTCATTAGTTTTAAAAATGGGCCATCAGCATTTTTGGGCTTCAGAACTCCAAGCTCTGATCTTTGCTCCTTGAATGGGATTATCTTTTAAATTCTGCTTTGTTTTCCCAGAAAGGATGGAGAATGATGTTTTCTACACAAATCTCTTTCCTTTTCATTTGATGTTCTATTGAAAGAGATTTGTACAAGCTGACTTTACACTTCCGGAGCTGCCGCTGTTGGTGCTGCGTCTCCTGGACCCCACTGCCAGCAGTGGCAGCCTGGTTGAGACCAGGAACCACTAGCATTTTTGGAATCACGGGCCTCTGTTCTAACATATTTTATTTAGTGGGAGAATGTTTGTGACCCTGGTGGGAATTTTTCATTTACATGGATGCCTTATGATGATTGTCAAATTAAACTAAGCTTTGTGACAAGTTCAGCCTTTTGGGCAGTTTTTTGGCGTCCCTGCTGTAGCTGTGGGGAAGAGCTAACTTGGTACATTGTCTTTGTTTTGTTCTTTTCTGGGATGCAGCATAGAGAGGGAGTTTGGAAGCTCTTTCAAAGCCACACAGGAAGGTGCTGGAGAGGTGGCAAAAGCAAACAATCAAAAATAAATATTATCTATTGTTACTAGGACTGACTGAAATACATCAGATCAGCTCTGTGTTTGCATAGTTTGCATAGACATCCACCAAAGCAAGGAAATGCTGGCTGAACTGAACAGACTGTTTCCTGGTTAAAGAACACAAGATGTATGTTAGTGTTTCTGCTCTCATCTCTGCGAGATCCCATCAAATGGCTTTTGACCTAGGACTTGTTTTCTGAGACACTGAAGCAGAGTAAGATTTTTGGAACGTATTCCATGCATCCACCTCCAGGTACTTCTGTTTCTCCTGTGAGTGAGGAGTGCATTTTTTATTTTGTAGAGACAAAAAACTGGCAGCAAGTTTGTGGAGATAAGCCTTCCTTTAGTTGACAGAAAATAAATTGGTGCTTCAGGGTACTTGCTGTCTTGATTTGTAGTAGACTTCACATTGACAGGCAAATTAGACTGTGATTAAACAGAAACTATTTGCCTTATCTTTGGTACATTCATTTCTGATCCATTTAAGTCAGATTAGATATCAAATCAGTTTTATTTAAACAGATGCCAAGAGATCGGGTTATCTTTTTTTATTTTGAAAATGAAAACTATTACTTTATTTCATTGCAGCTTTGAGCAGGGCAACAGAGGATGTAGAAATATCACTTGTGGGAAAGCTCTGAAGAACCATCTGTTTAATAGAATGGAATATTTCTGACAATTTTTTAGCATTTCATAGCCACGTTGGTTGATACATTCAATATATTCTTGCTAGCTACAATATACTGTGTTAAGCTTGTATCAGTAATTTTGGCGTCATGTTACCTTGCAACATTTTAACCACAAACTCTATCAACCAAGAACAATTCTGTCAAGAATCCCAAACATTCTTCTTCAACCAAAACTCTTTTATGTTCTTACACTACAGTGACCTTGGTCATTACCTTTTTTGGATAACACAGGACCTTCTGTACATCTAAGCTCATGTGCTGCACAATTCTCTTAGGTCAAGTACACTTCTTCAGTCTGTTCTCCCTGTTTGTCCAAAGATTGAACAACACAGTACGGTCAACACACTAAAATCACGTCACACTTTTCACACTTTTTACTATAGATTGATAAAAGCTGAAAGCGATTTTGACCACAATATCACTTGGTGTACAAGAGAAACCGTACTATAAATCACTGTGTGACATTTATCAAGCCACTGTTCTCTGAGACACAGAATTATTGTCAGTTGTTAGGACACAGTTTGACACTGATTTTGTTGAAGCCCCAAGAAAATTGGTTTAGCTGTTGATTACATGCATTCCTGAAATGCATATCTAATGTCTAGTTTGGCATTGTCTATTTTATCTTCCAGCTCTGGAAACTACTGCTTGCTTTGTGAAAGTTAAACTGCTTACTCACATATAAACTACTTACCTCTTTCTCATGTAAGTACTTTTTAATTCTTAAAGAAAACAGATTGATTGGTCTGTTACTGCAAGCTGTCTTCCACAACTTCATGTATTGACTTTGCTTGGGTGGAGCATGATGTTTCAACATCCTTTTAAAGTGGAAATTGCACATTGTTTCTCAAAAATTACCTCAATTGCTGCTGTATATTCCACATCAACTGTAAAAGAATTTTTTACTAATATTGTCCACTCACCTTTTTTTTTCCCCATTAATAATAGTAGTAATTTGGGCACCTGTTAGCATATGTGTTACCTGGACATGAGAACCTTTTAAAGATAAAGGGGGTAGAGAAAAGCTATTCCATATTCTGGAGGTGACCTTTCACTCTATACAGAGGGATACTAGCTAGTGGCAATAAAAAAAAATTATATATAAATATATATACTAGAGACAAGTCTTTCTCTAAAAATGGAATGGCATTAGTGGGGTTTGCAGAGCACTAGACCCTTTTCCAACATCATATTTACTGAGGTGCAGCATCTTATGTGCTGTGGTAGCCAGGCTGAAAATTTGGAGCTGTGCTTTACCTCCATGTGTGCCTGAAGCAATGAGAGAGGTCTATAACCCCAAATGCTCACTCCAAAATCTCTCTTAAGCAAAAAGACACTCTGTGCTGTTCTTTTGATACAGCTCTGATCACTGTCAGCTCACTATCACTGTGCCTTCCTAATCCTGGTATCAGGATTCGGAGAATTCAAGAACTCCCTTGCGAACAGCTTCCATGTGTCAGCATTTGCAGAAACAAATACACACATTGGGCCCAGCCACTGCTGCTCAATTACTTTTACTCCTCTCCCTGTCCTTGAACCACTGGGAGTTGGAGACAAAAGCAAACATGGGACTGATGAAAGCCTAAAACTGGCAAACAACCATGAAAATATCAAACACTATTCTAAAGGATCATCTTCATTCACATGGAAATGAGCTGGTTATTAAGCTGGACACAAATCCCTTTTAAATTTCTATAGCAATGGGACTCAATCCTTCTCAGTCTTTCTTCCTTTCCAATGAGAAATGAAGCACCTACGTTAAAGTGGACTGAGACAACAAGGAGAGTACAATTTTGTCTTAAAATATTATCTTCAAGACCTTCTGTCTAAATAGACCTGTGTTTTATCTTCAGGAACAGTTTAATCCAGCAGGATTGCCAAGAGGCAACAGGGAAAGTTCTCTGCTGCTCTCATTGCAAAGAGTTTTGGGTTAACAGAAAAAAAATCATCAATTGCATACTGTATTAATTCACCCCTTTCCAACCTTGGAGTGGGGCAGGGAAAGTGTGTCAGGTATCTGAGAGACCAAGGTAACATCTATCTCTTTCCTTCTTCTAATAGCTTCATAAATAAATAGGAAGGTATTTAACTAATTAATTGTTGCAGGCTGGACCTCCTGTATTTACAGTTAGAGCTCAACACTTATCCTGCTTTCTAGAATCGGTCCTCTAATGGAATTTATGCAGTTGTGTGATCGCTGTTTCCTAAAGAATGCAGGGGTGAAATCACACAGATCAGAGCCTCACTGTTCCTGATACAGAGGCCTTTTTTTCCCCTTTCCCTCCCCCAACAGAGCTCTCCTGTGTTGCCCGCTCACAGCCACGCAGCTGCAGCTCCCTTGCATGAGCCGTGGACAAGAGGGTTATTCTTACTGCCAGCAATGTTTCCTCTGCTCCCAAAAGGGTCAAAACTCCAACGTGAAAAGTCTTGTTTGTTGATTAAATTTGCAGTGTACAGGGGAGAAGCCTTGTGTCTGTACAACGGGCATGACCAAGGGGCAGAGAACCTATTTCTGAATGTCGGGGGTTGGACAGCTGCTGCAGTTACCTGAGAGCATTTCCATCTGCCAAGGTTGGCTTGAGAGGAGGATTTCTGCATTAATGTCTGATAAAAACCACAGGCCCATGTTTTCTGTGGCTCTCTCGTTCAGATGACCTCTCTTCCCAAGGACCAGGTGACCTTAGACTCAAACACATCATGACAGGCAAGTGTGATGGCAGATTTTTTGGTAAGCACCTCGTCTTTCTACAGTGGCTCAGTAGCTTCTTTATTGACCACACCTGAGCTCCTTGAGAAACCCTGATGTGAAAGGCCCAAACATGAAAAAGACAACAGCCTCCTTCAGCGTGCCCTGAAACCCAAAACCTTGGCGTGCTGAAGGACGGCCTGGTGGGGCCCTTATTTCTGCATTTCTGTTCTTTGTTCCTGAGCTAGGCAGTATTTTTAAGGCACTTTTTCTATTTCACTGGTCAGCGGTAGCTATCAGAATACGGAAATTAACATATCGCCTTTGACGGTTCAGCCTGTGGACGACTATATGGTGATAAACAATCCAAAAATGTGATCTGTGCCATTATGTCAGGCAAGCACTCGATGAGGGCCAGCAATTTTTTTGTGTTTCTCTATCACAATCTTCATGGAAACACTTTGGATTAATTTTCCTCCGCCCTAGGAGCCCGTATCTCAGGTGCCCACGGCCCGTGACCCACATGAGCAGTTTCCCATTTCCCCCGGCCACGGAACCTCCCACAGCTCGAGGACTCCTCTGCTCCCCTCACCCGGGGAGGCGGGGCCAACGCGTGGTGCGCACGCAAGTATCGTCTGCTGATTGGTCGGCGGCGCCGTCCGTCATACGCGGGCTGGGCGGGGCCGCGCGTGCCGGCGTTGCCGGGTAACGGCCGCCCCGGGCAATGGCGGCGGGACCGCCCCTAGGTGAGGGGGGAACTGGAGCGGGGGCGGCAGGGCCGGCACCTCTTGTGGGGACGGGGGCCTGGGGGTCACGAGGAGGCGTGGGCGGAGGCGCCCTGTTTGGGCTGGGTGTGAGGAAAGGGGTGGGAGGTGAGCTTTGTGTGAAGGGTGTGTGCAGAGCGGGGTCAGGGACCTAGGCGGGTGTAGGTCTCCTCATGAGGAGGCCCCCTTCTCTTCCAGCTGAGCGCTGTAGGGCGGTGTCAGGTGCTGGAAGAAGCAGCACTGTGGTGGTTCCAGGTGCTCCGTGTTACAGCGAGAGGCTGTCCCTCCCTCAAAAAATCCGCCATGCCTGTTTGTTTCCCTGTTGCAATTCCCCGGTAACACTCACTTCTGTTGCAGGTTGATGCCTGGCCATTTAAAGTCGTAGGAATAGCCGGCAAAGCTGCTTAGGACTGTGTTGAAAATGCTGGGAGAGAAAAAGCAGTTAATGGTGGCAAGAGACCTTTACACAGACCCCACGTTTCCGGCCAGTGATACCTCCATATTTTTTAATTATTGTACCCCGCTGGCCCAATTCAGAGGCGAGATATCTTGGTTGAGACCTAAGGTGAGTTTTAAGGTATAAAAGGCTAATTTTAGCAGAATAGGGCTTTTAGTTAGTAAATGCAAGTTTGCATTGAATGACTGCTTCTGCTTATTTGTTTGGAAATACAAAGTGATAAAACCAGTGTATGTAAGCGTTAACAATACACGAGTTACAGTTTTTAGTCTAGGTGCTTGTTTGTAGGCTTGATTTAAATCCTCTTGTAGAGCTTTTAAATTTCATGGCATTATGAGAAAATCAGATATTTTATTATAAATATGTTTCGTTGTGCAAATTATGTGCATACCTAGTTAGAATGTAGCATTTTGTCATTTCCAAACTTTTTGATATATTGCATAACTGTCTTGAAAATAAGCAGTTGTATTTTAGAATTTTTTAGAAGCCTATTACTTTTGTTGTGGTTACTTTCTTTGTGGTTGCTTTTTCTTTGAAAACAGGAAAGAAAACTTTTAAAGTTTATGACTTGTATTGCTTTTAAACATAGGTGGGTTGCAGAGCAAGCTGTATTAGAGCTAAAAGCTTTAGATTGCATTTGTGCAGTACACCCATTTAAGGTGAAGTATTTATAATACTGCCTTTGTGTAGAGGGGAAAAAATGGCTATAAAAATGTAATGGAGGAAAAAGGCATGTTGTCTTGAGCTGTGTTTTTTCCCCAGTGTCTGAGGCTGTCTGTAGGACAGTGACAGAGCTGTATCAGGTGTAATTGGCAAACAAATGATTTCATGGAGTTGAGTATGCAGCTTCCTGCTTTTGTTCTTTACACCTTGATTGCTGCTGGGGGCTGTTGAGTTAATTTCCATCTCTTGCAGTGTTTATATATAAGGAGAACCATTTCACAAACTCACTTTCAGATCAGATTAAGTGTTCACAACTTTGCAGCTGAAATTCCCTCTTGTGCTACCAACTGATCTATTTTTCTGTGCCCTAGGAAAGGTTTTTCCCTTGTTCTAAATTTGAGACTTTTGTAATTTGGGATGTGCAGTTTAATGTGGCTAGCATCAGCCCTGTCACAGTTGATCATAAGTCTTGCAAGGACCTGATGAATTATTTAGTCTTTCACTTCTTACTGCTTATGCTAGGACTGCACCTGATGGTGACAGTTGTGTACTAAAATTCATGTGGGATCTGGGTTTACATTCACGAAGTACCTGCAAAATACCCCCACAAGCCATTTATTTGTTACTTCTTACTTAGGCTGTGTATGAAAAGGAAATTTTCTAGAGATAAAAAATTCCCTTATTTTATGAGAGATCTCTGAAGCCCTCCCAGTCCCTGAAACTAAGAATTCATTAGAATGTCATGCAGGATTTGCTTTAACTCCCCTTCTTTAATTTTAGGACATTTGTTCCTCTCCTCGGTTATTTTCAAACAATCTGCAGGATGTGCAAGTAAAACAAGGAATTTTGGGAGACTGTTGGTTCTTGTGTGCCTGTGTAGCTTTGCAGAAGAGCAAATACTTACTAAACAAGGTATGGAGAAGTTTTCTTCACCTATTTGACATTTGTGTATTGTTCTGCAGTCCCAAGCTGCCATATGAATATTGCCTTCATTATGCTCCGTTTCACTGCTTTTGTTATCATATTTTTTTCTGTGTTTGTTACAAATGGCTGATACAAATTCTTTATATTTTAAACTAGTTTTGTTTGCAGAAAATAAACTTCATTAATTCATTGTTTGCCTTGCTTTTGGCTTTTGCCCTGCAGGTGATCCCTCCAGGCCAGCCCAGCTGGACAGATGAGTCCTATCAAGGCTGCTTCACGTGCCGGGTCTGGCAGTTTGGCCACTGGGTGGAAGTGACCATTGATGATCGCCTGCCTTGCCTTGGGGGCAAACTCTGCTTTTCCCAGTGTCAGACAGAGGATTTGTTTTGGCTTCCACTACTGGAAAAAGCTTATGCAAAGTATGTGAATGCTGCTATTGATGGAAATAGAACTATAATACCTGTGTGTTTCTTCTGCTTGCCTATTTTACCCAGCTGCTTTGGGCATAGATCTGAGCATTGTGGCTGCTGGTGGTCCCATCCTGGCTTGTGCAGAAGTTGCTCTTTAAACTGAAGGTCTGAAAGGTGTGCTTCCAGTTGTATATGAAGTAAGATAGGCTTAGGGAGGTAATTCTGGTGAAAAGTAATCTGCAATGAATTTTCAGGGATCAAATGATGTTTGTTAAGTCTCTGTCCATTAGTTATCTAATTTGTTAAAGGAAGATGTTTTACTAGGGAAGATGAGAGCTCAATGAAAAACAGAAAGCATGCAGATGTCTTCATGGAAAGCAACAACATTGAGTGAGTTTGTGCTAGTTGAGGCTCTGGTTGTGTGAGTTTCACTGCTCTTTTGCATAATTTGTTAGTTTACCGTTTTAGAAAGAAAATGGAGCTATTTAGGGGTTTATGGCACATCAGCAGAAAAGCTGTTCAGACAGACAAAGTAATTTGGAGACAAAATGCACTGGTAAGATAGACATCTAATGTCCCAGAGAATCTGAGCAGATTTTATGATTGCCAGCAGAGGGCAGAGCAGACTTCAATTATGTAGTAACTCAGCTGTAGATTGAGCAGAAGCTGTGAAGCACCAATGTCATGTTAAAGCTTCTCTGTAGGTTTGAAATGTAATATTTGTTGTCTGCAGAGGTCTTATTGTTCAATCTTATAACTCTATTTTAGTCTTGACTTCTTTTGCTATATTTTTGCATCTGCTACATCAGGTGGGGCACTCTCTTGGTTTGCTTAGGTTGTTGAGGGAAGTGCTGCTCTAGTTATTTGTGCAAAGTGAATAGAGAATAATTGAAGAGGAAGAAATATTTCTATTTATACAGAATGCAGTTAGTATATCACAAAAGATAATGTAGAGCATGGATAATAAGGTACAAATGACTAGTACTAGACAACAGCAGTTTTTTTACTAGAATAGAGAGAAAGTAAGAAACTTCCCATCAAGCAGTGGAATATCCAATGGCTTACATATTCTTTAGATGTTGTGTTCTATATAAATAAGATTGTATGTGCTTTCTCTTGCCTACTTTGGGTTATGAGGTCAGGCACAGTCATGATTGTGATATAGAGTGGGGTTGCAAGTGTGTAGCAACTGTGTTTCTTTTGTTCTGCTGTGTGTACAAACTTTTAATTTTAATTTCTTTGTATTTTTCTAATTTTTTTGTTTAAATTTTTTAGAGTGCATGGATCTTATGAGCAGTTGTGGGCAGGACAGGTGGCAGATGCTTTGGTTGATCTGACTGGAGGAATTGCTGAAAGATGGACCCTGAAAGGCCCTGGAAAAAATGTGGAGAAAGAGAAGACTGGCATGGTTTTGGAGAAAGCAGTGTTTAGAAGATTAATGAATCTGAAGGAACAGTGTGTAATAAGCTGTTCAGTCCTCAACTCCAGACAAGGTGATAGTAAATGTCTCTATTAACAGGCTTCAAAGCACAAGGCAGCCAGCAAATACAAATGCTGATTCTAGTACCTTGCCAGTTTCATGGTACAACTTGAAATGTTTGGATAGATGAAGATTTAAGGCTGTTACTGAGTTCAGGATGGGGGCTGCTTTGGAGGCGTGCTTTTTATATTAGAAGCTAATACAGTCAATTCTCAAAAACAAATGCATCCCCCCAAAATGCACTCCCTTGAAGAAGCATCTCAAAAACAACCTTGAAAACCTCAATTAATTTTAGCACAGTGAATTTGTAGGGATTTGAGATCAAGGAGCAAGTTAATACACTCTGCAATGTTACTTTATGCTTTTATAGTCACTAAAATGAACTGTTTGAGATTTCTTTGTGCTGTTCTGATACAGATTTAAAACCAATTTCATTTTATCTCAAAATTGCCTTCTTTCACTAATTTTATTGCAAAATATGGAGCAGATTCTTTTGTGTTTTTTCAAATGCCTTTTTTTTTTCTATTCAGGTGCAAGTGAACTAGGAGAATTTCATGCCTTTATTGTGATAGACACATTGAATCTCTCTGAAGTGTCAGGCAAGGAAATCTTCCTGCTACGAATACGAAATCCTTGGGGGAGGCGGTGCTGGAAAGGGCCTTGGTGTGAGGGGTGAGCAGTTTTATATTCATTTGGAAAACCATTTGTGTAAGTTCTGAAGCACAAAGCTTATCTATGTATTACATAGGCAAACACTGCTAATAATCTCTAGCAGAGGAGAGAGGATTCGGTGTGTGTGCAATTATTCTTTAGAGGGCTGGGAGTTCACACAGCTCATTGGTTCTGAGGCTAGTAAATTTGATCTCCTAGTTCTTGCAATCTAAATTTTTTTAATAACTTCTATTTATCAAATCACATCTTTTTATAGAGACCAACTTAAGGTGTTGGCTAACTTTCTGTTTCTGATTTTTGTGCTTTTTTGGTGTTCTACCATTGACCTAAGTATCTTTGATCATGTTTGTTTCTTGAAATCATTCAGCTTTACTTGCCTCTTCTCATTTGTTCCTGGCTTAGCTGCAGAAAACAAGCAAAGGAGTAATTATAAAACTGTAGGAGAACGAAGGATCCTTATGCTTGTTGCTTGTGTTATCTCATTTCTGTAGATTGATATAAGTAGAAGTTGGAACTGAGTCTATATAAAGTAGAAATAAACGAGAGAACTGTTTTAAAGGACTTGCAGAAATATGTGTAGCAGCTCAAATAGAAAAGTAACAAGAATGAAAGGGCAGACCCTACTTGCTTATTTTGGAAAATGTTAGCATGTTTTGACTATACTAAAGAACATGCAATTCTTGACACAAGCAACAAGAGTTCAGCATTAAAATATGTTAACAATATGGTGATGCTCAGGAACATTTTTGTAGAAATATTTTTCTTCCCTGAGTTAGAAAAATAATTTAATTGCATTTATTGAGACTTCAGCTGATTTTTTTTTTTTTTTCTTTTGAGAGTGTTTTGGTCATACACTTGGTCTCTTGTAGTTTCTTTGTCAAAGAGTAAGTTGCCATATAGTTGCAAGAGGATAGGGTTTCATTGGATGGCCTTAGAGCCCTGTTTTATTCAAGTGCAGAACTGTTCTTTTTTGCTAGTGAAACAATGGGAAATGTTGAAACTACTAGTTTTTAATGAGCCCTAAATAATGAGGCGTTTAAATTCTTGGTTTATCAAGACTTGGCAAGCAGATTCATGGGGGTAGTCAGTTGCTTAATACAAATGGCAGATTTTGTTGTAAAGCATTAAAATTTTTTCAGAACGATGTCAGCACAGCTTGTTTTACTTTTTTGCCTCTTTTTTAAGCAACAATTAAAAGCCTTTTTTTTGCTCTCAGACTTCTTACTGTAGTGACTGTTGTAAACAAAGCACCTATTTCACCCAGAAGTCTGTTCTGCATCCAGTCGGGTATTAGGCTCTTTCTAAGTTTTCTTTGATAAGTTATGACTTATGTTTCCTATGATCCCTCTCACTGACCAGCAATGTGCAGAGAAAATTTCAATGCAATTATTTCACAATAAAATGAAGAAATCTCTTCTTACAGTCCTGCTCCGTAAGATATTTGGTAGAACATTGTTCTTGAACTCTGCTGGGCAAAGAGCTGAATGTTAACTTCTGTCTTATGTGCAGTGGTCAAGGATGGAACCAGCTAGATCCAGTAATTGCTTCAGAACTCCTCTCACAGATCCAAGAAGGAGAATTCTGGGTTGATGAAGAGGAATTTTTCAGGGAATTTGATGAGATTACTGTGGGCTTTCCAGTCAATGAGGAAGGACAACTTCAGAGCCTCCATACAGGTGTGATATGAGAAGACATCTTTCTCATGCAAATAACATTATGTCAAGGGGAAGAATTGATTTGAATTGCAAATGGGTACAACTAGACCATAATTTCTCTTTCTCAGTTTTCCCCTCTCCTGTAGATCCATTGGCCTTTTCTGTCTCTACTGAAAAACAGAAGGACAAGAGGAATTAAAGATCTTTAGAGAAACCATTGATATTTCTATCAAATTTAGTTACTTGCTAGTTGGTTGGAAGATTAGTGTCATCTGTCTAGAAGGCTGTTATTCTGGACAGTCCTGTGATGTTTTGTTTTTAATGGTATATAAATTTGGTATATACACATTTCTAGTAACAGTTTCTTATAAAAATTATGTCATTAGTTTTTCATTACCAACTGTGACATTAATTTTCATGCCTCTCAAAATCTTGGTCATGAATTTCTGCTTTGGGGAAGTGTCAGGATACGACAGCATGTTTTCTTGGGGTGAGCAATCTCTGCCATATACCTGTTGTGTAAAATTAAGCAGCTTCCCATGTCTGAAATCCTCACCGTGATTTTCTTATTTTGTTAGGGAAAGTGCTGTATCACTCTCAGAATCTCTTTGGATCCTGGGTGAGAGGCCAGTCTGCAGGTGGCTGCCGCAACAACAGCAGCTTCCCTACCAACCCCAAGTTCTGGCTGAGGGTGTGTGAGTCCAGTGAGGTGTGCATTGCTCTGCTGCAGAAACACAGGAAATACAGCACTGACTGGGCTGGAAGGATTCAAAAGCCAACTCGCTTAGCAGAGGAAAATCCATCTTTGACTGAAGGCATACAGGGAAAGAATTACCAGGCTGTGGGATTGCATGTCTGGAAGGTAACACTAAAGTGACATTTTTCTCTTTGCAAATAGAAGTTTAAAAGGAATACTGAAACATTTGAGTAAAATCATTCATTTCCCATGCCAGTGATACGATTCAACTAGTCACAAATTTTCTGTCTCTGGTTTATGCTGGAATGGTTCTGTTTATCTCACAGTTACTGTCTGTACAAACTATTACTGGACTAGTACTTTCTTCTTATCACTGAGCACTTGGGATTGTTCCAAACTAGTGCATGACATTTTGGGCTGATTGCTTGAAGCCATTCCTAAATTTACTCCTGAATGTTAACTCTTCCTACTTCTCTTTGATGTTTAGGTCATCTGCTGATACTCTTGTCTTTGTTTAATTTGTAAATGTATTCATGTTTAAAAATGTTTTAAACAATATTGGATAATTTTTAGTTTTATGATAAGCTAGTCATTTTTCCTAAACCACCACACATCATTATGCATCTATTCTAGGTGGAGAAGAAACGATTTAACCTTCCAAAGACCCTCTCTGCTCCTCCAGTTGTAGGTACCATCTGCCATTCCTACGACAGAGAAGTCCATGTGTGCTGTGACCTTTCACCTGGCTTTTATCTTGTTGTTCCCAGCACTTTTCTGAAAGATGCAGTAGGGAATTTCTTGCTTCGTGTATTTTCAACGGGAAGAATCTCTCTCAGGTAGGTTTAAAACAAAACAGAATGTTTCTTAAATTTGTTGACATAAATACAAGTGTAGCACTAAGTGGGAATGTTCAAAATATTTTGAAGAATTGTGCAGAGTGCTGTATAACAGCATTGTATTGTCTTTGAATTCATGCAAGTTTCCCAGCTCCTTGTTTTTGTCATGAAGCTGCTACTACCTCTTGTTAAAATACTAATAAGAAGTAGCCAGATGAGTAGCACCTTGACTCTAAACTGCAGCTTCTTGCTATATGTAGAGGCAAAATGTAGTGTTGGCAGCTGTTTAAAAGCTGGTCAGATTTGTTTATATTCTGGTAGTATGTGTTTTATACATTTTTTGTTTCTTTGCTCTCTTATGTTTGATAGTGAACTAAAGCCACCACCCATGGATGCTGCCCTCTGTGAAGAACTCCCAGCTGGTGAATGGGAGACAGTGCAGCTGCATGGATGCTGGAAGAATGGGCTAAATGCTGGAGGTAGCAGGAACTTCCCCTCCTTCCATACCAATCCCTGCTTTCCCCTCTCCGTTCCTGCAGGACCAGGGAAAAGCAGTGTGAAAGTCACCCTCCGTCAGCACTGCCTGGATAGCAAGTGTTGTCCAATAGGTTTCCATATTTTCCAGGTAAGGCTCCCGGTCAGTTTGATCGCTTGTTTGCCAAGGGTGAAGGTTAGCCTGGCAGCACAGGGCTCCTTGCAGTTTGCAAGGGTCTTGCTGCTTCTGGGAGAAACACTGGCTGACTCTGGAAGTAATGCTCATGAAAGATATGGAATAACTTGGGTAGTTACATTGCATAGTAACCAGATAATTGGTTTCACTGAATTCTTACAGGGTTCTAAATTAGTTTTAGCAACGATGAACTCTTTTGAGGATCTGCAAATAATTCTTGGTGCCCTAGTGATTGAGGACCAAACCTTTTGGTAATTCATCATAAAAACTTACTTTCTTTGTGTCTAATAATTAAATGTTTATAGGCAAATGATATTGGATCAAAAGGACTGTGATATCTTGAGCAGGTGATCAGAAACAAAAGATTTGAGTTGATATGGATAGACACGGATTCAACGTGTGTGCCAGTGTTCAACTGCATAAATGTAACCAAAGAGGCTGCTGCTTAGTAACTATTTCGCAGAGCAAGGTAGCTTTATTTTTAGAAAAGATGCTTCAAAAAAAGGTGTTGCTTAAGTGAAAAGTCTGGAGTTGGGCACCAGAAGTAATCATAAAACTTCAAGTACACAATATGTGAGGAAAGATTGGTGTTTTTTATATTCCTATAGAAGACTGAGATGAAGTCTAATACGACATTTTAGTACTGGAAAGACTACTAGATATAGGAAGGGCACAGTCTGTTCAGCAGATCCCTGAGGCAGAAAACAAGTGCTTTAGGCTGCAGCAGGGAAGAGAGAGATTAGAAAACAGAGAAAGCTCTATAGCTATATGAGTAGTGGGTTCTATACATTTGTCTACAAACAAGCTAGGAATGATTCATCTGTTCTTAGTACTGCCATCTGGGTTTTCTGGAAGCTTTTCCATTCCTCTTCTCTCTAGCTCTGTACAGCAGAGTGAGTATTTGGAATAAAGATGGTCCATATCACACTGTGAGACTGAAACAGATGAAACAGTAGGCATGTTTGCATACTTTTTTGCAGGTGCCTAACAGCAGCTGGAAACCACAAACCACTTCTTTTGTACACTTGGAGCCACTGGTGAGCTGTGTTCCTCACTGCTATTCCCAGGAAGTCAGCCGACTCTGCAGGCTTCCTGCAGGAAGTTATGTCATTATACCTTCTACATACTTGCCCAATACAGAAGGCAATTTTACAGTGGTCATAGCAACCAAAATAGACAGGTAAAATTATGTTGCCTTTTATTTGCTTTTCTAGTCTTTTTAGTACATGTATTATAGGAAATTACTGCAGTAATATGTTCTCCTGCTGGAAACTTTTTGTGAAGTCTTTGTCTTTCTGTTGTTTGCATGCACTGCTTACCACTTTGATTATGTTGGAAGAATGACTAAAAAAGTTAGTATTTGTTAAATCTTCTTGCATCACTTGTTGAATATCAGATGTCTCTTGCTGCAGGAGATGACACTTAAATAATTAATTACCATCATCCATGTTAGGATTTATGCTGAAAGTTACCAATGCTTTTTAGAATTCAGGGTTGTTTTTGAGAAAATGTGATGAGTAGCCAGACTCATTCCAGGTAGTGCTAACTATGATGTGAATAACAACAGCTCTGAATCAGAATTGTAAATTCCATAAGACTGCAGTAAGACTCAACAGAGTTGGAGAAAGATTTGCTAAGGGAAAGGATGTGGAATGAAGCCTGATATAACTTCTCTTTATGAAGTGGGATAAATGCTTGATATTTGCAAGATTCCCAATGCTTTGTGCAGAAATAAGTCTGGTTTGGGTTTTCAACAGGAAGCGCATTCACAGCCAGGAGACACTTGGACAAGTATTACAAGAGGTAAGTGATATATTTTGATGGATATATTTTGATGTATTCATTCTTGGTGTCACCACAGATCTGTTTGTTTTAACTATATGTTGTATCCTTCCTCCATCTGATTGGTTTTGATATTTGATATTCTCTGTATTGCAATTTTAAAATTCTAATGATGTTATAGTGTTGTAAAGGCCTAAGAAACCACAGCAAAATGAGATTAGGTTTTTATTTGTTTCCCTACAGTCAGCCCATACAGCATCCCACCATTATAATACCTCCTGGAGTGCAAATTGTTTTCATTGATTTAATGACAGCTATTTCCGATTTTGGTTTTGTTTTGCTTGATTAGATAGGCATGTAATATAAAAGGGTTGGATGTGAATACTGAGTAACTAATACTTATGGTGATTTTATTGGGTACAGAGAAGAACTTTGGTTAAAATATTTTAATTAAAATATAAAGTATTATTTTAACAGTGGTTTGAAGATACATGATTTGGTTGGTGGATCAAAACATGTCCTTGATAACACTCTGCTTATTAGGTGGAACAAGACCATCTAGATGCTTGGGTCTTTCCCTTTGAGGTTTGAACAAAACAAAAATTGTAGGAAAAGCTCTTCAGCCAAGTTTAGAATTGGCTTACTCATTTTCTGAATGTGGGTCATGTTGACCAGTGGTTACATTTTTTTCTTAAAACCACACAAACAGTATGGATTTTGTGTGCTTAACAAAGTGGACACAGACCTGTGTGTACTTTCCTTATGGTTCCTGTTACTTTAACATTTAGGAGCTGAACTATGCAATGAAGGTCCTTTGTTACCATTGTTTTGAGAACAAAATGTTCCAAGGCCATTATATCAAAAGGAATCTATTCAAACTTATGTTTCTTTATATTATTTATTGAAACAGAATCAAAGAAACAAACAATTTAGATTCTTCAGGACAGCTTCAAGAATCTGGAAATTGCAGTTATATTTTTCTTATCAGTGGGAGAAATTAATGTCTGAATCTAATCTTCAACAATATGGGCATTTCTAAAGACTGGACTTTAAACTTTCAGGAGTTTAGCTCCTGAGGGTTCCAGGGAGTTTGCCTAACTTTGGGCTAGTGATTTCTAAAAGATGCGTAACAAGAGCGGAGCTGGATGTCAGTTTATTTTTCTAAAAGTTTGATTGTGTTCTCTAGTTACTGAAGTTATGGAATTTATGAATTTTAAAATTTTTGGTATTCTTAAAGGATGTTTCAGCTGAAAACCTTGCATTTTAACCTTAGTTTCTAAATCTTTTTTTTTCTCCACTTTAATTCCTTCTCTATTGCACATTTTCTTATAGGTTTCCTTTACAACTGTGATGAAAAGGTAGTGTGGAATTCTCACACAGTCATTTCAAGAAACGTTGGGAAGCCAAGGAATGCCTCATCTCTTGCTCATCTCAATTTTAAATGGAGTAACAAGATGTTCTTAGCCCAGCTGTTTTTCACTGGTACCAACTGTCAGGCCTGTAATAACTTCTTTGTAAAAAAAAATACCTCTTTTAATCATGAACACTCTGAATATTTGGTCTTCCCACATTTTTAGAAGGAGTATTGTACAGCAAATTATCATGTACCTCAGTTCTTCAAAAACAAAAGTGAAGAATATGCGCATGTTTTAACCCAAGCTACGGTTTTGGAAGAAAACCATAAAACCTACGTGTAAGGCCAGGTTGGATGGAGCCCTGATCACCCTGGTCTCATGGAATGTGTCCCTGCCCATGGCAGGTGGATTGGAACAAAATGATATTTAAGGACCCTTCCAGCTATAACCATTCTATGATGGTGAAATAATATTTTTTTGGGGGAAAAAAAAATCAACCTGACAGAATAACTTCATGTGACCTAAGGGGTGGTGAACATAAAGGAAAAACTGGAGTATTTTTTTCAGGTAGGATATACCTCAAGAACCATCAAAATACACTGGAGTAGAAAAAGTCCAAGCTTGTATCTGACACTGCCAGTCCTGCTGCTGAGCACTTTACCTTGGGCTCTCTATGGAACAAAGCAGATGGTGCGTTCAAAGGAAAGATTTTTTTGGTGAGTTTTGCTTTAATGAATGCCAGAAATAAAAAAGACAAGACTTGAAAACTTTTGAACTATCCTATCAGACTGCTTTTGTAAATCTGTAAGAATGTGTTTTATGGAAGAGCTGCCCTTGCTGCAAGAAATGTGCAGTTTAAGAGTTTTTTCTTAATTTATGTTTGAAAGTGTTTCTTATTCAAGCAGGATTTTCAAATGTTATATTTTCCTCAATAAAAATAAAGTAACATTAAAAGTTTTAAAATGGCTTTTATTTAAAATTTAAATACTTCAATTATGTCAAGTGTGCATTGGTTCTGTCGTAGCAAACATCACCATGTGTTAGAACCCTGGGGTTTCACTTAGTTGAAGGGAATAATGGGAAATAATACTTGCAAGGAGAATCAAGTCTTCCATTAGTCCCAGAAATATGTAGTATTCTGCTTTTGCTTTTAACTACATCCTGCCATAGTTTCTGCTAGCTCCTGTTGAACTTTGCAAATTGAAAGGATTTAGGATGCTTTTGGCTGAATTTTAAATGGTCAAAATCTTCCACATCTGTTGGTGTGGAAAAAGAGCAAAAGAAAACACTGTGAACAATAAATCTCTACTGTACCTACTAAAACAACTGTTGACATCTTTATTTTCTTAATTTCTTGAAAAGCTGTTCATTTCTCTTCAAATAGGAAATTATTGGATCATACGTCAGTGTTTCTAAACAGAAAGAAAAGTTTGTGAAAGTGCATGGACCCGAGTTGTGGTGAAATAGAAATTGGATACTGAGGAAGTAAAAAAAGATGTAAGGATTTCTAAATGGACTATGGTTATGAGAGGCCCCATACTATAATCATTTTTGTGTGTGTGAAGTTTATGCTACACTATATAATGCTTTGTGGGAGAGTGAAAGGCAAAGGTATCAAGACTAAATGTGTGTATATTCTATTACCTCCTGCAAGAAGATCTAAGAAAAGACCTGTGAACTCAGAGTAACAGCTTACTGAAGAAAATTTTATTCAAGCATCCTTACTGAGCAGTCGTCCCATTTTAAGAGTGTGATACCTGACAGAGCATATTTGCAGGAAACTACTTGATACAGGCCACTTCTCTAACATCCTACAGCTAATTCACTGCTACTGTGAGTGTGAAAATACATTTTTTTGGAAATATTGTGTGTTTGTGTATGCCCAAGACTCAATTATGTGAGTTTGGCAACTGGACTTTCATTTCAGAAAGTTCAGTAGATGAGAATTGAGATAGTGAAGCATGTTTCTAAAGGATCTGCACTTACTAACAGTTTGAAGCCTCTCAGCATTGTAGTGTGTTACAGACTAGCGTGGAATAGCACAGAGTTTATATGGATGTGGCTGCAGTATTGCACCCAAAATGTACTCCAGATTGATTTCCTTCACCCCCTCAGGGAGCTGGAATGTAAATGCCCGAAGGAGATTGGTAAAGAAGATGAACAGTTCAACTCGTGCCATCCGTTCCCCCAAACATACACGGTGCCCTGTAGAGGAAAATCAAGAGACTTGGTTGAGTGAAGTTAAATTCTGTACAAGAACTTAATAGAATTTTCTGCAGAGTTCCATAAAGTCTGTTAATGTAAGATAATTATTTTGTTCTGTAAAGACAGAAGATGCTTTAGGAGGAGGGTGGGGAACCATTTAACTGAGAAACTGTGCGCCTCTGTCAAGTGTTTGATTTGGTGTTTTGATTGGGTTGTTTAGTCTTTTTTCACCCCTAGAGAATGTATACAAGTCTCCCTTTCCATTGTTGATTCTTTTTGTGAGAGCCATGAATTGCTTCTTAGCTAAGCCAGATTTTAAAAAGATTCATATACTTCAGAGTCTTATTTTGGTTGTTGAGAAGGGAGGGCTGGAGCATTGTGGGATGCAGTTCTGAAGCCAAGGAGGATGTAATCAGGATTTCTTTATCAGAAATTCAGAAGGGTATGTTGGGTACTTGTAGCTCTAACACTGTCAGAGGCAGATGTGTGAGCTAAGGGAGTGAAATGTGCAGTGATATATAGACTCAGTGACTCATTTTGGCATATTGTTTACAGGATATTTCAGGCTATCTACATATTCCAGGCTAAAACTCCAAAGGTAGATATTCAGAATATCTAAATGCTCAGATTACATAAACTGAAAACAATCAGAGCAAGTTAGAGAAATAGTCCTATGCCACAGTTGAAATGGGAGCCCAAATTGATTGTCTCATATTCATAGCCATTTGGTGAGTGAAGGAGGTAAGGTGATAAATACCTGCTTTGCAAAGATGATTTTAGGATTTACTGACAATTTAGAGAATTTAAAAAAACCCTAGATTTACTATATTTAATCTGACCATGTGTTACTCAGTATGCTCTTTGCTATTTCTCTACAAGAAGTGTGTAGTAGTATAGTGTCACAGTAACACAAAAAACCCTCTGCTGTTTCCCAGTGGTTTTATTGTGAATTTTAGTAATGATAACACTTTCCTCTTTTGTGCTGCTGTTTTTCATAGTCAGTTTGTTGGAGAAACTAGTAGACTAGAGAAACTGACTACAGTTGTTGCATACTGCTTTTCACCCTTTCCCCCCCTCCATATCTTTGAATGCCTGCATTTTGCACTGTAAGTTAGTTAAGTTGTACATTGTAATATGGTTTTGAAAAGTTAAATTTTTTGATTGCCTAATAATATTCTACTGAAAACCTACAAAATCTACTGGATTTTTCTCGTTTTCTACAGATACAAGAAAACACGGTGCTAGCCTTTTAACAAAGATTTGGGAGACTGAGGTTTGGTTTCCTACTTCTTCACAGATTTTCTCTATATGTTTTGAAAAATCATATTCCTTTTGTCATTGGCCTTCCTTTTTGGTAGTTAGCTTGATTTAACAGGGAATTACCTCAATTTAACACATTAGGAGATAAGCTTGGATATCCTTATGGTAGGAACCCTGGATATGCCAAGGAAAGAGCATTTTATCTCCCAGCCATACTTATCCTCTGTTTGAATACATGAAAAATACAAAATGCACAATTTTGTGGCTCTTAGAGCAGAAGACCTGAATTTGACTATTTGACTCATTTGAAAGATTTAATCTAGTCAAATACATTTTTATAAATGTATATTTTAGAACTTAGAAATAGTATTTTTAATCTTGCTGCAAAACAGAGCAAGCAGGAATTTCAAGGTCAGGGTGTTACCTGCTGAGAAAGGTAAGAATGCCTCTTTGTTCACAAAGTTGCCATCCAAATCTAGGAAATGATCTGGGTTGAACTTCCAAGGGGTTGCCCAGTGCTCGGTGTCATACACCACAGAGTGCAGATTTGGCAACACAAGCGTGCCCTGCAAGAAGCAGCAGAGATCTCATTTTCCATAGATTTTCCTTCTCTCTACGTCATATAAATGCTAAATATTAACAGCTCAAAGATGTAAGAAATAGGGGGGTATCCTCTGTACCTTTTTAATGTGAAAACCCAGCAGAGTTGTGCTCCTCAGGCACTGTCGAGGGACCCCGACAGAGGTGACGTTGCTGTAGCGCAAAGCCTCGTGGATCACTGCGTTTGTGTAGGGCAGCTGCTTACGGTCTTCATAGCTAATGACATGGGAGGGTTCCAGAACAGCCTCTATCTCTCTTTGAACCTTTTCTGCAGACAAATGAAAATACTTTCATTTCCCACTCTGCGCCCCTCCCTCATTTTGTATGAGAATGTCCTGTCCGAGGGAAATAAAAGAAATTATGTTGCTATGAAATGCTTTGGCGTGTGGTTTGACTGCTGTGTAGGTTTCAGTTGATCAAGGAAGTGCATCTCTCTGAATCACAGGATGATGTTCATTTAAGACACCTACTTGGTGATAAGGATAGTACAATTTTGTGTTTCAAAAATGGATTAAAATTTGAAATGACAGGTATAATTTCCATTGTTTATAAATATGTATCTGATTGGCTATCTTTTAAAAACTTTTCGACTTCAAAGGTTAGGAGGAGACTAGGTTGCATATGAAATGTCTTGAACCTTGTTATTCTGTCTTGCCAACCCATTCTAGTGAGGTAAAACTGTGGCTACTACTAATTTCTGCTAGTGTTGCTGGTGGACCAGATGGGGAAGCACCTGTTTGTTTCATCTATTCATTTATTTTCTGGATCCTAATTGCTGATGTACCACCATTCATGTGCATAGCTAAGGGGTTTTTTTTGTCTTGCAAGTGATTGATCTATATTATTACACTAATGATGTTCATTGTGATCTTGAATGCAGCTCTCTCTGATGGTGCTTTTGCTCACCTTGTATTTCTGGGTATTGTACCATGTAGAGCAGTGCCCAGAGAAGGGTGGTGCTTGTTGTTTCTGTCCCTCCCAGCAAAAGATCAACCACAGTCTGAACCATATTTTCTTTATTGAATGTAGAAGTAGGGTCGTCCTTGGTCTGTAGGGTATATTCACAAGAAGACTATGAAATAGATCATTTCACATATTTCATCAGTCACATAGAAACTGTCATTGTTTGATGATAACAGTGAGCAGCCCATCAAATCAAACACCTTCAGTGCTGCACAAATAGAGTGTGTGTGTAAAAATCCTTTGGCAGTTATTGGAACAGCAAATGTTTGTAGTAGGCATTGAGCCAAGGAAGGGAGACTGTAATAAACAAATACTTACTTTTGTTATTTGATCCAGGTAGAAGTCAATGAGATCCTGTGAATCACTTGTGTTCTGTCTTTCATGGGCCTGAACCTCCTCCATGACTAATCTGTGCATGAAGTCATTGTATGCAAACACCTCCTGATGAGGCCCTGGGAGATGGTGCATGAGCCATGGGAAAGCATCATACAGCTGTGGTGTTAATCAGAAAGCAAAGAGTGTCAGATCCCACTTCTGATTTCCTGATAATTGTGAAGTCACCACAACATGTGGGCAACCAAACTGGGATGAGAGGCAACAGACACAAGTAAGAGAGATTAAATACTGGGAACATAAATATATTTTACTTTTTGGATCAATATCTAATAATGTAACAGGGGTTCTGAAAATGGGTGAGTAATTGATTGCTGAATCAGGCTCACAAACAGATTTTTCTCAACCTTGAAATTTTTACTGTAATTTTTTTTAGGCATCCCTTTATGAAGAACCCCTGATAGTCTTTTAGAATGCCAGTGTGCCAAAATCTGCACAAGTTAAGCAATAGCTAGGGTTTCAAGAACTTAAAAATATTCTTCTTGGTGTGATGAAGTTGTAACCTGTATCTTATAGGAAGCTCAGAATAACTCAGATCTTGTTGGTAATATGAATTATGAATTGAAGCAAGATGTCTTTTCAAAAGAGCATCCATTTGAAGACTTAGTTCTTATTAACTGCCTTTCTGGATTTGCAAGACTAAATGAAATTTTAGAAGCTGCTTTCATTTAAGAACTAAGAATCTTAAATACACATTGTTCTGCAAATGATTGCTCATTGGAAATCTGTGAAAAGCAGCGATGATCTAGAATTTTAATTTTAGGATGTGATTTACAGACATAAAAAAGAATTAGAAGCCAATAATTGCATATACAAAGTGTGTATTTATTTATTACTTCACTGTGGCTTGTAGAACAACGGTATATTTGGAACTGCAAATGTTTGTGAATAATTGACTTTTAATTTCTTTTGACTTGTCAAGTGCAAATGAATCTTAAGGAACAAGAAAAGTAGGTTCTTACCCTGCCCCAGATAGTACCTTGAAAGTAGATCACAGAATAAATAGCTTTGATGAGTTTGCTGAAAGATTCATCCTCACTGGAGAAGCAATGACCGAAAACAACAGCACAAATGATATTTGCAATTGCATGGACGATGGAAGTGTGGGGGTCAAAAGGTTTACCTGTGAATATGGGAGGTGCTGTGAGAACTTCTGAGTAGACTACAGCAAGAAAAACGAGGAAGACTTTTTTTTAATGGTAAAAACAACAAGGGATCAGATTATTTTTAGAAAAATTTCACGTAAGTTAAGCCTAGTTTAGTATATATTAACTGCATGAGTTTTAAGTGCATGGAATCTTAATTTTCAATCTGCTCTTTACTCTTGTAAAATACAGTGATAATCAGTTTTGAGTAGTCAAACATAAAAGCTCCCCTTTGACTTGTGGTCTGGGTTGTATGGAAACACAAACAATTAATTAGAGCATATGCCTTCAAATATGGAGGCAGATATTTAAATTTTGCTGTTAAAAACCAAAACAATTCTCACCATCCTCCCCCCGCCCCCCCCCCCCCCCCAAAAAAAAAAAACCAGAAAAATTTAGCGTTTTCATTTCTTAGTTCTGTTGAAATGACTTATCTCTTTTTGGTTTTCAAGTATCAGCTTAACAATCCAACCACAGATGTATTTTTTTTTCCACAGACTGAAAAGGCAAAGCTCATATAATAGGGTGGAATACATCTCCCATTGAAAAGGATTAAATCCAGAAAAAAGTAAATTAAGTACACATTTCCATGGCAGGGACAACCTTTGAAGTATACTTCTATGGAAAATACATCCCTGACTTCAGTCCAGTGCTCCTGGTTGTTCTTGGAAAGGGTAAATACATTTATTGAGTTTAAAACTGAAGTGGGGTTTCATGGCAGGTAAAGCTTTGGGCTGTACAGGGACTCGAGGTAGATGATTTTTTTCATCTCCTACATTTTAAAGATGTGTGAATGTTGCTCTCAGAAGAGAGATGGGCCTGGTCCAAGGGGAGTTAGAAAGAGACCTCAGGCAACCTCTCTGTGTTTTCACATGGAACAAGATGTGGGTGAGGGATTTGGCTGCTCAGAATATTTATATTTTATTGCTTTATTTTGGCAGCTTGCTAAAATTCTATTGGTTTCTATTTCATCCAAACCTTGAAAAGAAGATTTTTTTGGATAACTGAATGATACATTCCTTGTTTTGGGGTTCTTTCTCTGCCAAATCCTGAAAGCCTGCTGTCCTAGAATGACTTCCAGCAGGTCATACATTGTGTATTTTAAGGAGGGTTTTTCTATACTCCTTGACTGTAAGAATCATTACCAGCTGTGTTGATAATAAACATTTTTAAACTCTCCTTATTTAAAAAGAAACAATTTTATATTGCCCACTGTGCAGACAAAACATTTTTTGCAAAGAATGCAGTTAAGAAGCCAGTGAAAGTTCTACTAATAGTGACAATATCTATAGTACTTGTAAAAATATACTGTGAAACTTTTAGCAGCCCTAATCTTTCAGGAAAACTCTAAGTGTTGTTCTTCTAGTGAATTTACCTTCTGTATTTGTGAAGATATCCACAAGGTGACAGGCCTCTCTTTGAATTTGATGCTCCAAATTGTTCTTACCAAGTGCCAGACTTCTTATAATTGTCATGCCAAAGCGTCTCTGCTGCTTCCAGGTGTGGCCATTTGTCAGGAAAATACCTGAAAAACACACAAACATTTAGTTCATTGCTGGGAGGGAAAATCCTTTCACTGCAAATTTTGATTTAGATGAGGTTGTATTTCACTAACAAGATACAATGATTTTAGATTTTAGAAGCTGAGTTTTGGTCTCTGAGGATTTTATGACACCCAGCTGCTCCTAAATGCATCCCTGTAAACAGAGTGGGTTTTCGTGAGGACTGAACAGCTTTGTCTATAGATATCTTCTACATGAGCAGTCTTCTGGTTTAGAAGTTATACAATTGAAAGGCAGCTTCTCCAGGCAAGTATTCCTTTGCATCTATTGGGAAGGAAAAAGACTGAGTCATGTGCTTTATAAGACAATAAATTTTTGGTTTTTCCTTAACATGCTTAGCACTGCATGAAACACTTTTTTGCAGTGAGAGCCCACATATGTCCTGGTACAGCAGTAGCTGATGTGTGTGCACAAGAAAACATCTTCCTTCTTTACACCTTGTTCTATCTGATTCTTGTGTAACACTTTGTACCTTTCTCGCCCATCATATCCCTGTAGAAAGGGGTGAGAGGTCTTCCGGAAACTTCTTCTGAGTGGGTGACAATGCCATCTTTTACTGCTTTGTATCCATTCAGCACAACCAGAGGTGTCTGTCCCATCCACAGTGTGTAGATGTTTCCGTAGGTGTTGGTTAACTGAAGAGTTGATAACAGGAAATTTGTAACTATAAACCAGGGAAAGCATGCACTACAAGATCAATTTATTTAAGAGTTTTCTCTAGTTGTGACTAAACCCATTTGTTGGCATCAAATTGAATTGCAGGTTTTAGAAAAAAAATTTATTTCTGTTATTAACGTGCTTGGGGAACAGAAGATAATTGCTCTTTATGGAATAGATGCTAAGGACATCTTTCAGAAGAGCACCTCTCTAATTTCACAGAAAGAAAACCAGCAGGTTACTTTGTTAGCTCTGAATCAAAGAACAAATTATTACAGGCAAAATCCCAGAGCTTTTCTCTTTATTTTATTAATGAACCAAAATGATGGTATTTTCTTGTCTCTAACTTACAAAGAAAGAAAATAAATGTTCTTGCTTTCTTTACCTTCCACAGGATTTTTCTATTTTCCTCTGTTGTTCCTCACATCATGCTTATGTTTTTCCTTGTAATAGCGGGAAGCAAATTCCTTACTTTTTAAAAATAGTTTTGATTGGTGTGATTAGTTCTGTTGTAAACAGCAATCATATTTTCCTGCTTTGTTTTAGCAGTAACCTGTTTACAGCAGATAAGAAATCTTTTTGCTGTAAAAACAAGGAAAAAAAGTGTCTGATGAGGGTACAGGTTTGGTCTTCTAGTGGAGATATTCCAGTGGCACTGGTGTCAGGAAACAAGGAGAGCTCTGCTAGCGGTGGCTTACAGGGCTGGATATTAACACAGAAACAGAATGAAACTGCCAATGAAATACCATTCTATGACAGTGTTTGTGAAAATGTAACCAAAAGAGAGAGAAAATAGCAAGGACTAAAGCAATGGTGATGTTTAAGACTCAGAAATATTTTTAATACTGCAGGGTCCTCAGAGTCCTTGAAACTGGCTGGTAATCAAGCTTGAGGTTTAAAAAAATATCATTTTAAGCCATTCCTATGCAATGCACAATTTACGTTAACATAGATTCAGACTGATTTGCAAGCACAGAGATAAATAAATACCTTACTGAGAGTTTCTCGGCGTAGTTTGAAGTCCAGCAGCCACAAATTTCCGATGATGGGGAGGGGAACTGGTCCTGGAGGAAGCTGGGTACGCATCCATTGCAGCTTGAGGAACTGCAAAATCAGGAGACACACTACTAGAGCTATAAAAATCTCAGTAATCCCCAACATTTTATCAAAATTTTAGCTTCTCACTGGTTTTGGCTTTTTTGGTCTTTTTATTAATTTATTTATTTTTCCCTATGATTTCTTCTGAAAATTTGGATTTGTGGATATGTTTCTTCTACTGAATCCAAACTCTTTCTAAGGATATGCCTCCTGTAGGCATCCCTCTCTGGTAATCTACAGTTTTCCAAAGCTGAATCCCTAGAAAACCAAACTATGTGAAGCTTTGTGGTTAGCCAAGCCACACCCACTCTTTTTTTATGATCTGCAATTGTGACCTCTTTTTTCACTTAGAATTTTATTTCATTCTTAGTCTTGATAGTGGGTCAAAGTGCCAGTTATTGAATAGTTATCCAAGGTTTTCAAGAGTTTTGCATAATGGTAACACCTCAGGCAGTTTCATGTAGTTAAACATTGAAATGCATTAGTTATTGTCATTCTGAAATACTACAGTTATTGTGTGGTTACTTTACAGAAGAAGAAACATCTACACAATATCTGAGGTCTCTGAGGTGTAAAAGAATGAGTTCATGCAGCATAAAGCTCAATTATTGTCTTTAATAAGAAAAATAAAAGGTAATTTAATAATTTGAAGAGTATCTTCTTTTACCTTTTATCATATCCTGGGTTATGATATTATGTGAACACTAGTTAGAGATTATTTTTCTATCCATCAGATTATATGATGTTTTCTAACTTTTCTTTTTAAAAATTTTTAATTTTATGCTAAGTTTTAAAATCTTCTGGTTCAAATTTTGCAGATGAAACCATGCACATGTTCTATTAAATCTGCAGAAAAGAACAAAGAAATGGAAGAAACAGGAAAAACTTTTAATCCTTACTGATTTGTGGATCCCATAAGTTTACCAGAGAGATTTGTAGTAGTGTGTAGCAAACTTTAACTTGAGACTTACTTTTCATACTTACTGATATATTACACAGTATTTTTCAACACTTTGTTCAAGAACCTAGCTAATGTTATCTTCAAGACTAAATAGGAGATTAAGGAAATCCATACAACTGTAGAAGTTGTCTGTTTCAATGTTTTATCATAATTTCTCTGAGCGGGAAAAAAATTCTTGCTGAATTTTTTAGTCTGCACTTTTCAGCTCAAAAAGTTTCTGCAAAATCAAGGGTATTGATTGGAATCAATGTATGTTATGAACCTGAAATATAAAGGTTTAACGCTATCCACGGGCTTCTTAAGAACTGAATTAACCTTCAAGAATTGGAGAGTTACAGGCATGGACACTCATTTCAGTTAATTTTCTAATCAGCTCATTTTTTTTTTTGTGTGTGGGGGTTGGTAAAAGAAATGGTGGTAAATACAATCTTGCATGATTCAGTCTTGAAAAATGTGTAGATGACAACTGGTCTTTTTTTCTGGGGTGGATGTAATAACTTCAGGTTCCAAAAGAAACACAGGGGCAGTTCACAGGGCAGCAGTGACATTGCAGCATTTTCTTACCTTACCTTCCTGAGCAGCCACCTCTCAACTTCTCTGTGCAGTTCCATGCAACACTTCTGCTTTAGTGTGCTGCATGTGCAGCTGCTTTTGCAAGAAGTGTGGAAGTGGAGCAGCCAGCAGAGGCCAAGGGCCATGACTGTGTGCCTCTGTTATCTGTTTGTTTAGGTTTTTGGGCAGAGAAATGGAAACAGAAAAAAATTCAGCAGCATGGTTCTATGAGTCTTACAATTGAAGAGTTAAATGGACAAAAAACTGAGGGAAGCAATTTGAAATTCAATAACTTTTATGGTTTTTGCAGCCAATCATGACAGTTCCATATGTATAGCAAAAATTGCAGTGTTACTGAGTAATGCTATTGAGCAGTTATTTATCCACCCATTTTTTTCAGATTTTGCTGCTATTTGAGACTTTGAAATTAGTTACTTGATGAAACTATCTAACTAACTTTGCTTGCTGCTTGTGTGCATCAGGACTTCATTTCTTCATTTGTTTCATTTCTTCCCAATTCATCCAGTTGGTCCTGTCTGGTTAAAAGGAAGTGAGTGCTGTCCTATTTCTTATTTGTGCACAGAATCACTTGTCAAGTTTGCAAGTTTTGCAACAGTTAAGGACCCCTGAAAGCTCTTGATGCTCTCATGCCCATCAGTGGGGGTATAATTTATACACTTAAAATTACCAGAATTAAGATGAGTTAAGCCATGAAGTTGCCTATTAATAACAGTGATTATGATGCAACTTAAGAAAAGAAAACAAAAAGAAAGAAAAGGTCTTCATGTAAGAGAAATCTGGGTCCAGCTGAATAAGTCTGGGCCCACCAGGAGTGTTACTCTGAGTATGACCCTTTGAACACTGTGGGCAGTGTGTTTTCCTGATGCTAGGTGAGAGCTGTGGGCAAACTGAAATACACTGAGGCAGAGTTATTTCACAAAAGTTTGGGCTGAAGTTCACAAGGAGAGAAAAAGCAAGGAAGCTGTTTCAATACTGTGTATTTTTATATTTTCAGTACATGTGAGTAGTAGCTGTTCACATAAATCTTGCTCGATCTCCTCTTACACAAATACTATTGCAAGAGCTGCATCTCCACTTAAGATGACAGATATTAAGTTGGATTGTTTTGAGCAGATGAGGAAATCTGCTTTTGCAATGAAGGTTTCAGGCCACAGGAGTGGGAAGCAAAGAAGAACATCATTAGGATGGTGTGAAGCAAAGGATAAATGTGCATACTGGGAGTGGAAAGGGCTCCTGGCACACCTCTGCCCAGAGTGTGTCATCTGCTCTCACAGACAACCAGGGCTTGTTTTTCATCTGTTACAGGGACAGATGTATTAGAAAACACAGCCTGGTGTTCTTGCTGCCTGGCCTGGCCTCAAGCTAAACAGCACAGGTATTGCTAAGATGGTTTTGGGATTTGTTTGTGGGTTTGTTTTTTGTTGTTGTTCTTTCCCCCTTGCCTTCCAGTGGAGACACTAATTTGGGTTTCTCAACTTGGCTGTCTCTTCCTCCCCTGCACTCCCTGATCTTTCAACAGCTCCATAACAGGAACTGTTAATTGATTGGAGGCATCAGAAGTTGTCTGAGGGAGGAGAGTTACACTGACACTCTGTGTCCCAGCAAACACTGAGAGAGGGAGAACGTGGCTTACAGCACAGCTGGAGTGAGCACAAGACTGGGAAATGTGAGCCAAAGAAATTCCCATTCTGTGTTCAGTTCAGGAAAAGAGAACTTTGCTGACATGCATTATCAATAAAGTATATAGGGTTTTGCCTCCTGCTGTCATCTGTTTTGTTGGGACTTGAAGATTGATGAGCTTTTAGTTTGCATAGACAAAGTATTGGAATGGAACTTGAACTTCAGATTCTGTTCCTAGATTTGTTCATAGCTTGTCTGTGACTCTCATGAACTTGCTTTATCTCTCTGGGCCTAATCAACCCTGATGTTCACTTTTTGAAAGAACTTGAAGGTTGACTAATGAAAGTCAAGTTGTAGATGGCAGGTACGATTGTTTCTGTTCTGGTCTTTCCCTATATTTTCTTCCTACTCCTCTGCTCTAAAGCCTTCATTAGAAAAAAGGGTTTTCTGAGCTGTCTAAACATCTTCCATCTCTGCCAAGGAGCCTTTGTGACAGTATTTGTTAGATAATAATGAGTAAGACTTGCATGGAGAGGTGCTATTCACAAATAATGAAGCAAGGAAAACTGATTTTCCCCAAAACAACTTGCTGAAAGCTTCTCTGTAAACACCTGCCTCTACCTGCTTGATCTCACAATTATTTTATTTGTATTTTAGTCCTTAATTCATGCACTTAAGTCCTGCAATTCATGCACATTGATGGAGTTAATTTAAATTCTATCAATCTGTATTACAATGAATCGTAGCATTCATCACTTTCTCTTCCTGCTAGTAATACATAGTCATCTCAAAATAAAACCAGTTGGTATATCTAATCTTGCAGACATTTACCAACTTTTTGGCATCACTGGCATGCAGTGAGAGCAGAACTAGGAAAAGCATGAGCTCTAGCTATTAGGAAGGAAAGCAACTGCTGTAAAAATTCCTCTTTTTGTTTTCCCATTGTTATCATTGTTGTTTATTCTGTGTGGGCTGTTTGGTTGGTCAGTTTTGCCTGTTGAGGTGTTGTAATGCAGTGCTATTTAGGTGAAAGCAATGCAGACCTTGCACCAGTGCTGTGGTGCTCTATGTCCTGATGGTGTGGGAGCTACCAAGGCCTGGTGCCCTTTCAGTCTCCCTGGTTTGTGAAGTGCTGTGTAATCTTGGCAGTGTTCTGCAGTCAGCTGCAGAAGAGCTGAGCAGAGACAAGAATTTCATAAATGAACCATAGCACATACCCTTTTCTCACTGAAGTGTCAGGAAGAAATAATTAATGTTGTACAGACAGTTTTCCTTCTGGCATTTCCTAATGTTTGAGTATTTGCAGCCTCAGCATTCTTTTTGGCAATTTTCCAGAGCAGTATCTATTAGCCCAGATGCTGCACTTGGAATGTCAGCTGTGGACAGAACAGAAAATTGGAGCTAAGATTTGTTCAGATGAATTTGCCAGGGACAGAGGTTTAGAGACAGCCTAGGACCAACTCGTTCTTTCCTGGAGGACAGTATGGTTATTGCAAATATATTTGATATATATTGCAACTGATTCCTGAGCACTGGAAGAAATTTCTGGAATCCAACCCAGATTAGTTACTGTGTAAGGAAGGATTTTTTTCTCCAGGGAAGTGTTCTTGCCCTTGTCAACAGTGATTGACATAGGTGCCTTGAATGCTACTGAAGAACTTGGATGAGTTGAATAAAATGTGAAAAAAACTTTCAAAACATGCCTGATGTCCTTTCTGCCAGCTGGTCAGTGACACCAGTGGATTATGCAAGTGGAGTTGTGAGGATAAGTTGAGGTTTTTTTAGACAGCAAATCTTGAGACAGAATGACAGCCTGCAGGGACATTTCTGCTGTGAGAGGAGCAACAGCCTCAGAGAAAGCACAGGCAATACAGTGGGGGTGTGGTGGAAACAGCAATTAAGATCAGTAATTGCCTTCTTGTGTTCTTTCTGCAGGGCTATGTATATTTTTGGGCAAGCAGTCAGCACATATGGAGTTCTTTGTCTTCTGCAGCCTTTTGCAGGTGTTTAGATTCTCCCTGTCTGATGGAATTAAAGGCACTCCTTCAGGGAGCACTGCATAGCCCCATCCCTATAAGGTCTGCTGTTCTTCATAAGGCAGCTTGGTACCAACATCCCAAACAGCCTATTCCACCAGATTCCATTCTAGAAATCTTCTAAGAACTGCTCCTCTTTGTAGGGATTTTTTTTTTTTTGTGTTGAGGAGGTCTTTGCATGTGCTGCTTCAGGTGCTGTGAATACAAATAAAGCAAAGAATTACAGGGTCTGGAATTAATTCTGCTGAGCAGAACTCCTGCTACTGAGATAAGGCAGAAATTAATTCATAAAGCCTTATGGGGGACAAGAATTCAGCCCCAAAATGTAGTTTAATGTGAGGTCTGCTACACTTTTTGCCAATAGCACTAGTTATGTTTGATTCTTCACTGTGCTATTTGCAGTTCATCTGTATTGTTTACTGTGAGATTTTAAATTACAACCCTTCATTGCTCTTGGTTCCCAAGTCTGCATCTCTACCCACTGTTGTACAAGGCTACTGGTTGCTTACTTTTACCTCTGCCACAAGAAGGCTACCTGATGAGTATTCCTGCCCTCATCTGACAGCTTACTGCTTTGTACCTGAGTTCTTGGCATGCATGTAGTCAGTATTTTGAGTGACACATTCCTCAAACTGATTGCTCAAGAGGATGTTTCTGGCTGAGGTTCCCACCTTCTCTGACCCAGCCTCTGCTGGATCTTAAAATAATGGTATAAATTAGCATATTGCAGCACAGTGATGTATTAAATAACACTCAAGAATGGAAATAATCCTCATTCTCTTGGATCAGGAAGAGTGGTAGGAAAGAAGGGAGGTGAAAATTCAGAAATCTTCAATGTGACAGGGAAGAGTTCAAAAGAACAATTTCAACAGACGTATTTGTAGCAATTTTATAATACGAGTTTGGAAGTGTGAAATGATGATAAGTGTAATTTTCATATCCCTGGTTTTGTTTCTTCTGAGTGCACAGTTCCTGAATTTGCAATGGAAGAGTCGTGGATTTCCTCCTGGACCAACCCCATTTCCCATCATTGGAAGTGTCTGGTGGATAAACTTTAGAGCTGATCACAGGAGCCTGAAAAAGGTATGTATTTGCAGATGTGAACTAAAGAGCTATTGAGGCAAAACCTGGAAAAAATGGTGGTGGTTGTTGTTAGGCTGATGTAGTAACAGGGAGAACCCTGAGAGAAGGTGATTTGTGGAAGTGAAGTGCCTAAACAAGTTAAGGTAAAAATCCTGCAGACAGTCTAATTCATGTAAAAGCCTAATAATTTCATGTGAAAGACTCATTCATATATGTGTGCAACTTAAACAGAACTGAACATAATAATTTTGCCACAGAAAATACTTCTATTTTTAAGGGAATCTTTGGCCTTGAAAGAAAACAATTATTCTCAGATTTCCCATCATAGGCATTTATTGAAAATAATTTTAAACTAGGTGTCTTGAATTCAGAGGTGTCTTGAACCAGAATATCTTCTGCTCTTATGGAATGGAAAGAAGATTGTATCCCATATGCAGCCAAATCCTTTCATGCATTGTTTCTCTGAAGTCCATTCTGGGATGTACTCTTTGCAGATAAACTAAAGATGTAAATAATGGTGAAAGGAAATAATTGATGGGAAGAATGAGCTCCATGCTAAGCCTGCTCATACAGATTCTTTCAGTTTTCAACATCCTCCACTGAGCCAAAATATCACAAGAGAACCCAATATGTTAATATATTTTTCAAATTGCTGCCTTTCCTTAAGTGCTAAGTGCAACTTGCAGGTCAGAGGGTATCTGGCTGCAGCTGAAGGGAGCTTAATGAGCATGATGCTAAAATTTTCTGATGGGTACATGTTAATGACTATGAGAGGACAGATCTGCACTGGTTCTTGGTCAAGCATCAGGGACTTTGTCCTTGCAGAATACCCACGGCATTGCCTGAGAGCAGTTACCATCAGTACCCAGAGATGGCATCTATGCTTAGATGCCTCAGTTGACGGTATTTCAGTATAAGATGGGAAGAGTTCTTGCCATTGAAAGGTGAAATCTGCAGTACTTAGAACTCTAGAAGGGGAGTTCTGGAATTCATAATTTCAAGAAATTCTGGATGTTGTCTGAGTCAATGAAATATGGAGTTGAAAAATGTAACCAAGAATGGCCGGGTGGAATTTCATAGGAAACCTTGTACAGATCCATAAACATTCAAGGGCATTTACCCTATGGTTGGTATTGCAAAGGTAACCCAGGCCAGGTTCTAGAAAAGGACCATTTATTCTTTCATTGCTTACATTTCTGTGGGTGTTGTGTTCCCAGAGAGAGCCCAGACCCTTCTTGTGGAAAGCACCCACACCACAAAACAGCCACTGTCCCTTTTCACCTGCTGAACCCCTGAGCAACGTTGTGCTGAAGACAGCAGCCCATCGTGTGTGCATGTTCTTTGATGTTTCTCCCATGGGGTTTTTTTGGGCACTGATCTTACCTGCAGCTGGCAAAAACCTATGGCAACATCTGCACCCTGTGGTTGGGTCACAGACCTATGGTGGTGCTCTATGGGTTCCAAGCTGTGAAGAATGGTCTCACCAACAACTCGGAGGATGTTTCGGGGCGACTGCAGACCTACACTTTCAACCAAATGGCAGGTGGAAAGGGTAAGATGTTCATGTCTCTGGAAGGACTTCACCCTTGACTGTCTTTGTTTCCTCTTGTGTTTTTCTTACTGAAAACCCCTTAGTTCCCAACTGACTTTTTCTGTCTGCTCAAGGTGAATCATATTATCCTGAAGCATTATCCTAAGTGGTCTCCAAATCCCACTGTCATACATGTATTTCAGAATCTTATCAGAGCAGCATGGGCAACGTTCTTAGTGTTGTCTGCATGCCCTGATTTGAAATAATCCTGAGCCTGCAGCCTCCTTTGCAAGCTGAGACTAAAGTAAATCTTTATGCTCCCAGTTGTTTAATTACAGCAAAGGCTGCTGTAAGGAAAGCATATATGGAACTTTGATCAAGTCTTGCTCCGAAGTACAAAGTCACAGGAAGGTCAGTGGAGCTTTAAATTTATTAGCCAGAGTGTTCAAAGTGTTGTATTGTCTTATCACAAACACTGCTGAATCACAGTGGAGAGAGAATAAGGATACTGATATGTTTAAAACAGAAATAATTGAACTTGTTTCCATCAGCCTCTTATCCAGAGAATGTACAGCAGATGCCTTTACCCTCAGTCAGGATTTGTTTAATGTGAACTACTGTCTGGAAAGCTTTAATTTGTAATACTAGCCAGTGTAAGTAGCGAAACACTACTTTAAAGTATAGAGATTTTTAAGTCTGGGGCCATTTCAGTCCATTTGGAAGGATCTGTATTGCCACTTTTTATCGGGGTGCTGTGGAGAAAAGTAGCTGGGTTGTGACACATGCCCTAAAACTCTTAATTTGTAGCAGGGATGGCATTAACCAACAGCTGCAGCTCAGCTGCAAGTTTGTGACTGCAGCACAGATACCACCTGCCTGTCCCTGGTTCCCAGGACAGCAGAAGGAATAGGGGAGAGCTGTCCCAGTCTCTAATGAAGCAGCTGTCTCAGGGAGCAAGCTGGCTTTCCCAGGGAGAAGTGCAGGCTAGACTTGTGAAGGGAATTTCCACACCAAGCAGATTAAATGGTTCATGCTGAGTGGTCTCTGCTAGAACACAGACTCACAGCAGAGCAGCCTGGGATTCCTTTCTGTCCCACAGAAACTCTTGATCTTAAGAAGCTGTTTGCAGATTGGCTAAAGCCTATTTTTCCTTCTCATTTTGGCTGGGTGGTTCTTGCCCTGGCTTCATTGTCTTTCCAGAAGGGACCTTTCCAGGATGAGAACTCAATATTTGGTATAAAGATCCTGGTAGAACAGGATCCCTCAAAGACCTGAAACAGATGCTTCTGAAAGAATAGGACTAGGTTAGGAAGGCAGGTGTGTGAGTCCAGAGGTCCAAGAGGGTTTTTTTTGCAGGGATGGTAATGTCTTAACCAAGGTGTTTTCTCAGCCTCTAACAACATTCAATTCAAAGAACACTGCCCTGATGTGTCCCCCCTCTCTGAGCGACAGCATGATGAGAAGATGACTCTTACTGTGTTTATCATCTACAATTATATGAACTTTATTATGACATAAAATCAATTCTTGATGGTTAAAGGTATCTTGGTCTCAAATGGTCTCATCTGGAAACAACAGAGACATTTTGGAATTGTAACTCTCCGAAAACTGGGAATGGGGAATAAAGGAATGGAGCGTGGGATACAAACCGAGGCCCGTTACCTGGTGGAGTTCTTCAGAGACAAGGAGGGTATGGCATTGACACAGTGCTTGGGGGCACACACA
This sequence comes from Molothrus ater, assembly GCF_012460135.2. NCBI lineage: Eukaryota > Metazoa > Chordata > Aves > Passeriformes > Icteridae > Molothrus > Molothrus ater. The sequence continues at coordinate 16,888,332 of NC_050487.2, read as the reverse complement.
GTACAGACTGCTTGACTCTAAGGGTTAACACTACTTTTGTTACTCAATAGAATAGATTTGGAAGCACACCTTAGATTTGCAGATTTAGGATAAGGTGCTAAAGGATTGCAGACCACACATTCCGTGGCATTTGCTAACAGACTGGAAAAAGAAACGTGAAGGAAACAGCAGAGACATCTCTGAACCCAAAATACAGGAATTTCTTTGCTTATTTTTTGACAAAACCCCCTCTGAACCCTTGAGATTATTTGACCTCAGCAGTTTGTATTTTGGGATCAACACCAAGATTGAGATTAAAAAACAAAGCAAAGCAGAAAGCAAATTAAAAAAACAAGACCAGGAGTTAAAGATTTGAGACTTTCCTGTCCTCATTTTGGAGTGAGGTTTATCTTTTGTTACATTTCCTGGTGAGTTTTGGGTGTTTCTGAGTAACAGTATAAATATCATAGAGGACATCTATTACAAAATGTCACTGTAATCTTGTTCTCCCAAATGGCAAAGGATGAGAAGGAAGTGCTTTGGAGATGAATGTTTTTCTCTGTCTGCAGGAGAAGCTGTGGACCCTTCCTTCCCCATTGTCCATGCTGTCTCCAATGTGATTTGTGCTGTGGTTTTCGGACATCGTTTCTCCCTGGAGGATAAAACCTTCCACCAGCTGATTGAAGCCTTCGATTATATAGTGGCTTTTGGGAACAGCCACTTTCATTATGTGAGAATATTACTAATGAGATTATATATTACTTATTAGATTATTACTAACATGCAACAACTTATTTGATCATTGGGCTCATTATTTATTGCAATATAATTATATCAGTATGTATATTATTAAAGTATTGCATTATTGAATACTGATAAATATTCTGACTGTGAATATGATCTGGACCTGCAATGCTTTGGGTTTGACATGATTCAATTATGAATATTGATACATCTATCTGCAAAAGTAGATTATTTTGTTGGTGAATTAACAGAGTAAATACAAATGGAGTTATCTAGTAAAGATGGGAAAAAATCTAGGGTGGAAACTGTGCTATCCCTAATTTGTGATTTTAATGTGTGTTTATGTACTAAACATTTCTTTTGATGCCACAGAATGTTTTTCAGAGCAATTAATTCAGCAGTTTAGCACCAAAAATGTCCACACTATATCTCTGTCATGAGGCTTCTCTACAGTGTCACTAACTGCTTCTGTGCTGAATTCTTGCTCTCCAGATGTGTGAAATGTTACCGTGGTTTGCAGAGCACCTCCCAGGACCTCTACATAAAGCAAGATTTTCCCGGGATTTTATTCGCTCCTTTGTAAGGCAGGAAATCAAAAGTCACAGGGAAAAAGGCAGAATAGATGAACCAGAAGATTTCATTGACTTTTACCTGAAGCAGATAGAGAAAGTGAGTGATTATTGCTATGTGCATTGTCCATGACACAGACCCAACCATAATAGGTTCCCTGCCGTTGTCTGCCCACAACAACATTACTACAGAGCTCTGCAAGAACAGCTTAAAAACTCTGCTGTCAAACTCAAAATATGAACTTTGAATAGTTAGTTCAAGAACTTCTTCTAGAAGTACAAATTATTTATATTGGTTTGTTATCATATTTTGGAATCCTTAGTGAGGGCTAGGCAGTAGGGATTACCTTGAAAAGGTGCAGGTATTTAGGTGGCTGCTGAATTCTGATTCTTGCTTTGTACTATTTTTGTGCTTAGTAGTGCTGTATGAGTATCATGACAATCTTAAAATGTTGTCAGTCTGTGCTCTGAAAAAAAGCATAAATCTTTAAAAGGATAACATTATATATTAGACAGATTCCTGGAATCAGCAAATGTGCTGGAAGTGGTATGGATGGGATAAAACTACCTAGAAATGTGTTTTTCTGCTGTGGAAGTTAACAGAAATCAACATGCCACTTTACAAGGTAGCATAACAGGACTTATACACCTGACACATTCAACAGCACCTGTAATTTAACAGTATCACTGTACTCATTTGAGTAAAGTCTTTGCCTATATCTGTGTTCTGCTCAAGTTATCTGTGTTTTCTTTGTCCTCTAGAAATCTTGTTCCTTTAGATACAGTGATAATTGTCTGTCTCAGTGCTATTACACAGCTATACTACATTTTACCTTTCTCACTGACACTTGTAGACTAAAAATGTCCCCAATTCTACGTTTGATGAAGACAACATGGTGCAATCTGTTTTTGACCTTTTCCTGGGTGGCTCAGAGACCACAGCCACCACTCTGCGCTGGGCTCTGCTCTATATGTTGGTTTACCCTGACATCCAAGGTGAGTAGCACACAACAAGCATGGATATTATTAAAGTAGAGCAGTTTTTGTTTTTTTTTTTTGGCTAAGATCAAGCTTTTTTTTAAGATCAAGCTTACTTTAAAGATAATTTTTTAGCTTTGCTTTTAATAAGCCAATGTAGTAAATTTTTTTCAGACTGAGATTTTAGAATTTCAGGGATGTTCAGGCTCTGATACTGTATTGGGTCCTGTTGATTTTTGTCAGACTCTTTCAGCACTGTAAGCATATAATGGAAGATACAGGCTGAAAGCACACAAGGTGGAATAAGAGTTTGGGTTAGGGAAAAGTGAAGATTTTCTGGCATCCAGCACGTGTAATAAGGTTATATTATTTGAGTTCATTAATTGAGACATCAGTCAAATTTCTGTAAAACAGATATATTTATTCTAATGCATGGGAATGTTAAACAGAGAAGGAAGACAAAAAGATGATCCAGAAATTCTGGACAAGATCACAGTTGCGCACTAGTTTCAAAATTTTTGGGTGATTTGGTAGAGAGTTTTCAGAGGTGATGAATTACTAAGCCAAGTACATATTCTTGACTCTCAGGCTGAGGGCTAGAAATTCTTTTCATGCTTGTGGTGCTAGAATGCTTGAAGAACAGAGCCCTGTGCACACACATGCACTTCAAATTCTGATAAACTATAAAGAAAAAAATTCCTCTTAGCCAAAGTTTTAAATGTGAAATCTGACCCCATCTGAGACGGTATAAGGTGTGTTAGTAAGCTTAGATAGCAGCCCAAAGAGATTAATATTTGGTGATGGTAGATCATATTTAGTAATATGATCCTATTTCAGTTCTCAGCATTGCACATGTGTCAGCTCGATGTGGTGGCTTGCTTGCAACACTGTCATTAGTGTGCTGTGAGTCTGTATTTGATTGGAGTAAAATCAACAGCTTAATTGAATTGATGTCATAATAAGGTCTTGTTATACTTGTAGTTTTCTCCACCTCTTTTAAATATAATGCTCCATAAATCTGTTGGGCTTGTGGAAAGAGGGTCTGAACATAAAACCTATCAACTAGAAAACAGAGTGTAGTAAAATCATAACTAGCTGGTTATGATTTATACAAATCATACATTTATACAAATGCATTTGTATAAATGTATGACTTGTATAAATTTATATTAATATAAATGCATTACATATATACATTTATACAAATGCATTTAAACTTCAGGATATGGTAAGTATAAATTATTTGTATATCGTTATTTTTTCTATCACGACTATACTCCAAAAAGGAAATGAAAGCTGTTTCATCCAAAACAGTGTTCTTACTTCTATAATGGATATTTTAATTTTTTTAGACAAAGTCCAGAAAGAGCTGGATGCTGTTCTGAGTCCCTCCCATCTCATCTGCTACGAGGACCGGAAGAAGCTGCCATACACGAATGCTGTGGTTCATGAGGTCCTCCGCTTCAGCAGCATTGTTTTAATCACAATTCCCAGAGAAGCTGTGAAGGATACCACTGTTCTGGGGTATCATGTTCCAAAGGTACAGATATCCCTTCTATTCTAACGTGATCTTTGGCCACCAGTAAAGGTTTACCATTAAACCCTTTCCCCTCCAGTTCAGGACAGGAAGATCATTTCACTAGATTTAGGATATGGTGCTAAAGAACTGCAGACCACACATTCTATGGCATTTGCTTACAGACTGGAAAAAAAGACATAAAGGAATACAGGGAAATCCCTGAACCCAAAGTACTGAAGTTTCTTTGCTTATTTATTTTTTGGCAAAAACCCCTCACAGCCCTTGAGATTGTTTTTCCCCTAATTATGTAATCTTTCATTTCTACTGCCTTTCTGTGCGCAGAATTATAGCTGGAATCTGTTTGTGTCCTTTTATTCTTTATGTGTGAGAGCTAGAACTGTGCCAACTGCCTCTTCCTTCCTTTCAGGGCACTCTAATCATGGCAAATGTAGACTCAGCTCTTTTTGACCCTGACTATTGGGAAACACCTCACCAGTTCAACCCTGGCCATTTCTTGGACAAGGCTGGAAATTTTGTGACCCGAGAGGCCTTCTTGGCCTTCTCAGCAGGTGAGTGCACTGAGAGCTGAGCCCAGGTGTGTGGGTTAGATGAAGTTGTGTTATTTTCATTGTGGAGAAGGCCAGAGGAGAGTGTAACCCCAAACTGTAGGAGCACATTGTTTTCCCAGCCCAGAAAAATGTTTGACTGCAAAAATAAGTTGTTTGGAAATTGTATAAACACTTGATCTAGATTTTTGTGAATATGCAATGAAGATAAAATGAGTAAGGGCCCAGAATTCCCAATCACTTAGGAACTTGAGTCCTTACACTGTTGCCCTTGGTCCTCCTCTATATATGCCGGGTTATGCCATTACAGTGGATATTCTGTGGCAGGCTGCTGTGCTGGAGTTGATTTATTTTGTATAAGTATTCATCAGTGCAGAGAGATGAGTGGGAGATCCAGAAGCTGGATCAAATACATCCAGAAGTCTATGTCTTTCCTGTGGGGTTTCTGGAATCACTCTTTCACCAGTGTGTGAGTTTATAGAAGCTTAAACAAACAAAAGCTCTTGGGGATCATGCCAGGAGCGAATAGCCTGGTTGTCAGAGCTGTCAGCTGAGATGGGAAAGTGTCAGGCTCAGGTTTCTGGTCTAAATTGGGCAGAAGAGGAATTGGTTTCTCACATCCAAATTGAATGACCTGACCACTGCATTTCAGAGTTTGTCACTGTCTCTGGGAATTGTATCCTGGACAGAGTTAATTAATAAATTGGGAAGAAATTTTTCTTTAACATGTTGTTTTTGCTGAAACCATTATGTAGGAAAATGTTTCATCAGGTGTAGAATGTCCTCTGTCTTCTGATTTTTCACTGTTATTAGGGAAGATAAGTCAGCCTGTTCTAAGCAGAAGCCACGAGGGAACCTAAATATGCTTTCTTGTTTTTAATTGGAATCAAAGGATAGAAATCCCTTTCATAAAACTAGGAAGTCCTGTAGATTAAAAAAGCAAGAATGAAACTTCTGAGAAGCATTTCTGGTATCTTTTCTATAATCTGGGCAGATCCTGCAAAGATGAATTGCAGAAATCTCAGTTGTAAGTCCAGTTCAATCTGAGAGGAAATTGTCAAATTCAGCAAAGCTCTTTGATCCTTGATGAACCTGAGAAAAGCTGGGAAACAGGTGCTGGTTGCAGACCTTGGTGGGGACTGACTTCTCTTTCTGTTCACCCCTTGCAGGTCACCGTGTTTGTCCAGGAGAGACAATGGCCAAGATGGAGCTTTTCATCATGTTCTGCAGCCTGTTGCAGAAATTCAAGTTCACTGTACCAGAAGGAGTTAAGGAAATCAACACAGACATTATCTTTGGGAGCACCATGAAACCCCATCCATACAAGCTCTGTGCAGTTCTGCGCTAGGTTGCTCAGCATTAGAGATTTAAGAGGCACAGACACAGGTTTGGTAGTGTGCTGGTATTTGTGCAGCTTTATGGTTCTCATTTTTAGCTCAAATTCAGTGCAAATCTCTCCTTGTTGTGTTATATGTTTTAGAAGCCAGGCCTAAAAAATACTCTGTTTTTCCTGTGTCTGGAAAGTGTCTGTACTTCATTTTTTTTTCTGCTGTGTTACAAATGAAATAAATGTAGACAATTATTGCTCTGTCTAGTCTTACTAGAAACTCGACAGAATCTTCCTGGAGGGAGGAGGAGCATCAGAGCCAGGCTCTGAGCAGCCTTCCCCTACATTCTCAAATCCAGAATGGTCGTGGGAATGCTGTTCCCAGAGGTGGGGGCTCTGGGCATTGCCAGAGCTCCCAGGTGTGGTTGCATGGGAACTCAAAGCTGTGAAGGGGCATCTCAACTTGCTGGGAGCAGCTTTGTCTATTTAGCCAAGAGCCACGGGCAGATGAGTGCTTGAGACTGGAAGTAAAAGAGAGACAACAGCGCAACTGTTCATTTGGCTGTGAGGCTTGTGACTTAGGCCAAGAGCAAAGGCAAAGCCCTCCTATTGCCTGCTGGAAATTGCAGAGGGAAGCCCCACTGCTGGTGGAATGCAGTGGGCTGGCCTGAAATTTTTTTTTTTTTTTGACATATACTCTTGTGCATTTGAGAGGCATTTCGTGAAGGTGGGAGTCCTCTCATGTGCCAGGGTTTATAATGACAATGATGTACAGCAGATTAGGTTGGCCATGTCTCTTCATTGATGCCCAAAGCACAGTTCAGGGGGCAGCTTGCAGTCTTTGCAGTCTTGAGCAGCAAAGCTTGTTGCCTGCAAAGGAGGGGCAGGGCAGGAGATATTGATGTGGCGTTCTCCAAAAGCTGTGGGAGAATCAAAGCTCTTGAGAGTTTTCTGTAAGCAGAGAGGCAGCTGCACACAAGCAGCCTTCTGACAGCTGAGCTGCCTGCTGAGTCCCAATGCACGCTGAGGGAAGAGCTGTGCAAGGTGCAGCCGGCAGGAGCAGTGCCCAAGCAGGGCCAGTGGATGGTAAGTGTCAGTAGCCCCTCTCACTGTGAGACTGGCCTTGTTACCCACCCAATACGACTTAAAATCCAAGGTCACAGTGAGGATTACTGTTGCTCTACCAGCTTCCTTTCTTGAATAAGACTTTACAATTGCTATCACAAGCATGCTTCAAGGACTAGTTGGCATTGCCCTGGTTATCCATTTTGTCATGGGCTGAAAGGAAGGGGGGAGAAGAGAATGGGCCAGCAGCTCTCCTGGAAAGAGTGAGAGCAGGAGGATTCACTTGTTAGAGGGATACCTTTCTGTTCTTCTGAGCTGTCGGGCAGCTAACCCTTGCTTCCCCAGGCATTCAATTCTCTTCATGGAAGCTGTAGCAAGTACAGCTTCCAAAACCTTATCAGGCTTCTCTCTTCCCAGTCTTCCAGCACCATCTTGTGTGAGGAGAAAAGCAATCTGTATTCCCTTCACATCTCTCCCAAAGACTTGGCAAAGCTGTTTGGCAGCTGCCTTCCTATATGCAGGCAGTTCATGTCTAGGCTGAGATGCAGTCACCAGAATGTGGCTAATGTTTGTGGAAAAGTCAGAGTGAGCCTGGAGAGCCAGGGGAGATGCAGAGCAGCCAGCCAGGACTATGCAGAGGCCAGATGGGGCTGCAAGTGGGCAGGGCAGTAAAGCCTTGGGGCTGTGAGTCTCCTCCCAGGAACACCTTGGAAAATACTAAACTCAGAGTTGGGAGCAGTTTGAGATAGAGAAAATGCAATACCAATGAAGGAACTAAAAGTCTCAAAAGTGGTCTCAAATGGGTAATTCAGTTTTTCAGGTTGACCCTAGCTCTCAGTTAGATTGGTGGCCAGCAAGATGGGTAAATATTATTTTTCTGCCCTGTTTCTGGAGTAAACCAATGTCCTTCAAACCTCAAAACTTTTATTTCTAGCTGTGCCAGTTCGGTAAGTTTGGTACACAAGCAGCAGGGCCATCTAGGTGACTTCCCAGAGTGCTACATGCTGCTAAGTCAGAGCCAAGTCTAAGCTAATGCTGTTCCTGTGCAAGTGCCAAATTTGTGTTGATCATGTTCAAATGCCACCCTTTGCAGAACTGGAGTTGCTCAGTTGCATGAGAGCACTTGTGAAAGAAGTTCTCAGAAGCAGCTGTATGTCATCTTTGTTCCTGCTGCAGGCAATCCACAGGGATTAGCCACAGGCAGGTGGAGGGATGAAGAAATTTTGCTTTGTGCTTAGTCAAGGAGACATCAGCCCCACTCCCCTGTGCAGCTTGGCAGGGTGTGGGAGGACACTTGGGTATTATGTCATTATCAGCAACAAACTCCTGTTACCCAATGATCAGTTGGAGTCTCTTATGGTCCGTGTGTGTCCTAGGCACAAAATTAAAAGGTAGAGCCATCCCCCAAACACCTTTCAATATAAACTGTGAGGAAAAATATTAAAGGAATAGCAGAGAACATCAGAATCAACAATGTGGGGTGAGTTAAGTAGCAGAGCACATGGTTGGTGCATATGATGGCTACTGATAAGCCTGAACTTTTCAGTAACCCCACTGCCCTTGGGTGTGCAGCCAACCCTCAGGAAATTTTTTTATCTCTCATTCTTGCAAGAGGTTTTTTATGAAACCAGGACCGTGGGCAGAGATTTTTGTCAAAGCAGGAGTCATGGCACAAGGAGGTGTATAATTAACCTACATTTTGTGTCCCTTGAAGAGGCAATCTGTCCCTTGACAGATGTGTGGCTGCAACATAATGATATTATGTATGCTTAGAAATAAGAACACTTAATTCTCCGGGGTGGGGAAGTAAAAGTGATAAAGAGGGAAAGAGATGAGTCATAGGAGCGTCAAGTGTTTTTTCTCTTTTCAGGGAGGTACCCCAAAAGCAAGATAAACTGATCTCTCCTCTGTCTACACAGCAGTTGTTGAGAGACAACGCAGCTGTGTAAATCAGAAGTAAAATGTTAACAGTGAGTGAGGTGCTGGTATTTTTTGTGCTGTCTCTGCTATTAATAGAGTTTCTGAAATTGCAATGGATGCGAAGACATCTTCCTCCTGGGCCAACTCCATATCCCTTCTTTGGAAATCTGCTGCAGATGAATTTCAAAATTCATCATGAGCATCTTAAAAAAGTATGTATTTTCTGGCAATGTACTAATGGACTCATAAACTGATTGAAAAGTAGCTGTGTTGAACATAGGTTTGTTTTGAATGCTAGGGAGGGATTTTTTCTAAATTGCATAAATGTGGAAATAGGTGGAGATAATTAAAATATCTGTTTCTTTGTGTGAAAATTTGCACTTACTAATATATATATATATATATATATAACCTTATGTGCATATGAACAAAACCATAATGATGATAATAGTCCTGTCTTACACATAGGAAGAAGCTGTATTTTAAAGTAGACTCACTAATTCTGTGCTGTCTTTTGGATGTCTGTGTTTTGACTCTTGTTGCACTGGCATTTTCTAAGTATCCCATGAAATAGCTGCTGAGGTTATGTTTGTTTCCAGTACAGAAAGGATGATTTTTTATATATATTTATTCAATGGATTTTTTTGAAAAATCTTAGAATCAATTACTTTCTGACATACGATTTGGTCAGATTTTCACAAGAGATTTCAGTCTGCTTAGCAAGACTGAGCTTTTAAATGGCTAAAATAATTCATAGTATGCTCAAATACTTTTCTATGTCCAATTGTAATATGCAGCACATCTAAAGTTTGTATCCTGTTGTTTTATAGTTCTTATACATCTATACTAAATATTTAACATTTAAATATGTTAGTAATAGCACCTCACTCTTCCTCTTCATTCTCAGCCTTCCCTTTCCCTCGTTTTCCATGTCCTGCCAGCTCCGTCCTCCTGAGCTGCATATTTCAAGGCAAAGTGTTATTATTCCATAATATAAAGTAGTAGCTAGTGCCTGTGTCTGCTGTGTTTTCTTCTATTTCTGACATCCCAGACACGAAGACCAGTACTGGTCATCCCAAGGTTTCAAAAGCCATGAATTGGTCCTTACAAAAATGAAATTAAACACAAATGTGCAAGTACAAGCACATACATTTTTGCTCACTGTGCATAAGTATTCCCTCTTGTTTGCTCCCAGGCAGCAAAATTGTGTAATCCTCTGGTCCTGCATTTCTTGGGATGTCTTGGCAACACACCACTCTTTCCAGCCTATTCTGCTACTTTTCTAGTTCCTGATTCAGCACCAGGGGAAGGACTGTCCTGCCCACTGTGGGGATGCCTGCGTGCACAGCAGCTGAAGACAAGGCTGTCACTGCTGAGCTGGAAGGGAAAGGGTGATTCCTGCATTTCTCAGCTCCTCGACTGCTTTTGCTACACTTGACACACAAAGGGGAATCTGTAGATGGTTCACATCAAATTCATGAGCTACTGCTGTCTTGTAGCAAGTGGTGAGGATGGAAGAGTTCATCTACAATGAGTTTGAATTGTAAGACATAATAAATGACATCACAGACTTTGGCAATATTGGGTGACATTTTAGAAACATCATGATCTTTAATAAATAAGACTTTAGATAGAAACCTGACTTCAGACTATATTGTATGTGAGAATATACCTGATGCTCTGTTCTCAAAGTCAGTCACTCTTAGGGCTTCTGCCCAGGGAGAAGATCTGGTTCATTTTGTTTGATTTAAAAGTACCGGTTCTCACTCCTGTTACTCTAATTCTGCCTTGTTCTACAGATGGCCAAAATTCATGGCAATATCTTCACCTTATGGCTTTCAAACACTCCTGCAGTTGTCTTGCAAGGGTTTCAGGCAGTGAAGGAAGGTCTGACTGCCCATGCTGAAGATGTTGCTGGAAGGCCCGAAAAAAGAATCTTTCAATTTCTAACACATGGAAATGGTAATTTTTATTCTTAGAAATTCTTTTAATGTGTTGTGTTTTATCCCTAGTTTTGAATACTGATTTAGAGCCTCAAAGTCCTTAATTTACATCAGGAAAAAGCTTCTATTTTCACAAGTTTTTTAAAACAATTCTATTCTGTATTCTGTCAGAACAATAATGACAGCATGGAATTAATGTAAGAGCTTCTATGCAGAAGATGAATGGCTAAAATACAAAAAGAAAGAAAAGAGGAATGTTGCCAGACTGCTGTAAAAAATTTGAAAAAAATGAGAAGAAAAGAGAAGCTTCTTGGATGTATCAACCTTACCAAACCATCAATTTATAAAGCATTGACAGCATTAGTTCATTATGATTCTAGGTGTTTTGTTCTCTAATGGTCATCTCTGGAAGCAACAGAGGCGTTTTGGAATGGCAACAATGAGGAAGATGGGATTAGGGAAAAAAGAGGATTATCTACTGCAAGAGGAGGCTGCTCACTTGGTGGAATACTTACAGAAAACAAATGGTACGTGAGGAGGGCAGGGCAGTCTGTGCAGTGGGAGAATGGGGCACTGTAACTTCTGAAACTATTTGATTACAAAAATGGATTCAAAGTGTATGTGCAGAGCTGAGTCTCAAAAGTCTGTATATGCTACCTGCATGAGATACTTGAGATACATGTTACTTGAGGCAACAGCATCAGGGTAACAACAAACAGTAAAAAAATCAGTGTCACAGTGCCTCCTATTCCTGTGTAGAAAAGAAAAAGCATAAAATATGCAAAGCTTCGAACAAGGATGCACAGGGTATGTTGAAATATTCTAATGCAAAATGATATGAGCAAAAATAGAAGGTGGTTCTCTTCTCAACTCATCTGTATATTTAATGTCTCAGCTGGTTTTGTACCCTGGTTATTGCCAAATGTGAGATCTGCTGATGCCAAGGTTTGATGATATCTGGGTATTTTTATAATTAATACTACTAATTCCATTCCCACTAGCAGTGGAATGGAATTTCCTTTTTTTAACCAACAGTGTTTTTCAGATGTCTGAAGTTACTTTTTTACTCAGGCCTTTTACCAATAAATTACAATTTGCCATTCAGTGATCTAATTAATGTCAGAAATGTTGATGAAATTTTATCAGCTCTCCTGTCAGTGGGCAAAGCAGGAACACTAAGTGTTAATGGTGAATGCAGTCCCTTGTGTTTACAGGAAAACCTCTGGACCCCAGTATGCCTGTTGTTCATATGGTCTCAAATGTCATTTGTTCAATCATGTTTGGACATCGTTTCTCCAGAGATGATGAGAATTTTCACCGCCTGATTGAGTCCTTTGACACCATGGCAGCATTTTTGAACAGCGTCTCCTTTTATGTGAGGAAAATCAGTTTTGTTTGTTTGTTTGCTCTCTATAGATAGTGCGAAAAGGCAACTTGCTTGTTACAAAAGTAACAAAAAAAAACCCCAAAAAACCAGAGCACCTAGAATTTCTGGGGAGCACTTCAAGATGCCTAGTTCAAAACTTGCTTCAATTGCTTATGCTTCATCTTAGCACAGAATTTTCCTGTGTATGGAGGACAGGGATGAAAATGCAAAGATTTGTTACGTGGCTGAGAGATCTACAAAGGACTTTCTTTTTAAAAGTGCTACCTGCACAACTCCAAAGTTTGAAACTATATCTGAAATCAGTAGTAAAATATGGGTTAAATTGTCTGAAAAGCTCAGAAATAAGCTTATCTTAATTTCTGTCTGGCAAGCTAGCTTTCTTCACTCTATTATATGACATGGCTATCAAAAATATCAAGAATAAATAGGTTTTTACTGCTTCCTTCTCTACTGTCAGCCAACCTCATAGAAACAGAGCAACTGTTTTGTGCAAAGGTAACATGGCATGAAATTGCTTAATGGCAGCTTTTCCCTACAGTTTTTGACAGCAACACCTATACCACATCTGCACATCCTTACAAGAGTACAGTGACACTGCAAGTCCCCCTCCTTTAGCTGCTGGATGATATCTGTCTCCATTCAGGGCACAAACTCGCAACTTCACATCTGGTCCACTGGAGAGAAAAATTCTCTCTTGCTCTTGTATGTGCATCTGTGAGTGCAGCTGCCAAAGCAGCAGAACAGGTGGCCTCAGACTGGGGCAGTTTTGTTATGAATCATTTATGAGGGGGAACCACAGTACTGAGGATAGTCAAAAAGTGAATTTACCCATGCACGAGGCAGCTGCTTCTGCAGAACTTGTTGGAACTCATCCAGTTCTGTGTCTTGTATGATTTCCACCATCTCTGACTAACTGGAAACTGCTGTAAGTAAGGTCCTAGAGGATTTAAGGACTATTTTGATACTTTGGCTAGATAAGATAAAATTCCTTACTCGTAACTATCCCAGAAGATGCCAGTGAAATGATTCCTAAGCTACCCTTCTAATCAGGGTGGACACAAGTTCAGCTATTTCCAAAATGCTCTCAGTAGGTATTTGCATGTTTTTTTAAAACAACTCTCTCTCTCTCTCTCTCTCTCTCTCTCTCTCTCTCTCTATATATATATATATAAATATAAAAATAAATAAATACATATAACTTTATACTATAAAGCTGAGAGAAATTTTAATTTTGCTCCAGGGAAAAATAGAATTAAGAAAGGCTTTAATCTTTAATGAATCATGGAATAGGCACTATCCCTTCAATCTAATGCTAATTCAATCATCAGTCTTTTACTTGCTTTTTCCACTACCCAAAAGCCTGTATTAGGATTCAAATTTAGTTTGCTAAATGCCACACAGTTATATGTAATATCACATATCTAAAATATCTCTTTTACAGATGTATGAGTTGTCTCCCTGGCTTGCTGGTCACTTTCTGCCATCAGTTAAAAAGATGAAGTCCAGCAGATATTTTGTGGAGGCTCTGTTAGTAAAGGAACTTGAAAGTCACAAAGGAAAAAGAAAGCTTGATGAAAATCGACATTTTATTGATTACTATTTGGATGAGATAGATAAAGTGAGTACTTCTGAACTTCTCTCACACTTCACTAACAACAAGGGATTTTAAGCGTTTCGTTGATTATAATGATGTCTAATGTAAATTTAAAAGTGCATGATTTCTCCAGGTGGTTTATTTCTTCTTTTGTGTGCCATAACTTTCTTTTCAATTCGTATCTACAGACTAAAGGAGATGCTGGTGCAACTTACGATGAAGAAAACTTGATCCAGACTGTTGCTGACCTCTTTGTAGCAGGCATAGAAACTACAGCCACCACTTTACTGTGGGCATTGCTCTATATGGTGATTTATCCTGACATTCAAGGTAAGCACATCCAAAGAGGTCTGCAACTCTAGCAATGAAATGAGTTCAAATAGTGGTCGTGCCTGTTCAAAGTAGAGGAACTAATTATTGAAGTATGAATCAGGTGAATCGCATTAATTTGTTTCTTGCTGTATCCTTTCTAACATTCAGGCTAATCATTCCAGCTTAATTTTTTTTCTTTTAACAGATCTAAACAGAATGCAGGGTGTGATTAATTTAATCAGCTGCAGGAATTTAGTCTCAGATGAGATAAATTGCACCATTACCCCTTCACAGACAGTAATGATTAGATTTCCACTAAGGAGCCTTTGGGTCGTTCTTTTAAATCCCTGACTCCTACTCTTTGATTTGCTCTTGGCCTCTTGCAGTAGAAATAACTTAAATACAGTGTGGGGTTGCTAATATTGGGGTGAGTAGCTTGAAAATGTGTGCTTTTAATAATGATATTCACAGAAGAAAGTTACAGGTTGGCAGGGTAAAATGACTGAGAAAAGAGCTAGAGTGTATGGGATAGAAAGGATTAGAAGGTACAAAATTAACTTTAAAGGCCTCATATTTGACAGTTTAAGCTGAGTACCAGGCACAGCAGAAGCCTGGCAAATAGAAAATGTGGAAGTATTAAGGAGAAAGGATGTCCCATTTTGTTACCTTCAAAAGACTTGAAACTGGGTTGTACATACTGAATTTTCACACGATTTTTCATCTTCTCAGGATATATTAACACATTCTTAAGTTTTGTGAGGGTTTAATTCTAATTGCAATGACAGAGTCTCTAGTATTAAAAAAAATAATCAGAAAATACCATTTCAGCTCAGATTGTAAGTAAAAAAAAGAAGTCCTTGGGAAAAACTAATTTGTATAAGTGCTTCCCAAGGCAAGTAATTACAGAATAGCAGTTAGGAATCTGTAGATGACAAGCAAAATCTATGTGCTTCTTAATGAAGAACAATCCTTGATCAATTACTAAACTGTTCCCCTAACATATGATTAATATTTTTTTCCAGTTGACTCCCTGCCTGTAGAAATAAATATTAATAAAAATCTTTTTATAAATTGCTTTAGAGCAGTAAATGTAACAGGAAGCCACATATTATTATAGAATGACCTCATCCACTATCTTATTTTAAAAGTATATATGCAACCTATAAACAAACTCTATGTCAAATTTTTTCAGGTCATCTGTATGGGACTTTGAAGGTATTATTTTTTTATAAAGTATCTTTTTCATCTAGTTGGATGCCATTCTGTCTGCAAAAGGCAACAGGAAAAATTATGACTATAGAGTTTATAGATTGTTTGCTGTATATTTAAAGCTGAATATTCCTTCTTAGAGAAAGTCCAGAAGGAGCTGGATGCTGTTGTGGGTTGTTCCCATGTGTTTTGCTATGAGGACAGGAAAAGGTTGCCCTACACAAATGCTGTAATTCACGAGATCCAGCGATACAGTAACATACTCTTAATTGCACTGCCCAGAATGAGTGTGAAGGACACAGAGCTGCTGGGATATCGCATTCCAAAGGTACAAATGTGCTGCATATTTGAATCAATTTGATCTTTGGTCCATTAGATGATTTTAGAAAGGGTTTTGAGGTTTTTCCTGACTCAGAGCATGAACTCTTCTTCTAGTGCCTCTAATGTTTGACTGTGCCTGTGGATGGCCTTTCACAAGGCTTTGTCCTAGATATCAGTAGACTCTACAGTCACAGTTTTTATTGAAGCCACTGCTCCTTTTTTTTTTCAGAACACAGTAGTTTTAGCAAATATTGACTCTGTTCTGGCTGATCCTGGAAAATGGGAGACACCTGATCAGTTCAACCCAGGCCACTTTCTGGATAAAGATGGAAACTTTGTAAACAGAGAAGCATTCTTACCATTTGCTATAGGTAAGTGCACTGAACAGGGATTTATTTACTCCTTGTGGTAACAACTTCAGATCCATTCATTCCTCAAAATAACTGGGAAGGCACCTACAAATGGGCATATACAAACTGTTTTAAATATCTCCAAGAAGAGACAAGTCCAGTTGTTTGTGGAAAAGATCAGAAGACAAGGAATGACACACAGAAACTCTTTCTTGGAAAACAGATCCAGTTTCTCTCTGAAAAGAGATCCAGCTATCAAAGCAATAGCAGAAAAATGCATGGTGCTGGGAAGACTGTAAATGTGAACTATGCCACCCTGGTGACAGTTTCTATAATGTCTTACTGCCTGCTGTAAATGTAGATCAAAACTTTTTGGGGGAATACAAGCAGCCTTTCAGTTATGAATCATAAAATGACAAACTTAAGAGAAAAGGATAAAATCTGCAGTAAACAAGCAAAGAAAATCCGAGGCAGTTTAGAAAGGGAGGTGTGATAGAAATCCTTTGGCTGAAGTGCCTTTTCTGTTTCTTCACAGGGCACCGTGTGTGCATGGGGGAGCTGTTGGCAAGGATGGAGCTCTTTATTGTCTTTTCCACCTTGCTACAAGCATTCACATTCACCCTGCCAGAAGGAGTGAAGGAAGTCAACACCAAGTTTGTTTTCGGGAGCACGATGAAGCCACTTCCCTACCAGCTCTGTGCCATTCCTCGATAGGAAATGGCAGATTCAGGGAAGAGTCACTCTGTAAAACTGCCTCTTTGTGAATTCCTTCTTGCATGTCCTAAGATTTTTGCTTTCCTCTTCATTTGGTTAATCACTACCCTGAAAGATTCTTGACAGACAGTTGTATCCTGAGCATTATAATTATAAAAGATTGATATTTTGTTCTTTTATTTTTCTGTTTGGAAAATATTGGTAAATTGTGTAACAAATAAAGGCATTAAGGGAAGAATTAGAATTGGGACTTACATATTACCAACAGGAAAGTGGTTTTACAGAGAATGATCTTGAAGTGTAGTTTATGAATTGGAAATCTCATGAATAAAGATTTCTTCTCATAAGCCACAGTTGCATTTGTGGAGATAGACTTAGAGGTCTTCCAGTCTGTCTCGGGATATTAGTGGGTGCAGGAGGTAAAAGAAGCTCTTGGAGGAAGCTTTCTAGAGGCAGACAGTATGATCTGTGATAACACATTCCCTTAGACTGATATGGTTTGCTGTTGACCAAGCCTGTTGTTTACAACTCTGTCATTGTCACTTGGGAAGACAGTTCGGGGTTTCACCCACTAAACCAGATAGCATTTCAACCCTTCTGATGAAAATAGAAGAGTGGCTTCATCAGGCAGTTGTGGAGAGCTTTTCATATCACAAGCAAAGAGCAAGGACTGGAAGACAAATGATAACAGTGAGCAGTCACAGAGTGTTGATAATTTATCCTTTTTTATGGGCCCATTGGTTGCCAGCGACATGGGAACTTCATGCCAGGTAGTCACTCCAGATCCTCCAAAAATTTATTCAGCTTAATTTATTCTTTCATTTTTTAAAATGGATTCTTTATCACAGTTAGATGACTTCACTTAGCACAGCATGACCAAGAGCAGATTTGGCACTACTGAAGAATTCTGGAAGCCTTTATGAGTCAAGTACCTAAGGACTTGGCAGAAGTGGAGGTTTTATGCTGGTTTGCTTACTGGCAGTTAACAAGGGATATTCTTTTATGGCATTGGGATACATTCTTCTTGTATGAGGTACAAATTGGACACTGCATGCCAAGACAGGAAGGATTATTTTTATACTCTGATTAGCTGACGGTGCCATCTCCAGGAATGACAGCTGTATCATCATCACAGCTGTATTTGTTTCAGGTGCCTCTGCCCACCTTGTGTTTTAAAGCACCCCAGTCTAACAGGCAGGGATGTGCATACAGGATGAAACCTGGGTTGGCAGTTTCTTCCCCCACAGGATTACCTTTATGGGATTGTTCTACCCGTGTCCTGGCATGTAGGTGGTTGATATGAAGTCCCCTCAAGCTGGACCTACAGACATCCCCCTGGCAGTAGCTCCACACTGGTAAGAGAACAACTCATTTGTATCCATCTGGATCCAGGAGGGGGAGGCATCAGTTGCTTGCCTTTGGCAAGTTCAAAATCATTAATCCTAAAGAATAGCTGGTAGATAGTCCTGAAGAAATGCTGGCTGCATTTATTTATTATTAAGAAAATGGAGCCTTGGCTATCTCATAAATACGTTTTCCATCAAATAAAGTAAGATAAATCCCATGCCTCAGATCTGAACCGACCCACAGTCATCTTCCTTTTCCAGTGTATTCCAGACAACTGTATTCTAGGCTGGCTCCAGCTGAATACTGGCTAAAGGTGTGAGACTGCAGCCCTTGTGGGGTGAAGACACTGGGGCTTAAATTCCAGTGGACAAAATGACTTTTTCTGATGAAAAATTATTTAGATGGGAAATTTTCTAATATCTAAAAGAAAAGTGAATGTATTATATTGATTCAAAATTGAAAATTCTGATAAATTGGGGAATTTGAAGCAGAATTTGTGATATTACACTGGAGCCAGAGAAGGTAAAACTTAACCGATTTCTTTTTAAAGAGAATTTTTCTTTTCCTGTTGAAGGAGAGAGATAAATTAGAAATGATTGTATTGAAAAACCACCTTTTTAGTGTACACAAACAAAGCCTTTATGGAAACCTATAAACATCCCTTGGTTAGTACACAATCAGTTCTGCATTAGTGGTAATGAAGGCTAATTGATCTGGAGGTTTGTAAACTGTGTGCTGGCAGACTCCAGGCTGTTCTTTCTGGATAAGGGTCTTCTGTGCTCCAGAGCCACAAAATCTGGAAATAGTTTTTGTCCCAAAGTCAGCTTGCAAGAAGAGAGCTGGTGCACAAGTCTTGGCAGTTTTCTCAGAAGATTAGTGAAAACATGTTTCTTTTACAAGTGCTTTGCTCTCAAGGGATGGGCAATTTTGAGAGGGAAGCATTTCAGTCTGGATCCATAAGAGGGGACTGCAATGGTCATGGTCATGTGGTCCCCAGAACCCCTCTTGTGAGGTTTCCATGGCCTGATTTCAGCCAGTGAACTCCCCTGGTGCTGTTTTTGTGGTTCCTGCCAGTGCTGAGGCTTGGCAAAGAGCCTTGGCTACAGACTCTGTTTGCAAGTTACCAAGGATCCACACTCATGTCATGACTAGTTCTTGCTGAGGCCCTTCGTTCTGGCAGTAGCTCAAGATCCCTACTTGGTTTTTCCCATGTTTTTTTTTTTTTTTCTCTTTTAAATCTGTATATTTAACACTAGAGGTACTTTCTCCATGAATATGCATTATTTTTCTCACATACTTTCTGATGATTTCTCAAATCATAAAGGGTACCCACCTTATGTCAAGACTGAATGGGGAAATGCAGAAGCAGGCAAAACCCTCTGTGAGTTTTCCTAGTGCTAACATGTTAGGGAAAAAAGTGAGATCATACATTAATCCAGTTATGTCTTCAATTGCATTCAAGAGTGTAACAAATTTTGCTTTTTCTATTAAGCATTAGATAGTTGTATATGTATCTTAAGATAAATGTGGGCTTTTAACGTCTATCAGCCTTGCCATTACTAGATATAACATGTACATGGAATATATACAAACCAATTTAAAAACTCCAAGATTTAATATCCACTTACATTTGCCTGCTTAATTTGTATGTATGGCTATTACTTTTCTAAAAGCATTCCAGGAGTATTTGTAGGAGCACATAACGGTCAAAATTGGCTCAGAAAAACTAGATAGGGAATTTACGTGCATCTCCATTGCCTGGAAAATCTTGGCCCTAGTCTTTTAAGATACCATTCCTACAAATCCTGTGATCCATACTGAATAAGTATAATCTGGATGAGAAGAAGAAGAAGAAAGGTGTGCACCTATTAATATGCTGAAGCACGAGAATGTAATGAGTGGAACAAAAAGGAGTGGTTGATAATAAAGAGGTAGGGTTGGAGGCGGGGAATATTTATTATGTGAATTCAAGCTCTTATGAAAAAACTGGTTTAGCAACCAACCTTAACAGCTTCAAAAGACAATTTTGAATAAAAGCAAGCTGGTAAAGGCAGACTCTAAAATGTTGAGCATAAGTGAAGCTCTTGTGGCAGTGGCTGTATTTCTTCTAATTACGCAGTTTTTAAAGTTGCAGCGAGTGCGGAGACGGTTTCCTCCTGGACCAGTCCCTCTCCCAGTCCTTGGGACACTGATACAGCTGAACTTTCAGTTTAATCGTGATCTTCTCATGCAGGTACTTATTTTCAGATACTCCTAATTGTCTAAAAGTCTTTGTGATTTCTCCTTTCTCGTGTTGCTTGCTATGTGAAAACATTCTCTCCCAAAACCTCATTGCTGGTACTGTAACTGTTGACTGGCCACTGTGATATCACACTTTATTTGGTTCAGAACTGCTGGTTTGGTGTGCAAAATAAGAAAAAGATATTGCAGTGTAAAGTAGTTTACCAAGCTAAGAAACCTGGTATTGGAGTTTCTGAATGTGTGAAGGTCATTCTGGTGTTTAAACCTACCCCTTTTAAACACTGATTTTCATGTGAAACTTGATATCTTTCTATCACCCCTTGCCACTAAATTATACGAATTCATGTCAAAATTGATAAAATTTAGGATTAAATATCTTTAGGGATTATGTATCAGATTTGGAATTAGGGAAAAAATACTTTAAAAAAATTACTTTCACAGCATGGATTTGTAGCTTTCTGAGCACTGGCACTCTCTAGCTCAAGCAGTAAATATATTCTTCCCTGCACTCTGTGTGTATCAGCTTGTTTGTATTGACAGGATCAAAAACTGATGGAGGAAAGAAGAATGTCCAGTCTCTAAGCTAATTACTCCTCTGACAGTTCTGTGTTCTTTTGTGCTACTTTACTTTTACAGATGATAGAAATCCTCTTGAAATAAATTAATAAATAAAAAATACCCTTTATGCCATGAATGATTGTGAACTGAGCCTTGGTTTATATACAGTAACAAAAGGTACTTAATGCTTCTTGACATAGGCATGTGGCTCTCAAAAGTGGAAATACACAGGTGTTTCCAACAGTGAATGTGGGAAAAGTCATTCATTCTTTCTCATTGATAATTGTAGTCTGGTGGGAAAGATGGAAAACATCACTCCACCTTAGGGCTGGTCCTGTAATCAGTGCAAGAACAGGTTCATCCTCTGTTTGCAGTGTGTGGGATTTCATCTGTGCTTTCCTGGCTTCTTTCCCATCTCTAGCTGGCAAAAATTCATGGCAACATCTTCACTTTATGGTTTGGATGGGCCCCAGTGGTTATACTGAATGGATTTCAAGCAGTGAAGGATGGTATGACCACACACCCCGAAGATGTTTCTGGCAGGCTGGTGTCACCTTTCTTCAGAGCAATGGCCAAAGGAAAAGGTGAGAATTTCCAGGCATAAATAGTGCATTTCACAGATTGCAGTATCTTTTGTAGCTTGTGACCACCTTCAGAGGTAGCACAGAGGTAGGGTTTGTCTGTGAGGAATGACTGCTGGGTGAACTGCAAGGTACAGAGAGGAAACAGCTTTTTGAGAGTCGCAGGAGGAAAATACTAGCAAGAGGAAAAGGATTCATAATGTCTTCTATGGAATGCTCACTAGGGCAGATTCAGAGGTGATGAGATGAGGCAATGGTAAGTTGTGTTGCAGAGAAATGGAGGAAAAGCAGGACACAACCCAATTCCTTGTCC
The DNA here is from genome assembly GCF_012460135.2 of Molothrus ater. Classification (NCBI taxonomy): domain Eukaryota; kingdom Metazoa; phylum Chordata; class Aves; order Passeriformes; family Icteridae; genus Molothrus; species Molothrus ater. Next base: position 16,866,795 of record NC_050487.2, on the reverse strand, counting down.
TGGACAAGCTGCCTCCCACTACGACATTTTTCCATGAAGAGTGAGTTTGACAGTGGGATCTTCTTCCCATTCCCTTCCTTTTGGGAATATTTTCCTGCTGGCACAGTTGCACCTAGAAATTCAGTGTGCTTCTGTTTCAGCCTTGCTGTAGGTTTCATACCACCAACCACACTAGAAATTTCCAAAGTCTATTACAAAGCCTAAATACTAAACTTTCCTGCCCTACAGACAGGATCTTTTCTCTCTGACTGTGGACTGTCTTCTGACTCTTTCCCATTTTCCCTTCATGAGAATCATCACCCTGATTCAGGTGAGCTTCAGGCATAGCAGAAAGTGTGAGACAAGCACTGCAAAGAGCACCTAGAGAAGCAGCTGATATATCCTGAGATATTTGATTGTCTGGGATCAAACTTAATCCTGCAAATCATCTTACACCCAGCTGAGTTTGCCCATTTGAGCCTTACCAACATGATTACAGGTCACAGCTGTTCCTTGGTGCCTTTGTGTTCACAGGCAAGGCAACAGTTTAATTATGTTCTCTGGCTTAGTAAATCCTTTGATGTAGTCTTTGTCTATGATTAATATTGGCATGATAAGGAGCTCTTCCTTTAATGATGCAGGAATTATGTTGGCAACTGGTCACACCTGGAAGCAGCAGAGGAGGTTTGCTCTGAGGACTTTACGCAACCTTGGTCTGGGGAAGAGAGGTCTGGAGTACCGAGTGCAAGAAGAAGCTCACTACCTGGTAGACTTCTTTGCAAGTATGAAAGGTATTTCTGCAATAAATATCAATACATTTTTGCCATTATTCTGATGTCTTTAGTGTATGAACTTCTCTGTCCTGTCCTGAAACTGAGGGCAGCTTTTGTTCCACAAGGGAATGTGCAGGGTCTGACACTGTCTGCGTGGAATGGAATGGACTGAAAATGCAAAGCCACCAGTCCATCTTGTGTTTTCAAGGAGACTATTCTTGCTCAAAATTATTTATAAAACTACTAAAATTGAGAAGAAAAACTGGAGCTCATTGATTATTTACATTATGGAGCACTCCAAGTGGAAAGGGATCTCTGAAGATGGCCTAACCTAACCCCTACTCATAGAAGGGTCAATCTGAGCAGGTTTCTTATGGCTGAGTTGTAACTATCTGCAGCAATAAGACTTCACCACCTCTCTGTGTAACCAGTTTCACTGTTCAGTGAGAGCTATAGTAAAAACATTTCTTGTGTTTATGTAGAATTTAATGTATTTACATTTTTTCCTGTTGCCCCACTTGATACCACTAAGAAAAGTTTGGTTCTATGTTCTCTATATCCCTCCACCATGTGTTTATACATATTTAGATATCTCCCTATGTCTTCCCTTCTCCAGACTAAATAGTCCATCTCTCTCAGCCTCTCTCATGCCAGATGCTTCAATTCCTTAATTGTCCTTGTGGCCCTTTGCTCAACTTTTTCTAATATACTGATGTCCCTCATACTGGGGAGTCCAGAGCTGGACCCAGAACTTCAGCTGGGTCTTGCCAGTGCTGATCAGAGGGGAAGGATCACCTCCCTTGGCCTGCCACCACTTAATTTCCTAATGCAGCCCAGGATGACGTTGGTCTTTGCCTCAAGGGCACATTTTTGGCTCTTTTATGGTGCTGATGCATAGAGAGACAAAATCAATGCTGATGAATTAAGTCCTGTAATGCCATTTGCACACACTCTGTAAAGCACTGACTAGAATCTTGTCTTCATTACAAGATTCTACCCTGATCAACCCAGTTGGATCATGTGAGTAGGATTTCCCAATACTGATCATTATGCAAGGGCACAATAAATCAGGACATGCTGTGGCTAGTATTGTATAAATTAAAAATAATTAGATTGAGCCCAATCCCATGGTTTAACAGCTAGGAGAGATTGAGATGTAACCATGTGTACAAGGAAAAAACCCCAGAACAGTAAGTTACTAACCAGAATTGTGCCTTGGGTGCTGGGCAATTGCATCAATACATACACAAATAGAGTTTTTTATGGCCGTATATTCCATAATCACAAAATAGTTTTCTTAGGATTAGGTTTCAAATAACTGCTTCAAAATTAGTTATTATACTGTTGACACAATTGGTTGAAAAGAGTTTACAACATTTTATCTTACTGGAGGTTGTATGTCTCCAGCAAGGTCAGGCAAAGCACAGTAGCCTTGCATGCCTCTGTGCCCTTGCTGAATAAAGCTGCCTCTCTTCGTGCCCTTCTACCCCCAGGTTCCCTTTGTCCACAGTGTTCTCAGTCATTCCCATGCTTGAGACATACTTTGATTTTGCCAGACAGCAAATTTGCATAGAATTTTTTTTCCTTTACCTCTAAATTTGCTCTGGGCTTACGGGATTGCAACATGGTTGTGAGGAATCAGTTTGATACTACAGTTTTGAAAAAATATTGCTGCTTCTCTGTGAAATGCAATGCGTTCTTGAGAGTTCTGTGGAGAACTCAGAGGATTCTCACCTTTCACTAAAGCAGGAGATATTAACAGTGACATTTATTATTTATTATTATGGTTGCAGGGAAACCTGTGAATCCTGCTTTCCCTCTTGTCCATTCTGTCTCAAATGTAATTTGTGCTGTCGTGTTTGGACATCGTTTCTCCAGAGAGGATGAGGCCTTTCATGATCTGATCAAAGCTACAGAACATCTCTTCAAGTTTGGGGGCAGCTTTATTCATCATGTAAGTGAATGATCTGTTGTATTTTTCTGAGCAAGACAGAGAGTGAGAAATGCAGATTTGAGAGCTATCAGGCAAAGTTTTAGAATGGGTGAGTGAGGCCCCATGCAGTTTTACTGGGCAGTGAACTCTCTCACAGTGGGATGGTGAAGCTCCACACGCCAGCCTCGGGCATTTGTGTTCATTCTCCTGTGCTGGGTTACTGTGATAGTTTGCCCCTAAATCTTTGTAATCGGGCACAGGTTCATGGACTGCTCCTGGGTCATGTTTGGCACTCAATTTCTCAACCCCTGCACACCACAGGTTCCTGTGTTGGACACCATGATTCCTAAATATTAAATGTCAGGTCTGAGAGTCTGACTCATGTGCCGAGTTAAGACACTATTTTTTATACAGTTAATAGGGAGAGGAATGAGTCAAATACCAAAGTGTTTTGCCTGTGGCTACTTATCTCCATTTCTCCTGGAAGACACAGACTTGAAGACTTCCCAGAGAACTTCTACACCTTCACCCTGAGTGAGGAGCAGCTCCAGGCACAGGCAGCAGAAGGCAGGAAATGCTAAGACAGCAAATATAACTGCAAGCTTGGCAATCAAACAATCTGGGAGTCAATGATCCATCTGACACTACAAGCTTACTTTGCACAAAAGTAACTAAAAATTTCCTGGGAGTTCTGGTTCTGGTTCCCCTGCTGAAGTTGTCCCATACATCTTACGAGTACCTTTTTAATATAGAATACATTAACAATTCGTGGAATACAGATGTCTCCCTATATCCCATGGAACATTCTTCTCACTGAGTTATGCTCAAGTTCCCTCTTGCTTAGTTTAGCTTTGGTCCTGTAAGTTGAGTGTAGTGATGCCAGGTGACACCTGCTTTTAGGACAGAGAACATACCTCCTTTTCTTCTCTGCTTCCCATCCTGGCTTTGATTTGATTTAGTCCAGTGATTAAGATACTGTTGGGGAAATAAGAACAGGAGTTCAAACCATTCCAGAGGGATGGCCACCATCTCCATACCTCCCAGATGTGATGAGTACACAATGTTATGCAAAAAAGTGGATATTGCTGCATCCACATCCCCGTTTCTTATGTGGATCTCATACTGACAGGGGGACAGTGTGGATTGGGCCCCTCCATAAATGGAGGAGGAGTTTTGGCAGGAGCCCAGGAAGGTGGATGGATGCAGTTCCTGTCTTGAACAGACAGCTAAATTCCACTTACAGTTAGAGTGCCATAGTGGGGGAGAGGGCAGACATTTGAGAGTAGGAATGCCTGTAATCTTGGCAACTTTATGTGATTAGTCAGACCACAGTTGGGTCTAAGGCTTCTGAACACATTTTGCAAATAAAAAACTACCAGAGATGGAGCTAACCAAAAAGGATATGAAGTTTCTAAGTGAATTTACCAAGGACTAGACAAGTACCTTTTTTTTGTGATGAGGCAATCATTAATGGATAATTGGATGTCTGACAATAAGAACTGATTTCCCAAGAAGATACAAGTACAGTCTATCTAAATCAACCACACTCCAGTGAACACCTAATCGTGTGCTTTCTGTAGTGTGATTAAAACAGTACAAGAAGAGCTCAGCAAAATGAAGGCTGAGAAAGGATAAAAATTCTGCTGTTAAATAAACAATGGAATTATATTTTGAGCAGAAAAAGACCTATTAAGAGAACGCTGTATCTTGGAGATACAAGAATAGACAGATTACCCAGGCATAAATGTAGGCTGGAAACCAGAATTAACTTTCTAGCTATCAGAATAGGTCGAAATCAGCTATTTCTTAGGCCAGATTTTCCCAAATGGTAAAACAGAAGGAAAAAATAATCTAGTTGTGCCACCTAACCTTGTCTCTCTTTCTAGAGGAGAGTTCTCAAAATTGTCAGGTAGCTGTTCCTTAGGTTTTCTGGGTTTCAGATATTTGAAATTTCATGGAGGAACCTGGAGAAGTCAATTTGTAGAGAGTACTTTGGGGGTTACCCAGCCTGTAAAGCAGCCACCGGGAGCCAGTCCTTGCTTTGGCAAGCAACCTGGTGAGGAGTTTCCAACTTCTGCTTCTCCCTTCCCGGTATTCTCCACTGGAGGGCAGGAGCTCACTTTTAAAATGCCTGAATGCAGTTCACAGCAATTGAAGATACGAATAACTGCATAGGTGAATACCATTCATTCTAGTTACAGTAATTCTAATTTGGCTTGTGATTGAGCTGAAACCCTGTGGAACTCTGAATCTTACCATCAAAACTGGAAATTACACAGTTTACTTTTCACAGCTTGAAAGACCAAGCAGAGTCTTTGTCAGGATATTTTGCTGATGAGACCCTAATCCTAAGCTAACATGAACGTTACCTCTCTTTGTAGCAGGCCTCCCTAGTGCATTTTCTTACGATAGAGACCTTGCAGGACCTCTTGTGTGTCACTCCCACAGCTCTATGAAATCTTCCCCTGGCTGATGAGCCGCCTCCCTGGGCCTCACAAGAAGGCCTTGGCTTGTTATGATGTCCTGAGCAACTTTACACGGAGAGAGATCCGAATGCACACAGAGCGTGGGGCACCAGAGGAGCTGCAGGATTTCATTGACTTCTACCTGGATCACATTGAAAAAGTAAGTTTTTTTCTGCCCAATGATACAGTCATGGGGGAGTAGGTCAACATGGACCATCGAATCCTCACAACCAGTCTGAATCATCACAATCTCTTGCCCTTCTAGGTATGGTAATGTGACTCCAAATGTGATCTTCCTAAATCCTTTCTGATCATTGATATGCTACAGCACCTTGCAATCCTTTCATTAAAGGGCAGGTTAATACACTGCATTTTTTTTCATTGGCACAAGTTGTAAATGATTGAAGGTCTCCAGGAAAGTCGTGAATTACTAAATGAACAACAAAAGAGCTGGGAAGGCCTTTGGAAGACAGAGTGGGATGCTCTGGTTATAATATTTCACCAGTAAAGGTTTGCCAAGAGAATTTGCAAGAGGACAGCTGGATTTCTCCATTTTATGGAGAAATAACCTAGGAGTCAGCAGTGTTAGTCAAGTGGCACCAGGGTCAGTGAAGTGTCAACCAGACAAAGGAACTGGGACAAATAAGGGCATATTTGTCAGGCGTAGTAGAGGTCGGTGGGATTCTGTAGGGCTGTAGGAGGTGACAAGATCTCTCCCTTTTCCAGACCATACCAGGGTCATTTTTATGAATCTCTTGGGTACTGGATTGCAGCCCTGATCCCTGGACTCTCAGTGGCCCTTCCCCTCTGTGACTCCTACCTCCACTTAAACCACTTTTCCTTTCTCCTCTCCTCCACTGTGTCAGGATAGTTTTGTCTTCCTGTTCTGCTTGGTGACAGGAAGAAAAAGGAGAAAGAGGAGGAAGTGGCAAGGCAAGAGTGGCCCAGAGAGCCAAAGGCCCTGGGAAGTGGGCAGTGACTGTTGTTGCTGGTGGCAGTGCTGTCCTGCAGGGACAGCCAGTGTCCCTTTCACCACTCTCATGTGCTGGTAGCAGCAACAGAGGCAGCCACAACCTGTTGGGCTGCAGCACTCACCTACCTCCCCTGATAATTATTTATTGATCAATTCCCACATCAGCTGCTATATTCTTATGTATAGTGTGGATGTCAGCCTAAATGGCTTCTAACTCCTTGAATCCTCTTGTTTTATTTTTTTAATATCAGCACAGTAACACACCTGGCCTTCCAAAGCATTTGACTATTTCTAAAGCTTTTCATTGCTGTTCTAGGAATTTATGAGACTTGAACATCAGTGTACCAGAAATTGTTTCAGTGAGCTCTTCTGGGACTCTGCTGGGTGGAAATCATCCAAGTTTGTTTATTAAAAAAATTGAACTGTCTGTAATAGGTGAACAGGGGCAATAAAAAAAGATTAGATGGTATTACAGCAGGGAGAAGCATCTCTCCTTCTTTTCAATTGCTCCACTGGCAAGAGAAATGTTCAACACCCTTGAGCAAAACCTCTGTAAATATAGACAATGAATTCCCCCAAACCATAACCATGTTTATTTATAACTTCAGTGTATACATACACATCCTCACACTCCTAATTGAAAACTGTAAAACCCCAGAGCAGCTGTACATGAGTCATTGTGCCCTTGGGTGAAGAAAGCTGAATGCCACAGGTTAAGAACTTTACTCAGCCCAGTGTTTACTGTCTGGCCACTGTATTGCTTGGTAGAACAACTGAGTGATGAACTGTGACATGAAGCCAATAATCGTTTGGTTGTTTTTTTAAAGAACAAAAGAACATGATTTCACTTCGTGATTAAGAGTGGAACAAACAAGGCTTTTCTGTTTGTGAAAGGTTAGTTTTTGTGTTGATAGCCATCTCTGGTGTCTAATGTTCCTTAGCAGTCTTTCTATATTGTCCTATAAGGAGAAGACACTGCAGCTTGGAACCAGTTATGAAATCACATTTAATCCAATTCTGTTTTTTCTAACTTTCATGTATAAGCCTCTAACTTTTCTTGTCATTTGCAGTCCAAAGATGAACCCAGGTCAACATACAATGAAGACAACATGGTTTATTCTATAAACGACCTTTTCTTGGGTGGATCAGAGACATCAAGCACCACTTTGAACTGGGGTCTTCTCTATATGGTGGCAAATCCAGACATCCAAGGTGAATAGATAAGCCCATCACAGATATCTCCCATGCAATAGAAAATATAATTTCCCTAACATTCTCATGGATCAGAGATTATTCCTAGACACTGATATGTGTCTAGTGGCACATGTACCATTTTGTACTTGTACGTCTGCCCTAGGCAGCATTAGCAGATCCAGGGATTAAATTAACTCTGTGATGTATTTGAGTTTATTGTAACAGAAATTATTCTAGTCAGGAGAGGAAACAGATGGCTTCTCTGTTACCTCTATGTGTATTTAAGAAATTTGCTTTTAAGTCTAGTTCTAAAATAACTACCAATCCCTTTAATAGAGCATTGAATGAAAACCAAAGGAAGAAACATGTCTTATGTTGGATAACAGAAATCTCACAGTTAGGTTGCAGAATATGTGCAACTACCCAGAGGAGAACAGGATTTTAAATGGATGAAAGAGATGAAGATAAGAAAAACTTGGTCAATTTGTAGCTGTCAGACTAGAAATTCTGCTTAATCTCATGTTATCACATGTTTTGTTATCGCTTACTCTAATTAAGGTTATGAAAGCACTGACTCACCTGTATAATTTTATTTAGCTAAATATTGCACATATTTGGGAAAGAAGAGCATGTGCAGAGTGATTCTTCCTGAGCTTCTTGAGAAATACATTGCATCAGGACTCTCAGAATGAGCTGACACCAGTATGTCTGTCCTCATTTAATTAATTGGTGCCTTCTTTTTGAACCCATTCATACTTTTCCTGTGTTGACATCCAGTGACAGTGTTCCACTCTGTACCATAAGGAGAACTTTGGCCTTTTGCCTCTTTCCTGAATCAGGAATAGAAATGTGTGTTTATATGATGCAGTGACTGATTACTTCAAACTACCTGGATTCTCAAGTTCTTCTGCAAGATAGTTCTTCATAGAAGAAAGTTAACTTAAAAATATTTTTGAATATACATTTTAAATTCTGTAAGGTGCTTAAATCTCTGTTGTCAGTTTAATGAAGGACTGCTGGCAGTCACAGGGCACACTTGATGTGAATGGGCACAGACTGATCAATGCAGAATGGACTTCCCTGCATCTCACTGTTGCTCCAAAAAGCCTGAAAAAAGACAGGATCATTTATTAAAAATCTAAGGTATTTTTATTAGGTGTATACTGCCTCTCTTGAAGTTTATATATCAAAGGTTTTATTTTCGTTAATGCCCCCAAGACTCCCATGCAATAAGTCATTTAAAACATGCTGTTCTTGATTAAAAGGCAGATGCCAAACAATAGATCCACTTTTTTAAAATAGTACTTGGACCTTGTTCTAGTTGGCATTGCTTCACTTAACAGATGCCCTGTGTAAGAACAATGTCCTTTTAACAGGAATTAGGCTTTTAAGGCTCAGACTCACCTGGCATAAATTTAAGAGAGCTGTGAGCCTAATGTTCTAACAGGCTGCAGGTGTTTGAGGCACCTAGGCAAAAGAAAACCCAAAGATAAATCTGTTATCTCTTGGATTTTTGGTAGTAAGGCAACATTTAGTTTTAAATTTTTGAGCAGCAAATGTCTTTTTTTAATCTATGATCAAATAACTTCAGACCCGAAGCAGAGTTCTCATATGTTTAAGCTGTTGGAACATCCTGCTGCTTTATTTTTCTTCAGAAGAACTTACTTTTCTAAATTAATTGTGATGTTGTTCTCATAGTTCTATGTTGAAAATGTCTTTGAAAATGAAATCACTGAAAATACTTGATATGTTGTTCTGCCTGAAACGGAATATTTTCCACAGAGAAGGTGCAGAAGGAGCTGGATGCTGTTCTGGGTCCCTCCAAGGTAATCTGCTATGAGGATCGGAGAGAGCTGCCCTACACAAACGCTGTGATTCACGAGATCCAACGCTTCAGCAACATCATTTCAGTGGGCATGCCCAGGGTGTGTGTGAGGGACACAACCTTGCTTGGCTTTCCCCTCAGAAAGGTACAGACACAGCTTCTCAGTGGCTACAGACTTTTCCTGCATCATTAGAGCATGGTGTGGATTAAAATCTGTTTGTGTCAGGGCATTCTCCTCAACAGAAGGGGGGCTGGATGGCTTTGGGTCACGGTCTGAATGTCAACAAGGAACAGAATGAACGTTTTCCTCCTTTCAGGGCACCATAGTTCTTCCAAATATTGCTTCATCTTTGTATGACCCCGAGCAGTGGGAAACACCTCGACAGTTCAACCCTGGTCACTTCTTGGATAAGGATGGAAACTTTGTGGCCCAAGAAGCCTTTTTACCATTCTCCATAGGTAAGTGGGCTACAGCACAAACATCATCAGTTTGGATTGGGGCTGTGGAATGAAGATGTCTATGAAAAACCTACTGCTTGTCTATTCTAAACCTTTCTTTGGAAAACAAAAGTGCTTAAATCAACATGATTATTTTCAGTAACGTGTTCTACTGAACAAATAATAACATGGAAAATCAGAGGTGTCCTGACAAACACAGATATCTAACTTGCCCTATTTTTGGAAGAACATTCTCTGCTAATGATTGTGGCTATTGATTTCGGGCACTCATTTTGTAACAGACATATGTATGGAAAGCACTTTCAAGCAGTCCTCTTGATTCTTTATGCATTCAACACTAGAACATGACATCTCCCAGGAAAAGCAGGTCCTTATTCTTCATTTACATGGTGAATTAATTCCTTTAAAGTTGTCAGTCAAATGAAGATGAAGCTTTTGAGGTAATTGAAGGGAGCAGAAGGGTTACATGGATAAAATTCTTTGAAGCTGAAGATAAAATTCTTTGAAGGAAGAAATACATGAAGCTTTGTGTCCTTGCTTGCTCTAGGTCCAACAGAAATTCTGGGCTTGGCAAAAATACCTTTGCACTGTGTGAGGATGAAAACAGTTGCTGTTGGGGTCAGGTTTGTTCGCTCACTGTCCTCTCTTGCCTCTGCAGGGCACCGGGTGTGTTTGGGGGAGCACTTGGCCAGGACCGAGCTGTTCATTTTCTTTGCCAGCCTGCTGCGGGCGTTCACCTTCCGCCTCCCCGAGGGAGTGACCCGGGTCAGCACGGAGCCCGTCATGGGGGGCACTCTGCAGCCCCACCCCTACAGGCTCTGTGCCATCCCACGCTAGGCTGGACATGTGCACTGTGTCACAGAACCATCTATGAAATATCTTTCTGATTTTTCTGAACATGTCTCTTGAGACCATATAATGCTTTTTGTACTGGATTTGAATTTCTAGTTTAAAAGACATCTCTTGTATACAGTAGGTAATTTTATTTAGAACCTGTTACCTGCTCATGATCTTTTTTTGTGGTAAAAATTGTTTTGATCTGTAGGACCCCATCATTCTCAGCCATAAAGGCATCTTGCAGTTGCTGTCTGGCTTGGCAAGTATAAATCTGAGAGCAAATGACAAAATTGACTGCCAGACTTCAAAAATTAATTCATTTTTTCTGATAATGAATTAATTCATTATACTGTTTCCAAAAGCAAACTGGAAAAACATACCTGGAAAATTCTGCCTCTTGATGTCACTATCGTCAATAGCAACATTTCAGTCAACTTTTTGTTGATGGTCACTAATAAAAGATATGAAGGAAAAATTAACAACTGATTTTATTTATAGATGACTTACAGCTTACTGAGAATTTCTAGATTTGATGCAGCAGAATATGTGTAAGGCATCTTTAAACCTGGCAGAGAATACATGAGTCCAGCAGTGAAAAGGTGCAACTGAAACCTGGTGAAGAGGGAAGATACAGAGAGAAGATTTCTTTTGGGGCACACACTTTCAGCATTTTAAAAGTCTGACAAGTCAGTTTTTAGAAAGTCTTTTCCAGAAGGGCAACTATTTACTCCCATGCCTGACTCCTTTTAGGATCAGCAATAGGCAGCTGCTAAACCAGGTGCAAGGAACTTCCCAAGGGACAGTTTGGGTAAGGAACCTCCTTTGGTTTGACATGATGGTAAACTGAAAAATGTTCATGGAAAATGCCAAAGATACTTTTTAAACCCCTCAGCAGCTCAGCTTCCTGAAGCCACAAAGGGTTGCCATATACACAAATACTAGTCAAATGCAATTAAAAAGACTATAATTAGTGGAAAAGAAAAAAATGGTTCCTAGTTAAGTATTTATATTGTTTGGGAAAGTCTTGTAAAGCATAAGTGAACTTGTCCTTCATTAATGTTCCTGTTTCTGTGAGAGAGGACAGGACAGCTGAACAGATGATCATCTGTTAAATCAGTTATCACTCCATGTCATCCGCTGTGTGATTGAGATTGGTTTGGGCAGTTCACCATGAATCACAGTTTTAGATTTGTCTCATTATTTCTAATTCAATGGCTGATGGAACACAGCATCAAAATAGTAACCACTTGATATTTAGCTGTTATTAAATTAAATGGCAGGATAGCACTAGAGAAATATGGAAGATCACATCCTGACATTTTGCGTGACAGAAAACTGTGCCCTGGTAGAAACTGATGTCAAAGTCGGTGTGGATTTGCATGTGTGCATGGGGAGATAAGGAAAAGCTGAAATCACTGTGATTTGGGGATGTTGGAGCTGTCATTGCTGCTTAGAAATTATGTTGGAAACATCAGTAGCATTACAAGCATTAACATCTCTGCTTTGTGATGCTGTCACCCCTGATGGCCACGTGCTTCCCCAGATATCCTTCCAAAAGGGAAGCTCATAAAGGAGCCTGGGAAGGAATCGTGGCCAGGAGAGCCCTAATGCAGCTGGAGCAGGTTGAGTTGCCTGAACCCAAGGGAATGGCACAACCCAGAACAAGGGGGAGGAACCACTTGTGCAGGTGTGTGAGAGAAGACAAGCAGAGCACCCTGCACCTCATATTGGACAGGTTATTGGTGCCTGTCTGTGACAGGAACTGCTCATGGGTGGTTTCTATTCCATTGTGCAGAAATGTCCAAGGGATGAGAGCCCAGCATGTGAGCCATGGAAGCAGCAGGATGTCAGAGGGAGGCTCACAGCACCAAGATGGGAGAGCTGGGCTTTGCAGAGCCTTTGCATTTCTGTTCCTGACTGATCTTTTTTAGAAGTGAGTCACTTTAGCTCATCTTCAAATAAAGCCTGGTCTTTTTGAGCTTTTGAAAGCCTTTTCAAAGCCTGGCTGATGCTGCCACAGAAGGCCAATGAAGCTGAGAGCAGATTTGAGAAAAGCCCAGCTCCCACTTATGAAGTGCCAACCCTCTCAGCTTTGGCTGTGTGATGTCACCTCCAATCAGGCTGCTGAGCTTTAAGGGGTGTCTTGGAGACACCTCCTCACACACACATCCTTCAGTGCTCTCTCTTATATTCTTCACTGCTTCTATGTTGTTTCTCATGTCTTCCTCAGGCTCCATTTTTGTAGTGGTGCTTGCACCTGCTCAAGCATACAGGGGAAGATTTGGCTAAAAAGGAAAATACAGAAAATGTTCAGAGGCAAAGCTGAAGATTTTGGGTTCATGTAGCTCTTGGAGAGGCTCAGAGCCTTGTGAATCTGTGATGCTCTCTGACACCCTTTTCACTTAAAGTTTATACACAAAGCAAAAAAAAGAGGTAAAGAAAAAATTTTGTATTTCTAGTAGTATAATGAAGAAAAAGGAAAATGGTGGTTTCTCAGAACAGCAGTATATCAAGAAGGCTCTCTGGCAGATGGAAAATTGATGGCTTTTTTGGCTTTTATTGTCAATGAAAATGGCCAATGCATTCAACACCACTGGGAAGATTTCTGTCAAGGCTAGGAAGGAGAAGTTAGAAAATAGCTAGATAAACATGATATTTTCAAATTGGCTGAGCTGATTCATCCCAGGGCACTTAGAGGAACAGTATCAACCTCAGAGCTATTAGCAATTATCTATGAAAACCTGTGGAGGATGGGAAAATGTCAAACATTTCCTTGTCTTCAGAAGGTAAGAGAAGTTGCAGTGCTATAAATCAGCCAGCCTGATTGCACTTCTCAGAATATCCTACAAATAATCAGATTGTAAGCACTGGAAGGAAAGCAGAGTCAGTACTCACCAAATAATGTCAAAGTTACTTAGTTCTGTTTGATGACATTGCTAGAGGTCTGTTTTCAAGAGAGAAGCTGTTAATGTCATTTAATGATCTTTAATGTGGCTTTGACACAATCCCACAAACTTTGTGGAAATGTGGGCTATCTGAAGTTTGATAAAACTTGATGGAAAAGTCAGGAAATGCATATGACTAGCACCATGTCAAACTGGAAGGATGCACTGAATGGGATTCTGTCCTACATCTAGTACCATTCAATTTTTACTTGAGGACCTTGATAGTCACTAAAAACACCAGACCTGGGTAAGGCCTAATTTCTTGATGCCACCAGGTGCAAACTGATGTCTGCAGCAAGGTAAGAAAGAGGTATTCCCAAACTTGTCTAAATTCAAAGAAACTTAAATGTAGGACAGTTTTATTTGGACTTATTGCCTTTGTGAAAGTGTGAAGGTGCCATAACATGGATAGTTCTCCTTAGTAGTTTTAGTGTCTGAAGAGGTGAGAGTGACTGTACTCCAGCATCTCTCATCATTCCCTCCTTCCTCTCTTCCTGGAGTTAAAATTTCCCTGGGAAATTTCTCTGGGATTTTTTTTCTTGATCATTATGGTTTCCACAGAGCAGCAAGCTGCAGCAGAAGGATACACTTTAGTTTTGCAGTGACTCAAATTCCTCTAAAAGCCATAGAATTCAAACTCAAGTTTGCTGTCCTAAACCAAAGTATTTTCTTTGGATATTCTTGAATAAAAAATTTAGTGGAAAAAATAGGAAGTTTTCATTAGGAATTTCTGAGACAGGCTATTTTAAACTGTATTAATATATTTAAATAATTAGACTAAAAATGCCAATGAGCTGTGTTTATTTGAAGTAATATTTCAGCTGAGTTTGGGATATCTTTTGCTTAGTGAAAAGTTTATGAGCTCCTCCTAATATCTGCAAAGAAATCACAGCCTGTGCTATTTTTAGCCAAACACTCCAGGAACTATTTATTTGCTGTACTGCAGTGTGAGATTCTAATGTTAAAGGAATAACAATAACAAAATTGCAGCCCTTTCCCGAAACAGTTTATGAGATACAGCAGATGAGACTAGAGATGAGCTAGTAATATTAGTATGTTCTGTGGTCAGCTGATGAGATGATGCTATTCTACAAAGCTGTGTTTTAAGGAGCATTACAGAGAAAATGAAAAAAAAACCAATTGGAGTGTTTTATATTATATTCTTTTTTAAGTAACTTTTTTTAGCACTTTTAAAAAGTGTTCTTATATCAGTGCTGCAGACACATGAGCATTGGCTCTGCCTTGTAAGTTCAGGTTGGACTGACAACTACAAATGATGGGTGACTCTGGTTTCTCAGCTTCCTTTAGCCTGCTTGTGGGTAGCTTTGGGAAGGGACAGATGTCACCACCCACCCCTAATACTGAGAGTTTCAGTAGTTTCAGCACTCACAGGCAGCAACCAAATCCTAGAGAAATGCTGGCCATTGTGGGACCTGCAGGCTGAGGGACATGGGATTTCAGGCTTGCCACTCTGACATCATTGTGGCATTGGCCTGTCCTGGCAGAAGTGGGTACTGCTCTGTGGGAGCTCCCTGGTTAGGGATCTCTCCTGTCTGGGGATCTCTCCTGTCTGGGGATCTTTCCTGTTTGGGGATCTCTCCTGTTTGGTGATGTCTCTTGTTTGGGGATCTCTCCTGTCTGGGGATCTCTCCTGTCTGGGGATCTTCCCTGTTTAGGGATCTCTCCTGTTTGGTGATGTCTCTTGTTTGGGGATCTCTCTGTTTGGGGATGTCCCCAGTTTGGGGAACTCCCTGCTTTGGGGATGTCCCTGGTTTGGGGATGTCCCCAATTTGGGGATCTCCCCGGTTTGGGGATCGAGTCCTGCCCTGTGAGTTGGGGGCGATGCTGCAGCTCAGGGAAGCTGTCTGTCCTCATGCAGAACACCAGGAGCTGTCAGGGAGCGTGCTGGCTAATTCAGGTGGATCAAGCAGGAATTGCTCAGCACAAAGTGATCCCGTGTGGGTGTTTCAGCAGCTCCAGGCGCCAGGCAGAGGGCAGCAGAGGCTGTGAGCTGAGAGAGGAGCTGCCCTTCCACACACCCGGGCTCCCGGGGCATGCTGGAGCCCATCGTGCCTTCATCTGCCGACAGCATGGGACTGGTTGAGCGTGAGATTGAAATGCTACAATACAGTGGCCTTAGAAGATTTCTTGGACCTTTTGGGAGAGCATAGTGTCTGTGTGGTTTTTGGATTACATGGATATTATTCACCATGACTGTGCTCTTCTGCTTTCTGATCAAGATAAAAAGTTCCTAATTTTCTCTGTACTCACAATCTCTCCCACAAAAGGGAACGCAGTACACCAGGGAAGCGCCCAAATTTCTGTGTGTCTTGCACTAACTTTCATTTTTTCCAGGTGAGATAGTGGCATTTCACCAGGCCCAGACATTGGAAAAACAAAGTAATTATACAGTTTGAAATGTGGGAATCACATCCACGAGGCTTAGAGGGAGAATATTGATTTCATTTGCTCTGCCTCTCTCCTTTCCTTTCTGTTAAGTACTGCCAAAAGAAAACTTTGAGATAATTAAAACAAACAAATAACCCCATACCAACATTCCCCCCCTGCCCAAAAAAAAAAAAAAAAAAAGACAAAACAAAACCCAGGAAATATTGAACAAAATAATTATGGCTATTCTCCATCAGTTTAGCTCTTTGTTGGTCTTTATCCAGGTTGAGCTTCTGCAGTAGGGGAGTCAATTAGGACTAAAATTGTCTTTTATATTTATGATGTGTTTGACAGGATGCTTTACACAGAGCTGACCAAAGTGATTCTCCTTGAATGCCATCCTCTGATCAAAGAAAGCCCTGTACTCCAAGAATCTGATCAGTACAAAATGTCTCCCTACTTTTGTCTAATTATAGAATTATGGATTTGTTTAGGTTGGAAAAGACCAGACCTCATAGACTATTGAGTCCAACCATAACCAGAGCACTGCCAAGTCCACCAGTAAACCATGTGCCAAGTGCCAAATCTACACATCTTTTAACTACCTCCAGGCATGATGACTCCACCACTTCCCTGAGCAGCCTGTGCCAGGACTTGGCAATCTTTGAGTGCAGAAATTTTTCCTAATGTCCAATTTAAAACATCCCTGGCATAACCTGAGGCCATTTGCTCCTGTCCTGCCACTTGTTCCTTGGGAGAAGAGGCCAATCCCCACCTGGCTACACCCACCTTTCAGGGAGTTGTAGAGAGGGATAAGGTCCCCCCTGTCCCTCCTTTTCTCCAGGCTGAATAATCCCAGCTCCCTCAGCTGCTCCTCCTCCTCAGACTTGTGCTACAGACAGGTCACCAGCTCCATTTCCCTTCTCTGGACACAGTCCAACACCTCAATGTCTTTCTTGACAATTGTACAAGAAGTTCTGCAGCCTCTGAGGGCACTTGTTTTATTCTCTGTCTCCAGGTCCAGAACTGTGACCCTGTGCTGTCCCATGTGTGTTTGACATCCCCACTCTCTTCCATAAATCCTCACTCCAGCTGTCACCCATAACCAGAGGATGCAGAGAAGCTGACAGGGACAATATGTAAAAGTGATGGATGTTTAGGAGGATACAGATTGTTTTCTGTGGTAGAAGATGGCTTTCCTGGTTTATGTGAGAAACTCAGAGGTTTCTCTCAGGAATATTAGTGCAAGGAATAAAATTTTGTGCAGCATAATATCTACAGGAGGAATAACAGTTTTGACCTCAGGTGGTATTTCTCAATCTCTTTTATCACAACATTCATGAAATATTTTTTGGAGAAAAAGACCTTTCTGGACATTGCTACTGTATTGCACAAGTAATAATATCATAATTGGAACGATCAATAAAAATTAGGTAATTTTTTCATATCTTTTTGTTGCTTAATTTTGGGGATGTGTCTAGGTACTGGAGTAATTTCATGTGCAATCAGTTGGGAAACTTGTGTCTAAAGGCCTGCATTGGCCTTGCCAGTACCAACTGCTAATCCCTAGGTACTGTATAACAAATTAATATGCAGTCACTGCCACCCAGCTTGCCCTTTGATCCATAAGTAATTGCCAAATGCTGAAAGCTGCTGAGTGTGCTTGCCATCTTTCCTGAAAGTCACACGAGCAGAGTTGCCATAGGTGCTGGAAGTTATTTCCTGCAGGCAGGCCCTGGATGGTAGAGCTGTGAGCAGCATTGTCCCAGTGCTTTCTTCCATAGCAGACTCAGATAAATGTGGAGGGGCACTGGTTACATGTGTCACTCCCTCCCTCAGGGAACTGGCAGAAAAGCAACAAAGAACCAGCAGAGAGGCAGATGTTGAGACGGGGCAGATTAATGGGGCCTATCAGGGCACAGTCCCAGCTTTAAGTTCAATTTGGAAGGGAATTTCTTGCCACACACAGTGTGTAACTGTAAATCCCCTTGTTCCCTTCATAGTAGCACTACTGCAGTGCAAGTCCCCACCATTCAGCTTTCGTTGGAAGTGAGGAGAAAAAGCTTCCCTGGACAGGGAAGAAAGGCATGAATCAGACTTCTGGCCCCTGCACTTCATGCAGGGCTAATTGTCACTCTGCCACTTTAATAAAACAGATGCTCTCTGTTAGCAGCTTAATGCAATTAGTGTAATACTTCAAAGGGCTGCTGCCCCTGCCACGTGCTGGGGATTGAGAAGTGTGTGATGGAGGGTTATTGATCTTCTGGGCTGCTGCTTGGGGTTTCTGTCCTACTCAAGCAATAGAAAATCAAATACAGAAATGCCCCCTAAATCTTTCTCCAAAGTATTTTTGGATGCTTATTTAGGTTGCTAAATCAACCTCTCAAATCTAAATTGTCACAGAAAAGAGCTCTGCCTGAGAAAAAGCCTGTGAGGAATGATGGTGTAATTGAAGGCTGAGCTGCCAGTCACAGTCTTGGCCAGAGGATGTGTTACCTCCTCTGGGTTATGAGCCATCCTGACCCTCCATAATGGCCATGTGGCTGCTTCTATTTCAGTCTTCCCTTGGTTCTGCCTCATGGTAACTACATTGAGTGAATCCCCAGAACTGATACTTTCAGATGAGAATGAGGCTATTGTGTGAAATTTTAAGACTGTGGAATGACTACATGATGCTTCATTTAGATATCCTTGGGGTGAAAAACACGGGCAGCCAGCTACTGGTCTTGCTTTAACTTTGCCTTGACCAGTTCCTGACCTATGTTCAGCATTAGATTTCAGTATTTTCTCAGCCATTTGCTCTTTGATTACAGCTCCCCTGGATTTGGAATTTGATGTATTTTTTGTGACAAACTATGTTATGACACATACTTCTGGGTGCTTAGGTTCTGTAGTTCTGTCAGATTTTGTAGGAGTTCTCTCATGAAGTTTGTTTATTTAGGCTGACTTCAAGGTGTTCTGTCATCACTGTCCTGTCATTGGGTTTTCCTTTTCTTGGCAGTCACCAGTTGTGCTGTAAGGAAACCATTCATAGAGATTAAGATGATAAACTGCTTCAGTTCATAACATCAACATTGCATTTTACAGTTTTTTGCCATATTTTTGCTGGTGTTTCTCTCAAACATTTCTGAAAAGATGGTATTTGTGGACTTTGAACTTCTAGTTTTACCCCCATAGGCCTGTACATCCTCCCTTACTCACTAGCAGCAGTAACACTGCACTGTTGCCCTACAAAAAAGCTCCTAATGTAAAAATATTGGTTTCAGCCTCTTTTTGTGAAAACAGAAATCAGTTTTTTATGTCAGGCTTCAAAATATATCCTCTAACATCTTTTTACTGTCTTTTCCTGTTGATTTTCTTAACCTTTGGAGGGATTTTGTTTGCATCCTCAAGCTTGTTATGCAGAAATTATGAAGATGATCCCAGGGACTTTGCATTTTCCAGCGTTATGAAAAACTCATACAGCTATTTCTTACACAGAGGTATCCTGCAGTTCCCAGTAATCTACCCAGAGAAAACCAAGTTATTCTTCTCTTAGGCAAACTCTCTGTGACAAAAGGTCCTGCAACAATGAGGACCAGGGGTGCCAGTCTCATTTCTGTTGCTTTTCTCTTTTTTTTTTTTTTGGATATTAACATCAATTACATAATTTTTTCCCACTCTTTGTGCCACCTGAATTGCAGCCTTAATGCTCCCATGTTTTAGGCTCATTCCACCTTGGGAATTTTGCAAGTTCCTGAAGACAACTGTGGGCAAAGATTTAAAAAGCATAGCAATGTATTGTGCAATTTCCACTTCTAAATGTTATTTATTTGAAGCCTCGCTCAAGGCACTTGAGTGCTTTTCTGTGCCCAGTGTATGAACAGCTCCTGTGCTTCAGAGATCCCAATTCCGATGTGACGTTCCCTCTTGGCAAACGCGTTACAGTTTATTCTTCATATTGAAATATTGATGTCCCAGAGCTGAAATTAAACCTTTGCTTGCTCAAGTGTTTCAGGACCATGCTTGTTTGATTGTTGCATTACCTGCATAGCTTTTCTTTTGCAAGCATTTTAAGCATTGCAAGCTAATCTTCCTGAGACTTGCTTCACACAGTGCTATTAAGTCCACTAAAAATCTTAACTTTGGCTTCCTGATAACTCTCATTAAAACTTGCTGGTTTTGCTCTGCATTCATGTCTTTGGACTGTCCTTTTTTCAGCTTACCACCTTTAAGGTAAGCTGAGTTTTCTGCCAAAAATACAAACCCAGCAAATATTGCTGATGGTCTATCCAGAAGAGGATGCAGCAGACTGGAACAGGTCCATGTGAACACAAGATCCTGATTTCCTTTCCAGTACAGCTCATTCAATAACATCAGGTACTGGTGGAAGTAACTATTCATGAATCTGGCTTCAGACAGTTGGGGAAGTTTAAAAACACTGGAAAGGGAAAGTTAATGGTAACATCTGGCAGGATGAATTGCTGGCTGGTTCATTTGGCTTTGTCCTGCTTCTGCCACTGCTGATTTGATTCCAGTTAAAGCTGACCCATGTTCTGAAAGAACTCCATTCATTTACTGCTATCAAAATACTAATACAATACCAATATGAAACACCTAAAATTGAACAATGGAATCTGAACTAAACAGAGAAGAGGTGAACATGGCTGCATTTAGTCTATTCATGAAATATATGTAATTTTTTCAGGCTTCAGTTGTCTGCACACAGAACCTATCTTCCTTCTTTTTTTCCAGTAATTTTTAAGATTTGAAACTGGTATTTTGGTTTGAAGAAACAAATTTTTCCGATTTTATGTTTTGCTGATTTCAGCCTCATGATGGGCAATGGCACTGGTCTCAGCAAAGCCATGGAACCCACCTCAGCCTAAATCCCACCATGTTGCCCATTATATGCATAGATAAGGTGATAAAAGATGTTGCCTTTCCGTGTTGCCTTCTCTGTACAACACAGGCACTTGTGTGTACCCACAGAAGCTGCAAATGGAGGTCTATCACTGAGTCACATCACTTTGCTCCTGCTGCCAGCTTTGCAAAATACCACGTTTATGCCTGCGTTGGAGGGCACAGCAGTTTCTTGTTCAGACTTGAACTTCTTTTTAGTGAAGACACTTTGGCTTTGCAATGCAAGATAGAATCCTTTGGTTGCTGGCACACAGAGCTTTCCCCCTGTCTGTG
Source organism: Molothrus ater (assembly GCF_012460135.2). NCBI lineage: Eukaryota > Metazoa > Chordata > Aves > Passeriformes > Icteridae > Molothrus > Molothrus ater. Next base: position 16,845,849 of record NC_050487.2, on the reverse strand, counting down.
CTTCAAACTCAGTGTGAATCCCTTCATTATCAGAGGACAGATTTTTAACGTGTCCTGTAAACTTATTGAGAACTAGTAATAATAGCCAGGATTCTGAAACTGACTAAAAAAGTAGAAAATAAATCAAGGTATGTGAAGCTTTCAATTAGGTTACATTTTAAAATGTAAATATAAAGAATTGAAATTTCATATTTAGTTTATTTTTGAATACGAAAACTGTAATGTTGTGATTTTAAAAATTATGTCATTGTAACATGAGTTTTTAAGCACTATGTCATTAGTGCTTACTTGGTGAAATGCTTATTTTTTCCATTTACTGGAAAAAAAATTTGAACGCTCAAGGCCAATTTTTCAGAAATCACATGTAGCAATCTCATCTTCTAATTGCATCTTTAGTCTGTAGCTACACTTGTTTTTGCCTGTGTGAACTGTGCGTGCTGGCAGGCAAATTTGAATTTACAACCACATTTAAATAATGCTTGTGACTAAAATGCCTGGAATATCTTATCTATTGTAAGTACATATATTCATATATCCCATACCATATATCCAATCTAACCTATTGTAAATATATATATGCTCTATGCTATTGTTAGACCACACATTCTATGTAACTGTGTGGTCTAACCTACATGTAACACTCAATCTGAATTAAGTCACTGTAAGGCAAATCACTAAGTATGTTTTTAAAGTTCCCAAAGCTGATGAAACTCATGTGAGCAAGGGCTCTCACCTGGTGTCCCTCCAGCACAGACCTCCCAACAGACACCAGCAGTTCCCTGGCACAAGCTTCAGGAAAAATATCTTGAGTACAAGTGATTCCCCATTCCAATACTGAGGCTTGCTGAAAGCAGAGAGATGAGCTTTCGATCAGGGCTCAGTTTGATACATCTCTGTATGGCAAATAGATGGGGTGCAGGAAAAGGGCAGGCATTGATGAAGAGGGAGGGACAGAGGGAGGGAAAAGGATCTGAAACTTTGTAGAACTCAGTCTGCAGACAAAACTGGTGGAACAAGAAGCAAGATTACTTTTTCCCAGCTCCAGTACCTCCTTTTTGATAGAGACAGCTGGCAAATTAGCTTAGAAATGCTAACTATAACTCAAGGTTTTATAGTCCTGATCTTTTTTTTGTTAATTGTTGAGTTTTTCAGGCTGCAAAAAGCTTGCAAGCAATTCCCTCCTGGACCAACTCCTCTCCCATTGCTTGGAAACTTGGTGCACTTGAACTTTCAGTTTCATCGGGATCTTCTGATGGAGGTATTTCTTTTAATATGCTCTTAATTGGTTATTTTCAGCCATGACTTTAAGAATTGTGATTAATTGAAGGTTTTAAGTCTGTGAAAGTTACAGACAAAGTGTGGATATATAAAGAGCAATTGATTCCTACATTTGAGTCACCTTCTTATGTGGAATATGTCTTCTTCATAAGAAAGTTAATGCCCTTAAGAATCAAGTTAACTTGGGGACAGAGTTTATGACTTGTTATTAAAGTTGGAAAAAAACAATAATCTAAAAGATGCTTCTGCACTGCTAAGTGTGAAGCTGTATTCACTGTAGTGATAGCTATATCTGCTATCCCTACATGATACTTTTTAAATTCTCACTGGCATTGCCTAATTTGATCACAAAATGGGTAATACGGTGCATGCATGCTTGTAGTACAGGAGGGGCATTTACTCTCCATCTTCCTACAGCTCCTGAAAACTGTTTGTTGTTAGTGACAGCTACAGTCATTCCTCTAATGGTCTGCAGGTGACCTCTAGTTCAGGTGGATGCCTGAGAGCACACATGGGCCAATGAGTGCAGAGCAGACTCGGGCTGTGACGCTCCAGCAGGGAGAGGAAAGCCACAATCTAAATAAATATGAGGAAAAGCAAGTGTCTGGTGTGGTCAACTGGATGTAATTTTCATGACACCTTAGACACTGTCTGCTACCTTTTCTGTATCATTGTGGGTGTGCTGGAGCAGAGTCCATACTTGTACAAAGCTTTTTTCATGCATGATTGGAGTTCCTCTGCCATACACCCATCCCTGCTTGGATACCTCTGCTGGGTCCAATGGTGAGTGCTCTCCTCAGTACTATGAGGAAACCCTGGACTCAAATGCAGCCCACTGGCACTTCCTGGCTGTTGGTTAATTTCTGTGTCCATGTCCTCTCCTGGAGTACACAGATGGTGCAGGTTTTATCAGCTTATTTCATTTTGCAAAGGCAGGACTCACTGGAGGCACAGAGCCCCAGGGTGGTGCAGAGTGTGGCTGTTCAATTAACAAGGTACAAAATGCTGGGGTTGGAGGTGATGCAACATAAAGTACAAAGTTTTCTTTCTTTTGCTGCAGAGTTGCTCCAGAATGTGCTTTAAAAAGAAAATAGCTTCCCCCTGAGGTAAATAAAATTGGCTGCTGAAAACCTTATTCTCAGCAAAACAACTGCTTCTAGCTACAAGTACATGCATGGGGATGATGTTTTCAGCACAAAACTGTCCACGGGGCTGGTGAATAGCAGGTGCAGTTTGAGATCTATATATGGGGATTCAATCTGTTCTTTTTTTGACACCTTTTCCCCTTACAGCTGGCAAAAACTCATGGTAACATGTACACTCTGTGGTTTGGGTGGGTCCCAGTGATTATACTGAATGGATTTCAAGCAGTGAAGGATGGCATGACCACACACCCTGAAGATGTTTCTGGCAGGCTGGTGTCACCTTTCTTCAGAGCATTGGCCAAAGGAAAAGGTGAGATTTTCCTGCCATTAATAGTGTAAAGGAATATTGAATTGAAAACTATTCTGCCTTGTTAGGCTCTGCCCTCCTGTTCAGAATGATCTTCCATCAGATACTGTTCAAGCCCTCCACTGGCTTTTTGAGAATATCTTACTGTTTGCCATGTGCCTTTTGCACTAAGCTTTCCCTAGCCCAGGAAACACTCCAGGTTGTTTCTATGTGACCTTCTTGCTGTAATCAAGGTGTTTGTATGTGATCCAACCCAGAACCCAGCAATCTTGCCCTAATCACAGACTAATCCATTGTGGTACACGTGATTTTGCTGTACAGCACATGAATTCAATGCTTGTTTGGTAACTGCATGCATAATGGTTGCCAAACACTCTCCATCATGAGCAAGAGACCTATAAATCCCTACTTCAGAATTCACATTTCTGTACTTGCAGACACCCCCAAACATTTTGTAAATACTTTTTGATTGTGAGAGTGCCTGCAACACAGGAAAACTCACTTCTCTTATGGTATTCCAGCAGTTTGCAGTAATTTATTCCTGTCCCTGAAGTTGCTAGATCAAAGCAGACACAGATTGTTTAAAGCTGGTTGAAGCCTCACCTCCACAGAAGCTGTTCAGGGCTCTTCAGGTGGCCAGGAGTGCAATCTGACAATTAAAGGAGTGTTATCTCTTCCAGGGTAGAAACAGAGCCCAAATGTCACTTATCTTTCACCTCCATCACCACAACCTACAATCATCACATTAATTGATCTATATCTCCATAAACATACCCTGACCTGAACACTACTCTGTGGAAATTCATCGAGTTATTCTTGAGAATGATTACTTGAGTATGGCTAAAGCAGATTTCATAAAAAGGCATCTTAAGGTGTTTCAGGGTTTTTTAAGACATCAAGAAATGGCTCAGTCAGAAAATCCTTAGATTGCTCTTTTCAATGATTCACTATGTTCAATGTTAAGAACATGTGGTCTAGTTATAGTTTGGATATGTTTGGCTATGATTTTTTGTTACCAATAATTTCAACTAAAGATACTTGTATTCCCTGATTTATTGCATATATTTTATAATATTTAAATGAATGGTTCCATGTCTGTGGCAAATACTGACATGCCAGGGAACACCCTCAGGTATTATACTTGCAAGTGGTCGCTCCTGGAAGCAGCAGAGGCGTTTTGGAATAATGACTCTACGCAATTTGGGAATGGGGAAAAAAGGCCTGGAGCATCGCGTGCAAGAGGAGGCCTCTCACCTGGTGGAGTTTTTTGGGAACCTCAAAGGTATTTTACCTGCTAAGAAATCAGGTGCTTTTCAGTCTAGATATGGATCCGTATCTTCAGTATACAAACTTACCTACCCCTTCTAGGGGCTGTATCCAAACTTACCAAAGCACAAGAGCAGATAGAGCCTAGAATCACAAGTATTTCCTTCTTATATAGCTCTTCATGCATCTAGTGAAGCTGGAAACTTCTGAAATTCCACCTCCATGGGTGGATAATTTGTCTGTGATGTATTGTGCAATGACACAATGCTGCTGAACTGCACAGCCAAGCCATTCTCAGGCTGCCTGCCATGGGTATCTGAACGGTATTGCAGAGCTTAGTAATTTCCTTACATTTCAATGACATTGGGTGCCCTGCATATTTTAATGTCTATCTGGCTAAGTAACTACTGGCAAGAGAAACAAAGTAGGAGGTGAGAGGGAACTTCAGTGGATTATCACATTAATCCTAGAGTCCATTACAGGACGATTTCTATCCAAATCACTTTTTATTAATATCTGTTTCATAGCTTTAGAAAAAACATCAGAGATATGATTTACTGCTCACAGCTGAGACTGTAATAGTTTCATTATATTTACTTTGCAGCTCTTGTCTATTCGTCTTCTTAAACCTTCCCACATTCCTACAGGTTTTCCTTGTAATTATTTTTTTTACATTTTTGAACATGTCTGTCACTGAGTTCCCTTAGTTGATCTCCAGTGACACTACTTCCTTCTCACATTCTCTCCTCACAGCTGAAGACAGCAGATTTGATATGATACTCTAGAACTGATCTTAGCTGTACATTATTTCACAGAAAGGGCTGTGAAATTGTTTTAGAGCTAACAGTTAAGAGTTTAGAGGAAACAGTTTAACAGTGTTCTTTATTTTAAGACTATGTTTTATTTTCCTTAATTTGTGTTAGTGCCACATCTCTGTCCTCATTCACACCCCAGCTGGATAAAGAGAACATTTTATTAAATCTTTAATAACATCGAGTCCTATCAGTATAAGGATCACCTGAAAAAAACACTGAGAGTGAATTCCAATTACTGTGTTTGCAGGAAGACCTGTGGATCCTTCTTTCGCTCTTTTCCATTCTATTTCAAATGTAATTTGTGCTGTGGTTTTTGGATATCACTTCTCTGATGAGGACAAAACCTTCCATGAACTGATCCATGCTACAGAGAAAATATTCAAGTTTGCAGGCAGCTTTGTTCATCAGGTGAGTAAATCATATGCTGGGTTTTTTTCTGAAATAGGTAGAAAGTAAAAGCACAGATACAAAAATGTGTCTTCACTAAATACAGAGCAGCATCCAAATGTTGGCTGAGAGCTAAGAAGTGTCCTTGGAGATTAATGAAAAAGGCAAACAAGATCTTAGGGTGTTTCCACCACTATTTTCCTTTTAGATCCAGTGAAGTGTTACAGCGGGTTCTGAAGTGTAATTATCTGTGAGACATATTCTGGGGTCTTGGACATCTTTTGTTGTGATTCTGAAGGGAAACAAAGGTGGAGAAGTGGTAATGAAGTAACCTACAAACTGTCGCTTAAAATTAGAGAGACTTTGCTTGTTGGGTCTGAAAGAGCAAAGAGAGGAGATAGAACTCCTCTTTGCTGGGCAGGGTGGAATGGCAGATGCTGCACAGACAGAACTATCCAAGGCAGAGGACAGGACTTAGAGCTAACAAATGTGTGTGCAAATACATGCAGCAGGCTGAGGATGCAATATTGTTAGCCATGAGAACAATTATTGCTCCTTAGAAGTCATGAAGACTCTGACTAGGAAAACTAAATTAGCCCTTATCTTAGAGTGATACCCAGACCATAATTCCTTTTGTGAGCTCCAAAAATTCCAGCAGTTACTTGAGGCTGCAGACCTGTTAATCTTAGCAGCCCCATGGTATCCAGAAAGGATGTCCTTACACTTTGAGTGTGTGGGAGCTGGGGTCTCCAGCTGTGCAGGAGTGAGGTCATATAGTGATCTGCATTAGCCAGGTAAACTTAAAGGCATGAGCACAGTGTTGTCAGAATTGCCTTGATCCCTGGAATTGTGTCAAATTTCTATTAAAGCTTTCCCACATGACAGCAAAAATCGGCTCAAAGCAATGCTAATTTATTCATTCCACTATCAACACTTCTGGGCAGGACAATTCAGCCTTTTGGTGTGTCTAAAAGCAGCTTTGTAGTGACAGAGAATCCATGGTACCTCTTGTGTGTCCCTCCTGCAGATGTACGAAATCCTGCCCTGGCTGCTGTGTCGCCTCCCTGGGCCTCATAAGAAGGTGTTGGCTTCCTATGATGTCCTGAGTTCTTTTGCAAGGAAGGAGATCAGAAGGCATGTAGAGAGAGGGATACCAGCTGAACCACAGGATTTCATTGACTTTTACCTGGCTGAGATTGAGAAAGTAAGTGTTCATTCTGGCTGATCATGCTGTTACAAAGTATAAGGTCAAATAGACCATTAAATCACTCAGTGTGACCCTTCCACCATAGCTTCTTACATTTCATAAGCTTCTTAACATGAATACAGTATCTTGGCACTTACTAACTCACAAGTCTCAGAAAGGCATCCAGTTTTGTATTTTGGTAAGATGAATGAATTACCAGCAAGTATGATAGGGGGTGAACCCATGAGTTCTTATCTGCTTTCCATAAATATCCATGAGTATATTTCAATCCTGTAATAAACATGAGACAGTTTATTCCTGTAGGCTACATAACTTTGGTAGACTACCTCATCTTCTACAGCAAGGCTCATGTTTACAGTTGGATGAAATACATAGGCACAAATCCCTGCCCTGAAATAGCAGGCTTGCTTCTTTGGGATCCAGTGTGTGTGCTCCAACACTGGCTGTCCTTGTGCCTCAGAACTGCCTGGTTTCTCCCTTGGCAGGCAATCATTATTCCTATGTTACCTCTAACTTCCCCCCTGTTTGGGGCATGGCTGGCTTGGCCCCTATATTCAAATTGGACAGCCTAGAAAACAATTTCACAAACAATGCCATAATCAACATTAATCTTCTTCCCTGCCCAGGCTATTATTTTCCATAGTAGGAAGTGACTGAGCCAGAGAAGCTCTGCCAAGAGCACTTTGGTTTCCACTTCAAACTTTTCAGGAGGTGAAAGAAGCATCTCTTTCCTAGGGTAGATGAAGTTTATGTAGTTTCTACCTCTGATCATAAGCTTTCAGCTACTCAGGCTGCTGTGTCCTCACAGTGTTGGCTCATGGGCTCTGAAAGAAGCTGATACATCATCTTACAGTTAGTATCTGAGTGAGTATGGTAAGATTAAAATAAGCATCTTAGAGGTAAAGATGCAGCTTTCTCTGGTGTCAGTCTGGTGTCACAAATTTATTGCCATCTGTTTGTTTGAAAATGTTTTTGCCTAATGTATTTTCTCTAGTTGTGTTTTTATTTTACTCCCTTATTATTTAGAAGGAAATACATGGGTACCTCTTACTATCAGTTCACATTTATCCTGAACTGAGAAAAGAAATTAATCTCAAAATGATCTGTTGAAATCCTTTTATTCAGATATGTTTTCCTTTGACATTTGCTGGCACCATCAGATACCAAGGCCAAGGAGTGACATGTTGTAGGGCACTTGCTTATAAGTGCACTTAGGTCAACTGCAAACTTGCTTTGAAGTATTTATGATTAGGTCATCAAGCATAGAATTGCTTTTTTGTGATGAAAGAATAATCCACCTCATGAAAGACAGCAATGCAGACTTACTGTGTCTATTTGGGAAACTACTACACTCTTAGTATGCATCAAAAACTGTAATTTTGACTATTCTTTGTGCACATGCCAGCTGTGGAAGTCTCACAGTTCTCACACAGAGGGCATACAGGATAAGAAAATTTTCATGCTTTAACTTCACCTTTTATCATCATCTACAGTCTAAAGAGGGGGCCAAGCCCAAGTATGATGAAGAGAATTTGGTATATGTCATAAATGATCTTTTCCTTGGTGGATCAGAGACTTCAAGCACTACATTGTACTGGGGACTGCTCTATATGGTGGTGAATCCAGACATCCAAGGTGAGAGTGGTGGGGTTTTCCTGTTTATTTCTATTATCCTATACTAAACTCAGGCATTAAATAATACTAGATCACAGGGTATGAACCTAATGTACGATGTTGAAATAACACATTTTTCTCTTGCTTTGAGAAAAGTGACCAGCTAAAGTATTTTATGCATTTTTCTGCTCTGAAATGGTGAATATTGCTCCACAGAGAAAGTGCAGAAGGAGCTGGATGCTGTTCTGGGTCCTTCCCAGTTAATTTGTTATGAGGATCGGAGAAAACTGCCCTACACAAACGCTGTGGTTCATGAGATCCAGCGCTTCAGCAACATCGTCTTTGTTGGCATCCCCAGATTATGTGTGAGGAACACAACTCTGCTGGGATTCCCTGTCAAAAAGGTACAGAAACACTTTCAGCTTCTGTTCTTTCTTCAGCAGAGAGGCATTTCAGTTTTGTAACCAGTGTTCCATCTATAAACTACTCTCCATTAAACTCAGGAATGTGGTGCCTGGGGAAGAGTTACTATCTGTGGCCCCAGGAATGAAAGAAGTCTTTTACTTGGCATGAAGGTGCTCACACAGCTGATAAGGCCTCTGCCAGGGAAGCCTCAAATTCCTGCCCATCACAACTGCAGAAACCAGCCCTGCTTGGCAGGGGATGGACTAAGAGGAGAAACTGGTTTGCCAAAGCCCTGGTTAAGACATCCCTGCCCAGCTTGGCACTCGCCCAAATGCCAACAAGCAACAGTTTTATCCATCAGGCTTAAACTGATGGGTGACAGGCAATAGGGACTGAAGCAACAGTTTCTTCTTTGCAGGGCACCATTGTTATACCAAACATAGCATCTGTTCTGTATGACCCTGAGCAGTGGGAGACACCTCGGCAGTTCAACCCTGGCCATTTTCTGGATAAAGAAGGAAACTTTATACCTCGAGAGGCTTTCTTACCGTTCTCAGCAGGTAAATGCATTGACAGTTTGAACCAACCCAGCAGATGAGATGATGGATAAAGTATGAGATCATGGTATTTCCTCAGATAACATCTGCTATCTCTGCTGTTTGCTGCTTTTAAAGAACACTCCTGGCTTGTTTCTGGCAAAGGAGAGGCTTCTGTGCCGTCAGACCCCAAACTGTTCATAGGACACTGGTGGGAATCCCATTCAAACTCCCGAACCTCTCGGGCTGGCTGCATGCTGCAATCAAGTTTTGTCTGTAGTATTCCTTATACCTAGCCATTTTTCCTGAGAAGTAATTTGTCCTGTGTGTACTGGAATTATTGCAATCCCTTTTAAAGAAACAAGCTGAAAGAAAAGCAGACGGCATCCTGATAAACACAGGATTAAGTTCTTGTTTACAGAACTGAAAATCCAGTTGCAAAAGAAGGAAACAAGGTAACAATGCACTATTAGTAATCATACCTAGCAGTAAAGCTCCTGCTGACTGTTTTTAGTTTGTTGATGGTCACTTAAATGTCCACACAGAAGTGGTTTCTTAATTCAAATAGCTTTTCCTTTCCTTATGTTTGTCTGCTATCTGTAAATGTGTATGTAATATTCACCTTTTCTGCTCACACCATTGGTGTCAAGGAATGGGAATCCTGGGAAATGAACAGTAAGCCTCATGCTTTGCCTGTAAAGTGACCAAGTCTCTGTTCAACTGCAAATGCCACTACGAAGTAATTTTGCTCTGCTGATGTTAACTCACTAAAGCATGTGCAAACAGCTGGTAGATTTTTGTGTGTGTGGTCCTGAAGTGCAACATCTGTAAAAGCAAAATAGTTTTTTTCTGTCAGATCAGAAAGAAATTATGTTGGCACCTCATGAGTTTTCATTGAAATTTTAATTTTGTGTCTCCTAACCTAGGACATCAGATGGGATCTTTTTGAAAGGGAAATCATATAGTTTTAGTTCTGTGGCTTTCGTGTTGTTCGCCTTGAACAAAAAACGAAACCCACCTCTGCTTTCAACAGGAATGAACTAAGTGATTATGAAACTGAAAAATTCCTAGACACTCACTGTCCTTTCCTGTTCCCTCTGCAGGGCACCGGGTGTGTTTGGGGGAGCACTTGGCCAGGACCGAGCTGTTCATTTTCTTTGCCAGCCTGCTGCGGGCGTTCACCTTCCGCCTCCCGAGGGAGTGACCCGGGTCAGCACGGAGCCCGTCATGGGGGGCACTCTGCAGCCCCACCCCTACAGGCTCTGTGCCATCCCACGCTAGGCTGCGGCAGCCACAGGCCGGCAGGAGACTCCCACCTTTACCTCTGTCATCCGTAATAATACGGTTTAGGTTGTGAAATCAGGTTGCAGGTATCTGTTCCAGGGAAATATGTGCAACTGGGTGTGTTCCTTTTTAAACCACTGTGATTGCTTCACCTAAAAGTGAGTTCGTGTCACAGAACTGCACAAGGACTGCATTATTTTATATTTGCAGGATAGCAGGAGTGTGTGAATCCAGAAAGCCTAAAATATTTAATTTTGATAGATATGAAAGAGCTACCTAGCATTATATGGTGCTCAGCTCTGCTAAGTTGTGGTACAGGAAAGCACTGTCCCGTTGTCTGCCACCCATATCCTCTGCTGATGTTATTCTTGTGCTTTTCTTTCTCTTTCATGTTGGGCCTCTCCTGGGTAGCAATATTAGTGCCACAGCCATAAGCAGGACAAATGCCAGACTCCAGGGAAGCTATTTACCCTGGCAAAAGGAAAAAGCAGACCCTGGAGACAAAGACAGCCTTGTGTACAAGTTGGTAGATTCTGCATCCATCCAGAAATTAAAAGCAAGGGTTGATTTTTTTTTTTTTTTTTACTTCTGTTCAAATAAGTTGTTTGGGGAATTGTTTTGTTTCAAAGGCCAAGGCAAAACTGTCCCTGTGGAGGCTTCATGGAATGACCCAGTGAATCATTGGTGTGTAGTGGGGGAACCTGACATCTATAGGATTACATTTTGAAAAAAAAGAAATTATCTGTTGCACCAGCCTCTGCAATTTGAGGAAACTATTTCTGTATTTGAGGAAGTTTAGAAACTCATGAACAAACAGGAGGTGAAAGAACAGGTAATTTTTGCTGTCTCTCTGGCAGGTGACAAATGCAACAAAAAGGGAGATGGGTCAAAAGAGCCAGAGGGGGTTGCACTGAACATGCTTTGTTGGTAGTCTGAGCCTCATCACAGGATTTGTATTAACATCTCTTTCTGTTCAAGAAGCACTTGGATATATCTTTAGCAGGAAAATTACTTTAGGGTTGTTTAATAACAATACAGTGTTTGGCGTTTGTACTGTTCTTACAAACTTTTCTAAGGCACCTGCAATCATGTGCTGTCAGAACATGAGACTGGCTGAACGTTCACCTGACACACCATGGCTGTGTTTGAGTTCTGTAACAGAATTAAAATAGCTTCATATTAATCTTCATCTTGAACATTTATTGTCATTATTATGTCACACTCTCATATTTTCCATTTTAATAACTTCATCTTACTTTCAGACAGTGCCCTGACCAAGTGCCTGCTGAGACATTACTTGGGAAACTAGAAAAAGATGTTCATCCAAGCAGTTGTAATCCTGAAGTATGAGCCCAAATGCACTAAATGCTATTCACTTCTCTTTTTGATTAAAAATTTTGCCTCTGGCACATTTCAAAGCTTAATTCATTGATTTGCCCAATGCCTTCAGGTGAGAAAAATACACTGTGAACAAGAAATCTGATTTTCTTCAGTACTAAAATGAAATTTCATGTTTAAAAAAGACAAATAATATGCTAGTTGAATTGGTGTTACACACACTTCCTTTACCATTTGTCATCATGTGTGACATCTGCGTTTAAGTCCGTGCTGTAAGGGCAGCCTTGAACTGAGAACAGTGGGTAACCCAAGACAAGGAAATCCCTCCCCATAAAATCCTTGTGCTGAAATGTTGTTATCTTCTCACTTCTTTTTTGTCTTCATTATATTTATATTATTGTCTCCATTATATTCATAACTGTGAAATGTTACATTAATAACATTTGCAGCTGAATTAAATTGAAAGTAACAACAAACTCGAGGGTCACATAAGAACAGATTTATGGATATTTGTAGACAGTTGAGTTTCAACATGTATAAAATACAGTTGATGTACCTGCAAAAATCACTGTGAACTCAAATAGTGGAAGAGAGAGACAAAGAGAGGTGTAGGGCTGCATATGCCCTGCAGAATAAAACAAGGGCCAACCTTTTGAAAGTAGAATAGTATAAGGAATACTGTGTTTACTTTGGGTGTTTGTTACAGTCAATGATATAAGCCAGGCAGATGATAAGCCTCATCACACAGAGATTGGAGCACAAGAGATGTCAAACAAGGGATGTGAAGAACAGCTTTGCCATTTCACTAAAAACATGAGTTGTAAATAAAACTTGTACCTAGGAAAAGGTCAGCTCTTTAACCTTTTTCCAATATGCATGGGCAAGTTTCATCTCACCCTTGTCCCTCAGTTCTTTGAGATGTCTCTCCAGACTCAAATCATGCTGTTAGAAATGGTTCTCCTTTGTTGAGGTCAACTACACCTTACTTTTAACAGTAACTCATAGCCAGAAGGCAAATCTTACAAAGCCAAGAGTTTTTGCTTGTTGGTTTGGGTTTTTTGGGGGGTTTTTGCATGTTTGTTGTTGTGAGTTTTTTCGTTGAGTCCAAACCAGTTCACAGTCATGATTTATGGAAGAACAGTAAGGGGGTGAGTTTATGATTCTGTGGGTGTTAAGAGAGTATAGCAAAGACCCAATGCACAGCCAGCTAGCCAGTGGCAGGAAGCTTGTTCAGGACAAGAAAAACCAGTCAAAAGATGGAATGCAGCATTATTTAGGAGTCCAAGTACCCCAAAACATCACTCACCTTATTGGCTGCATGGTACACAAAGTTCCTGGCTGACTGCAGACTAATTACAAGACAGCTTGCAGGATTTGGGTGTCCCACCACTGAACATCGTAAGAGATGAGGTCGATGTAACTCACTTATCAGTGTAACCATGAACAAACTGCCAATTTTTATATCTTCATTTATCCTTCTGATAGGGCAGCCTTTTTCATCTCATTCATCTTTCACACCCAGCAGGAGTCTCAGAGAGCTCAGGCTTAAGTGTTTACATGCACATTTGGCAGGAGAAGGGAGATGGGATAGCTGGGTCTTAAAAAGGTGTTGTACCAGCCTGAGAGGGAACTCTACTTTCAGAGCACCTCCTGGCATCTAGATCCTCCTCCTTTACTGTGTTCAGTGCCAAGGCCAGCTTTGTGTTGGCTATTTTGTAACATTCTGTACATGTGTGGAAAATTAATTTCAGTTAGTCTCAGTAAAACTCACAGCCACGTCTGGAAACTCGCTGAATGAGGTAAGGTATATTTGCAGGGGTGGTACAAAGGGATCTAGCATTAGGCTTGACTTGATTTACCATCCTCACTGCTGATTAAGAAGAGTTGAAGAGTAGAACATGCTTTCGAATGTGACATTTTTAAATTATTCTAAACTCCTTGCAGAACTCTTAGAGAAAAAAATGGGTTTATGGGTCTGACTGAACATAAAAATGAAGGCACAATGTAGAAAATAATTCATAGAATATAGCATAGACAAACGTGGTCACAATAAAACACAGGAAAAATAGTCCTAAATTATCTGGGTCATTCTCCAGGATGCTCTGAGGAGCCACTATAAATCTGTATGAATGATATGTTAAGGTGATTTCACAGAGCTCATATTAGCTGGAGAAAATCAATGGCTTTATATGCACGTGGAAACATATCTTACAGAAATGAATAAAAATTGTAGGTTTCACTATGGATTTCTCCTTGCTTCAGAGACATCCACAGGAAATAAAGCAATCAGATTTAAAAAACACAGCAGCTATGAACCTTATCTTTCAGATTAAATCAAAAGGTTTTAAAATTTCTTCTTCCTCTTCCTCCATGTACTGAGGGGAATAATTTAGATGAAATTTCCATTCAAAATAGCTTTTACAATTTCCCCCCTCAGGGAAAGAGGGAAATCTCAGTAGGAGCTGAGAGACTACAGTGTGCTAGGTGAGAAATAGCTGGTGGGAAAGTGTCATATATTAAACAAATTTCATCTCAGCAGCCCCTGCCCTGCTGAAGGTTCCAGAAAAGAAAAATTACAAGGAGTGCAGCGAAATGGTAGGAAGGAGAAAAACCTCTTTCCTACTGCTGGAGTAAAAAGAGTTCAGCTTTTGTCCTGATAAGCACAGAGGATAGACAGGGAGCAGCAAGTAATCAGGGGAGCATTCAGCAGCTCCCATTTTAATTTCCTCAGCAGCAGTGTCACAGCTGTGCTGAGAAAAGGAGACCAGACCCCCCAAGCCAGCTCCTCTCCCCACCACTGGAAGGAGGCTGTGCTGGCTTCAGATGGCACGACAGCCAACATGACATCTGCAGGAAGTTATACAGCTTGGGTATTTAAAGTAGCTAGCAGATAAATTATAAAATAATCTAAAGATGCCATGTAAATAAGGGGCATTATATGTGGAGTAATTTAGGAGAGACTTCTAAGTCTCAAAGGGAATGGTGCTTTAGCCATGTATTTCTAAATGCTGCTAATTACTGTCCTGAAAGGGAACCATCATCATCGTGTCGAAACATAATCTCTTGGAAAAGCTAAGCAGTAGATCTTACAGCCAAAATATACCTTGGATACTTCAATATATTGAGATCTTCACAGGAAAGTTTTCAGTTGTCAGGAACTTGTATGGTTTGCATATTCTTTGGTAAAGCAGGAACACACAATTGCTTTTTCTGGTGTCAGCAAGAGCTCTGTCCTGCAGGATGGCACAGGAGGACAGTGGTAAGGGAATGGGATTCTATGAACTTGTCCTAAAGCTTTCACTGATATAAGAAAACCCCATGAAGTGTTCTGAATTCAGCAGATCAGCATATCTGTAAAAGAAACATCTGCCATTGAAAAACTTCCAGCTTGATCTTTTGCTATCATTCAAATCTTTTTAATGCTGCCTATGAGACAGGGTGCTTTTTCAGACATGAGGAGACAGAAACTTATAAGACACTACTATTTTCTACTGCTCTTCACATTTACTTGGTTTGGAAAATCAGAGATTCTGCAAACTATTCTTTGCTGAAGTCATCTGGAGTTGATGACTGTGTATGTTGTAATGTTGGCTGTACTCTAAACTCACCCATCTCTTGCCAGAAGATTAAAGGCAACACCAGCTCTGCAATATGACAAAGACAACCTGGTCTGGGTCCTCCACGTCCTCTTTTTGGCAGGAATAGAAACCACAGCAACCACTTTGCACTGGGCACTGCTCCATATTTTGACTTATTCCAGAAAATATGGGAAACTAATGAGGTCACATGGAAAACTGCTTGGATTGTGCTTTCTCAGAGAACACACCAAGGTCAGCACAAAGGTAAACACTTGTAAAACTGCATCCAGTTGGAAATTCATACTCTCTGTGAGCTGACAAACACACCTGACTTTTTGAGCATCATGGGCTCACCCAAGCCCCTGAGCTTCATCTTGCTGGTTTGCACCTTGGTGGGAAGTACCCACTCTTTCTTCCTTTCCATGAGAGGCAGGATGAATGCAGAGGGAGTCAGGCACGCAGCAAGCCTGTGTAAGATAACTGGAGAGTACAATGTCTCTGCAGCTGTGCTGTGGCACAACCAGTTCCCCAGGCCTCTCCCAGGGTGGTCCTGATGAGACAACAGCACTGACAAATGCACATTCACTGAGAGAGGGGAAACTCCCATCCTTAACATACAGCTGGGGATCAAAGGAGTGCCTTCCTTCCAGGCCACCACTGTCCTTCTCCAGTACAGCCTGTTCCAAGCAGTGGCAGACCCCCTGAATGTCCTTCCCAGTCCTGATGCTGAAGATTCTCAGAGAAAGGTTTTATCTGGGGGAGAAAACAGTACTGGCAACTCCTGAGCTTTTGAGAAGTATTTTGCAATGCTTCATTGTCTTTCCTAATGTTTCCAAGGAATAACAAATTGAATAGATTTGTTTTCAGTCTTCCATAATGTTCTCCTATTATTATGTCTCTGCAGTCCTGAGCCATCCATACACTTTATACCTGCAAAATCTCATTAGGGCATTAGCTGAGGATGTTTTAGTGCATTAGAAGGAAACAATCACCAGAGAATGTAATATAATTTCTGTGCAGGGTAGTTCTCTGTTTACTGTCACTGGAGTGGTTAACTGGGAATATATTTGTGACAGCAGCAGCCCAGGGCTCTGTGCTGCAGCTAAGATGATCAGTGAGTCTGCCAAAAGGGGTGGTCCTGCCCACTTTTGTCCTTGGCCATGTTCTCACTGCTCAGTGAGGCAGCAGCCAGCAGGTGAGTGCCTTCAGACTGCTGAGCCAGCAAAGAATATTACTGGAACTAGAACTGAAAGGCTTTCCCCCAGACCAGCCAAATAAATCCAGGCACTTTATAGCTCTGTGTTGCTGGATCCAACCCTGGTGAAAGGGAAAATGAGGGGATGGGACTCCTTGTTTTCATGGCATCTTGCTTACAGGTAGATAACAGGCTGACTATTACTTGAAACTACAAGAAACACCTTGTCCAGGATCCCAGAGGAGATCTGCAGCACAGCAGGGAACTGAATCAGGTCTTTAAAGCCTGAGCCAATGTCCAGAGCAAGGAACCAGCCTTGTTCTCACTGTGAGAGCTGAAAAGGGACCCACCTCAGGTCTCTTGATCCAACTCCTGCTCACTCTGAGCACAGTGGAAGGGACACACTCCATTGCTGCCCAGATGCCTTTGCCTGGGACTAGGTGTGGTTCATTTCCTGGGCTGTCCAAGTGCTCCAACGTGGCTAATACCTGTGGGAGTGGGGATCTGGGGGCTGCAGACTCTGGGACTAGCAGGTCACAACTGAGTGAGGAGGGACAAGGGAACAGCAATGTTTTCAATGTTTTTGTGTCTGTTTTTGTTTTTCTCTGTATCTGGATTTCTTTGATACTCCTGAACATCCAGAGGGCCTAAAGGAAACTGCCTCCAAGACTGACACCTATCTCCTTAACCAGCTGTGGACACTGGAGTTCCAAACACACCATGAAACACTCTTGAAGGTATTGGTGCTTTGTACAGTTTCAGTAATATTTCAGCTGTAGACTCCTAATGTATTCTTGGCTAGAATGTAAAAGTAATTTTTGCTCTTTGCTGGCTTCAGTCTGAACTATGAGCTTTCCAGGCAGAACTCAAGCCCTGTGAGTCCTTGATGGTCTTTAGAGAGGACTAGTATTGAGTGGAACAGGCCTATAGCAAGAGTTGGAAGAGGTGTAAAGTACTGAACAGTCACCTGGCCAAAAATAATCCCTGAGGAATCCTTTTATTATGGCACAAGTTACAAAGAGGAAGGAAAGGAAACAGGAAGAATCAGCAAAACTCCACAATGAGAAGCAGAAAGCAAAGTTTATTTGCTTAAGGAGTTAATTCTGTAGCCCTTATTTTGGCAATACTGCTGGTTGTATCTTGGCACAACAAGGCCATGGGATGCCCCTTGGCAGTGGCCTGACCTGGCCAGTGCAGAACCAGTTGAGCAGGTGAGACTGCAGCTCACAGAGGTGTTACTGCCCCAGACCAGTCTTTGCTGTTGAGAAGAGAAATGAAGGGAAAAGGATGAAGGAAAGTGATGTTACCTGTGGTGTTACCATATTGAAGGTCGTGTTGAGACAAAATTTCCTCTTCCCCAGAGTTCTCCTGGTTTTGGGAGTGTGTTGCAAGTGTCAGTAATCCCCAGAGCCACCGTGCACTGCAAAACAACCAAGTGGATGGATTAAAGTCTTAATCCATTTAACTGCATAAATGAGCAGCTGCACAGACCTGCAGCCAGGTGACATTGTCTGTACTCTTTGGTAGGGTGGGGCATCAACACATTGCTTTTTTGGCTTTTTTTTTGTTTTTGTTTTTGGTTTACATTGTAGTGGTACATTAATATTATTACTGACAATCCTTAGTATGGTATACACACTGCATCTTACAATATGAGCCAGGAGGGATTCCTGCTCAGGATTCAGGCTATGCTCTCATCTCTGTCTGTCCTGGGAAATATACCTATATTGATAAAGAAGCCTCAGCCTAGGACATGTATGAAACAAAATGCATTATTAAGGCTGCCTGGTTTTCTGTGTGTGCAAAAAAAAAAAAAAAAAACAGGCTCTGCTGTTTCTTTGGGTACGAACTGGAATCCAGTTCAGGGATTCATGCACTTGTTTCTTTTTCCCTTTCCACCCTGTTTGGGCTATTGAGGTAAAAGACTGGACTCCAACTGCTGTGAAAACCATCATTCAAATTACTGTCCCTTATGGAAAATAGCCATTGCTCCTAGCAAGTGACATCAACCAGATGCCCATTCATATTTGCATGCATTTTCAGTACTGTCAGCATATTCCAGAATCCCTGGCTATATCTTTGTTTCCAAAAATTGCAAAGGAGGAGGCCTGCATATGCATCTAGAGAGGTGCAGTCCTGTTTTTAGATGTTCTGAGTTGAGCAACATATTACCAGTGGATTCTTAAGAGCAAGCTGGAGAACTCAACATGTGTCAAAACTGTGCTCAAACTCTTAACACCTTAGCCAATGTCATGTTTTCACCAGCTCCCAGAATATCCCTGGAGAAAAGAGGGGCCTTTTCATCTTTGAAGTGTCCAGCATATAATATCCAAGTGCTGCAACTGCTCAGAAAAAGGTCATGTTTTATATATATAGTGACATAAATATGTATATAGTCACATATGGTGCAGGGACAATCTTTTTTCATTCCTCTGTTTTATACTTTAAAATTCCTAAAACATATGTTCAGAAATCCTTACCTCCTATCCCATACAGTCACAGGCTAGCAGATGTTATTCCTATCTGAAATCATAAATCTTTGTGCAAGGTAACACTATCTCATCTTCCCTCCCTCTGTGCTATTAAGTCTTTCTCAACCACCCAGGTCAAACAGTTTAAAATTGGTCTCTAATTTATAGTTGCCAGAGATTTGATTTGCAGAACTACTGAAAACCAAGTGACAATCAGAAGGATCTGTAAGAGTTAAATACTTCCCAGGCTGTTCAGGGTACTGAACACATCTCCAAAGAGAAACTCCAGATCAATGACTGATTGAAAAGTTTACCCCATCGGCTTCAGCAGATCCTCCAGCACAGCAGTGAGGGAACATTACCATCTAATGGCTGCGCTTGCTAATTACAGCTATAATTCCTACTTTAATGGTGGAGGCTGGTCCTTGTGTAAGTACTGATGCACTGATAAGGCTGTAGGATTGGAAAACAAATAAACACGGAAAGATAATAAAAGCAGAATTTATGATTTTGCAGTGTCTATCAATCACCTCCGGTGGGCAAGCTGAATGGAGGAATCCTGCTTCTGGCTAACGTGTCACAGTTGCTGCACTGATGGCTACATGTGCTGCAGCCACATGAAAAATGACCCCCATAAATAATAATCCAATGCATTAGTAACTGTGAAAGCCTTTTAAGATTCTAATAGTGAAACATTATTCCGGCCTCTTTTTTTCCCTGACAGCAGGATGAAATTTCTCCCACCCTTCCCTGGCCAATGCCAAGGGTTGCACCAGTCCCAGGCTTCTCCCCAGTTCTTCTCCATTTTGTTGCAGGTGTCATCTGTGCCAGTGGGCACATCTAGAAGCAGCAGAGATGATTCAGGCTGAGGATTGAGAAAGTTAGGACTAGGGACGAAAATCCTGGAAGCCTGGGTCCAGGATGAAGCTTGCTGCTTCACTGAGCTCTTTGTCAGAGGAAGAGGGGAAAGACAGATCTGTATGAGCTCATGACATAGACTCATTCTTATCATTTCCAGCCCTGCTTTTTCTGCTGGAAGTTGAAATTTCCTCAGTAGGTTTGATGACAGGTTCACACAGCTGATACTCTCACACTGGAGCCTAAAACATCACACCTGACTCATTGCTCTCCTGCTAACCCTTTATGGGAGAAAGTGACAGATGAGAGGTTCCCAAATTGTGCTGATTCTGCACTTTCCTGTAGGATGAAGTCTTGCCCCCACTCATTCTAAAGGTGCTGGAAGAACAACCCCCCAGTTTGTTTCTTGATTCCTGCAGTCTCAGCTATTTGTGTAATCCCATGCAAATCAAGAGCTCAGTGTAACAAAGGGTAAGAGCCTACGAAAGAAGTTAATTATGCAGCTTGCTTTGTTTGTAGGCATGGATCTCTCTGTTCCCCTCCCTTCTGCCATCAAATGGATGTGCTTTTTGGATATTGCTTCACTACAGAGGCTGTCGTATGCCAGAGGCTGCTCAGAGGATCCCAGGCCATGGCAGAATTCCATGGCATCTCCTGGCCTCAGGTGAGCAAGGGCTTCCCTGTGATTGTATCAACACCTGACAGCATTCCTCAGTGAGCTGTGGCACAGAGTGATTGTTCTTTGGCAAGGCACAGAGAGGAAGAAGAGCTCTAAAGTGAACACTGAGCTCTGCTGCAGCCAGCACTCACTGCTGTACCCTTCTTTCTCAATAATGATCCCTCTGCAACCATTCCTGGCTTACTATGCCCACAGACCCTTGAATCTCCAGTAACAGCTCTCTTCAGAGAGACTTAGCCTGACTTTACATATATAATATGCAGCATCAAATTTGCCATGGGGCCAGAATCAGGTTTTTCCTCTTAGCTTGTGCCTTGGAGGGTTTTGTAATAACCCTGATTTCCTGTGTTAGAATGGGCTGCAAGAACCATCCAGAATAAACAGGACAAGCTGACATGAATGCGGCTTTGAGAACTACAGACAAGTGTTGACTTAAAATTTAGAAAGGAGCAGGTCATTTGGGAAAGACTTCACTTAGAAACTTAAGAAGAATTGTATTTATGGGAATTTAAATCTGATAGATCTGAAAGCTACCAGTGGAAAGCAGGCAATCAGAAAATATATGGTAATGGTCATCCTTAACACAGTTCCCTACAAGATAATTTTTTAAATAATTAAGTGGTCATGCATTTCCTATAGTCAGACAAGTAACAGTTGTGGATCATTGCAATGGTTAGGCACAGTTCAGCTGTGAACATTCAGCCTGTAAGTGCTCTGTGAAGCCAAGATGTTCATGGCATTCCTCTGCTTGTATTTCCAGGTGCAGCTCCAGGACACTTTCCCATCATTGCTGAGACCCTCAGGCCCTTTGTTGATGAGAAGACTGCTGGCAGAGATACACCTGCAGGATCTATGAACTCTTACTGAGGCTGAGATCAGGCACCACCAGAAGAGCTGGGTGCCTGCACAGCCACAGGAGTTAATTGCTGCATGCCTGAATGAGATGTTAAAGGTAACTAGTAATTGTCTCTAAGGCAGCTGCTACATATTTCAAATGCTTCTAGTTAAAGTATTTCCAGCAGCACTCCTCCTTCCTCTCCTCCTTTTCTTCCTGAGAGACTGCTGAGCTATTTCTTTCTTTGAATTCAACCTAAAACATAGAGTGATGTTGTTCCACTCCAGACTGAAAGAAAACTTACTGTATGCTGTCCTCCTGTTCTGCAAGATCATATTTTTTAACAGAACAACAAGGCTGCTGTCTTACCAGCTCCACCAACTCAGTATGCAGCCTGTGATGAAAAACAGATCTGTTGCTGGGAATTTGCTATACCATTATTCCCATTTAAGACAGGCAGTCTTAAATCTCACTGCCTGTCTCCTACCTGCAGGCAGAGGATGGCACGCTCTCTACATTTGGAGTGCAGTGATCACAGATCTCTTCAGAGCAGGCTCACACACCACCTTCACTTTATGCTGAGCACTCCATGATGGAATATCTGGAGGTGCAAGGTGGGAAATGTGTGTAGCTGCACTTAGATATGTTGTGTCCTCACTCATGGCTCTTGTTGATTCAGCTGCCCTGATCCTCCACTGTAAGGTGGCTTGGGAATTTCAAGTTTCTGCATAGAGTCTGCACATGAACAATGTGCATTCTTGAATGCTCATTATTATCCTTTTTTTTAAATCCAGAATGACTCCAAGAGGTGTCACACGCTGTCATTTGTCCATCCTGTGGAACTGAATACAAGGACTGAACAACCCTGCCATATGCAAAAGCAGTTTTACAAGAGATGGTGTGTAACAGCAGCACAAGTGAGCCCAGGGTTTGTAGGGACCCAGGACACCACACTGCAAGGCTTCCCTGTCACTTAGTGGCATCACTTAATGCCACTAAGCTTTGGGTACAACCCTTAGAAAAGCAAAGTCAGGCATGACATCTTGTGTTTACATTTTGTCCCAGGCTGCAAAATTACCCAAAGGTGAGTTTGAACAGCTCATGAGGAACTCTTCACTGGGAATAGGATGGTGGATGTTATCTACATGCTATAATATGAACAAATCTGTTCTCAGTTTCCCTGTCTTATTGCAGAGATGTACTTGTACCATTTTTCCATACAGGATTTCAAGATTTAGGTCAGTGTATAAAGGTATAACAGTATAACAACCTTTGTCTTTTAACTGGTACAAGCTAAATATAAAACCCACAGAATTTTCAGAAAGACACTGCCTGTATATGCAATTTATTGTATTAGCAGAATACTTTAAATCTGTATCCAACCGGATGTAAGTGGTCTTCCCAATAGATAAGACCTATGTGGCTTTGGGGGAAGATGTCTTTGAGAAAATTAAGGTCCAAGTTCAGGGGTTTTGATCAGTGTGAGGCCTTCACTTCAGTGGGCTTTAGTGGTGTTCTTTTTTAAGTTTGATAACTATAATTACTGCATCCTCTGGTGCTCTAAAATCAATCTTTAGGAGTGCCTAATAATTTCTAAATAAGCTATTAAGTAGGAGATAACAGAGTGTGACCCTGTTTCTTACCTCATAATAATTACTTGGCACTTACATTAGGCAATTTCAAGACAGTGATTGATATCTTGGCAATTTAAGCCATCAGTTTTTGACTCTATGTAAAAGATCTTTGTATGAGTAGGTCTCCATAGTGATTTGTGTAACACATTCTTTCTGAAATATTTTGGTAAACTGCTGGTCTTCAGAGCACACAGATCCCATTTAGGGATCCCGTTTGTTACCAACCAGGAAATTCTTTATGAGTTTTTGAACTATTTCTGCTACTATTTATTTCTAAATAATTTTCCATGTCTTCTAAGATTATGAACACAGGTTTGAGCCTGTAAGGCAACAGGATGGGAGGGCCAGTGGTAAGGACATTTAGCCTAGGACTTGGAGGGCAGGCCCTTTTCCCTGTTCTGCCATACTATTGGGATTTCAGGGATATTGCTGAGACACTCATTGCCTTTGCTTTCAAGTAGTAAGGTAGGAATGCCAGCATTACATTACTGTGCTTTACAAGGATGCATACACTCACACACTGCAGGACAGGGGATATGTAGTGCCTTATAGATGCCGAATACCATTTTTTCATGTTCCTGATTGACAGAGTGATCAGAGATATTAGTTGTTTAGCATAAATAAGTTTTAAGTAGACCGAGTTGCACCAAGTTATAATATTGTGTGATTTAATATCGGGTTTTTGCTTTGCTTGCTTAGCATGCAAAATTCATGCATGGATTACATAGGCAACGATTTTTTTTTACTCTTTCCACATCACAAATTGATAGAGAAACAGAAACTATGGCACTCAGAACTCTATTTACTAACTCTGCCAGATAGCAGAAATTACTGGTCATCGATTTGCAAAGCACTGTGAAAAGACTCTGTGCTCATGGAGTAATGTGGGAACAGATTCATGAAGTGCAAGGAGATGCTGAAGGAGGGACTATGCCCTTATTCTTTCCGAAGTGTCCATTATCACTTCAGGAGCTTGCAGGCTCTTTACTGGGACATTTTTCCCATTTTCTGTACATGAAGAGCGATGGGGAGGGCGTCGAGCTGGGGTTCCCTGTCGCCGCAGGAGGCAAGGTGGGAAAACCCTTTGAAGAGTAACTGAGTTCTCAAACTGTATTTACGAGAGCAAAATTAATTACGTTAATAATTTGTAACTCTCGGGCTCGCTCGCCGGCGCCAGCCACGCCACGCCCAAGATGGCGGCGCTGCCCTGAGGGCTCTCCCGGCAGCGCGTTCCCTTCCCCGCCCGCCGTGCGCGCTGTTACGGCTCCGGGGGGAAACGCGGGAGGGTATGGCGGAGCCGCCGGAAGCGGCGGAAGAGTTTCGCGAGCGGACTCAGCAGGGCGGAAGTCGCTGAGGCGAACGGGGGTGGCGGCGGCAGCGAGCGACGATGAACAACAAATTCGACGCGTGAGTGTCACCCCCGAGCCCCCCCGGCCGGCCCCCGCTGCGGGGCCTGCACGGCCCCGAGTCCTGCCGGCGCCTCCCGCCGCTGCTCCGGCGCCGGGCGGGCCAGACGCGATGAGTCACGGGCTACGCACAGCCCCGTTCCTGCAGCCGGGGCCCGGCCCGGCCCCGAGGGGACGCGGCACCGAGAGGTGTGGGCGGTGGGCCGGTGGCAGGCCCGCACCGGGGAGTCGCGGGTCGCCTCGTAGCCACGCTTGTCTCTCGCCTTTTCCGGCCCTTGGCAGGGAATGGGGGGGGGCGGAGAGACCTGTGGGGTGCTGGCTGCTGGCGCGGTGTCTGCTCGCCCCAGGCGCTGCCTCTGCAAGGCTGGGGGGCGTGGGGAGCGGGGCGGGCAAGAGTCAGCAGAGGTGCGGTGACAGGTCTTCGTGTGGGCCCCCTGAATAGCAGGGAACCCTAACAAGTAACTGGGGTTTCCTGTGGCCTATCATTATCCAGCACAAACTGCTTGAGTTTATTCCAAAA
This sequence comes from Molothrus ater, assembly GCF_012460135.2. Lineage (NCBI taxonomy): Eukaryota > Metazoa > Chordata > Aves > Passeriformes > Icteridae > Molothrus > Molothrus ater. The sequence goes on along the minus strand of NC_050487.2, from coordinate 16,821,091 downwards.
AGCTGTTTCGTTGTTCACTTCGGCTTAAAAGTGCTTACCCAAGATGCCTGTGATGGGCATGAAAGCAGAAGTGGTTTTTACTGTTTGGGTTGTCAAATGTAGATGTCCAAACTGTGGTGGTCCTTGTACCATGGAGGAGCTTTGGAGCAGAGAACTACCTGGGCTTGGTATGAACCTTCTCAGCTGTGTGATGGCTCTCTTTGTTATTTTTCTTTACCAGATTGAAAGATGATGATAGTGGAGACCATGACCAGAATGAGGAAAATAACACACAGAAAGACAGTGAGAAGGAAAAGAATGATCGTGAGAAACCACAGAGTACTACCAAGAGGAAGGTATGGTGCTGGAATCTCACTCCTCTGCTAGGGCATGGTGTGGCACTGCTGGGGAGTCAATCCTCAGTTCAGGGATGAGGAAAATATGTCTTGGAGGGCTGTGGTCTCAGTGCATTGTTACTGCTGCAGTGAAGACTGAGGGACTATGTTTGATTTCAGTAATTTGATGGCACTTTTGGAGGTCTCTCATCTGAGGGGTGAATGCTTCCTTCACTAACATAGCTGGTGCCCTGCCAGGCTTTGGAATGGAAATGAGAAATAAGGCTTTATTTTCATCCAAAAACAAATTTGGAAGAGTACATGGGGAAAGGACTCCTGTCTGACAGGACAGTAGTGGCTTGAAGGTGGTTTGGCAGGCAGTGTTTGTGGCACTGTTGAAATTACTTTTAAGACATGTCCATGTGTGTAGTGCAGCCTGGTGAAGAAGGCATAAGGCATATATCTCCCCTGGTTTGTTTTTTTTTTTCATCTTGTTTAGGAAACAGTCCTTGTTTAGGATGCCCCCCGTGCTCTGTCTGAAGCAATGTAACCCTTGTAAACTTGCCATAGTCAAGAGGAAAGTAGAGATTTAAACCCTGGTAACTCCTGTAACAATATCAAATAGTACAAGAGCTTTGATTGGGGTTTTCTCTGTAAGTTTTGACTGCTGGTTAATGAGCTCTCATTAGCCTCTTTCGTGCTCATTAGGAGTATTTTTAATGAGAAATCAGTGTTTTGGAAATTGCAAAGTGATCACTGCCCACTGCTGGTGATGGGTTCTGCCAAAGCTGACATAACAAGTTCTTAGATTAATCTTCCCAGAGCACTGGGGTGTTGGTTGCTTAAGGCAGTTGGTGTCACCAAAGAGTTTTAATTGCAATTGAATCATGATTCATTATAAGTGGGGTTTATCCTTCCCAGAGGAGGAAAGTGTCTTTTTATTTTTTTTCCTTAATTTGAAAAAGTTAAAGGTCTCACATTTCCCTTTTTAGTTTGTCTTTTTTTCTTCCTTTGAGACAGGCACAGGACTAAAATAATTCCGTCACGATGGCTTGAATGGTTGCTTTTCTATGCTGTAAATGCAATTTTCCCCATTGCCCCTTTTTAGAGGAGCATGCTGGGGTAACCAAGGCTTTGTGTTTGCAGGCTGTGGTGCCGGGGCCAGCCGAGCACCCCTTGCAGTACAATTACACCTTCTGGTACTCGCGGCGCACGCCCGGGCGGCCCACCAGCTCCCAGAGCTACGAGCAGAACATCAAACAGATCGGCACCTTCGCCTCCGTGAGTACCCTGCTGTCCCCTGCGCTAGGAAAACAGTCCAAAATCAGGGAAAATTCGGGGGGCTAGAAAGAAAGGCTTAGTAGGGCCTGGGAAAAATGTTAAAGGTAGGCCCTGGGAAATGTTAGGCCTTGTGTTTGCTAGATCGTGTGAAAGTGCACCTGTGTAGTCAGTATATGATAAATTATATGATTGTTAGATGTGATTAGATATAATTATTGTTTAAAGAGTCATGAGAGACTATGTTAGGGGTTTGAGGGGGATCACGAGAAATCCGTGCTTGGATGAAATCAATGTGTACAATAGAACAATGTAGGTTTAATAATTAATATGTAAGTTATATAATGATAGAATATAAAACATGTTCAGCTCGAAACCATGTTGGGGTCAGATTTGGGTCTGTGTACCCCTGACACCCAGAGCTCGTCAATAAAAGCACCTGCATATAATAATTTCGTGATGATGTGTTCCTGAACACTAACACTGTCACTCACACAGCCTGCTCCTCCTGGCCTGCTCCCTGTGTGCTGCTGCTCCTGGTGGCAATGAGTGATTTGCCAAGGCAAATGAGCTCTTGAATTTCAGCAGGAAATGTGTCTTTAGCACTTTTCCTTTGCCCTGTGCTAGACCTCTGTGCATGGTACTAGTTGGAGTAATAATAGAAAAAAAAAAAGCGCAGCCATGCAGTTAATTTATGGCTGGAGCAAGAGAAGAAGGAACAGCTTTTCTGTTCCATTTCTGTGCTGTCCCTCACACACTTCCCTCCACCCATATTCCCAGCACAAAGACTGTGTTTGGAATCTGGTATGCTGTATTTGCCAACAGCTGGTGGCCTGTTGTCTGTCTCTAAGTGATGGACAAGGTGCAGTTTGATTTTGCAGTCAAGTTCATTGGAAGGCAAATTGCTCTTCCTTTCTCCTTCCACTCTGTGGTTGCTTGTTCCTGGAATAAGCTTGAGCATGTCCTGGACAGGCTGTGTTGGGTTTTGCATGATGCTGGCAGAGTAAACCTGCCCTCAAGAGCTCAAGATCTGTAAGCAAAGTAAGTCCCCATTACTTGTTCTAGAGATCAGGAAGTCTGTTGGCTTTTTTCTTCCTTTTTCTTCTAAGTCTGGTGTTTGCCCAGTTTTTTCAGGGTCTCTTATAAATGTTAATTTTGCCCACCATTATGTATACTCTGTAATATGATGATTTATAAAAACAGCCCTTTATTCCTTCTGGAGGCTGCCTAAAAATATGCCTGTCTGAGAGCTGGGTTGTGTGACTGTATCCACACAGGATAAGGGTGGGAAGAAGAGCCTGTTGTTGTGGGTAGTTACTGCTCCTATTAGCCTCTGTGAACAAGTACTGTCAGGTCAGGGGGTGAAAAATGTGGCTGCCACTTGGTGTTCTGGCAATAACTTTTCAGTCTGATAAATCAGTGTAGACTTAACATTGATTTTTACCTCTTTAGAGGAGAACATCTTGTTGAGTATTCTGTTGTATTCTGTTGAGTATTCTGCTCTTTGCTACGGAGAATTTGTTGCCATGGTTGGCTACAGTTCTGTTAGGATGGAGAGAGACTGGCCAGCATATTTGATAATGTGTTTGGGATCAAATTTTGTTTAAGGAGATGGAAGAGCAAACTTCAGAAAGAATTGTCTAGCTGAGTCTGTGGTCAGATTTATTCCTGGCTTTTCAGTGGAAAGCTCTAAAAGCTGTGAAATGCGAACCACTAGAGGGCACATTCCTTCACTGTGGGAGTGTGATTTCCCCACGGATGTTTGGACGTGCCTGACAAAAATAGATTGCTTCTGACCCCTCCTCAGTCTTGGTTCGTAATTTTATTGGCTATAAAAGCAAATTCCAGCTTGGATGGCAAAGGTCACAGATTGGAGTGGAATTCCAAGTGCTGACCAAGTCATTAAGGTCTCTGATAAAGTGCTTGGAGTGATGTCTGCCCCCTCCAGCTGCACTGCTGGTCTGCTTAATAGCTATTGTCTTACTGAGTAGAGTCTTCTTAAAATATGGAAATTCCACTTCCACTGCCTTGTTTCACTTTAAAGATCCATCCTCTCTCAAATCCTTTCTTACCCAGAGATTCTCAAAAGATAAATATGCTACTTTTAAGAACTATAAAAAATAAATCCCTTGCCTTACAGTCAGATTGTCTCAAGCAGACAGGGTGCCAGAATGGAACTGGTTGAAGTGAAGTGGTCCAAGTGTACCATGGCAGACTGTAAAAGGAAGTAAGAGGTATTTAAATAAAAACTCTGAATAGTGCCTTCTGATCTTAAATTAGCACCAGAATGTATATTTTTTCTTAAAATCTGCATACAATAAAACTAAATTTAAAAAAATGGTCTTATTTGAAGGCTTCCGCAGTTTCCATGGTCACAGAGAGCAGTGGTTATGCAGGGTAAAGAGGCTTCGCTGTAGCTGATGCCTTTGACACGTACCCAGTGATTGAAAGTTTGGGCAGTAGGAGTTAAAAGATATGTTTGGAACTGTTGTCCAGAGCAGCTGTTACCTTAGTACAGATTTCTTCAGACAAGCACTGAGTGACTTTAGAGGCACCCATTGAATGTTTCAGGCGGTCACCTGGTAATGGAGGCAGTCAGAAACAGGCACCCAGGCTCTGACACTACTGTTGCCTTTTGTGTTGCCTAATCAACACCCTGGTGACAGAGAGTAGAGCAGAAGAGGGGAAGGTGGCTCTGGAGAGCTGGTGCAAAAATGGCAGCCTGTTCCTATAGAAATCCCGACTGTGACCAGTTTGAGCAGCCTCACTGTGTGGTTGGTGTTGTTGCAGGTGGAACAGTTCTGGCGGTTTTACAGTCACATGGTACGTCCTGGGGACCTGACAGGCCACAGTGACTTCCATCTTTTCAAAGAGGGCATCAAACCCATGTGGGAGGTGAGTTGGAGCTCTCATTTCTGCCTTGATATTTTCCCGCAATATTTTGGAAGGAACCTTCTATAGTAGAGGAACTCTTGTCGTTAAGTGGCACGCCATTAGATTTTCTTGGGTGGAATCCTTTTGTCTGGGTTTCCTGTAAGCTTGTCCTCAGAACTCTGTCCATGTAACCTGGCAGTCCTGCTGCCAGAGAGGGAAGATGGGGAAGTTGCTGGCTGCACCCCAGCAGAGGTTGCTGAACTGCCATTGCCAATGGAGGGGGGACCCCATAGCTGCCTCCAGTGACAGCAGTGCAGGGCTTTCCTCTGGAAGGACTGGACCTCTTCAACAAAGCTTATAAAAACCAACCCCCTTTTTCAGTCAAGGAGGTGCATATGGTTAAAAGCCTGCACACAGAGCTGGAGAAACAACTTTGCCTTTTATTTACTATTAGCTTTTTTTGTTTGTTTTGGTTTGGTTCTGTTGTTTTGGTTTGGTTTTGTTCCAGGGCACTTTAGTTTGCTTCTATTTCCATCCAAATCTGTTAAAAAAAATTTTAAAAGAATCTTTGCCCAGCAAATAATTCTCCCAGTTCCTGGCCTGCTTCCAGCAATGACCAATAGCATTCACAATATGGGTATTTTATGTGTTTCTCTGAAGTACCTAATTATACTGCTTGGTCTTGAGAAATTTATATGTGACCCTCATTAGCAATTATTTTAAGCAAGGTATTTTATAGCCAGTTACTGCAAACACTATTTATATAAAATGTTTAACCCTCTTTGCACTCCTGGTGAGCAAATTCCTCAGACAATGTGTCGACCAGAGTCCCCAAGTTAATGATACCAGAATTTCTATAAAGCATTTCCCAGTAGACGTTTTAAGATGGAGGTGGAGAGATTCTTTAGTATTTTTACTTCTGGCCCTACTTCCTTCTTATATTTCTAGAAGAGGACCTGAGATCTCACTTCTGGCCTTCCATTGCTGCATGCTTTGTAGGGCTTTTTTTATGCTTCTTTCTCTTCCAAACCAGTCCTTCGTTACTGTCATTCTTATAGGTACATATGTGCCTGTGTGTAGCTCTGATCTTTTTCTGCATCCATCTGTGCCTTTTCTGGTAAAGTCAGAAGCACTAAGCATAATAATCCCTGGTGATTTACTGGGCTGCAGATCATTATTATTCTGGTGAAGGAAAATCAAATGCTTGACTGAACCGAAGCTTGTTTAACCTGAAAGAAAACTAACAACAATCATAAAGCACATGATACAGCATCTGCCTCCCAATCACTGCTCTCTCTCTAGCTTTGAACCTGCTTAAGCCACCTTTGAGATATTTTTAGCAATAGCACTCTCTTCTGATGCCCATTAGTCACTGTGGAAACTTTGAAGAGTTAAACCCAGCTCCCAGGCTGTGATGTTCACAACTTGGAAAACAAGGATACTTAAGAGAAAGCAGTTTGCTTCTCACAGGATTCTGCCACTTTCTTAGAACTTATGTTGATTTGGGTGGCTCCTGTCATGCTTTGAGGTTTGTCTGGAGCTGACACCTTCCCCTTTCAGTCCAGTACATACCTGAAAAGTAAGAGTCAGGTGAATGCTGCTGTTATGCTGACACTTCCATGTTTCCTCAGGATTGCTTTGTTAGCACTTGCTGTGTCTGAGAGAGCAGACAAATGTTTAGTTTTATCTGAGCCCTAGAGAAGCTTTAAGGCGAAAATGAAATTAACTTTATTTCATTAAGAAGGGTTGGGCTGCCTTGCCTGGCATCTTCAAGGTGTGTCCCAGCTTGGCAAAGGGGATTGCTGGGGATTTGGAGAGGGATGTCCTGTTTTGTGCAGTCCCCTCTGAGTCATTCTTTGTTCTCTGTTTCTGTCCTAGACCTGTCTTCCCTTACCCTTCCTAACTGCCACCTCTTTGACTTGTTCCTACCTCTCTGTCTTCAGCTTTGGACGGAATTTGTTCCCCTCTCACCTTGTAAGATTTCCCAGCTACAGTGTTGTACCAGAGAATGCCACAGTGTTCTGCACAGAGGAGGAGCTGCTCTTTGACATAGCTGTGCGTTCTGGGGAGCAGGGGAGGCTGTAGCAGTTTCCAGCTCTTTGTCAGCTTCAAGATACAGAATCACAATATTGAGGTGACAGACTGGGTGCTTAGCATTAATTTTTTCTTTTACTTTCTCCCCTCTTTTTGGTTATTTCCCTGGGTCACCACAGGCTGGGACAAACATTCAGCTGTATGGTGTGTGATAATGTGAGAGAACAGGGTGGTCCTTTCTGTGTTAGCACAACTTGTGAGCCCATTCCTGGGAATGTGGAATGAAAATGTTTATCATTTTTTTGCTTGCTTTTAAAGTACCGTTTTGCAAACCCTTTACTGGCCTTCCGTGCCCTATGATGAGGGGGTTCTCCTGTTTTACAGGCATCTTGTTTTACAGCAGAACTGCATGGACAGGGGATTAGACAAATGGTGACTCTGTCTCAAGTTTAGGAGTAGTTTTAAAGTCCTTGCGTCTGGATCTGTTTGTGCAAATTGGTAGTCTGGTGTTAGTCTTTGCTAGTGGGATCAAAATACTAGAACTCAAGTCATCAGGGCATAGAACTTGGTCTGGAAGGCTGAGGGCCATTGTTTCAAGTACTTAGTATTCAAAGTAAGTGGTTTTCCTCTGTCTCTGCTTATATGGGGGAGAAGTGAAATAAAATGCTTTTGCTTGAAAACACCTTCCTTGCCCCACCTAATCAATATCTGCTCCTGTTTGTGGCTCTGCTGTCTTTTGGGTAGCAGAAAAATAGCTAGGAGAAAACAAATCAATTTATTTCCCCTCTCCCTAGGATGATGCCAACAAAAATGGTGGTAAATGGATTATCCGTCTGCGGAAGGGCTTAGCATCGCGGTGCTGGGAGAATCTTATTCTGGCCATGTTGGGAGAGCAGTTCATGGTGGGGGAAGAAATCTGTGGGGCCGTCGTCTCTGTCCGATTCCAGGTGAGTGCTTTTGAGAACTGTGCTTCCATGTGGCAGGGCTGCAAAAAGTGTCCTGTGCTCACCTCTCCCTCCCTCCCTCCCTCCCTCCCTCCCATGCCGTTCCACAGGAGGACATCATCTCCATATGGAACAAGACAGCCAGCGACCAGGCCACGACAGCCCGGATACGCGACACGTTACGAAGAGTGCTCAACCTACCTCCCAACACCATCATGGAATACAAAACCCACACCGACAGCATCAAGTATGTGTGCTGGCCAGGGGGGTGCTGCAGGGTGCATGTGTGCTCGAGCAGCTCGGAGCACGGCGCGGGCCTTGGCAGAAGTGCTTGTGTGCGTTAGGGCTGCTCCTGCACACTGAAGTGCAAACAGCAGCGTTTGTTGCCAGCGTGCTTTGAAAGCCAAATTCCTGTGTGGTTGTCGTGGGTGTTTGGTTCTATGAGCAAAACCTTTTTCTTTTTTAAATGTATGATCCAGGGTTGTTTTAACAATCCACCCAGCCTGTCACTTGGGTGATGGGCAGCCCAAAGTGGGACTGTGGCTCGATGTATTCAAAGACAAGATTGCAGTGGGGGCAGTAGAATAATTTGAATAAATAGAGATTCTGGGGAATAAAGTGCGGAAGCTAACAGGGATTTATAGTGCCATTAGACTTATAAATGGTCTTGGGAAAGTGCTGTGTGAATTTACAGTGCTGTACAAATGATTTCTAATCATAATAAACGTCATATATTAAGTCTTCCAGGCCCTGGTGACAGAGGCTCTTTAACAAGACTAGAAGATCATGGTACACAGAGAGCACAGCTGTATTTTTAAATAAATGTATTATAGCTTACCATATCAGGCCATTCAGGGTGACTTTTATTTCCCACAAAGTGATGAAAAATTGCATATATAGGTATTAGTTAGAAGTGAGTAATATGTTGTTTTTCTTTTTTTCTTAAGTGTATTGTAAACTAATAGGTCATAACTGATTAAACTATAAACTGATTAGGTCATATTGGTTAAATTAATACTTGAAAAGGTGCACACAGAAAAATAAGTGAAATGAGTAAGACACTGATGGGGCAGAGAGCTTTCTAATCTTGCTTGTAATGAAGGTGCGAGTATCTTTCATGACTTTCTTTCATCATGCTGGCTTGTTCCACATAATCATTCTGTCATCAGTCTGCTGTCAGACAGTTTGATGGGATCCATCCTGGTTCTAGCACACAGCTGGCTTCCAATTTTGAGTGTGGGTCACTAGTAATTATACAGAAATCTCGTTGAAACTGCCTGTAAGCATTTAGTGTTCCATGTGGCCCTCCCTCCTGTGTGCTTGGAAAAGAGAAGAGAAAGAGATTTTTTCTGTGATTTTGCCACTAACGTTTCTCGTGCACTTTTTGCCAGGAGAGGGCACTATGGACTCTCTGTCCATGCAGGGAAATAGCACTGTGCTCATGTGGACACGCAGCAGGGTATTTTACTCCTGTTCAGCAGCAACTGCAGGCTGCGGTGATGCGGCTTTGTGGTGAGAGCAGGGAGGCGTTTGACTTTTCTCAGTCTCTGTAGTAAAAGCTGTGTGTGGAGCCAGCAGTCCTAAGCTGTGGTGGTGGTTCATGTAGCAAGTGTAGAATGGGAGTGATGTGGCCTTTCCCTTGTGAGCTATCATGACCAGCACTTCCTAGCACAGAGAATGCCTCTATAGCAGTGTTTGTTTTTGCTCTGGCAGGTGTAAGGCCTTGAGTGATGGTGCAGCCAGCAGTGTGGCCTCATTTCCCTACACCAGTGAACATGCTGTGCTTCCTGCCCTCTCTTCCTGCATAGCATCCGTGTTTCATTTTGTGCTGCTGACGTGTGGTGCAAAATGAGCTTGTCTGAGAATAACAGGTGTTGGAGGTATCAAGTTTAGTAGCTCAGATTACAGCTGGGAGCAATTCTTAAGTAGAGGCCAACTGGCTTGTCTCCCACTCATTCTTCTGTGGGTAGGAGTGTCAGTAGGAATTGCTTTGATGATGTCCCAGTCAGGTAGGTCTAAGCAATTAACCTTCTGCCATGTAGGGCATCATGAAAGCCCCTTTTTTCCCATTGCCTAGCTTAAGCTGCAGCAGTCTGATTGCAATGCTCTCCAGCATCTCCTTCCAAAGGCACTGGTGTAAATTCAGAGCAGAAGTGCTGTCAGTGGAGTTTCTGTGTAGTGATGCACAGACCAAGTTGTGCCTCTCTTGCCTGGTACCAGCAGGCAGCAAGGGGCAGCAGCTGCAGAGAGGTGATGGTGACTGCTTTGTGACAGAGAAGAGCAGAACAGCCCCAGCTTTCAGTCTGACTCTGCTTGGATAAGCTTCATATCATTAAGGTTCTCTCACTAATAAAGAATCTCTAGTGTAACTAGTTCTATCCTCCATGAAGTCTGGCTCCTTTTCCTCACCCATCTATCAAGTCCTGTTGAAATACTGTCCGTCATGAATAAACTCCACTTATGCTGCACATGTACCATGTGATTTATGACTGGGGAGGGCTTTCTAGCCAGCACTCTATATTCACACTCTGGCTGTGTTTCATGAAAAGCTCTAATGGAAGAGCTGTGCTCTAGGCTTTGTCAGGGCTGCCTTTTGAGGGGGGCTCGTGGCATTTTTCATTTGTATGGGCTGCATCTCTCCACTAGAGCTCTGCTCATGTGCAGGGTTTGATTGGCATTGATTGTGCTTCAGGGAAGGGAGCTTGCTTAGCAAGAAAAGAACAGGTATTTCTCAAAACCTTGACTTTTAGGTAGTGAATTGACCTGGATTAGCTTTTGACACACTGTAAATGAATGCTTCTGTAGAAATTGCTAGCATGCCTCTCACTGTGGAACCTGAGCCCTGTGTTTCAGGTTTTGTATATTCCTTTTGTGATGAAGTATTTCATATTAAATCATTTCTAGACACCATTTTTCATGAGTTGTCAGTAAGGCTGCAGCCCCCTTTGTTTCAGAAAGTGGTGGTGCTGTCAAGCTGCATCTGAAAAGTACCTGTTGCGTCACAGCCATTCCAAGGAGCTGTTCTGCATTCTGTCCTTCCTGCTCTCAGTGGTGGGGCTTGTGCATTTAGCTAGATAAGCAGATCTTTCATTGCAATTTTCCTGTGTTTGTCCTTTCTCTTGCTCGTGATATTGACGAGCTGCCTAAATCCCAGCAAGTAGAAGGGTCAGCCTAGTCTGTATGAATTTCCAATCTTGCTAGGAAAGCTAGAACAATCTCTTAGACTCTGCTAAATTCCAGGAGATTTATAGTACCTTAGACCTTACAGTGCTGAGCACCTGAAGAGAACATATGTGACATTTTGTGGGCTACCTTGTTTCAGTAGCTGGAGAGAAATTGCTTCTCTTTGTTCCCTCAGAGGTGCACTGAGAGAGGAGCACTCAGATGCAGTGAACCACTTAATAGGTTCAGTTCATCTATGTTGTTAACCTTGGAGGTGACAAGGTCCAGAAGTGACAGTGACTTATGGACAGTGGTACTTCCTGTGGCTTGGAATTAAAGGCAAAATACCCAACCTCTTTTGCTGCTGTAGCAGCTGCACTTTTTTTGAAAGCAGAATGTGATTGCCAACCACAGCCTGGCTATGTCTCAGTGAAACCACTGAAAATATTCAGGTACCTGCATGTGTGACTTTTCACATGTGACTTTGAGCATTGCAGCATGAAGTTCGTGGCTGCCTTGCCCTGTGTGGGCTTATCAGCCTTTCTTTTCTGCACTGATAACTGTGTGGTCAGTGACTATCTCCTTTCGTGAGAGCTCTCACCCACAACACTGTCCAGGAATCCCAGGCAAATTCAGCAACACTGCTTCCAGTGCCAGGAGAGGCCAGAGCAGTGAGCATCAGCAGGTTACCACTGAGCAGGCTGGTGTGGAAATGTTTTGGTTGCTGTGTGACATTACAGATTGTCCTGTCAGCTCTAAAGCAAGGCTGCTTTTTCTGGAAACAAAGCTTTGCTTATTCCTAAGTGCCTGCTGCAGTGAGAGCTGAGCAGGGTATAAAACTATCCTTTCCTTTCAAAGTCACCAGTGATAACTAATGGGATGGCTCGAGTAAATGAGAAGAATAGTTGATCTTAATAGAGCTGGCACTGGGTTCATTTCACTGCAGGCAGCTGGAGGAAATGGCCTCAGACTATATTGTAGGTAGGAAACAAGAGGATATCCTATGGAGGGAATAATGCACTGTAAGAAGACTGCAGGGGTGAGGTTCTCAGGACAAAAAAAGAGGAATGGTAAAAAAGTGAGGAATTAAGATGAGAAATCACTGTGGAAGTGACAGGTGTTGCACAAGAAGATCAGTGTTTACGAGACAAGTCAGCTGCTGGTAGGGTGCTTGTGAGGTCTCCCTTGTCACAGCAGAGTTCAGCTAATCCTGTAACTGTTGTGGTTTTAAAACACTGGTTTCCCTTTGCTTGCTAATTTCCAAAACCTTAGGAGAACCTCTCAGTGCTGCTGTTCTATTTGTGTCACCTGTGTCTTTGACTGTGCCCTAAATGGAGTGGGCAGGGTTAACCTTGCCTGAAGAGAAAAGGTGTGCAAAGGGGACCCTCACACATTGTCTGATGCCTGTGAGGGGAAGGCAGGGTGCCTTGGGTCTTGCCCGCTCTAGAGCTGCATTGTTTCACCCTCATCCATTCAGGTCTGAGAGCAGGAATAAAATCTAGAGGAGAGCAGTGAGGTTCCAGATCTGATAGCTGTCCTCTTCTCCTGAGTCTCTGCAATACTGGCTTCATTCATTTAGCACTCCATTCTGCAGTTCCAGTAATGTTTCCAGGTGCTGAAAGTCTAAGAGCACTTGCATAGACCTGGTCTTTGAATTGGTGGATTCAGTGATTCATTCTCCATCAACATAATATGCTTTACTCAGAAGTGTCCATGACTTTGTGAAAGGCTTCCTTATCTTGGTGGCCTGTCTCTTACCAAAAAAGTGCCTATAACCTATTTATTTCATGGTTAATTTTTTTTTTTCAAGGAGGTCAGTTTGGTTGTGTTTATTTAATTGTGTTATATTGCCTTTGCTCCAGGTACTGCCAGACAGGTGACAGAATTATTTCAGGCTAGAAGACTACTCTAGATGTCTTTTTCAAGCTGTTAGTCACCAAGTTCTTGTCTGGCTGGGAACAAATCCCAGGGTTATCACCCAGGAAGAGGTTGAGCTGCTCTGGACACCCACAGAGTGTAGTGAGTGGTCAGTGTGCTGGGAGGTTCCACTGGGCTGGCAAAAGAGACAGACCTTGGTGCCCTTTGTAAGGTACCATAAGTGCACTCAGCTCTCTGGATCCTTTTTAGCTGAGGAAGGAGAAGGTAAGGAGCAGGGTTGCACAGAGAAATACTGGAGGCAAATTACTGGGACTTAACTAAGGATGTTTGCAGAAAACAGCTAGTGCTGCTTGCACAATAGTGATTTGGAAAGCCCCTTGAAGCAACTAAGACTGCCCTTCCTCTTTTTAATGGAGTCTTCCTCTTTTTTTTCTTTTTTATTCTTTTTGGGGAGATAGTGGCTTCTTTTCTCTTTTTTTTTTCTTCCAACTTACTTGCTGGGGCTAAAGGGAGCTCTGTCTGGGTCCTGACCCTGGGCAGTGGGGAAGAAGGTGGGAAATTTCAACAGTTGTGGGTCAGGAAGGAGTGTGGAAGAACAGCTCTGGCTGGCTTTGTTTAGCCTGCCAACGTTTCCATTTCCCATCTGTTCAATGGGAATAATCTAAGTGTTGGGGATCAATTCACTGAGTATCTGATTGCTGTGCAGACAGTATGGCAATAAGGTACTAAAAATGTCTATACATAAAAATAACCTCTTAGACTCTCTGGCACTGTGCCTTTGGCATGTCACAGGTCATAAAGATTCTGCCAGATGAAATTAACTGGCAGCCTTGTTCGGTATGGAATGAAAGCAGTTTGCTCTCCTAGTGTAGTTTAGGTACATTAGGGCAGACACATCCTAGTGGATTTTTTCAGTCAAGTCAGCAGATAGTTGGAGTCATTAGTACTATAATACATATGAGGGTCTTGAATTAAAAATTCTTGGCTGGAAGAGCTTTCTCTCTATGTCTGTTGAGGACAGAGATGAAGGACTGTGCATGATGTTATTGGGATGTTGGAACAAGGAACTCCTTAGTGTGAAAGGGGTAATAAATTATCGATCATGATGACAAGTAATCTGTCCTTGTGTTTCTTCTGCTGAGAAGTTACAAGTTTGGGAGAACTATGGGAGAGGAAAGAGTGATTGTGGGTGATGGGAATGTGGTAGAGATACAAGGGAGGTTGGAGGGAAGACATGAAGGTGGAGACTCTTTGACAAGTCTGGAAATGTGCAAAGATTACCAGCAACTAAGAGGGCTTCAGATTCAGAGTTTCTCATCTCCCTAACTTTCTTCTGAAGTGAGGCTGTTGAACTCCAAGGTCTTTGTGTTTATTTGGGTTATGACTGGCTGGGAAAGAGCATGTGACACCTGGGCTGCTTTTGCAAATTCCATTTGGGAGCTTGACTCTGAGGCTCAGATAAGAGCCACATTGGTGGTCCAGTTGTGGCACAGGTGCTGACTAATACAGGGTTTCCATTTCTGGACTCTCCTATTGTGTTGCAGTGGCCTGATGAGGCAACGCACAAAACAAAATGTGAAGTAGCTGAGAAGTACCAGCAAAAAAATCTAGAGGGTCGTCTGAGTTTATCATTGACCTGGGTTCTCTTTAAGGTCCCTCCAGCTCCATGGGACTCTGTGGCTTCAGAAAATGGCTTGGCATGTGCTGTAGGCACCAGTACTGTTTTGCTGGGCATGGAGAACTATGAGGTTCTTTGATGTCTCTGATCCTAGAAGATAATAACCATGCTCACATTAACCTCAGCATGTTTTCCCTGAGAGGGTTTTCAGTATGCTGCCTTCATAAAACCGACAGCAATTTTTCAGTCTGCTGCCTTCATCCATCAGGAACGTTCTCCACCAGGGAATGCAGTGTTGGACCTGTCCCTCTAACTTATCTAAAACATTTTCATTTCAAATAGTTGTGATGTTTTTACTGGGTCGTCATTAACAACGCAGGATTACAATGCGTAATGAGACTTCCTAATAGCAATTGGATTCTGCTGCCTTATTAAAGAATTTTGTAAGAACTAAGCTGTGTGGCATTGAAAGAAGCCCCTTTTGGGGGGATTACCTGCGTATGCAGTATGTGGCAAAGCATGAGGCCAGTAACTGGCTGAGTTTAACCAGCCAAGGAATGTGATAATCCTCCAGAAAGACGTAACATGGGCTATTTTATGAGCAATAGGAAATGGATATTCCATTTGTGCCTAGGAAGGTCATACCTGTCTCTGGGTATTAATGTGGCTTTATCACCAGCAGCCAGTGGGACGCTTCATGTCTGTGCAGAATGCTTTAGCTGCCTTGTGCTGTCAGATGTTTGGCTGGATTTTAAGGATGCTTCTATCCACTAGGACTATCAGAGAATATTGCCTTGCTCTCTGAAGACAAGTGCCTTTTAAACGTTATTGAATGTTTCTGCTCTCGTTAAAAGTTAAGAAGCCTTTGATCTGAAGTGCTATTTTTTGGTTTTATTTCATTTTTTTTTTCCCTCTGGCTTGCCAGGGCCTGGGAGGAGTTTCATGGCCTGGTGAACAGCAGTGGCCGCTGATCGAACGCTCCCCCTCCCTCTGTCACACCCAGGGTAGGGCCTCATCTTTCTTCCTATGTGACTCCATGGCATACCTCTCAGCTTCCAACCTTCTTCCCGTGGGCTGGCATGTTCTCTTGTCTTATGGGCCTGATGGTGGGCCCATTCTGCTATTTGTTCTTTTCCAAAGGTCAAAATTACTTTTAAATTTTTTTTTTGACCAGACACCAGCATTTTCTGTTGAAGTGCTGTGTGCTATTATGCTAATGTGTCCTTCGTGTGTATGAGGCACTTGTATCCCAGACCTGGTCCCAGGAGGCTGAGAGGTATGTCTTCAGCTTGGGTGTGTTGCCTAGGGTTGACTGTAAGCAGGTATGGAGTGGTAAATGAATCCTAAGCACATCCAGAGGGTGGACACTGAGAGAGGCACCTGGGGCCTGACACACAGCTCTTTAACAGTGGGCTGGAACAGAATAAATTAATTGGTCAATAAAAGCTTGTTCAGGAAGGACACCCAGTAGCTACTGTAGGTAGAAATAATAATGTTGTGACTAATGAGACAACCACTCTCTCCTGCTGGTAGTCAGCCAAGATGTGCAGAGAAGATAGCCAAGGTGAGCCCAGGGCTGCTGGGAGCCTCACAGCTCAGATTGTTTTTCCCTGCAGTGCCCAATTCCCTGACAGCAGGCCCTTAAGAAAGGCCAGCAAGAGGCCTGGCCATGAGAGCTGGGTTGATTGTAGCCAAGTGGGATCACTGGATTGCTGAGTGCCAGAGCAGAGGAATCTGCTGGAAGGAAGCATTTACATTGCTCAGTTCCCATAACTGGGCAGTGGAATGTAGCTGCTCCAGCACAGCTGAGCTCTGAGGAGCTGCTGGGGATCCCAAAACCTCCCTCAACAGCATTGGGCGAGCAGTGTTATCATACCTTGCTCTGAAGTCATGGGTGAAAACAATAACCTCTCTCTCCTCACAGGTTTGTTTTTTTGTGAGGATCAGTGTTTACAAAATACTACGCAGGCACTTGGTAATGTTGTTATTGTTAGATGACATTCACGTGTCCTTCTGGAAGAGCAAACCAGCTCACTTAATGATATACCAGGCTCTGAAGGGTACAGGAAAACAGTGGCAGTGTTCATTTAGCTCTCATCTGTATTGGGTGGTCTGTGCTGAGCACGGATGAGCAGAGGGCCTGGGGCACCCCAATAAAGGCAGAAGGAGGGAAAAAATAGGGAAAAACCTGTCCACTAAAGAGCTACCTAAAGTATGCTGTCCTCATGAGGTAGATGGCACAGGTGAAAGTCTAGTATGGGATAGAAAGCCAAACCATTGTTGCAAATTAACCAGAATCCAGTTAATGAATCCTGAATCACATTTCCAAATAGCAGCCTAGCCTGCTCTTCTAGCAAGTGCAAAGGTGAACCCCAGTCTTCTGCAGCATGGTTTTTGCTGTCGGGTCATAGCAGAGTAACTTTTTAAACTCTGAAAAGTGGTTTTTACTTCCTTCTGTTCTTCCAGTTCTCCAGCTCACCTCCTGGAGGTATTCCAGCCTGTGCTGGTACTGCTGCCATGTAGCTGCTGGCAGCACACCATGATAGCTCACAGATTTGAGTGGAATTTCACAGTCCTGCACAGCACCTTGCTGCTGAAGTTGCTGCCTTTGCTCTTCAGCTATTTGATATGTCCTGGGGCATCCCTAAATGTTTTGGCTTGGGCAACTTACAGCCCTGTCCTTGTTTATGGGAAGAGCTGCCAAACCTATCCTCTCAAAGTAATTGTAATCTCCTTTTTTTCAACACACTACCCATTAATGTGGGAGTATGGTTTGCCTGTTGCTGCTGCTCACAGGCTGGCAGTAAGCAATAACAGATTTCTGTAACCTGCCCCATCTTCAATTGCTGCAGTGCCATGAGACTGTACTGAGGGAGCTTGTAGACCAGCACTCCTTCCTTGGTCAATAGCCCCTGTGGCTGTACTCTGAGTGTGTAGAAGCTGCTGAAGCAACTTGTCTATTTAAACTTGAGGAAAACACCCTTTTCAGATTAGATACATTTAAGGTAGGAGAGATCAGAGAGCTAAACTTGTTGACAGTATGACTAAACAGGAGGGACAGAGGCAGGGGGAGGTTGGTCTGATAGTATATTTGTGTTCCAGTCAGAATCCCTGAGATAAATGTTTGCTAAGGAAGAGACCTTGCAAGTTGTTTAAACAGCAGAATCCATCAGGGAAGTTTCCACGTTCTATCATGTGCTTTGCTCACAGGAGATGACAATTTTTTCTTCTCATTGAAGGGGATGAACCAGGATCTCCCTCTGTTCCAAGGGTTCTGGAGTGACAGCTGACTTGTGTGAGAAGTCAGCTGTAGAAGTAGTTAGGAAGATCTGCATGGGAGATTTAGCAAGTGTTCATTTTGAGTGATGTACTGGGATGGCAGCACTGGTGGCTGTAGTGAGGAGAATGGGGAGGTGCTGTGATCTGAAGGAATGCACATCTTTAACCACGTTTTTTCTTCCCTCTGTTTTCCAGGGATAATTCAAGCTTTCGAAACACAAAAATCACATTGTGAGAACAAGAGTTGGCACTAAGCTCCTCTCTCCGTGTTGAAAGCACTGAGAGTGGCCTCCGACCTCTGAAGGGACTCATGGGCCACTCTCGAACTCCTCCCTGGGGGAAGGATCCACCTGAAGCCCTCCAGCAGCGGTGACAATAGAGGCCGGTTTTGTCTTACACAAACTTTTTTTTAGCAGCGGGGCGGGAGGCAGCCTTTCAATTAGCAGCGGGCCCTCGGGGCCGCATCTTGCAGCACTTTCCTGTCTTTCTCTACATGGCACGCAGGATCTCTGGGATTCTGCCCCAACATCAGAGCCTTTTGCTGAGGGATACCAGTATTATAAATCTCTCTGCAGCTGGGAGGAGCATCCCAGTTGAGAGTCAGCCCTGTGGTTTTCAAATGCCCCTTTTCAGTTCTGCCAATAAATTATTGGGTCTCTTTGTTTCTTTCAGTCTTTCATTTTTTGCTGTGTGAAATTCAGTGTGGTGGTATTTCTCTAGGCTGCTTGCTTTATCTTTGCCTCTTCTTTATACTCCCAGGTTAGCAGTGGCTTGTACCCACCCCTATTTGTTGTGGAGAGGGATTTGAGCTTCCCTTAAACCAAGACAAAGAGTTGTTTGGTATTAGTTGCCTTCATTCTGTCTGTCTCGATGGAGAGCCAGCAGCGCTGGCTGAATTCAGGGCCAAGCCTGCTTCTGTTGTACACTGGGGTTTGTAAGTCTCTGGCCACCTGGGAAACTGGGCCCCCAGTGGGTTTAGCAGAAGAGGGCGATGGCCCAGCCTGCTGCTCAGAGCTGCGTGACAGCTGTGACCAGAAGAGGGGCTGGGAATGACCCCCTGTCCTCTGGGGTGAGCCTCAAATGATGGGCTGCTGCCTGGAAAGCCAGCATGGCTGCAATTTGGATGCCACGGAAACAATAGGAGCTAATTATTTCTTCTGATTCTGCTTGACTACAACACTAATTGTACTCATTAACAGCTCCAGCTTTTTTTTCTTTCCTTGGGGAATCTCACAATTGCCTTTCATTTTTAATGGAGCCTTTGCCTTGGGCCCAGGAGGGGAGGCTGTGGCCAGTGATGGGGCACATCTCCTGCCCCATGTGCTCTGTGCAGTCCCCCAGGAGAAGGGGCTGCTTGGGCCAATCTGCTCGTGACTGCAGAACCAGCAGCCCGTGTCTGGGACAATTACCAGCCTTGGAGCCTGGGAGACATTCAGCCTCATGACTCCAATTGCAAATTCCTTGTCTTACTATTGAAGTCTAGATTGAAAGCAGCCAAGACTGGCAGAGAAGAGAGTTTAAAATATTCAGTCTTCTGAAGGGTTTGTTTTCTTCGTTGAGAGTGTCAGTTCTAGGCTGTCTCTAGGGACATTCCTTGCACTGACAGCAATGACTAAGTGCTCCCCATGGTCAGGCAGTTAGCACCTGGCTGGGCAGGGAGCAGGGCTGGTCCCCAAGCTGTAGTGGCATCCCTCTCTGTGTTTCTTGAGACCCATGGTCCTGTTCCTGCTTTTGGCGCTTGTCACCAGCTCTCAACCAAATGCTCTTTTCCAGACACAATTTGTTTTCCCTGCTGCGGGCAGGTACTACTATGGCTGCTACTTAAGATTCCTTTTAAATACAACTCTCCCCTGCTGCTCTCCAGTATTTGTTAGGCGGGATTTAGTTGTAATTGCATTTTGGCAATCTAAGCAAAAATAGCCTTACAAGGCAGGGCTGAAACATTAGCTGCAGGTTCCTTTTATTCTCAGCACATTTAGCTTTTTGCAGATGACATCACTTAGGGCTTTATCCTGTTGTTGTGCCCAGCTGTGCGTCACGTCCACCTCTGTTATTTCATGTTCTCGCCCACTTCTTGCCTCTGATGCCCCTTGTCTAAGCTGGTGCTGATGAGTGCAGGCTTGCTATTAAATCTGAAAATGCTGTGGTCCTGCTGTGCTCGCCCTCAAATGCGCTTTGTGAGTGAGCTGTGGAAGAGCCCTTCCCAGGGAGGCTGTTCCTCTCCTCCCACTGCCCCCGTGGTTGAGATTTAGAGGAACTCAGCAGAGGTTCCTCTTGCTCAGCCTTGAAGAGAGTGCGCTGGCCAGTTGTGGAGTTTGTCCTCTTTAAGGCTACTTTTCCTGAGGTCAGGAAAAAAGCAGTGGTTGATCAGTGCCAAGCCAGGGGCCTTCTATAGCCTGGAGGGGGATGGAGCCAGACTGGTTTTTGAGCTGGACTTTTGGTTTGTGGTCCTCTGCATCCTGCTAATGAGAATGGTGAAAACACCGGTATGAGGTTGTTTGGGAAGGGAAAGAGCTTCTGTTGAGCTCTAGATAAAGGTTTCAGATCCTCTTCATTCAGGAAGGAAGCCTCTAGCCATGGGAGCACCAAATCTGCAGTGAGTCAAGACCTTTCCTGTTTTCGTTATCCCAAAGGCTTTGAACACCCTTCATCTTTAAATCCCTGCAAAGTAGCCTTTGGGGAAACTGGAAGATCTTTGAACCCTGGAGCTCAAAAGAGAGCATTCCCTTGAGTTCTTCTTTCCTAAGGGGATGCTGAACTGTGGTGGGCTCATGGGCCCTGGGTGACTTTGGCTACAGTTGGTCTGATGGGGGCTGATGGCTCTTCCCAGCCAACAGAGAGAAAGGAATTCTCTCTGTGGAGGGGAGATATTGCTTTGTCTTAGTGCTTCTTGATGGGGTGTGGACACAGGAGGCTGATACTGGGCTGAGGAAGTTTTCCTCTCACTGCACTCCCCCCATAACCTCAGAGGGACCTACAGGTGTTCCCCCACCAGATCCTGCAAGGCACATCTGCTGCCCAAGATCTGTGACATACAGCTCTTGCTTTTGTTCTTGTCTCTGGAATGATATACCACAGAGCTCTCCTGAGAGCTCATAAAACCATTGCTTGGAGAGGGTGGAGAGTGTGATCTCAGGTACGTACTCCTAGCAGGCTGGAAGAGCTCATCCATTCCCACTTGTACTTTATGGACATGCTGAGCCTGAGCTCACTGGAAGAAGCAGCATCCCTAGAGTGGTAAGAAGTAGGTGACAGTACCTGGCCCTGGAGAAGGAAAAGTCACCTTGTAGAAAGCAGCGGCTGGCTGGCACAGCCCCGAGTGGTTTCGGGCTGTGACCAGGCTGCAAAGGCCCAAGAAGGGATGTCTCAGCTGCTGTGTGTTTTCCTCCCTCCTCCATCGATGCCCACAGTGCCCTCACCCCTGTCAGGCAGTGCCAGGGGCAGTTGTGGGCAGTCACCAACTGGTTTTCTCCCAGCAGCAGCAGAGGCAGCCGGTGCTGGGACTGTGAGGCTGATGCATGTCCTGGAGCCAGGCGCAGGTGACATGAGCTGGATCACAGAGGAGCAGATGCTGCTTGCCACCATTCCCAAGCTGACCCCTCTCATCTCCCCTGCCAGCAGGGACAAAGCCAGGGGGCCCCAGAGGTCACTGAGGGGCACAGGGGGATGCAGCACTGCTAGGATGGGGGAAGGGGCTGTGCTTGACAGAGATGATCCTATAGGGCAAGGAAGGCTGGTGGGGGAGGGAGTTGTGCTGATGCTCCCAGCAGGATGGATGCCACAGGGCACACATCCCTGAGGGTGTTTGGGGGCCTGGTGGCCCAGTCTTTCCACCTCAAGCTGCTTGCTAGGGATCAAGGGACAGCACCTCAGCTGTCCCCAAGACCCACAGTCAGGGCATAAATTGAGGGAAGAATTAGCTGCCACCAATCCCATCCATAGCTCCATTGTTGCCCTAGAATGGGCAGCTGTAGCTGTGATTCCTGCCCCACTGCCATGAGAGGGATGACAGTATTCCCATTTGTCCTGGGCTGGAATTTGTAAATTTGCGGTGGGGTGATGTGACGTTGCTGCCAGCACTGCTGCATGGCCTGTTAGATGTCTGACTCTACTCCAGTTTCCCCATGCTCATCCCACAGGACTGTGCAGGCTTAGAGGTGTGTGGCCAGCCTGCACAGGGTGCACATCCAGCCTCTGAGGTGGGTGGGCATGGAGCAGAGATGCCATGGAGACTTGCAAGACTTGGGGGCTTTATTTCCACATTCAGCACAGCATGAGCACGCCATGTTCCTCCTTCCCCCATCTCCACCACTTGGCTGGTGGGCACCTGTGAGCATCACTGGGGCAGGTACTGCTTGGGGTCCCCAGGGAAGGGCAGGGCAGGTGCCTGGTTGAAGTGAGCCACGAGGAAGATTCCAACAGTGCCACACACAAAGAGAGAGGCCATGATGAAGAAGCAGACACGGTCGATCACCTGTCCCACCATCATCCACTCTTCGCTCTCCTGCCAGGCACAAGAAGGGTGAGGGCTGTGCCCACTGTCCCCCCATGCAAATCCCTCTACCCCCAGCCCTGACTCACGCTGCTGAAGTCGTTCTGCTCCCGTGTGGCGTTGGCGATGTAGTTGCAGGCATCCACGCAGGCGCGGATCTCAGGACCTGCCTCCTCCAGGCTCTGGCAGAAGTCCTGGGTGCTGCCACTCTCCAGACCACGTCCTGTGAGTAGCAGAGCCAGCACAGCGGGCACCAGCAAGCGCTCAGCCACCTGGCACAAAGCCCAACTTCACAGGGAGGTGCCAACCCCCCGGGGTCACTCACCAATCTTCTCCAGCACGGTTTTCATCAGCCCATCTCTTTCCTTCTGCTTCTCAAAGAGCAGCTCGGTCCTGGCTTTCCAGAGCATGTACTCATCAGCTTTCACCATGAGCCCCAGGGAGCTGCGTCTGCGGATGGCTCGTGGAGGCCCCGGGGTCTCCTCTGGCACGGCCATGCCCAGGTAGCGGGGCAGGAGGTGCAGGAACACCTGGGCACAGTGTCACCTGTGGGGATCTGTCCCCCTCACACCGGCCAGAGCACCCAATGGGTGTGACTGGTTTCCCTGGCATTGTTTGGGGCATGGTGCTGTTGGGCTGTTGGCACTGCTCCCCAGTGTTGGGAGTGGCTTGGTGGTACAGTCTGGTCCACTGGGGACATCTGGGGCCTTCTCTTTGTGCCAGGACTTGCACTCAGAGGAAGGCATGCCTGCCACCTTACTCTGCAAGGGACATGGCCTTGATCCCCAAATACCCATCTCATTCCCCCTGTTTAAAGGGTAGGGGGATGGTGGCAGGTACCTGGCGCACTCTCTGGGACATGGAGTGAGTGTTGGGCGTTCTCAGGGAGACGTTGAGGACAATGACAGCATTCACCACAATCACCACTGTCACCACCATGAGGAAGGTCAGGTATCTGGGGAGGGGGCACAGAGCCTCAGTAGGGCTGCTGGGTCACAAGCCATGGTCGTGCAAGGTCCTTCTCTGTGCCCTCCTGCTGGTGGAAGCTGGTGACAGGCAGTGAAACATGGGCAAGTGGTAGCCCTGTGTCAGCCCCATCTGGGCTGAGGGTTATTTCTGTACCCTGGGCACTGTCTGCTCCACAGCACCTGAGATCCTGCTGGCACAGTGTGACAAGAGGGCTGGCACCCCTATCCCAATGTGTCACTTACTTCCCGATGAGAGGCACGGCCTGGGAGGTCTCAGGTACCTTCTGGGCAATGAGGAAGAGGAAGACAGTCTGGGCCAGGAGAACATTGATGGAGACGGTGCATTTCTGCCCACCCGCTGCCAAGGAGGGGGAAAGGCAGAGTTTGGCAGAGGGTAGTGCTGTGGACATTGCCCTCCTAAGGCAAAAAACCCCCACCCAAAAGCTGAATTAGACAAGCCCTGCCTTGAGGCATTAACTATGGGATACCTAGAAATTTACACACTCCTCCCAGTCCAAATACTACAGGAGTGGGTGAGAGATGATCCTGATGGTCCCCAAGCACAGAGGGGATGAGGAGCCCTTCCTGGAGTGTTGCTGTCCCCTTGCACATCCCCATGCCCGCAGTGGGCACAGTCCCACTGTACCTTTGGCGGGCAGGAAGTAGACGAGCACACCCATGGCAGAGATGAGGACACAGGGCACAATGATGTTGATGACGTAGAAGAGTGGCTTGCGCTGGATGATGAGGTAGAAGATGACCTGCTGGTACTGGATGTCATCTGGGGTGAAGTGCTCCGAGTTGATGATCTTCCGAGCGGGGCGGTGCTTGATGGCCCATTCGCCGTTCTCTGCATCGTGATGGTGCCAGGTGAATCCCACTGTCCCCACAGAGTGCTGGGCCTCCAGCCCCCCAGTCCAGGGAGGAAGGGGGGGACTGGTGATTGGCATGGGCCCCACAGGGCACCCAGGCTGTACACAGTGCTAGAGCCGCTTGTGAGGGAGATGAGCACCGTGGAATGTGCCAGGGTGCCTGGGCAAAATACCCGAAAATGCAGTTGGATGGGGCACATGGGCAGATATGGGGCATCTTTAACCCCTTGGGGGCTCCCAGGCTACAGCTGTAGGGCTGGGGTGCCTCCATCTCCCACAGTGCCACAGAGGGAAGCCAAGCATGACATGGGTGACAGCGCACTGCTTGCTCACGCTCTCCGCAGGAGCGATAGATTTTTTCCCAGTCAGGATCGCAACTCAGGCCGGTAATGAAAAAATAAATCTCGCTGCCCGAAAAGCATTTTGTTCCTTCAATATGCAATTAAAATGTGATGGAAAACGTCATTGTTTGGCCATGACAGCTACGTCCCCAGCATCAATCAAGCTTGCAGGAGCGGTGCTCTCCGGCAGCAGCTGCCAGGCTGCAAGAGCCCCGAGCTGGGGGGGTTAGAAAAACAAATCTCTCCCACACTCCCGCTTCCACTAATAACTTAAGTGCCCATGTAATGGTGGGAGCTGCTAATAGTCCCTGAAGCCCTGCTTTTGGCAGCCAGCAATGTAGCAGCAGACCTGCTGGATATCCCCTGTGGTGGGACACTCTTGTGCCATGGCTGTGCCTGCAGTGTTACCTGTGAAAGCCTCGGGGTCGATAATGATCCACTCCACAGTCTGGCCATCCTCCACTGTCAGCAGCAGGTTGATTTCATTGGCACTGTACGTCTGAGACCTGGGGAGAGACAAGGTGGGCGCACAGGCTGGCATGTAGCAAGCTGGATGGGCAAGGGGTGCCAGTGTGGCACCTCCAGCTCTTCTTGGGGTGCTTGGCTTGTCCGTGGTGCCTCCTGCTAAGTGGCAGGGGAGAGGCAGGTGGCATTTATCTCCCCAGGAGCAAAGTGCATCCCATGTTAATCCCTGTGTCCCAGGAGGAGCTGTCATGGTGCCTATGCTCACTGGAAGACCATGGTGCAGTTCTGCCAGTCGAAGGGGAAGTAGGTGACGTGGATGACGCAGACGCTGCGGTAGATGGCCGGGGGCAGCCAGTAGATGCTGCCATCAGGGGACACCAACACGTTGGTGTAGAGGGTGATTTCAAATGTCCCATCGATGCTGGGGGGAAAAAAATGGGCTCAGCCCCAAACTATGCCTGGGGGGCAGCTGCCAGCCCTATGTGGGGACATGTCCCCATTGCCCTGTCACCTACTTGTTCTCCAGGACAATGTCTGGCAGCCAGACCATGGTGGAGGGCACCCGCAGCAGCTGGATGTTGTCGTATTTCTCAGGGTCCCAGCTCAGGCGATAATCAGACCATTGCTGGGAGGAGGAGAGATGAGGAGGAGGGGTCATGCAGCCCCCCAAGATGAAAGAGATTGTGAGCTGCCTGTGCTATGCTGCCCACAAAATGGGCTCATTTGGGGGTGCCCACAAAAGAGGGTGCAGGTTACAGTGCCAGCCCCTCATGGGGTGCCACCCTGACATGCAAACATAACTGGGCATGATCCTGCCTAGAGGGGAGGGGTCTCACCATCTCGATCCAGACATTGGTGGTGAGGGTCTCCTCCCGTTCATTCTGGTAGGGAAGGAATGAGGGAGATGGCTTTAGTGCCCTGCCTTCTGCCCCACAAGTGGGGGCAAATTCCCCCCTCCCCACCCCCGGGGGGGTCTCTCACCAGGGAGATGAGGTTGGTGAGGGTGAGCTTGAGGGAGACATCGATGATCTCATCCCCCCGGGCCGGGCGCAGTTGTGGATTGTAGTTGGACATGAGGTCCTGGAACAGCTTTTCCTCCTGGTTCCTGCAGCTCACACCTGGGAGGGCACACGCCATGTAACACCCCGGGGGAAGGCAGTGGGGTCACTGATGGCCCCTAGACCTGATGTGTTGAGGGGGAGGCACAGGGGTGGGTGGGTGCATGGGAAAGGGATGCCCAGGCGTGCGCTGCTGCGGCTGCGTGCGCTCTGCTCCACGATCCCGACAGTCCCGGCAGGGGCTGCGTGCCCGGCCCGCCCTGACCCAGCTCACCTGGGCACCTCTCCAGGGCAGGACACGGGGGCAGAGGGCTGCCAGCACAGGGACAGCCCGGTGCCAGCCTGGCGCTGGACTCCCAGAGGTGACAAACCCCAGGTGCAAAGGTGGGGGGTGGTCAGGTGCCCTCCAGGCCTCTCCCTGGCCGGGCAGCTCTTACCTGCCAGGGTGCAGAGGACGAGCAGGAGGCCGTGGCCACGCATGGCGGTGCCGTGGGCGCAGGGGCTGCGGCTCCGCTCGGCCGCCTGCGCCGACGCGCTCTGGCCCCGCTGTCCTGGCGCCCGCTGGGACAGGACAGCTGTCCCCTGCCACCGTCAGCTGTTCCCAACAGCCACGGGGGCCCGGGAGGGACGGGTGAGCACCCACTGCCCCCGCTGGTGGGGCCATGCCAGAAGCTGGGAAGCTCCTCTGGAATTTTGTGCCGGAGAGGTTGGGACTGGGGCAAGGGGTAAAATGAGCTCTGTGCCGTGGGTTCCCCGTGTCTCCCATAAAGGGGTGCATCTCCTTGCAGGTTATGGGAAAGGGGTGCCCCCCTCCCAGCACATCCTGTCCCTGCCATGGCAGAGGCTGCCCCCAGAACACAGGGTGGGGAAGGGGCAGGCAAGTCCCATCACATCAGCCTGGGGAGTGATGCCCCCCCGGGGGTTCAAATCCTTCCAGCCCCTGTGTAGGACGGTCACGGGGAGGGGGGGATGGGGGCGTGGGGGTGTGGTGAGATTCCTGGCTCAGTGGAGAGGATGTGACAGCTGTCCTGGGCCACTGCCGGTGGGGGGACGTCAGAGGTGTCCCCTGAAACCAGAGCCCTGGCATGCCACTGCTGAGCTGGGGAAGGAGACACCTCTCTGGGCCCCCTGCCTTGCACTGCGGGATGGGGAGTGCTGGGGGGACACTGTGGGGCCGAATGGGGGATAATGGGGGCAGGGGAGAAATATGGGCACTGATGGCATCTCTGCGAACTGCAGTGGGTCTGCAGGGGATGGTGCCATGCTGGGGGGAACAACTCCTTCCCCAGCCCATCCTGCCCCAAGTGCCCAGCCCACAGGGGTAGCAGGGCCGGTGCCACCACACCCCTTCTGGCCACAGCTAGGGTCCACCACACTCAGGACATCCAACAACAACCATTCCCTGGGTGGGCATCACCCTCCCCAGGACACACACAGTGTTCAGGTTGGGCATCATGCCCATTGGGACACACTGAGGGCAGCCACCTGTTCAGTGCCCCGTGGCAAGAAGCTTTATTTTCCCAAACCAAGACAGGTGGGGGCGAGGCTGGCACATGGGATCCCCACAGCCCCTTAGATGAAGCGCTTGTTCTCCTCCCGGTAGTCGTAGGGGTCTCCAGCAAAGGGCAGTGGTGGTGGGTGGTTGTAGATGCCCATGAGGAAGATCCAGAGGGTGCCCACCACCAGCGTGGGGGTGATGAGGAAGAAGCACAGGCTGTCCAGGGTCCGGGCCACGCGGTTCCAGTTGTCAATCTCCTGTGGAGAGAGCCAGGAGCCAGGCAGTGCGGGGGCACAGGGGGCACAGAGAGCTCCCCCTGCCCTCCCAGTGCCCATGTCCCCACCTCATTGTAGCTGTTTTCATCTCTCATGTGCTTGACAATGTAGTTGGCATTGTCGATGACGGGTTTGAGGTGCTCGTAGGGCTGCTCCTCACCTGAGTCCACGCCCAGTGGCACCAAGCCTGGGGATGAGAGAAGGGGCGGTGAGATGGGCCCCAAAGGGCTGCCAGCCCTGGAGACCCGGCCCCGCCACCCTTCCCCTGTCCCCGCGGTGGGGCCGTGGCTCACGGGCCGGGGTGATGCGGCTGGTGAGCCCGTGCCGCTCCGACTGCTTCTCGAACATGAGCTCGCTGCGGGACTTGACGCTGAAGTATTCCTCTGCCTTGGCGATGTAGCCGGCCGAGCTGCAGCGCCGGATGCAGGGCGCGCCCGCCGGGCTCTCGCTCGGCTGTGTCATGCCCAGCAGCCGGGGCAGGCTCTCCAGGAAGACCTAGGACACCAGGAGTGTCATGTCCCTCGGCCACCTCCCCAGTGTGTTGCTGCCTTGTCCCCACTTTCTGCCCACAAACTCCATCTGGCACAGATGCAATGCCAGGGCTCTGCTGTCCCATGCCCTCTGTGGGGTACAGTGTGACCCTTGTACCCAGCAGTGCACCCACCCCAGCCCACACCCCGCTCACCTCTCTGACCCAGTCAGACATGATGTGGGTGCTGGGGGTGCGGAAGTGGAAGTTGAGGACCACGACGGAGATGATCACCACGGCTGTCACCAGAAGCATGATAAAAAGCAGGTACCTGGGAAGGAGCATGGCCTTGGAGCTGGCATTACCACAGGGACTGGGCACAGGCAGAGCTGCCCTCTGGCACCAAGGGACTCCACAACGCCCCGCTGCACTCAGTGGTGCCCAGGACTCACTTGCCAATGAGGGGGATGGCGTGGGAAGTGGCAGGCAGGCGCTGGGAGATCAGCAGGAGGAAGACAGACTGGGCCAGGAGCACTGAGATTACCAGGGTCATCTTCTCACCACCTGGAGAACAGGTAAGCTCAGGGCAAACCTTGCCCCAGGTACCTCTAGCAGAGTCCCCAGTGCCAGGATTGCCCTTCCAGTGTCCCATGACACAGTGCCCCATAAGGGGTTTTCTGTTATGGGAGTACCCATGGGTCCCACATGGGATATCCTGTGCCCAAGTGCATCTCTGCCAGGATGCCTGGCTGGGGTGGTGGTGTTCTACTGGGGATATTCCAGTTCTAGGATGTCCTCATGTTGGACATTGGGGTGTTGCCTGGTGCAGGTGTGGGACACAGAGGTGCCCCATGGACGTGACTCCCATTACTGGCACATGTGCCACAGGGCTCACTCACTGTCAGCGGGCAGGTAGAAGACCAGGATGACCATGAAGGCGATGAGGATGCAGGGTATGACGATGTTGATGACATAGAAGAGCGGCTTGCGCTTGATGATGAGGTAGAAAGTGATGTCCTGGTGCTCACTGGTGTCCGGGGGAATGTCAGGGTAGACGTTCTTGCGGGCTGGACGGTGGATGATTTCCCATTCCCCATTCTCTGCCAGGGCACAGGGGACAGCACACAGCATGGGGGACACCTGCCATGGCCGTCCTTACCAGATCCCCTAGCACCATCTCCCCCCTCAGGGTGTGGATAGCATTCCAAGGTGGAATGAGTGCCAGGGTGCCAAAGCCCCAGGTAGTGAAGTTTCTCCATGGCAGTGTGCCCCCATTTCAGAATGCCCCCCCTGCCTCTCACCTTTACAGGTGTCCCACTGCCACAGGACATGACAGAGAGCACCAGCATTACCTGTGAAGCCTTCGGGGTCGATGATGATCCACTCCACTGGGTAAGACCTCCCTGTGTCTGGGTCACTGTCTGTCTTCAAGTGTATGTTGATCTCCAGGGCACTGTATGCCAGCGACCTGGACCACAGCCAGGGGGTCAGACAGTGAGGGGCTGCTGGGTACCCACCACCCAACCCACCCTGACCTCCAGCATAATGGACTTAAGCCACCAAGTCACCTACGCCCCTTGCACCTTGACAGCACAGGGAGGTGCTGGCAGCAGCAAACGCTCAGGCATGACACAGCCACACTGCTGCCCTGACCCAGCCAGCAGCACCTGAATCTGAGGGAGCAGTTCTGCCAGTCGAAGGGGAAGAAGTCCACGTTGATGAGGCAGGTGCTGCGGAAGATGGCGGGGGGCAGCCAGTAGACGTAGCCCGTGTCGTAGATGAGGACGTTGCAGTAGTAGGCGACCTCGAAGAGCCCATCATTGCTGTGCCAGCAGGGACACAAGGTTATGGCACAGCTGGGAAGGGGCCATGGGAGTCCTGGACACACACTGGGAATGGTTCAGAAGGGTTGGGAGGGGAAATTAAGGCACAGCTCACTTGTTCTCCAGGACTATCTCTGGCAGCCACAGCATGTCAGGCGGCAGGCGGAGCACCTCAACGCCCCCAAACTCAGACTTGTTCCACTGCAGGCGGTAATCGGTCCAGCCCTGGAGGGGAGGATCCTCAGGTCACCCCCTCACCATGCTGGGCCATCCCATGGTGGCACAACTGATGCTGTGGCACCTGTCCCTACTCACGTGCTCAAGCCATACATTGGTGGTGAGCGTCTCGTCCACCTCTTTCTGCAAACAGCAACATGGGGCAGTGAGATGCCAGGGTGTCCCCCCAGCCCAGGACCCCCAACCCTCACCAGCCAGGGCTGGGACAGCAGCCTCAGGGTTCCCCCCCATGCAACCAGCCCTAGGGGCGAGGCATGGCTGGGGGACACCCCAGAGTGGGCCCTGCCCACCAGGGCTCACCAGTGAGATTAGGTTGGAGAGGGTGAGGGCCAGGTAGACATCCACAACCTCGTCAGTGGAGACCACAGGGCGCAGCTCTTTGTCATAGTCCTTCTCCTCAAACAGGTGGTGGATGAGCCGCTCCTCGTGGTTCACGCAGAGCCCACCTGGGGGTGTGGGGTCAGGCAAACCAGGGGGCTCAGTGGTTACTGGGCCCCTAGGGATGCTCAGCAAGGACAGGGTGGTGTAAGAATAGAGGGGAGAGGAACAGGCCAGGACACTGCATGCCTGTGCTGCACAGGAGAACAGACATGGACGTGCAGGAATGACAGATACGTGGGAGCATATGGTCACACATGGTCACACAGGACAAGGACGTGGGCACAGATACAGAGGGACACACAGACACAAACCCAGCACAGAGAAGGACACAGACAGGAGACATTTGGATACAGACATGGTGGAACTGTGTCCATAGAGGCTGTACACACAGAACACACATGGACTCATGGACACAGACCCAGAGTGTGCAGGGACATGTGGTGATAGATTCGGCACAGACAGACACAAGGACACATGGACACAATGACATTGTGCACTGACGGCACATAGCCTGGGTAGGGACATGGCTCTGGGAGGCACAGCCAGGAAAGAAGCGCAAAGGACACGCCGTGAGCAGACTCTGCCAGGTAATACCCAAAAGGCAGCCCTGGGGACCCTGGTGCCCAGTTTGGACCCTGCCACCATCATCCCCCACCAACCCCATTGAGGGGGCCCATAACCCCCTGGGCACCCCATGCAGCAGAGCAGCAGGGCACCCCATGACCCAGCCCCTGCTCACCCGACAGCATCAGTGCCCCGAGCAGGGCCAGCTGCTCCAGCAGGCTCCCCATGCTGTGCCCGCGGTGCCCTCACGCCGTGCCAGGCCCTGGCTGCTTCCCTGCCTGGCCTGCCTGAGCGGATGTCCGGCTGCCGGAGGGAGCGGGAGATGGATGGTGCCAGGTGCTGAGGGGGAAGGGTGCCGGCACCAGGGAGCTGCTCCAGCCCCTCTCTTCCGGCACCCCACGTGCAGGGAAGGGGAGATGGGCAGGCACAGCTGGCCTTGCTGGCCCCACGGGTGTCAGCCTGAGCCTGGGCACTGCAGCACAGGCACTGCTGGGCACAGGGGCAGCCGTCCCTGCCCTGCTGCTCAGCAGTCCCAGTGATGCTGCTCGGAGTGGCAGGGTCCCCACAGCAGGGTCCCCAGGGTACCCACTGATGCCCAAGCACAGGGCTGGCACCCACCTCTGACCACTGACCCCGGGCACACTCGGCCCCTGCGTCGGGAGGTTTCATGTGGGTCCTGGAGGGTGTCACCAGGGTGAGCACCAGTGCTGTGCTGTGGGTGCTGCGGGGACAGGAGGGTGTCTGGCCCCTGGGGAAGGGGCTGGGGAGTCTGCCAGGGTGGGCACAGCAGGAACCAAGGCTGGAGGCATCACTTCAAAGTACAAGGGGGATAGGAAGGGGGATGCAATGGGATATCATAGCTGCCCTGGAAAGTCCCTCCACTGTCACCCACTTCACCAGCACTGTGTGGCACAGCATTTGCTTCACATTCACCAGCTACTGGAAAATAGAGCCCTTCTTTATTGAAAAATAAAACTTCTCTGTACAAATAAATAACAGCTCAGGTGCTCTAGGGAAGATGGGGTGAGGGTGGGCTTGCCAAGGTGGGGGTTCCAGGGGAGAGGAGGACTGTGATTCCTGGCTGAGATGCTTCAGGTACCTGCCAGGGCCCCATTGCCCTGGGGAAGTAAGGAAGTGCTGGTGGGAGGAGAGACTGAGGTACAACTGGGGAGAAAGGGGTGGAAGAGCCTAAAACTGGGAGTGGAGTGTGTTTGAAGGACATAAGGGACACCTGCCCCAGTGCCTTCTCCCCATGCCAGCACACTGCCCCTTTAGGTTTTCAGCGCTTCAAGCGCCAGAGCGACCAGGCCAGGCATGCTACGGGCCAGTGTGTCACTGTCCAGCCCCACAAGGCCAGTGAAGACTGTGGGGCGGCCCCCCACAGTGGCCCGAACCTGCGCCCGGTACAGTCCCTTGGTGTTTTTGGAGCCCAAGTCCACCAGGATCTGTGGGGAGACAACAGCACCATGAGGCCCAGGGGAGCCACGGGCAGAGTGGGACAGTGGCAGGCAGGGGGGTGGCACTGGCTGGCTGCCAGGGTGTGTGGCACTCACCTCTTGGAAGGTCATGGCCAGCTGTGCCTCGGGCACGCGCAGCACCCAGGCGTACAGGTCCCGCACTGCGCCCACCCGCGCTGCCGACGCGTTGAGGCCAGGGCAGGCTGCACCCCCCGGGACAGGCAGCGGAGACATGGAGGGGACATCAGGGATCAATCGTGGGGGCACTGTGCTGCTGCCCACCACAGGGAGGAGCACCCTTGCTCTGGGGACACCAGGGGAGCGCGGGCAGAGGGGGGGAGTATAGCAAAAGACAGGGGTGCAAGGCTGGGCTTTCACCGTTCCCATGGTGATACCTTGCACTCTGTAGCATCTGTGGGAGCTTACCTCTGCCCACACCTGCCTCCTCCTCCTCTTCCTCCTCCACCCTGGGCAGCTCCGTGGGCACCAGTTCCCGTTTCTCCCTCCCTGCCACCGAGAGAGGTGTAAAACGCCAGCGGGCACTGGCTGGGCACAGAGCTGGCCAGTGGATGGACACCCTGCTGCCCCATTGGCCCCAGTCCCTCCAGGCTCACGGGGTTCATGGCTTGGCATGGGGGTCCCTGCCAGCTCTCCAGATGCCCATTGTGGCTCCGTGGCTTCCAGGGTGGTGCCAAGGTCCAGCTCTGCCCGCAGCTGGGAGAGGAAGGCTTGTCCCTGTGCCACCATCTCCTCCACCACATCGTCACCCTGATGAAGGGAAGAGTGGGACAGGATAGATGATAGGGCACCCACAGGGCACCCGTGGGCACAGCCACATGCACGGGGGCAGAGTGCAGGGCATGGGTGTGCTGGTGTCAGACAGGGCACTGGTGACATGCAAGTGCTTTGTGGCTGTGTTGGGTCAGATCCTAAGCTGCAGGGTCAGACCCATGGCTGGCTCTGCACTGGCTGGACTCAGAGAACTGGTTTATTTGGGGAGGGTGAGATGCCCCTTCTGTGGTGGCAAAGTGAGAGATGCCACTTCTGCAACTGCACAGAGGACAATGGACCCAAGGGGTGTCAGGAGGGGATACAGGGGAACTGAAGGGGTTTGGTCCGTGGTGGCCCAGTCACAAGAGGACAGGGGTCCCCCAGCCTGTCCCTCCCCACATACCTGCAGGAAGAGCTGCATCTCCCTGGAGAGCTGCTCCCTGTCCCGTGCTGTCACCAGGTGGCTGCCCCCTGCCACAGTCCTCAGAGCCTCCACCCAGTCCTGCAGCTGGGGTCCCACTACCCCAAAAAGCTCTGCAAAGGGGGGCAGCCGCCTGCCCCCCCACCTGGAAGCACAATGGGGTGAGCTCAGACTGGGTGGGCAGTGCCACCCTCTGCACCCCACCTGGTCACTCTGGGGGAGTGCCCTGGTAGCAGCAGGAACAGGATCCCAATGCTTCAGGATGTCCTCAAAATGCCATGTCAGTGCCCACCAGTATCTCAGCCACCTCCCCAGCCTCTTTAGCCCCTCATCCCGTGGCCCACCATGCCTCACCTGCTGAGGGGTCTCTGGGGTCCCACTGCTGTGGGGCTGGATTGGCCCCCTGCCACAGCCAGGCCTGTGGGGACAAGAAAAGGACAGGACAAAGGATAGAGGAGCCCTGTTGGGAAGCCAGGGCAGGCTGCTGGTGCTCCAACCACCAGAACAGGAGAGACTGAGGGGACCCCAAGTGGGCATGGGGTGGTCCAGCCTGGGAGAGTACCTGGGGCATCCCTGCGGACACGGGGAGGGAAGAAGTGCCCGTAGATCTTGCCCAGGAGCTGGGGCAGAGTGCGGGTGAGGAAGGAGAAATCAAACTGGTTTCGGATGAAGTCCCCAGCCTGGTGCAAGAGATCCACCAAGGTCTGGGCATAGGAGTGCAGCTCTGTGGGCATAGAGGGAGAGACCTGACCCTGGTCCCACGCCAGAAATGGGGTCCCTCCCTACACCCTAGCCCTGGCACGACCCCCAGCTCACCACATCGCCTCGTCCTGGCGTGGCAGGTGTCCTCAGCCAGACGGGCACAGGTGGCCCGGCCCTGAGGAGCTCGACAGGAGCCGGCGTAGAAGGCGCAGAGACGGGCGCGCTCCGGGGACTGCTGCTCGGGGGGCAGCTGTGCCACGGCCAGCAAGTCGAAGCAGCTCGGCTCTCGGCTGCCAGGGGCAGCTGTGAGAGAACCGGCGCTGCCATGAGTGCTGAAAACCCCCTGGGCATCTCCGTGCCCCCTGCGGTGCGGCCAGGAGCACTCACAGTCCATCTGGAGACTCAGCCAGTCCGTGAAGGCAGTGACACGCGTGTAGACTCCTGGTTTGCCCCGCTCGCCGCAGCCATCACCCCACGAGGTGATGCCATAGAGGACAAAATGGTGCGAAGTGGGGTCCTCACATGCCAGCGGCCCCCCCTGAGTCGCCCTGCAGGGGAAATGCCAGTGCACTGGGCTGGGCTGGGACCCCAGCCATACTGATGGGCTGTGTAAGTGCCCAGCACTGTGTGAGGGATTTTTGAAGTGGGGTGCTGACAGTCCCTCAGGCACGGTGTTACCTGGCAGGAGTCAATGCCTCCAGACAAATACCCAGCACAGAACATGGCACTGGTGAGAAGGTCCTTGCCCAGGGCACCCCGGCACGTCTCCTGGCTGAGCAGGGGCACCTGTGCCTCCATCACCACGTCAGCTGCTGGTCCCTCTGCCAGGCAAGGCACCCGTTATGGGGTCCCCTGTGCTCATACATCTCTCTTTCACATCCCCCTGCCCTGCCTCGGGGCGCTGGCTGGGCACCAGAGAAGGCACAGAGGGGAACATCCCACGGAGTCTCTTACCTTCATAGAGGGAGCCCCAGCCCGCGATGTAGCAGGGGGTGCCGGGGCTGGGCTCCGCGGAGCCTCCGGGAAGGCACACGGGGCTGACGGTGGGTGATGGGGCCAGCGGCACTGCCAGCTCCAGCAGCGCCAGGTCCCCGTGGAACGTCTTGGGGTTAAACTGGAAGATGTGGGGATGTCGGTGTGGGCCCCCGGGGCATGCACAGGGAGGTGGGGGTGGTGCCCACCTCCACCGACCTTAGGGTGAGGCAGGATGCGCCGGACGGGCACTGCCCGCTTGCCCGCTCCCGGCTTGCCCAGCTCGTGGTCGCCCACCACCACTGTCCAGGCCAGTTCGTTCCGGTTCCTGGCGGGGTGAGGGGCAGCCGGTTACAGGGGTGATGGTGCTTCCCCGTGCCCGCCTCTGCAGAGCATCGTTCCCGCACTGCCGTGCCCGCACCGTACCCGCCAAAGCAGTGTGCCGCCGTGAGGACCCAGGAGCGCCCCACCAGCACCCCTCCGCACATCAGCTCCCCGTGCAGCCGCACCGACACCAGCCAGGGCCAGGCGCCCCGCGGGGCCACGCTGCCGCCCATGATCCGGCCGCGGGGGGCTGTGCCGTTGGCGTGTGGGACCCCGCGGCGCCCGCAGCTCCCTGGGGACAAAGTCGGGATGAGGGGGGCGTCCTGCTGGCCGGCTGCTGGACACCCCGTCTCCCAGGTGGGCTCGGGTGGCCGGCGATGGCCGTGGCAGGTGGAGGGGGTGGCGGGACATGAGGCGCGTCGGGCGCGCTGTCAAGCCTCATCGTGCTCACGGAGGCGAGCGGGCGGAGGGCCGGGGGCACCCCGCAGCCCGGCAGCTGCCGACGCTAACCTCTGCCCCCCGGCCCAGCAGGCAGCCGGGGGCCGGGGGCGCCCGCCGGCGTGGTGGGGGGGTGGTGTGGGCACGGCGGGGCCGCCCCGGCTCACCTGGCATTGTCGCCTCCGCTGCTGCGTCAGGACTCGGGGCTGCGGCCACCGTCTCTGCAGGGACAGGCTGTCATGGCATGTGGGGGACACTCCCCCCCGATGTCACCACCACAGCACTGCTGTCCTCAAGTCGCTCAAGTTCCTTTCAGTTCCCCAGACCCCCATCAGCCCGAACAAACATCCCTGTACCACCCCAGGGAGTGCTCATCACCCCCAGTGACGAGTATCCCCATCTCCCCTTGCTCACTTCTCCCACCCAGATTGTTCATTGCCCCTCAGTGTCCCAGCCCAGCCCAATTTGCTCATCACTCCAAATACCTCCATCCCCCAAATCTCCAACTCCCTTCCCAGATCCATTTCCCAGCCTTCCATCCCACCAGAGATCCCTTATCACTCTCCCATACCCTCACCTCCACCATCTCCCCACTCCATCCCAACACCCTCTATCACCCCAGCACCCCATATCCCTTCCAAGCATCCCCTGGGGATATCCCATTTATTATTGTAGGGTCTCCCATCTTTGGGAGGGTGCAGGGGGTGCAGGTGCCCACTCACGGCACTCCTGGAGGCGGCGGTGGCAGAGCTGGGCGCTGAGCGGGGCGCAGGTGTGCAGGGCCCCCTCGGGGGGGCACAGGCGCTGGTAGGGGGCACAGGCCTGGCTCAGCGCCCGGTTCCGCTGGGGCAGCTCGGGCAGTGCCTGGGCATCCAGCAGGGCCTGGCAGCTGGGGGGCATGGCAGGGGGCACAGCTGGCGCTGCAATGAGAGCAGGGCTGTGGGCATCGCCATGTCCTCCCTGTGCTCCACTGCCCAGGCCAACCCAGTCTCTGCTTTGGGATGGGTGGGAAGGGAGTATGATAGGCTGTGGAGTAAGCATGTTTTGGTAGGGTCTTCTGGGTACTGGGGTATGTTTTTGGGGTGAATATCTGAAAAATTCACAAGGGTTTAGGTAATGATTTGGATAGGGCTCCAGGTGATTGGGTAAGATCTAGATACAATAGGAACTGCTTGGGCAAGGTCATTAGCAGTTAGGATATATCTCAGGAGTCAGGGCGCTGTTTTGGTAAAAGCCTGTAGGTTAAGCCTGTAGGGGATGAGTATGGTTTGGGTTAAGATCTTGGGGTATCATTTTGATAGGATTTCTAGTGGATGATGTAGGCATCCAAATATTTGGGTAGAGTCTCCAGGCACGGGCGCAGGTTTTGGTAGGATCTTCTGGGCATGGGATGGTGTTTGGTTCTGGGCTGCGTTTGGCTGGGGATCCTGGGTTCTATTTGGGTAGGGTCTCCTGGGGACAGGGCAGGGCAGTGGGGGCAATGGGGTCATGACTCACGTGGGCAGCGGCCGGTGATGTTGGCGCAGGGTGGGAAGAGGCAGGGGGCACAGAGCCCGCAGGCGCCGCGCTGCCGCTGCTGCTCAGACAGCGCCCGCTCCAGTGCCAGCAGGGCGCTCCTCAGGGCCGCCTCCAGCACCAGCGTCCCCCGGCTTGACAGCGCTGGTGGGTGCACACAGGGGGCTCAGACCCCCAGAGCCCCCACTGCTGCCCCCCATCACAGCCACGGGGTGTCCCTAGCCCGCCTGGTGCCCACACCCTGGTATTGCCACAGCAGGTGTCAGGCTGGGCATGGCCTGTGAACTTTGACATTGCCTACAGTGACAGCCACCAGTGTCACCTCCCTGCTGCAGCTGGCACACGCACACCTGGGTGTTTGCCCAGGACTCTGTGTTCCTGTTTTACATGGAGACAGGGTGTGAGCTCAGGCAGGTGTGCCCACGTGTACCTCTGTGCACACTCTTGAGTGCACACTGGTTGTACCAGGGTCCGTGTGCCCGTGTCTGCGTGTTCCTGCATGTGCCCATGTGTGTGCAGCCCTGTGCCTGTCCTTTGTGTGCATGCCCCCTTGTGCCTCTATCTGTGACCACCTGTACCCATGCAGAGCCACCTTCCATGCCCTGGCAGATTGTCCCCTGGAAGTGGCACAGTGCTGGTGCTGCAGGGCATAAACCACAGCACTCCCTGCACCCCCTGTGTCCCCTAGTGCCACTGGCAGCACTTGACACTCAGTCCAGGCAGCACAGACATGCCCTGGATTTTAGAGGGTTTTGGTAAGGACCTGGCCATCCTGCTTGTGCTGCCACCCTACCTGAGAGTGAACCCAAGGGTCCTGTCTCCTACAGCCACCTCATCTGCAGCCAGACTCTCCCGCAAAGACACCCCCGTCCCTGTGCCCCACTGACCTTGCAGGATGCTGGCTGGCATGGGGTACAGCCTCTGGCCCAGGGGAGCCCCCCCCACCAGCTGCAGCAGCGGCAGCAAAAGCACGGGGGGGACCAGCCGGACCCCGAGAAGACCATCCCGTGTCCTCTTCCCTCTTTGCTCCATCCCCGGGCGGGCAAAGGGGGGCAGGCGGGGGGAACCCCCGAAATGCCCGAGGCAGGCAAGGAGGGATGGATATATACGGTGCCCCCCGGGCGGTGGGAGGAGAGAGGGGCCGGGGAGCACAAACAGGCGAGTTCATTAATGTCGCGCCAAGATGCCAGCTCGGGGCGGGGGGCGCGGGGGGGGCGCAGCCGGGGCCTCAATGCCGCCTTTGTTCGACGAGGCCTCCGGGCGGGCAGCATCAGACGGGTGCTGCGCTCCGGCGCTGCCCGCGGCCCTTGATCATTTTCACGCCAAGCCCTGGCCGCGCCACCCTCCCTCCTGCGGGCCCCGGGCGGGTGGGAACGCACCGGCGGCTGCGGGCGCGGGGGGCCCGGGCTGGGCGTGGGAGCCCCGCCGGCGGTTTCAAAGGCGGGCAGCGGGCCGGGAGCGGCCGAGCGCACCAGGCGGGGGAAGGGAAGGCGGGGGTGTCCGGGCCGGGGTCCCTGCTCTCTGTGCCAGCCCAAGCCTGGCTGAACGGATCGCCCCGCGTAAGGGCACTGCACCCCCGTGCTGAGCAGCGGCTGCCCCCGGGGATACCCCTCCGATGCCCCTCGCCGCAGTATGCCCTGTCCTGTGCAGGCAGGAAGACGTGCCCCGGCCGGGGCCGGTGGGACCGTGTCACCGGCTGTCCCTCTTGCTTGTTCTCTTCTCTAGCAGAGGACCCGGGTTGGGGGCAGCTTTGGCCCCAGGGATTGGAGGGCTACACTCACCAGCCCAACTGGACAGTCTGCTATGTGCCTGCCGGTCGGCTGGTCCACATTTTGGGATGCCACTGCCTTGCCCCAGTTGCCACCCTCGTGTGCCCAGGAGCCCAGCCTCAGCTCCTTTGGTGAAAGTGCAGCTGCATCTCCATCACTTCTTCGGGGTGCAGAAGATGCCCATGCCCCCTCCTCTGTCCCTGTAAAAGGAACTGGGGTTTCTGGGTCCCATGTCCATTTGTGGGATGCCCATCTTTGCTAGGGGGAAGAGATGGGTGCCCGTGTCCAGAGCTCTGTCTTTGCTAGGGGTAGGGGCTGTCCGTGTCCTCATGTCCTCTGGGGAGCAGGGCGTGCCCGTGCTCAAATCTCTGTACTCCATAGGGGGTACCCACGCCCCGCTCTCTGCCCCCAGTAAGTGCAGCGGGTGCCCGTGTCCCCATACCCATTTCGAGTCCGGGGGATGCTCGTCCCCATTAGGGGCAGGAGCGGCTCCGTGCCCGCGCTCCTCCTGGTCCCCCCGGCCGCGATGGTGCCAGCGGGGCGCGGACAATGCCGCTTCAGAGGCACATCAAAGGCACGGGCTGCCCGCGGCTGGCACGGCGACAGGCCCGCCGCAGATGAAAGCCCCGGCCGCGCGGGCTCCCACCTCGGCCGCGGGGGCACGCTGTGCCTCTGCCCCACGGGGGACGGCGGGGCCGAGTGGGGGGACACAGCACCGCAGCACACAGGGGAGAGCTCTCCCGCCCCGTCCCGGTGTCCCCGCACGAATCCCCCCCACCAGCGACACGCGGGGGTCCAATCGCTCTGCTGACCGCAGTCGGCACCCACGCGGGAACTTGAGGCCGGAGTGGTGCTCGCCCCCGGCCGCACCGTGCCCCCTGCTCCCGGTGCCGGTGCCAACCCCATTAACCTAATTGGCGAGGCGCTCGGCCGCCCCGGGCGGCGGCGGCAGTGGGACCCCGGGGCCCGGGCAGATCCCAGCCCTGGCAGCGGACGAGGGGGGACGGTGCCCCCGGGGCCCCAATTGTCCGGTAATTGGCGCGGGCAGCCGAGCCCGGCCGGCAGCGCCGCGGGGCGGGGGAGCGGACATGGGTGGCGGCTGTACCGGAGCTCCCGGGGGTGCCCGGGGCTACATGAGCCGGTATCTGGTGTTGGCCACTGGGGGGTCGGGGACAGGGGGCGCGTGGGGACGCAGGGGCGGGTTTTGGGGTGCGAGAGGAGTGGGGCGAGTTCGGAGGACGCGAGTGGGGGGGACAGTGCCGGGTACCAGAGTGAGAAGACCCCGGAAGGGCCGAGGATGAGGGTTGGGGGTGTAGAGTGACTTGGGCTGGGGAGGAAGTCACTGTGGGGGTGTTGGGGTGGGGCTTGGGGGGGCGATGGAGGGGACCATTATGGGAGAGCATTTTGGGACAGGGGACAAGAGCGGGGGGCTGTGGGCGGGGCCACTAAAGGGGCGGGGCAGAGTGCACGGTGGGGCGGGCCTCGATGGTGGGCTAGCACGGGGCGGGGCCTATCGAGGGGCGCGGTCGGGTCGGGGGCGGGGCCTGAGCGGCGGGTCGTGGGCGGGGCCGTGTGTGGGGCGGGGCCCGGCGGGTCGGGACCGGGTCGCCGGGCGGGGCTGCCGGGGCGGGGGCCGGGGCCGGGACCGGACGCTTTTCGGGATCGGCGGGGCCCAGGCCGGGCTGGGCCGGGCCATGGCGAGCTCGGAGCGGAGCGCGCTGCTCACGTACCGCCTGTGCGGCGGCTCGGCCGAGGAGGAGCGGGGCCGGGAGCGCGGCCGGGCCGCCGCCGCCCCCCGCAAGCTGCCCACATTCCTGGGCGTTGTGGTGCCCACGCTGCTCTCCATGTTCAGCGTCGTCCTCTTCCTGCGCCTCGGTGAGTGCCGCCGCCCCCGGGGCAGCCCCCGCTCTCGGCCACGGCCCGGGGCCCCTCGAGAGTCACCAGCTCTGCCTGGTACCCCCAGCCCGGCCCCCGTCTAATCCCGGGGCCCCCGTCTCTGGAGCCCCGAGCCACCCAGTCCGGGTCGCCAGTGCCCTCCCAGTGCCCTCTCCTGGGCCTCCGTCTCTGCTGCAGTCCCAGTGCTCCGCTCCAGTGCGTACCCCAGTGCCCACAGTCTGGGGTCCCCGTGCCTTTCCCCTGCCTGCTCAGTTCCGGACCGGGCTGGGGTCCCGGTGCTGTGTGTCAGGTGGGGACCTGATCCCACTAGGCTGGGGGCTCGGGTCTCAGGACCCAGGGACAGGAACCTGCAGTACAGGAACCCAATTAGGACCTTAGGGACCTGCGTAAGGGACCCTAGTTCAAAACTCTGATGTTCCGGGAGTAGAATCCTGTGTCTTCCCCTAAACGGGATTCCAGTGCCTTCATGTCCACCTGTCCTCTAGTGCTGGGATCCCGCTGCTTCCCAGGCATCCTGCAGTAGCAGGCTCAAACACCCCAGTTCTCTCCCTGCATCCCATCCAGTGTCTCAAGGGCACAACCCTGGTGTCCCCGAGCAGATACTCAGCTTCCCCTCTGCGTGTGTGCAAAGGGCACGCATTGTTTCCCAGTCTGCTGCCAGTTTGATTATGAGTCTGTTACTGTGACCCCTGGGAGACGAAAGGGGCAGGATGGGCATGGGCTGGGGCAGCTGGCAGCCCTTTGCGGGGCCTGAAGGGGTAGGTGCCCCAGTATGGCCCGGGGCAGGCGGGGCGGGCAGTGTTTGCTCTGGTCCGGGAACGGGAAAAGCTTTTCCTCTTTCGCTTTCCGCCCACGGAAAACCCAGAGCGGGAGTTGGCTGCATGCCCAGGAGGCCCCGCCGGGCCATGGGGGCTTTGAGACCATTCCCCTGTCTGGGAGACCCCCGAGATGGGGGCACGGCGCTCCCCTGTCATCATTCACCCCTTTCTCACTCCCCTGCCTGGGGACTTCGTAGAGGCTCTGACTCCGCCAGCCCCACAGCGGGCACCGGCCTTTCCCTGCCTGACCTGGCCCCCCGCCCGGGGCTGTGTTACCCCGGGCACCGCGGGGCTGTAGGGGAGGTGTCGGGTGGAGGGGAAGGAAAGCTGCCAGGAAGAGGAACTTTCCCACTCTGGGGGGGCCAAGGCTCTCCCTGTCAGCTCCCCGCTTCCCCCACACCTCACATGCTCCCCCGATCTCCTGGGTTAGCAGCCCTTCCTTCTTAGGCCCACAGTGCTTTTGGGGCATCCCTTTATTTCCACCACACCCCCTTACATCTGGGACTCGGATGCCCTCCGGCTCTCTGGGACTGCAGCGGGTGTCCTCAAACCCAGCCTGTCGCCCCGAGGGCTCCTTGCGGTGCCTGTGCCCCGGTCACCCCCCCTTGCCTCTCCCGCGGGCACATCCGCGGCCTGGCCTGTGGCTGAGATAGGGCAGCGCCCACAGCCGTGGGCAGCCCCTTCCTGCCCGCAGTGTCGCCAGGCGGGATCGCTCCAGCCGGGATCGCTGCCGTCACCCCAGGGCAGGGCCGGGGGGGCTCTGGGCCCCTCTCTGCAGGAACACCCACCCGCCCCGGGAGTGGTGCCAGGGCTGGCAGGGACACCCGGACTGCTTCTACTTCCTGCTGTGCTGTAGGCAAGTGGGGCAGCAAGGGGATCCCTGTGGGGAGCTCCTGACTCCCCACTCTGGGGAGCAAGGGTAGCAGCAGGGCACGGGGGTCCCAGCAGCAGAGCCCCTTCCCTGTTTGTTTGGTTTTCGGGCACACCTGGGCCAGACACGGGTGGAAAATGGAGATACCCTGAGAGAGGGAGACACTGGTGTGTGCTGCTGGGGGTGGGAGGTAGAAGCATCCTCATCCTGGAAGGGAGTGGTCTGGCAGGTCCTAGGGGAAGGTGTGGGCACAGGGATGGGAGTGGCCACGTGCCTCAGTGGGGTGGGGTCTGTGTGGTGGCAGTACCTAGGGACTCTGTCCATGCTCAGCTAATGGGCACACTGGCCTCTCTCATCCTTGGCAGGGTTCGTGGTGGGTCATGCTGGGTTGTACCAGGCCCTGGCCATGTTTGCAGTGGCATATTTCATCATTGGCATGACAGTGCTATCTGTGTGTGCCATTGCCACCAACGGGGCACTGGACGCTGGAGGAGCCTACTGTATCCTTTGCTATGGGTGCTGCTGGGACAGGGCATGTGGGACAAAGCTGAGTGACTACCCAGTGGCCTTGGGGTGCCATGCTGAGGCTGGGACCCTGTTGGCCTGGGAGAGAGGGATGGGAGCAAATGACGGTGGTTTGTGCTGCTGACATCTTCCCTTGACTCGAGCAAGATATGATCAGCCGTGCGTTGGGCCCGGAGTTTGGGGGCAGCATCGGGATCATGTTTTTTCTGGCCAATGTGTGTGGCAGTGCCCTCTATGTGCTGGGGCTGGTGGAGGCAGTGGTGGACAGCTTTGGGATCCCGCCTGGTGAGTATTGCCCTGCGTGGTGGCAGGGGACAGCAGGTGTCCCTTACCTGAGCAGCCCTAGCACTGTGCCAGGCATGCAAAGCACCATGCCCAGCAGAGCCAGCATGGCTCACCCAGCCCTCTGGCCAGTAAGTTGATGCCCATCACGCCTGACACAATGCTAGTAGCTCTCAGCTCCCTGTGATGCCCCCTTCGAGCTTGGCTGATCCTGACTTGTCTCTGCCCAGGTCAAGAAGCGGGCACAGGTGTCCACGTCCTGCCCCAGAGCTACTGGTACGAGCTGCTCTATGGCACTGTGCTGCTGGCGCTCTGCCTCCTCGTGTGCCTTGTGGGTGCCTCCATCTACGCCAAGGCCACCTTCCTCATCTT
Source organism: Molothrus ater (assembly GCF_012460135.2). Taxonomy (NCBI): domain Eukaryota; kingdom Metazoa; phylum Chordata; class Aves; order Passeriformes; family Icteridae; genus Molothrus; species Molothrus ater. The sequence continues at coordinate 16,777,134 of NC_050487.2, read as the reverse complement.
CCTCATCGTTGCAGCTGTCTTGGGCACCATCCTTGTCAGCTTCTTCGCCACACGGCCCCTGAAGGTGCCCATCCGCCTGCCCAATGGCAATGGCACTGAGACTGATAACGGCTCCTTCACCGGCTTCTCTCTCAACACCCTGCGAGACAACCTGGGCGGTGAGGAGAGGCTTCTCCCGCCTGCCCGCCGTGCCCACTGGCACTGCCACATCACATGGGGCTTGCTCGAGGGTGGGGGCAGCTGGTGGGCACAAAGCAGGTGCTGTGGGATGGTTTCTCCTGTAGGTTGTGTGTGGGGACATGGAGGAGAGGGCCTGTGGTGGGGCTGTGCCACCCTGGACAGCCTGTCACAGCCCCTGTCTGTGTGTCCTGCAGGTAGGTATGATGTGGACTACACCACCGGGCAGATGATGAGCTTCAGCTCCGTTTTTGCAGTGATGTTCAATGGCTGCACTGGCATCATGGCAGGCTCCAACATGTCAGGTATGGACAGGAGGTGCCTGGCAGGGTGTCACCAGGAACAGGAACTGGGAGAGATCAGGGGTGTGCTGTGCCTGTGGGCACTAATGCTGCCTGCTCCTGCCCACAGGGGACCTGAAGCGCCCGAGCTATTCCATCCCACGGGGCACCATCTCTGCTGTGCTCTTCACCTACCTCGTCTACAATCTGCTGGCTTTTCTCATGTGTGCCACCTGCAACAGGTATGGCCACCTCTCTGCATGCCAGGGTGTGCCTGGTGTCAGGGCATGCTGGCCTGGGCTGAAGCAGATGCCAGTGTGTCTGTGTCCCTCTCCAGGACCCTCCTGCAGAAAGACTATGGCTTCTTGCGTGACATCAGTATCTTCCCACCACTGGTCACTGTGGGCATCTATGCTGCTACTCTCTCTGCAGCCATGAGCAACCTCATCGGGGCATCCCGCATCCTGTACGCTCTGGCTCGGGATGATCTCTTTGGTGAGTGCCCAGAATGCCCTGGCACTCGTGGAGCCCCCTCAGCAGGTTGTCCCTGCTAGGGACCAGCCCTGACACCAGGGAACTCCCTTCTTGGTGTGGAGGTGATGGTTTGTGGGTTGTTGCGTGCCCGTTTGGGTCACCTGCATGTCCTGGAATTTGCCCCCGCCCCGGCACTCAGGGTGGGGATGGGGCTCCTGGCAGGTGGTTGAACCTGTGGCTGCCTACTGGAGCATCCCAGCCCAGCCTCCCTGCTCTGCCTTGCAGGCCAGGCACTGGCGCTGGCCAAGAAGACATCTGCCAGTGGGAACCCAGTGATGGCAGTGATCCTCTCCTGGCTGGTGGTGCAGGTGAGTTTGTCAGCCATGCTTCTTTCCTGGCCTCACTGGGTGAAGGTTGGTTGTCACCTGGGCTGGGTGTTGTGGAGCCTGGCATGTCCCTCTGCCCTGTGGAATTCCTCTCCCAGCCCCCCCCTGCCCTGGGTGTCCTACTGAAGTTGTGCCCTTCCTTCCCTGAGGTGGGAGGTATCCCATAAATTAAGGATAAATCACAAAAAGGGAAAGGGATTCCTGTCTGTACCCTTACTCATCATACCCCTGGGATACACCCCAGGTGGACAGGGGTGGCTTGGGCGCATGTCTGACGTGCCATCCCAGGGCATGCATTCACCCTGTGCTCTCTTCAGGTTGTGCTCTTTTCTGGGAAGCTCAACACCATCGCAAGTGTCGTGACAATCTTCTTCCTCCTGGTTTATGCCACTGTCAACCTGGCCTGCCTGGCACTGGAATGGGCCTCGGCCCCCAACTTCAGGTACCCACTGCCACAGGGGAGAGAGGCTGTGCTGAGATGCTTGGCAGGCACCCATCCCTCCATTCTTCTATCTGTGATTCCCCTGCCACTCCTGTGCCTGAGATTTATGATGAGATGGTGGGCAGAGATGCTGAAAGCTCCTCTCCTGGGCATTAGAGGGACCAAGACACCCCTATCCCTGGGGAGAGAGAAGGGGACAGGTCGTAGAATGGCACTGGCTTGGCACGGTTCTCGTGCACTGGCACTGCTTTGCTGAGTGGGTATGGATAAATCCAGCACCATGGGTACCACCCGCCCCCTCCCCTCAGGCTTCCAGAGGTAATTTATAGCCTGGGCCCGGCCGGCATCCCCCGGGCTGTTTGCCAAGCAGTGATGGAGCCCACTTTCCATTAGCGCTAATTAAACTAATGGAGAAGGGGGAGGGAGGAAGGAGGATTCTGGGTGGGAGGAGGAGAAAATATCTTCCAGGAAGAAGGAGTATGTGTAGCAGGCAGGCCCAGCCTGTGGTACAAGGTGTGGGCTACTCTGGTGTGAGGCTGAGCAATCGTAGGGCTGCCCAAATCTGGGGTGCAGGGAATGGCTGGGGGAGCCTGATCTCCCTCCTGGGTGATGCCCACTGCCCTCAGTGCAGGCTGCTGACTCCACAGCACGGAGAGTCCCCCAGGTGGGCAGAGGTGCTGCACAAGTAGGGCTGGGGGGCACTGCCTGGGAGTCCCCCAGAGGCCCCATTCCCAAAGGAGAGCTGATGCCTGTGCCAGGCTGTGGCTTGGCCCCCATCTGCCCTGCCCAGCTGCTTCCTTGACTTGGCATGGAATGGGGCAGGATCAGTGCCTGGGGGGAGCTTGCTGGGATGGGTAGCAACAGGCTCCTCACCCACCCCACATCTGGTTCCTCCCCCCTCCCCTCACTGAGGTCTGCATCAAGCACAGCGGAAAAGGATTTTAATTACCTTTCAGGAAAAACAGCAATTAGAGAAAATAACAGCTTCTCGCCTCCCCGCCTCTGCCTCCCTGCACCAGAATGAGCGGGCACCATGGCTGGCAGCGCTGCCATGCACTGCCCATTACTACCTGGGTGTTCCAGAACAGTGCCAGCCCCATGGCCATCATTGCCCTGTCTGCCCAGGGCTGGCACTAACAGGCTGCCCACTGCCCCGGGAGATACCATCTCCCCTCCATAACTTCTCCTCCAGGCACATGGGGTGCCTGACATGCCCTGGGCTGGCACAGCAGAATCACTGGGGGTGGGTGGCGTGGCCATTTGGCACAGCTGCCCTTGCTGTGCTCTCCCCACAGGCAGCATGGGCACCACATGATAGCAGGTGTCCCCTCCTCCCTGCTGCAGGCCCACTTTCCGGTACTTCACCTGGCACACGTGCCTGCTGGGCATCGCAGGCTGCTGTGTCATGATGTTCCTCATCAGCCCTCTGTCGGCCTCAGCAAGCCTGGGCTTCCTCCTCCTCCTCCTCCTTGCCCTTCACTACCTCTCACCCAGCAGCACCTGGGGCTACATCAGCCAGGCCCTCATCTTTCATCAGGTAAGTGCTGTCCTCCTGTTGTCCCCTTATGGGGTGGAAAGCTGGTGTCCCTGTGGCAGCTCGGCTATGTCCTGGGAAGCATGTCCTCAGGACTGGCATCCCCAGGGAGTGGATTGGTGAAACAAAAAGGGTTCCTCGTCTGTTTCCCTCCCTCCGTCCTGCAGGTGCGGAAGTACCTGCTGATGCTGGATGTGCGGAAGGACCATGTCAAGTTCTGGCGCCCACAGATGCTGCTGATGGTGCAGAACCCGCGAAGCAGTGCCCGCCTCATCGACTTTGTCAATGACCTCAAGAAGAGCGGCCTCTACGTCCTGGGCCATGTGGAGCTGCAGGACTTGGGTGAGGATCTGCACTGTCTCCCGTGCTAATGGCCTCTGCACTATGCTGTGGTGCCAGAGGACTCCTGGGCTTCTTGGGTTGACCCTGCTGACCAGTTGATGGCTGGGGAATGTCAGCATCTTAGGCACATGTGTGGCACGTTGTGCTTGGCTGCTATGGGGACATCAGTGAGTTGTGTCTGTCCCATGCCTCCTGTGCACACACACTTACATATGCGTGTGCACGAGTGTCCATCCCTGTACGTGCACGTGGGGCTCCTGCGTGTGTCAGTGTTGGCGTGCACATGAGGCATGTGCCAGCCAGGTTAGCACCTGTACACGCCCAGCACACACGTGGGCACACACTTGCACAGCCTGGCACACGTGTGTCCCTGTGTCCACCCTCACCTCATGCCTGCTGCTGTGTGTCCAGGTGTCTGGGGTGTGTTTGCACTCTCATGTGTGTTGATGTGCACACGTGTGCTCTCCCTGGCACATGACATGGCTGATGCACAGGCTCTGTTCCCCCTTCCCTGCTGTTGCTGTGGTGACTAATGGCCTGAAATTGGGGAGTGGGGATGGGGCTGCCTGGGGTTTCTTATACATTTATGTACAATTTTATATCTCTCTCTGTAAGCACCTCTCCATCTCACAGGTGCTGGGGTGGGCACAGGGTTTTGCAGCAGGGGTGGACACCAGGGTTAGCCCCAGTATGGGATATCTGTCCCACTGATGCTGGTTTTGTTCCCCACCCAGACATGCTGCCCTCGGACCCACTGCAGCCCCAGCAGGACTCATGGCTCAGCTTGGTGGACAAACTGAATGTGAAGGCCTTTGTCAGCCTCACCCTTGCACCCTCAGTACGGCACGGTGTCCGGCAGCTCCTCTTCACTTCTGGCCTTGGTAAGTGGTGCCTGGTCTGGACATGGGTGAGGGTCCATCCTGCTGTCCCTGTGGGTTGAGAAGTGCCAAGGGGTTTGGAGGCACCTGAATGGTCGATGCCAAGCCAAATTTGCTCTTGGAAGCATCTGGGATGAGCTGTTGGCAGTTTGGGGTTTGGAAGCATCGCTGTTGGCAGTGTTGAGGGGCTTGAAGATACCTGGATGAGATATGCCACAGTGTTTGGAAGCACCTAGTATGGGCAGTCCCAAAGCCAAGTGGAAGACTTATTGAGTGGGCAGTGCAAAAATGGAGTCAGGTCTTGGAGCTATCTAGGTTTGATCCTGAGGGGTGTGAAATTGGCAGGGTGAGCAATGCCAAAGTCAAGCTGTGGCTTGTTGACACCTGCAGTGCCAGGAGGGCTGGTGGAGCCCTCTGCCTCTGCTCAGCTGGGCTGGCACGGTCTCTCTGGCAGGCGGGATGCGCCCCAACACCCTGGTGCTGGGTTTCTACGACGACGAGGCACCGCAGGACGGTCTGGCCCGGCACCCTGCCTTCACCAGTGCTCGTGAGGAGGTTCCCCTGGGCTTCCCCCCGCTGCGGGCAGCCGCCACTCCCAAACTGCTGTCAGCCCGGGAGTACGTGGGCATTGTGGCTGATGCCCTGAAGATGCTTCGCAATGTCCTGCTGGCCCGGCAGCTGGAGAGCCTGGACAAGGCCTGGGAGCTGCGGCGGGCCGCCAGCCCCCCGCCCACCATCCACGTCTGGCCCGTCAACCTGCTGCGGCCCTGACAGCGCCCGCTACGCCGACACCTGCAGCCTGTTCCTGCTGCAGATGGCCTGCGTCCTCAACATGGCGCGGGCCTGGCGCCGGGCCCGCCTGCGCCTCTTCCTCTGCGTGGAGGCAGGCACCATGCCCCATGCCCAGGAGGAGAAGCTGCGCCAGCTCCTCAAGGACCTGCGCATCCAGGCCCAGATCCAGCTGGTGCCCTGGGATGCCATCACCCACCTGCACTGGCAAACCTGCCAGGGACCCTCAGGAGGGCCAGCGGAGGAGGAGGAAGAGGAGGAAGGGGTTGTGAACTTCCCGAGCAACACCACCCAAGTGTCAGATGAGTACGTGCGTGCTGCCAACAAACTGGTCCTGGAGCAGAGCCCCGCGCCGGCCGTGCGCTTCCTGTACTTGCCGCGGCCGCCAGCCGACACCAGCCTCTATCCACTCTACCTGCACCAGCTGGAGCTGCTCACCCGCGGGCTGGGCCCCACCGTGCTGGTGCACGGGGTGAGTGCCGTCACCAGCACCCAGCTCTAGGTGACCCCCAGGTCCCCCTTGCTCCCTGCACACTCCTTTGCCCAGTGCCTTTAGCAGCCTGAGCCTGAGGATGGCCTCAGTGTCTTCATCCTGGAGGGCAAAGAGGGTACCCCACAGTGAGAGGTGGGTGGAGGGAGGGGGTTTAATTTTCGGGGATGTCTCCTGCAGAGGATTAAAGCTGCCCTGGCAGGATCCCAGAACAGCTCTGGGGCTGGATGGGCAGCACGGTGCATTCACGGTGCCTTTTCTTTAGAGTAGGGCATGGCAGGGTCCTGGGGGGGGGGGGCAAGCACTGGGTGCCCCAGTTGTCTGCTGGGAGCCCCTTAGCTGCACCCTGCAACCCCCTCTGTAGTTCCTCCCCTGCCGCAGCCCCCATCCTCTCCTCCACCAGCTCCTCCGGGCACCCAGCCAGCAGCGGGGATTGATTAAAGGCAGCCTCGACCTTGGTGCCCCAGCTCCCCGCCATCCTCCTGCCTTTCATTAGGAAAAATTAAATGGGAAAGGGTGGGGGAGGGGAGCCTGGAGGCCTGGGCTCCCTGTGTGTGACTGGATGGGTGGGGGAAGCAATCGGGTGCTGGCCCTAATGGCTGCAGTGTATGGCATCCTGGATCTTGCTCTGTACACCCAGTGCTGTTAGATGGGGGATATCCAGATGCTTTAATCTGTAGTCCCCCCACCCCTATGGCTGCTGATCCCCTGGTGCTGGCAGAAAATGGGGAAATTATTTGTGGTGGGGTCCTTACCCATACACCTGGGTCTCCTGACCTGTTTTTTGGGGCATTTTTATTTCCCCACACGCATCATGACCTGCAGGGGGAAGCTGGTCTTGCCCCCTGCCCTCCCTTATTGATTAGAGGAGGGCAGGAAATTGCCTGGGTGCTGGACGATAAATCCATCGGGTGCCTGGTGGGTGGGCAGTGTGCCCAGTGCTGTCTGATGGATTGCTTCCTATTAGCCCCAGCACGGGGGGCTGCTCCCAGCCAGGCTGGGCTCCAGCAGGGGTGACAAGTGTGGCACTGCTGCCTGTGCCTGCTCTCACCAAACTTGGCACTGCTGTCTGGCAGCTCTGGTCAGGCAGAGGGCTGGCAAAACCCAGGTGGTTGGGTGCAGCTGGGAGGAAAAATGGTGGAGACCCACATTTTGCAGTGGATTGTGCCCTGGATGGGGAGGAGGGGGCTGGGGCTGGCTTTGCTCCCTGCTGCAGGAGCTGGGTGCCCTGGGGTGAGCAACACGTATCCCACGGGATTTATTTACAAACAGTCGGAAGCTGGCACAGGGCAGCCTGGCACCAGCGGGACCCAGAGGCCTATAATGTTAATTATCACCACGTAATTAAAAGCCCATAAAAAGCCTCACACTTCATTAAATTAAAGCTTCCCCTCACTGTGCCCATGGGCTCCAGCAGAGTTAACCTTGGCCATGCCAGGCACCAGCACCTCTGCAGGCAGTGTCCCAGGGCTTGGGGTGCATGGGAACCCAGGCACAGGACCATGCAGCCCCCACAGCATTGCAGGGAGTGCAGCATTGCCCATGCATGAGCGCTCTGCAACACCATTCGTGTCACATCTGGGCCACACGTGCCTGGGCACATCCAGGGCTGCTGTCCCAGTCAGAGATGCCCACGCAGGGGCATGGACATGTGTGCCCATGGCACCGCTGCAGACACACTGTCACACACCCCGTGGCACAGGCAGGGGCTGACACGGGCACGCACAGGCACAGCCAGGTGTGTCCGTGCAGCATCACGGCCGCTGCAGAGGCAGCACCGCGCGCCCGCGCCGCGGCTCCGGCAAACCAGCTCCGGCACACACCGCCCACACGGCACACACCTACACAAACAGCAGTTTTCCTCTTTCCCAACAGCCAGAGGTGCAGACAAACAGCCACACTCACACCCCTGCATCTCCTCCAGACTCCCACTCATTGCTGTCTGTGCCCAGAGGGGATGGACTGTGCAGAGAGGACCCTTCTGTGCCTGCCCCCTCTGTGCCTTGATTTCCCCGAGCGCTGGGCTGTGCTGGGGTAGAGCCCGGAGAATGGGGGACCCCCAAACCCTCCTGGTGCTCTGCATCAGGGGTGCAATGCCAAGGTCTGGGGGATACAAAGTGGGGAGGGGACCCACCAACACACAAGCAGGGACATGTGTGTGTATGTGTGTAGATGTTCAGGCAGGGATATGCATTAACAAGGAAAGAGTGTGTGTGTGTGTACACATGGGAGGGGGTGCTGTGCTGGGGGCTGTGCACGTGCACAAGGGCTGTCTGTATTTGCACACACGTTGGTGTGAGTGTATATACCCACCCCTAGGTGTGACACCCTGATGTGCACACAGGGCTCCAGGAGGGGGGAGCCACGGGAGCACACACCCTTGTGCACTCGGGGTGTGCAAACTGGCCCATGCATCCGCCCAGAACCCCAGGACTCTGCTGCCAAATGGGGCTGTGGGCAGGGCTCTGGGGGTGGGTGCCCATGCCCCGGCCCTGTGGGGGTGGGCAGCCAACAGGGCCTCGGCTATTTCTTGGAAATTTTGCAGCATTCATTTCAGTGCAAATAAAAGCTGTCATTGCCAGAGAAATGATACTGATCGGGGTCTGAAAAGACAGCAAATTACCCGCCTGAAAATGCACCGCTGGAAAAAAATGCATATTAAACACACAAAAAGGCACTTTGCCATCAGCCGCGCTTCCCCCGCCGCTCCAGAATAACCACACTTTACATAATTCTCCCTCTCCACCTCCGAATTAATTTCGCAGGCAGAGGCAGAGGCAACCCTCTGACAATAGCGGAGGGGAGATGCGGTGGCTGCGGGGGGAGTGGGCCTGGGGGCTGCGGGGGGTGCCGTGCTCTGATCTGGGGGCACGGCACTAAAGGGATGCTACGTTTGGAGATGGGGGAAACCGAAGGGTTTTGGGGAGGGTGAGGGGCGGCGACGACAACTGAGGGGTTTGGGAAAGGTGAGTCCACGGGTGAGGGTTGTGGGTAATGGTTGAATGCACCCAGCTGTGGGGCGGAGCGCTCCCGTACTCCCGCCTTGGGTGCTGGGGATGGGCCTCCTTGGGGTGGGACTTGTGGGGTGATGCCCACCCCAAACAGGCAAGTCTTGGGCCAGGTGTTTCCTATAAGGGACAGCCCCTCACTGGTGCAAACGTCCGCCAGCATGTGGGTGCACCAAAATGCCGTGTTGCCCACCCAGGCTGACACTCCCAAACTAGCAGCCCTCTAAGAAACCCCCGGGAACCTGCCCTGTTTTATTAGGCGTGAAGGCACCATGCCCTGCACCCCAGCACTGCCGAGGGAGCACAGCGGGTGGAGCTGGGGTCTGGAGGTGATGGTGGGGGGGTTCATCTGGCTGGGTGCTCAGCGCTGAGGGGCTGACAGAGGTGAGAGCGGATGGCGGAGGTTGGCACCGCGCTGCTTTGCATTTTCAATGACAGACCCATGCCGGGTGCTCGGGAGAGTGGAAAAATCTTATTTGTCACCTGCTGGCGATGCGCGGAGGCTCCCGCGCCGCGGCTAATCTTGGGGAAAATGAGGATGCCGGCGGGGTGGCCCGCGGGATGGGCAGGGCGGAGCGGGGCTGGCGGGCTGGGTGATGATGAGCGCCGGGCCACGGGATGCTCACAGCCACCTGGTGATCTCTGGGTGTGTTGGCCCCACGGCACGGATCCTGCTGTTGGGTGTGCATGGGCTGGGCAGAGCTTGGGTATCCAGAAGCAAGTGCCCTGTGCCCCAGCCCAGTCTGCAAAGGGGTAAACTCTTTTCTTCCATTCCAGCTCCAGCAGCAGCTGCTTGCCTCGCAGTACCAGTTCCACAGGTTGGCACTGCCTGCGCATCCTCTCAGGGCACTCAGCGGACCTTTTTTGGGAAAGTCAGCATTAGGAAGAGGGTGCAGGCACTGCCTGATGCCCCATGTTTACCCACAGATGCCCATCCCACACCTGCTGTACTGTGGCTTTTTGAGATGCCAACACCTGCGGGACACCGCAGCACTCTGCGGCCAGCTCAGATTTATCCATTATTTTATATCCACACGCCTTTAATTTTTACAGCCCTGTTGGAGCAATACCCAGGGCTGTTAATAACACCAGGCCCTCCCCACCCCCCACGTGCATCCATCATGCTCCAACCAAGGTACCAAGTGCATCTCAGGGTAAGTGCAGGCATGGGGAGTCCCATGCTCCTATCTTCCAGCCAGCACCCTCATGAGCAGCAGGGTGGATTCCCTGTGCCCAGCCTGACTGGGTGCCCTGGGTGCATCCCACTGGGGTTGGTGATACCTGGCTGCCTAGGATGCCTGAGGTGTCTCTCTCATGGGATTCATGAGTCTCTCTGCTTTAGTGTGAGCCCCATGAAAGCTGAGCTGCAACACCTGAGCTTGTGTTTAGTGTGCCAGGTACACGTGGATGGCAGTGAGTGCTTGAGAGTGTGTGTGAAGGCACAGAGTGTGTCTGTGCTGGTGCATGTCAGTGTGTGTGGGTGTACACGATGTACGTGTGTGCCACTGCCTGTGCAGGGGATGCTGGGTCTGGCTGCTGCAGAAGGCACCGTGCCCAGGCCATGCCCAGCACCCCAGCACAGAAAGAGCAGCCTCAGCAGCCCCAGGCACCAAGAGCTGTGCCTGGGGCCAGCCCACAGTACCCACAGGACAAGGGAGCAGGTCCCACATCACTGAGCCACCTGTGCCATGACAAGCAGGGCCCCCTGCCACAGCACAACACCCAGTATGTGCTGTTCCTCCCCAGCACCCAGGAGACCCAGAGCCCCCTCTGAGCACCCAGGGATGCGCTAGCACAGGAGGGTGAGGGTAGCAGGGCACCCCTGAGCACCACAGACAGGATGGCCACAGGGGGGCCAGAGTACCCAGGCACTGCAGGGGGCCACTGTGGGAATTGCTGGGCTATAAATCTCCTTGCTGGGCCCCCCCGTGGCAGAGCAGCTCACGATATTTATGTTGGGGATTTATCTGCAATGCAGTTTAATATTCCCGGACCTTTGCCTGTGTGTTCGAATGCATGGCTTCCTCCTCGTGCCACCCCTGCCACCCCCGTGCCCACCGTGTCTCACCCAGAGCCTTTCAGGCTCTGTCTCCTGCCCTCCTTCAGTCTGTCCCGCTGCACCCACTCTGGCAGAACAGGGCCGGGTCTGCCAGGGTGCCCGGGCAGGGAGGGGGTGCCGGGATGCTCCTGGCACAGGCCGTCGGCTGTGCCCACCCGTGCCCCTCCGGGGTGTCCGGCTGCCGGGGGATGGCGGCAGGGTCCCCGCACGGGGAGTGCCAGGCGGACTGGCACTGCCAGCCCTGTGCCAGCCCCGCCCCGGGGTAAAGGGGCTCAGGGACACCCCTGTCCTACCTCCCCGCCGGCGAGGATGAGGTAAGGCTGGCGGGTGGCACAGGGCTGCTTCTTTTGCATAATAATCTCGTTAATGGAGCCTGGCCTGCGGGAGAGCCGGGCTGGAGACACCACCCCCTCCCCGCCCCGCCGCCTCCCTCCGGCCCCGCCGCTCCGCCAGCCGCGGCGCGGGGCGCGGAGCGGAGCGCGGGGCGCGCAGCCGGACGGGTGGCGCGGGGTTGGCCAGCCCCCGGCAGCCTCCTGACACCCCCTGAGAGAGCCGGTGAGCACCCCCAGGGCCCCCCGAGCATCCCGGACGGCGTCCCCGAGCATCCCGGCAGCGTCGCCACAGCATCCCGGGAGCATCCTCCAAGTATCTCGGTGAGCAAACCACGAGCGACCCCCGAGCACCCGCGTACTTCCCGGGCAGCAGAACGAAGATCATCCCCCCACCATCCCTCGAGTACCTCGGTGAGCACCCCGCGAGCAGCCCGGGGAGCACTCCCAGAGAATCCCCCGAATATCCCGGGCATCATTCCGGGGAGCACGTCCCGAGCATCCCTCGAGCAACCCTCGAGCATGGCCCCGAGCACCAAAGGCATCATCCCGGTCGGCATCTCCCTAGCACCTCCCGAGCATTTCCCTGCCATCCCGGCAAGCACCTTCCCGAACATACTGGGCAGGCGGCATCCTCCGAGCATCGCGGGCAGCATTCCCGGGGAACCCCCGAGCATCCCCTGAGCATCTCGGGCAGCGCACTGAGCAGCATCCCTCGAGCTTCCTGGGCAGCCCCCTGCCCCCCCCCATGCTTTGCCATGCCGGCTGCCGTCCCCGCTAACTTTCCGACGGCAGCAGCTCCCTGGCATGGGCACTGCTGGGCTGCTGCGCCGGGGCACAACTTTGCCCAAGTTGCAGAAGGACGGGGCACGGGGGAGCCCTGCTGTGGGGATGCTGGCCACCTCTCGAGCAGCTTTTTGTCCCCAACCCGTCCTCCCCCACCTGCAAATCTGGATACCATTCTTCACCAAGCAAGAAGCAGGGTTTCCTTTTGAAGACCCCCCCCACACCCATCTGTGTCCCCACCCTCCTTTCCCCATGGGCAGACCTCCTCCTCCCCAGCGTGTCACCCTGACAGACACCCCTGCCTGTCGTGCACCACCCAGTGAAGAGGGGTTGGGTGGATGGTGCTGGTGATTGTGGGGGAATGCTGTGGTGTGTCTACGGGGTGCAGGGTTCCCCCCAGACTGGAATTAACTTTGTTCACACATCACGCACCGTGCCACAATTTGACACAATGCAATGCAACACGGCGCAGCACCACCCTGCACAGCACAATGCAACGCCGCCCGCCACGGCGCAGCACCACCCGTGCAACCCAGCGCGGGACCACTCAACCTGACCCAGCCCACGGCTCCCCTCACAAACCTCCCCAAAGCCTCTCTTCCCCAGGCTGCTCACCCCATCCATACCCCACCCAGAGAGACTGGCGGTCCTCTGCTCCCCCTTGTTGGGAAGGGTTCTCATTGTGCTGAGTTTGGGTTCATGGAACACCTTAGACATCCACCCAGCATGGGTGCACTGTGTGGGTGTGGGGGTCTGAGATTAGCTGTGCCAGAGACTGAAATGTGCCATCATGCAGGTGTCCTGCATGCAGGTGACCTGCCCTGTCACCAAAGGACCTGGCAGAGGGGACAGCCATGGGGTAGAAGTGCTACCAAGCTCCTGGCACTACGGACAATCTCAGTGCCAGCAGTGGGGCACACATGGGGATGGATATACAGGCAGCAATGACGACAAGAAGTAACCCCCCCGCCCTTGCTCCTCCCTATCCCCCCCCAATCCATCTCCTCTACCTTTTCCAGGAGCTTCCTTACTTACCCGGACATCACCATTTCCCAGTGGCAGGCACAGCTCCGGCATGAACTGTGGGCTGCCTGAGCCTACCCTCCGCCTGCCCTGAGCCCCCTGCACCAGTGCTGCTGGCAGGGAGCCCCATCCCCGGCCATGGAGAAGACCTACTCGCTGACAGCGCACTACGATGAGTTTCAGGAGGTGAAATACGTGAGCAAGTACCAGAGCGGGACGCTGCCCAACGGCTTCGCCCTCCAGCTGGGCGCAGGGGCCAAGAAGCGCCGAGGGGGGCTGCCCCGCTGGAGCCGCCGGGAGGTCTGCCTGCTCTCAGGGCTGGTCTTTGCCGCGGGGCTCTGCGTCATCTTGACGTGCATGTTGGTCCTCAAGTACCTGGCGACCGAAGGGGACAGCTACTGCCTGGAGGGGTGCCAGGAGAAGAAGGCCTTCCTGCGGGCATCCCGCTTCCTAAGTGCCAACATGGATGCTACCATCGACCCTTGCCAGGACTTCTACTCGTTCGCCTGTGGCGGCTGGCTCCGGCGGCACGGCATCCCCGAGGACAAGCTGGTGTACGGCACCATCGGGGCCATCGCCGAACAGAACGAGGCCAAGCTGCGGGCGCTGCTGAGCCGCCCCGTGCGGCGCCGAGCCCGCGCCTCGGCAGAGAGGAAGGTCAAGGAGTTTTTCCGCTCGTGCCTGGACCGGGCTGAGATCGATCGGCTCGGGCCCCGGCCCATGCTGGAGGTCATCGGGGAGTGCGGTGGCTGGGACGCCCCTCCGGAGCGCAGGGACATCAACGAGCTGCTCTACAAGACACAGGGCGTCTACAGCGCTGCCGTGCTCTTCTCCCTCACCGTCAGCCTGGACGAGAGGAACACTTCCCGCTACGTCATCCGGGTGAGGGCACCGTGCCCCTGCGGCTGCCCCTGCCCCAGGCACCCAGCAGTGCCGCTGACACCTGCCTGGGGTCACTGTCCTTGCTGCAGAGGCACCGAGTGCCTGCGCAGGGTCTGGGCTTGGCTACAGCAGTGGCTGGGGTGGGGACCCCTCCTGTCCCTGGGGACCCTCCTGTCTTTCCAGCATGGGACCCCTGTGTCAGGCTACCCTGGGCTGAGGGTGGGACCTCCAGGACAGGACTGGGGACACGGGCAGAAGGATGCACCGAGTGAGGCAGTGCCACCTGCCTGGGTGCTGAGGACAGCCCAGAGGGCACCAGGGTCTGCAGAGTCCTGGCAGCCAAGCCCTCACCTTGGCATTGTGGCTGCCCCAGACAGAGGCAGGGGGATGTCCACCAACCCCCCAGCACTGTGCCAGGGCATTTTCCCATGGCTTTCCCAGTCTTTCCCACCCCTGTCAGACCATGTCATTCACCCTGAGATGCCACCAGAGTACAGGGGGCTTTATCTGACTGGCCGAGTCTCTTGGTGGCTGTGGGGGTGCAGTGGTGGGCATGGAGGGAGCGCAGCAATGGCACAGCAGGGATGCCGTGGTGGGCTCGGTGATGGGCACGGAGGCGGGCATAGCAGGGGAAGGGTGGGCACGGGGGGCGCGTAGGGGGAAGAGGTGGTGGTGATGGCGAGGGCACTGTGGGGACACAGTGGTGGAGCCGAGCCGCCCCGTTCCCTGTGAGATGGTGAGGCTGTGGGATGTGAGCGTGAGTGGGTGTGCGGGGCAGGGCGGCTCGCTGCCGGCTCCGGGCCGCGCCTGTGTAACACTAGAGGGAGCGTCGGTCACAGGGAAAGGATGGGCGGGCTGAGCGGGACCGGGAGTGCACGGGGTGGGACACCGGGGGCGAGGGGGGGAGATGGGTGTGACAGCCAGGGCTAAGGGTCAGGGTTTGGGGTGTCGGGGGGGTGTGATTGGGGTGGGTGTGAGTGGACAGGGTGTATGGGGGCTGGGGTGTGTGTGAGGGCTGCAGGTTTCAGCACCCGTCCAGGAAAGCAAAGGGGGCAGAGAGGATGAGGGAGATGGGGGAGGAAGGCTGGAGGTGCCCGTGGCTGTGCGGGCAGCACTGCGGCTGTGTGAGTGGAGGGGGGCTGGTGCAGGGAGTTGTGGGGAGCTGAGCCAGAGAGAGAGGAGAGGGTGCGCGTGTGTGTGTGTGCATCGAGCAGGGGTGAAATGGAAAAATGTTCCCATGTAGGCATGTGAGCATCCATAGGTGTGTGTCCAGAGGGTTGAGTTACCTGTGTGCTTGTGTGTGTGTGTGAGTGTGCAGGTACGTGCAAGTGTGCTCAGGTGTGTGTTTGGTTGGAGGCTGTGCCTGTGGTTGCAGCACAGCAGGGCTGTGTGAAGAGTGAGGGTGTCCATGCAGCTCACCATGCAGGCTGCAGCACAGCAGTGGGGCTGCTCTGGGGCAGGTGGGGGACACCAGGGAGCAGGGATGGGGCAGAGAGTGGTGTCAGCATAGGGCAGGCTGGGAGGCAGCCCATGTGCCAGTCAGGCCATGGAGCAGGGGCCTGCTCTGTGCCCAGCACTCCCAGCCTGTTGCATGCTGCCTGCTGCAGCTCCAGCAGCCTCCAGCAGGAGGGAAACTGAGGCAGTGACCTGCCCATTCCTGGCGCTGCTCCAGCACACTGGCATCCTTGGCACCAGGGACACCAGGGCCACTCTGCGATATGGGGAAGGTGAGGGGTGCCTGGCCCAGCACAGGGCCCTCCCTCTGCTCACCCAGTGCCCATCTCTTGTCCCAGATCGACCAGGACGGGCTGACCCTGCCCGAACGGACCCTCTACCTGGGGCAGGATGAGGAGAGTGAGAAGGTGAGGGGGGCACAACGCGTCCTTGGGGACAGCAGGAGAAGGAGCAGCAGCCAGCAGGACTGGCAGACAGAGGGCACCCAGTGCCAGCAGTGCTGGGGACTGGGGTGCCACAGGATAGTGGGGGGTGGCCCTGAGCATCCCTTCCCTCTGAACAGATCCTGGCTGCATACCGAGTGTTCATGGAGCGACTGCTCACCCTCCTCGGGGCTGAGAATGTGGAGCAGAAAGCCCAGGAGATCCTGCAGCTGGAGCAGCATCTCGCCAATGTGAGAGGGATACATGCCATGAACCTCGGGGTGCCCTTGTCCAGCCCTTGGGCATCCCAGTCATAGATTATGGGGGACATCCATATCTGCTTCTGAGCAATCTCATTCCAATCCCTCCATGGGGACTTGCACTCCCAGCCCTTGGGGACCTTCAGACCTAGAACTTGGGGATCTCATTCTCTTGAGGAGCTCACGGCAGAGCTTCAGCACCCAGTCCCACATCCTGAGAACCCTCATTCCCAGCCCTTGGGGTAACCACTCCAGCCCAGCATCTACTCATTGTGAGGCCACTCTGGGCCCTTGTTGACTCTATATACAGGTCTTGGGGACCTTACTCTGGACCTTGGAGGGACGTGTGTGCCCATTCCTCAGATAACCCAGTTCCTTGGGACCTTCTGACCAGCCCTCAGGGTCCCACTGGCAGCAGAGGGTTCCTGGGGCAGGGAGTGGGAAGTATGTGGGTCAGTACCCACATTAGAGATGCCCTAGAGTTGCCCAGTCATGTGCCCCATCCCAGTGTACTATTGCTGTGTCACGCTCAAGGCGGGCAGTGGGATGGTGACAGCCATGCCCACCCTGTGCAGATCACGGTGTCCGAGTATGACGACGTGCGCAGGGATGTTGGCAGCACGTACCACAAAGTGACCCTGGCTGAGCTGCAGCGCATCACTCCCACCGTGAGTGCCCTGGTGCCAGCCTGTCCCCCACCTGCCTGTGCACCACACTTGTCCCTGTCCCCCTGCTCCATGCCCTCAATGCCCACCACCTGTCTCAGTTAAATCCACTTGAGGATAATGAACTCCTCTGGTGGGAGGCTGGAAAGGCTGGAGGGGGTCCCCTCCAGGGTGGCATGGAGTGGGGGTCCCCATGCCCCCCTGACAGTGCCTGCCCTGGCAGCTCAAGTGGAAGCGCTTGCTGGATCGCATCTTCCATGACAACTTCTCGGAGCAGGAGGAGGTGGTGCTGCTGGCCACCGACTACATGCACAAGGTGTCCAACCTCATCCGTGTGACACCCAGCAGGTGAGGGGGGCTGGCACCTCCTGTGCCCCTGGCACCTTTCCCGGCCTGGCAGGGGAGACAGGACAGCTGTGCCTGGAACCTCCCACCATCACCCTCCTCCTGGTGCGGGAAGGCCGGGCTGGGCACAGGAAATCTGGGAAAGCTTGTGGGAAAGGCGCTGTTGTGAGCCCCACAGCATCCTGGCCGTGCCTGGACACCTGCTGAGCCACCCATGCCAGAGGTCACCAGATTCATGGCACGTCAGGGAGGGACGTGGTGCCAGCCTGTCCCTGTGCCCCACCAGCCATGGCCCCCTGTGTCTCCGAGCAGAGGTGTCCCCGAGCAGCAGTGTCCCCATCCTGGCACATGCTCCCACCCTCCCTGTGCCTGGGGACATGCTGAGGGCTGCCCCTGTCCCTGTCCCAGGATCCTTCACAACTACATGCTGTGGCGCATCGTGGTGGTGCTGAGCGAGCACCTCTCCACCCCCTTCCGCGATGCCATCCACGAGCTCTCCAAGGAGATGGAGGGCAATGAGAAGCAGCTGGAGCCGGGTAAGATCTGCCTGAGCCAGGCCAACAAGCACTTTGGAATGGCCCTGGGAGCTCTCTTCGTTGAGGAGCACTTCTCCTCTGCCAGCAAAGCCAAGGTAGGTGATGCTGCCTATGGGCAGGAAGACACCCTGATCTCCCATCACCTTGCCAGAGTGCCTACTGCCCCCACCAAGGGCTGTCTGGCCAGTGGTGGATGGTGGGGATGCTGTGCCAGCACCATGGTGACCCACCATAGGTGCAGCAGCTGGTGGAGGACATCAAATACATCCTCGACCAGCGCCTGGATGAGCTGGATTGGATGGATGAGGAGACACGGAGAGCAGCCAGGGCCAAGGTAGTGGCCCCTAGCATGCACTTGTGTCTTTGGCCCCATCACCAGCACTGGGGCACATGGCATAGGGGCCTGAACCCACCACTGATTTTGCCCACAGCTCCGGTATATGATGGTGATGATTGGGTACCCTGATTTCCTCCTGAAGCCAGAGGCCATCGACAAGGAATATGAGGCAAGGGATAGCCCAGGAGCATGTGAGGACATGGGCACATGGTGAGGGAAGATGGTCCCCACATCTGCATCAGGCCATCTCAAAACAAGCCCCCTCCTGGTGCTCACTGCTGGCAGGGTGCCCCACACTGGCAGTGCCATACAGTCCCTGGGGTCTGGGATGGTGTCTCCTTCCCCACATCGCAGCTCCCAGAGCTCAGCCCCATCCTTGGCAAGGGCTGGGGGTGCCAGTGTGGCCCAGGGACCTCCCGGAGCTGGCAGAGAAGCAGCTGCCCCCATGGGCACACAGCATGGGACATGAGAACACACTTGTGACACTTCCACACAGTCACCAAGGCTCACAGGGGTGGGAGGACACCACAGGTCTGCCCTCCACACTCTTGGGGCTGGCATCTCCCCTGATGTGGCTGTGTCCCCCCAGTTTGAGGTGGATGAGAAGACTTACTTCAAGAACATCCTCAACAGCATCGCCTTTGGCATCAGGCTCTCGGTGAAGAAGATCCGGCAGGAGGTGGATAAGTCCGCGTGGGTATCCCCTTGTCCTGGGGGGACATGGAGGGGCCCAGCATGGTGCCACCAGTGTCCCCTGCCCCATGCCCGGATGCAGCCCACAGGCTGTAGGCAGAAGGGCACAGGGATGCCAGGAGTGCCCCCCTGTTCCCCAGCTGTGCAGAGGGATGGCACTTCCATGTCCCTCGGTGTTGTGCAGCCCAGCACTGCTGTCTCTCCTTGCAGGTGGCTGCTGCCTCCCCAGGCACTGAACGCCTACTACCTGCCCAACAAGAACCAGATGGGTGAGCACTGTCTGCCCCCAGGGGGGAGCAGGGAGGATCTGGGATGGGGACAAGGCCCAGGGTCCCGTGGTGCTGGGTGATGGCTGTGGGTGGGTACAGGGCAGGGTGACACCAACTGCAATGTTCTCCTGTGTCCCCAGTGTTCCCTGCTGGCATCCTGCAGCCCACGCTCTACGACCCCGAGTTCCCGCAGTGAGTGTGGGGCTGGGGGATGGCTGGGGGTTGCCATGTCATGGGGTCACCCCCATCCCTGCCAGCACCGTGCTCTCCACCCTCTCACCTCTGTTCCCCATCCAACAGGTCACTGAACTATGGTGGGATTGGCACCATCATTGGGCACGAGCTGACCCATGGCTACGATGACTGGGGTGAGTGTCCCTCTTGTATCCTGCCCGGATGTGAGGATGGGCTGGGGCAGCCAGGCAGGACGCCTGGGTCCCTTGGGATTCCTGGAGGTGGCGGTTGCCTCGGCAGGGGGACAGTATGACCGGCATGGGAACCTGGTGCACTGGTGGACGGAGCGGTCATACAGCAAATTCCTGAAGAAAGCGCAGTGCATCGTCAACCTCTACGACAACTTCACCGTCTACAACCAGAGGGTGAGACCCCCTTTCCTGCCAGGCAATGCCCAGCAGGGCACAGCTGCTCCATGGAGAGGTCCCTGCTGCCCCATCACTTAGGGCTGGGCGCCTGCAGGAGAACTGACTCTGCCCTGCCCAGCCCTGAGACCAGCAATTCATCACACCTTATCCTGGAAGTTCCTCAGGGCACTGGGGCGTCCCCATCCCCTCGGTGCCAGCATGGGGATGGGGACACTTCTGTTCATGCTGTCACTTCTGTCTTGGCAGGTGAATGGCAAACACACACTGGGGGAGAACATCGCTGACATGGGGGGGCTCAAACTCGCCTATTACGTGAGTGTCCCCCCACCCTGGGTGTCACAGCCATGGGCAGCTGCTTATGCCAGTCCCGTTGAGGCGGAGGAGATGCCCAAAACGTCCTTACTCCCTGCAGCAAGGGAGTGGTCAGGATCCTGATTGCTGCTTGCTGGGGGTTTGGGGGTGGGTCCAGGGTGGGTTTGGGGGAGTACCCAGGCCATGCTGAGGGCATCCCTTGTTCTCCAGGCCTACCAGAAGTGGGTGAGGGAGCATGGCCCTGAGCATCCCCTGCACCACATGAAATACACACATGACCAGCTCTTCTTCATTGCCTTTGCCCAGGTGAGCCCCTGTCCTCCTCACATGTAACAGCTATTGGGGCAGGAGTTTCACCTTGTGTGGGGCCAGCAGCCCAAGGGGATGGGGAGAGAGCCCTGTGGGACCCAGGACCAATGGCCAGGAGCTGGGCTCAGCTGCATCATCAGGTCCTGGGCTCAGGGTACACAGCTCAGCCCTGAAGGAGCACCCCCAGAGACCCTACAATAACAGACATGACTCCACGCTCTCCCAACCCACCATGTACAGAGGCTCCTGGGAGACCCTACAATAACAAACTCAATCAGGGCACCACTGCCCTCAATCCCTAGCAGCCAGAAGGTCCATGGTGTCCTGGTGGTTGCCAGGACCCAGGGTGCCCCATGTGGTTTGTCCATGGAACCTTTGTCCCCTGCAGAACTGGTGCATCAAGAGGAGATCCCAGTCCATCTACCTGCAGGTGCTCACAGACAAGCACGCCCCAGAGCACTACAGGTACTGGGTGCTCCCAAAGTGGGGGGGCTGGGGGCATGGTGGGTGCCAGCCTTTCCCACAGATGTCAGTGCTGCGCAAAGTGGGATGAGCACCCTTTGGAGTATTGGTGCCAGCAGATCTTGGGTGATATCCCTGGACAGGGGTGGGGTTCTGCTGGGGTGAGCATGTGCTGTGAGTGCGGTGTGAGGCAGCAGTGCAGGGGGTGCCCAGCTCTGAGGTCCTCTCCTCTCCCGGCAGGGTCCTGGGCAGTGTCTCACAGTTCGAGGAGTTTGGACGGGTCTTCCACTGCCCCAAGAACTCACCCATGAACCCAGTGCACAAGTGCTCGGTGTGGTGAGGCTGATCCCCCTTCAGCAGGCTGGGACCCTCCATCCTCTCCCCTGCCCAAGTGACACCTTGTGCCCACTCCCCAACTTCCCATCTCCCTTCCGATTCTCCAGGTAAAGGGGGCACCCTCGGGTGTCACAGGGGGGCACCCCAAAGGCAGGCAGCTGCCATAGGGGTGTAGGCAGCAGAGACACTTGGGTTGGGCAGCTTCCTCCTGCCCATCCCCCTTCCATCCACTGCCCTGTGCAGTGAGGGAGCCTCATTGCCCATGGAGGAACAAGGGCACACCCAGGCACACCTCTACCCACTTTTATGTCCACCCAGCCCAAACCTTGCACCCAGCCCTACCACATCCATCCCAGCATCAGTCAAGGCAGGGGGAGAACTTCACTGTCTCCAAGGGGCTGCCCCATGCCGTAAGTCTCCCCTGCACGGTGCCCTCCCCATGCCAGGCCCCTGTCCATGCACCAGCCCTGCCGAAGTGGGCACAGCGGCGCAGCTGGGCCGGGCGATGCCGGCCTGCTTGGGAGCGCAGGCACACGGACACTGCTGTATTTTCCGCTGCTGTTTCTGGTCAATAAAGCACTGGATATGCTGGGTGGCTGCCAGGGGCCATGGCCAGGGGATGGGAGCAGTGGGCAGCACCCCCTGCCCTGCCCACATGGCACAGGCACCCCCACTCCACGAACACGCCCGTCCCACCAGTGTCACACTGCGTGTTTATTTAACCCCCCAGTGCCCAGGACTCGGTGTCCCCATGGCTGCTGCATCCAGAGCAGGGATGCTTCAGAAAGCTCCCTGCAGGTGCCACACCATGGGGAGGGAGGGGAACGTGAGTGTGTCCCGTGGGGTGCCCTAGGGACACAGGATCAGCGGAAGAGGGGCAGAAGGAGGGCAGGCAGGAGCAGGGCGAGGGGGGTGCCGCGGATGCCGGGGCCAGAGCTCCGCTGGCGGCAGTCGGTGTAGGGCTCGATGCAGGCGGCGTAGGCCATGGCATGGGCTACATAGGTCTGCTCCTGCACCCCGTGGAAGAGGTGGGCCATGGGGCCCTTGGCCAGGATGGCCACATCCTCACCACCATGGGTCTCTGAAGCCAGTGGCACAGCTGCCTGTGGCTGGTAATCGAAGTGCACTGTGGAGAGGAGAGAAGGAGGTGAGGTGGGGCAATGATGGCCCCCAGCCCCACCCCACCACCCAAACCATGGCCTCTGTGTCCTCACTGGCTGTTTCTGGGTCCACGTTAGGCCGTACACCGCCTGGGTATCCTGGCCCATTCCCATAGAGGATTGATGTGTAGTTCTTCCCATCAGTAGTTTTCTTTTGGCCCAGAGCTGGGGAAGGGGCAATGGAGGAGGAGGATGAGGAGGAGAAGGATGAGGAGGATCAGCCAAGGAACACCCATATCATCCCTCAGCCACAGTCAGGGTGGCACAGGGCTGGCTGTACCCAGGACAGGGCAGAGCCCCACCGAAGATGGAGGAGCCGCGCAGGGTGTAGCCCCCAAAGGCGAAGACGTGTGAGTGGTCAGCGGTGATGACGGTGAGGGTGTCAGACTCGTCTGTCATGGTGCCCGCCCGCTCGATGGCGCAGTCAAACTCCACCGCCTCCGTCAGTGCCTTATGGGCTGCACCATCATGGTGGCCGTGGTCAATTCTGCCACCTGCAGATGGACACCCATGGTGGGCTGGGGACCCCTACCCCCATCCTACAGCCCCCTCTCACTGGCCCTGGGGGCATGAGCCCCAACTTATCTTCCACAAAGAGGTAGAAGCCTTTGGGGTTCCTGCTCAGGACGGTGATGGCTGCCTCTGTCATCTCGGTGAGTGAGGGGTCCAGGGTGGTGTTACGCACCAGGTTGTACTTTGTGTCCACGGGTTCAAAGAGACCTGTGAGGGAATGTGTTGGGGACAGCATCAGTGGCTGAGTGTCCCAGCACCTCTTGGGTCCTGGCACAGGGGTCATTTGTTACCCATCAAATAATTCACGTTGGGGTTGGCAGCAGCTGCCAGCATCTCCGTCTTGTTCCAGACATAGCGGGCACCCTGTGGGCAAATCCCCAGGGGGGTGAGTGGGTGCCTGTCCCTGTGCCAGGGGCAGTGGGCAGAGGAGCGTCCCTGATGCGTCACGCACCGGCCGTGCCTCCAGCCACATGTTGATGAGGTTGTTGCCATCCTCGCGTATCCCATTCTGGTTGCTGTCGGCGGGGTACTCAGGGTCCGGCGTCCCCACGGGGGTCATGTATTTCCTACCACCACCCAGGATCACCTGCAGGGGACGAGGTGGACAAATGGTGTTAGTGGGGGTGCCCTGAGAGGGGTCTGTCGCTGCAGCCTCTCCTCCCGCGTGTGGCGCTCACGTTGATGTCGACGTTGTGGACCAGCTGCCAGGCGATGTCTTTGCAGCCCTGCTGCCGCGCCTCCTGGGGCATGCTGGCATCCGCGTACCACTCCCGGTTCACCACGTGAGCGTAGGTTCCTGAGGGTGATGCGTGCTGCACCCGCGTCGTGGTCACGATGCCCACTGCCTTCCCTGCCAAACCCCACTCATCAGGCCCGACCAAGGACCCCCAAAGGGTCCCCACCACCGAGGGAAGTCCCCAGTGTGGCACCCCTTGACCCCTTGGAGTCTCCCCAGCCCTGCATCCACCGTTACCAGCTCTGCGGGCTCGCTCCATCACTGAGATCACCTCGTTGCCAAACGTGGTGCTGCACTGTGAGTGGCGGGCGGCCGCGCTCACCCCTATGGTCTGGTAGTTGCCCTTCACCCCGCAGAGATAGGCTGTGGCTGTCCCTGCACTGTCAGGGACCTGCCTGTCCACATTGTAGGTCTGCCAAGGATAGAGGGACTCAGGGCAGGGGTCTCCAGTGGGGTGTCCCCTGAGCACCCCATGCCACAATCATTCACTCACCCAATAAACACATGTGGCATGGGGAGGGACCCCATACACAACACACGTGCAGCTCTGGGCTGCCAGCAGCCCCATGCCTGGGAAAACCTGGCGCCATGCCCAGGATCACCATGGCCCTATGCCCAGCATGCCGGAATTTACCTTAGACAGAGCCACGTAGGGGAAAGCATCCAGAGCAAGTGGGGTCTCAGGGCCGAGCTTCCCCTGCTGCTGCCCCTTAAGGATGCGGGTGGCTGTGATGGTGGGGATCCCGAATCCTGGGCAGAGAGAAGGTCCTGGTCACCCTCTGGACCAGGTGCCCTGCACACATCCCACTCAGCAGAGTACTGGCCATGTCAGCCTGCTTGCTGGGGTGCCAGCTGGACTCACCATCCCCAAGGAAAATGATGAGGTTTTTAGCTTCGTGTATCCTGGGCTGGATATTGAGGGAGGCTTCGATGGCTTCAGCTGCCTGCTTGTACCAGAAGGATGGATTCTCCTCCTCCGCTGGGACAGTGCAAATGCCCATCAGTCCCAGCACAACAGGACCTGCACCCCTGGGGCACCCCTGATGGGTACCCAGAGCCCAGGGATACTTGTTCCCTGCACACTCCCATGCTGGGGCCTCCTCTCACATGGACCAGGTGGTTTGGGGGCTGTTTGGGGTGGGGGGAGACTGTGCAGGCTTGCACTGACTGCCTGGTCCCAGGGCCCTGGGGCAGGGAACAAGGGGGGGACAGCAAAACCAGACATGATGGGGAGTTATCTGGTGAGTGGGACAGAGCCAAATCCATGGTAGGGAGCGGTGATAGAGGATACAGGCGCTTCCCCCAGACCAGCCCCCAGCACAGAAGCAAGTGAAAATCCGGGGGAAAAGTGGTGCCCGAGAAGGGCAGGGGTGACTAAGCCCCATGGATTCCTGTTCAGCTGGGCAGCCCCAGCTCCCCTCCCCAGGCCCTCCTTGTGGCCAGCCAGGCTGACAGCCTGCTTCCCTGGGCACCCACCGCAGCCAGCCGGGCACCCTGCCCCGTCCTTGTCCCCACCTGGAATGACAGCGGTGCCGAACCCTGCGCAGAGGCAGAGGCTGAGGGATGCCAGGAGCTGCATGCTGTGATCTGACAGCCCAACGCTGCTGGCAGTGTCTGTAAATCCAGCAGCTGTGGGAGGGACTTTGGACAGGGGTCAGCCCTAGCAGGGTGTGTGGAGGTGTGTGTCACCACATCTCTGCTGAGTGCAAAGGCCGCGGCCTGGGCTCGTGTCACCTCCTTGGCACAAGGCCCTGTGCCTGCTGGGCACACATGGGCTTGGGGCACAGACAGATGCAGGGACAAGAGGAAGTGCAGTGATAGCATTAAATCCTGCCCTGGGCACCCTGGCTGTGGTGCCAGGCAGGGCAATGCCCTGTCCCAGGCTGCCATGGGCAGCTCTGAGCTGGGATAAGGGTGGGTATGGGGAGCACCTGGGGTCACTCGTGCACCGAGCACCCTGCTCTCTTCCCAGGCTTTCATGGGCAATAAATCCATGGATGTGGACTAAAACTCTGCTCCTTGCTCAGCCCTTGATAGGAATGTACCAACCCTTGTGTACAGTGCTCCAACCAGGAAAAGCTGGGCAGGACATTGTCTCTCCTCACCCACATTTCATCACCTCCTGCACCCCAGTGCCTGCAGTGCTGGTCCCAGGGGAGAGCCAGGAGGCACAGCCAGCTGGGGAGGCAGGCACAGGGCAGCACCTCAGGAGGTGACAGCCACTGTGAGCCTTCACAGGACGGATGGAGACAACCTGTGTTTATTGCATCCCTTGGTCCTGCCCACAGTGGGACTCAGCCAGAGCCTCTCAGCCCCTGCCTGTGAGGGCAGCCATGCAGAGGGCCAGGAGGGCCAGCAGGGGCTGTGGGGAGCACCGTGGGCCATGGGAGGCCCTGCGGGCTGCCCTGCACCCGGGCTCTGTGGCATAGGGCTCGAGGCAGGCAGCGTAGGCCATGGCATGGGCGATGTAGTGCTGCTCCTGCACCCCGTGGAACAGGTGGGCCATGGGGCCCTGGGCCAGCACCACCACGTCTTCCCCACTGTGAGTCTCTGTCTCCAGGGGCACAGCTGCCTGCTGTCTGTAGTCCTTGTCCTCTGCAGGGGAGAGAGGAGAAATGAGGCTGGAGGTCTGGCTCACTGACATGTCACGGGGCTGGGGGACAGCTCCCACCACTCCTGCATCACTGGGATTTCTGCAAGGGGTGTAGGTGGGGTGTGATTGGGGGTAGGTGTGGGATGGGTGTGAGTGGACAGGGTGTATGGGGGCTGGGGTGTGTGTGAGGGCTGCAGGTTTCAGCACCCGTCCAGGAAAGCAAAGGGGGCAGAGAGGATGAGGGAGATGGGGGAGGAAGGCTGGAGGTGCCCGTGGCTGTGCGGGCAGCACTGCGGCTGTGTGAGTGGAGGGGGGCTGGTGCAGGGAGTTGTGGGGAGCTGAGCCAGAGAGAGAGGAGAGGGTGCGCGTGTGTGTGTGTGCATCGAGCAGGGGTGAAATGGAAAAATGTTCCCATGTAGGCATGTGAGCATCCATAGGTGTGTGTCCAGAGGGTTGAGTTACCTGTGTGCTTGTGTGTGTGTGTGAGTGTGCAGGTACGTGCAAGTGTGCTCAGGTGTGTGTTTGGTTGGAGGCTGTGCCTGTGGTTGCAGCACAGCAGGGCTGTGTGAAGAGTGAGGGTGTCCATGCAGCTCACCATGCAGGCTGCAGCACAGCAGTGGGGCTGCTCTGGGGCAGGTGGGGGACACCAGGGAGCAGGGATGGGGCAGAGAGTGGTGTCAGCATAGGGCAGGCTGGGAGGCAGCCCATGTGCCAGTCAGGCCATGGAGCAGGGGCCTGCTCTGTGCCCAGCACTCCCAGCCTGTTGCATGCTGCCTGCTGCAGCTCCAGCAGCCTCCAGCAGGAGGGAAACTGAGGCAGTGACCTGCCCATTCCTGGCGCTGCTCCAGCACACTGGCATCCTTGGCACCAGGGACACCAGGGCCACTCTGCGATATGGGGAAGGTGAGGGGTGCCTGGCCCAGCACAGGGCCCTCCCTCTGCTCACTCAGTGCCCATCTCTTGTCCCAGATCGACCAGGACGGGCTGACCCTGCCCGAACGGACCCTCTACCTGGGGCAGGATGAGGAGAGTGAGAAGGTGAGGGGGGCACAACGCGTCCTTGGGGACAGCAGGAGAAGGAGCAGCAGCCAGCAGGACTGGCAGACAGAGGGCACCCAGTGCCAGCAGTGCTGGGGACTGGGGTGCCACAGGATAGTGGGGGGTGGCCCTGAGCATCCCTTTCTTGCTGCGTGGTGGGAGGCTGGAAAGGCTGGAGGGGGTCCCCTCCAGGGTGGCATGGAGTGGGGGTCCCCATGCCCCCCTGACAGTGCCTGCCCTGGCAGCTCAAGTGGAAGCGCTTGCTGGATCGCATCTTCCATGACAACTTCTCGGAGCAGGAGGAGGTGGTGCTGCTGGCCACCGACTACATGCACAAGGTGTCCAACCTCATCCGTGTGACACCCAGCAGGTGAGGGGGGCTGGCACCTCCTGTGCCCCTGGCACCTTTCCCGGCCTGGCAGGGGAGACAGGACAGCTGTGCCTGGAACCTCCCACCATCACCCTCCTCCTGGTGCGGGAAGGCCGGGCTGGGCACAGGAAATCTGGGAAAGCTTGTGGGAAAGGCGCTGTTGTGAGCCCCACAGCATCCTGGCCGTGCCTGGACACCTGCTGAGCCACCCATGCCAGAGGTCACCAGATTCATGGCACGTCAGGGAGGGACGTGGTGCCAGCCTGTCCCTGTGCCCCACCAGCCATGGCCCCCTGTGTCTCCGAGCAGAGGTGTCCCCGAGCAGCAGTGTCCCCATCCTGGCACATGCTCCCACCCTCCCTGTGCCTGGGGACATGCTGAGGGCCGCCCCTGTCCCTGTCCCAGGATCCTTCACAACTACATGCTGTGGCGCATCGTGGTGGTGCTGAGCGAGCACCTCTCCACCCCCTTCCGCGATGCCATCCACGAGCTCTCCAAGGAGATGGAGGGCAATGAGAAGCAGCTGGAGCTGGGTAAGATCTGCCTGAGCCAGGCCAACAAGCACTTTGGAATGGCCCTGGGAGCTCTCTTTGCTGACATGGGAGGGCTCACACTCACCTACTATGTAAATGTCCCCCCACCCTGGGTGTCACAGCCATGGGCAGCTGCTTATGCCATCCCTGTTGAGGCGGAGG
Source organism: Molothrus ater (assembly GCF_012460135.2). NCBI lineage: Eukaryota > Metazoa > Chordata > Aves > Passeriformes > Icteridae > Molothrus > Molothrus ater. Next base: position 16,749,146 of record NC_050487.2, on the reverse strand, counting down.
AGATGCCCAAAACGTCCTTACTCCCTGCAGCAAGGGAGTGGTCAGGATCCTGATTGCTGCTTGCTGGGGGTTTGGGGGTGGGTCCAGGGTGGGTTTGGGGGAGTACCCAGGCCATGCTGAGGGCATCCCTTGTTCTCCAGGCCTACCAGAAGTGGGTGAGGGAGCATGGCCCTGAGCATCCCCTGCACCACATGAAATACACACATGACCAGCTCTTCTTCATTGCCTTTGCCCAGGTGAGCCCCTGTCCTCCTCACATGTAACAGCTATTGGGGCAGGAGGGTCACCTTGTATGAGGCCAGTAGCCCAAGGGGATGGGGAGAGAGCCCTGTGGGACCCAGGATCAGTGGCCAGGAGCTGGGCTCAGCTGCATCATCAGGTCCTGGGCTCAGGGTACACAGCTCAGCCCTGAAGCAGCACCCCACACTGTCCTATTGTTCCTGTGGACCCTACAATAATAAATTAGTGTGTCCCTCATGACTTCCAGAGCATCAGAGTGACAAATACATTCAATCCCAAAATTCTAGGAAAAACTGCAGCCTGGCAGCTTACAGTCAAGGCAGGGGCAGGACTTCACTGTCTCCAAGGGGATGCCCCATGCCATAAGTCTCTCCTGCACAGTGCCCTCCCCATGCCAGGCCCCTGTCCATGCACCAGCCCTGCCGAGGTGGGCACAGCGGCGCAGCTGGGCCGGGCAATGCCGGCCTGCTTGGGAGCGCAGGCACACGGACACTGCTGTATTTTCCGCTGCTGTTTCTGGTCAATAAAGCACTGGATATGCTGGGTGGCTGCCAGGGGCCATGGCCAGGGGATGGGAGCAGTGGGCAGCACCCCCTGCCCTGCCCACATGGCACAGGCACCCCCACTCCACGAACACGCCCGTCCCACCAGTGTCACACTGCGTGTTTATTTAACCCCCCAGTGCCCGGGACTCGGTGTCCCCATGGCTGCTGCATCCAGAGCAGGGATGCTTCAGAAAGCTCCCTGCAGGTGCCACACCATGGGGAGGGAGGGGAATGTGAGTGTGTCCCGTGGGGTGCCCTAGGGACACAGGATCAGTGGAAGAGGGGCAGAAGGAGGGCAGGCAGGAGCAGGGCGAGGGGGGTGCCGCGGATGCCGGGGCCAGAGCTCCGCTGGCGACAGTCGGTGTAGGGCTCGATGCAGGCGGCGTAGGCCATGGCATGGGCTACATAGGTCTGCTCCTGCACCCCGTGGAAGAGGTGGGCCATGGGGCCCTTGGCCAGGATGGCCACATCCTCACCACCATGGGTCTCTGAAGCCAGTGGCACAGCTGCCTGTGGCTGGTAATCGAAGTGCACTGTGGAGAGGAGAGAAGGAGGTGAGGTGGGGCAATGATGGCCCCCAGCCCCACCCCACCACCCAAACCATGGCCTCTGTGTCCTCACTGGCTGTTTCTGGGTCCACATTGGGCCGGTCAGGGCCGGGGTATCCTGGCCCATTCCCATAGAGGATTGATGTGTAGTTCTTCCCGTCACTGGCTTTCGTAGGTGCGAGACCTGGAGAAGGCCCAATGGAGGAGAAGGATGAGGAGGATCAGCCAAGGAACACCCATATCATTCCTTAGCCACAGTCAGGGTGGCACAGGGCTGGCTGTACCCAGGACAGGGCAGAGCCCCACCGAAGATGGAGGAGCCGCGCAGGGTGTAGCCCCCGAAGGTGAAGACGTGTGAGTGGTCAGCGGTGATGACGGTGAGGGTGTCAGACTCGTCTGTCATGGTGCCCGCCCGCTCGATGGCGCAGTCAAACTCCACCGCCTCCGTCAGTGCCTTATGGGCTGCACCCTCATGGTGGCCGCGGTCGATTCTGCCACCTGCAGATGGACACCCATGGTGGGCTGGGGATCCCTACCCCCATCCTACAGCCCCCTCTCACTGGCCCTGGGGGCATGAGCCCCAACTTATCTTCCACAAAGAGGTAGAAGCCTTTGGGGTTCCTGCTCAGGACGGTGATGGCTGCCTCTGTCATCTCAGTGAGTGAGGGGTCCAGGGTGGTGTTACGCACCAGGTTGTACTTTGTGTCCACGGGTTCAAAGAGACCTGTGAGGGAATGTGTTGGGGACAGCATCAGTGGCTGAGTGTCCCAGCACCTCTTGGGTCCTGGCACAGGGGTCATTTGTTACCCATCAAATAATTCACGTTGGGGTTGGCAGCAGCTGCCAGCATCTCCGTCTTGTTCCAGACATAGCGGGCACCCTGTGGGCAAATCCCCAGGGGGGTGAGTGGGTGCCTGTCCCTGTGCCAGGGGCAGTGGGCAGAGGAGCGTCCCTGATGCGTCACGCACCGGCCGTGCCTCCAGCCACATGTTGATGAGGTTGTTGCCATCCTCGCGTATCCCATTCTGGTTGCTGTCGGCGGGGTACTCAGGGTCCGGCGTCCCCACGGGGGTCATGTATTTCCGACCACCACCCAGGATCACCTGCAGGGGACGAGGTGGACAAATGGTGTTAGTGGGGGTGCCCTGAGAGGGGTCTGTCGCTGCAGCCTCTCCTCCCGCATGTGGCGCTCACGTTGATGTCGACGTTGTGGACCAGCTGCCAGGCGATGTCTTTGCAGCCCTGCTGCCGCGCCTCCTGGGGCATGCTGGCATCCGCGTACCACTCCCGGTTCACCACGTGAGCGTAGGTTCCCGAGGGTGATGCGTGCTGCACCCGCGTCGTGGTCACGATGCCCACTGCCTTCCCTGCCAAACCCCGCTCATCAGGTCCCACCAAGGACCCCAACAGGGTCCCCACCACCAAGTTATGCCATCCCCACTGTCGGGAAGCCATTGGTGTGGCACCCCTTGTTCCCCCACGCTCCCCTCAGCCCTGCATCCACCGTTACCAGCTCTGCGGGCTCGCTCCATCACTGAGATCACCTCGTTGCCAAACGTGGTGCTGCACTCCCCATACCGGGCGGCCGCGCTCACTCCTATGGTCTTGTAGTTGCCCTTCACCCCGCAGAGATAGGCTGTGGCTGTCCCTGCACTGTCAGGGACATGCCTGTCTACATTGTAGGTCTGCCAAGAATAGTGGACTCAGGGCAGGGGTCTCCAGTGGGGTCTCCATGCAGCAACCCCTGCCACACTCCTTCTCTCATGTATGTTGTGTATGGGGAGGGACCCCATACACAACATACGTGCAGCTCTGGGCTGCCAGGGCTGCACATATGGGATAACCATGGCCCCATGCCCAGGATCGCCACGGCACCTTTCCAGCATGCCGGAATTTACCTTAGAAAGAGCCATGTAAGGGAAAGCATCCAGAGCAAGAGGGGTCTCAGGGCCGAGCTTCCCCTGCTGCTGCCCCTTAAGGATGCGGGTGGCTGTGATGGTGGGGACCCCAAATCCTGGGCAGAGAGAAGGTCCTGGTCACCCTCTGGACCAGGTGCCCTGCACACATCCCACTCAGCAGAGTACTGGCCATGTCAGCCTGCTTGCTGGGGTGCCAGCTGGACTCACCATCCCCAAGGAAAATGATGAGGTTTTTAGCTTCGTGTATCCTGGGCTGGATATTGAAGGAGGCTTTGATGGCTTCAGCTGCCTGCTTGTACCAGAAGGATGGATTCTCCTCCTCCGCTGGGACAGTGCAAACGCCCATCAGTCCCAGCACAACAGGACCTGCACCCCTGGGGCACCCCTGATGGGTACCCAGAGCCCAGGGATACTTGTTCCCTGCACACTCCCATGCTGGGGCCTCCTCTCACATGGACCAGGTGGTTTGGGGGCTGTTTGGGGTGGGGGGAGACTGTGCAGGCTTGCACTGACTGCCTGGTCCCAGGGCCCTGGGGCAGGGAACAAGGGGGGGACAGCAAAACCAGACATGATGGGGAGTTATCTGGTGAGTGGGACAGAGCCAAATCCATGGTAGGGAGCGGTGATAGAGGATACAGGCGCTTCCCCCAGACCAGCCCCCAGCACAGAAGCAAGTGAAAATCCGGGGGAAAAGTGGTGCCCGAGAAGGGCAGGGGTGACTAAGCCCCATGGATTCCTGTTCAGCTGGGCAGCCCCAGCTCCCCTCCCCAGGCCCTCCTTGTGGCCAGCCAGGCTGACAGCCTGCTTCCCTGGGCACCCACCGCAGCCAGCCGGGCACCCTGCCCCGTCCTTGTCCCCACCTGGAATGACAGCGGTGCCGAACCCTGCGCAGAGCCAGAGGCTGAGGGATGCCAGGAGCTGCATGCTGTGATCTGACAGCCCAACGCTGCTGGCAGTGTCTGTAAATCCAGCAGCTGTGGGAGGGACTTTGGACAGGGATCAGCCCTAGCAGGGTGTGTGGAGGTGTGTGTCACCACATCTCTGCTGAGTGCAAAGGCCGCGGCCTGGGCTCGTGTCACCTCCTTGGCACAAGGCCCTGTGCCTGCTGGGCACACATGGGCTTGGGGCACAGACAGATGCAGGGACAAGAGGAAGTGCAGTGATAGCATTAAATCCTGCCCTGGGCACCCTGGCTGTGGTGCCAGGCAGGGCAATGCCCTGTCCCAGGCTGCCATGGGCAGCTCTGAGCTGGGATAAGGGTGGGTATGGGGAGCACCTGGGGTCACTCGTGCACCGAGCACCCTGCTCTCTTCCCAGGCTTTCATGGGCAATAAATCCATGGATGTGGACTAAAACTCTGCTCCTTGCTCAGCCCTTGATAGGAATGTACCAACCCTTGTGTACAGTGCTCCAACCAGGAAAAGCTGGGCAGGACATTGTCTCTCCTCATCCACATTTCATCACCTCCTGCACCCCAGTGCCTGCAGTGCTGGTCCCAGGGGAGAGCCAGGAGGCACAGCCAGCTGGGGAGGCAGGCACAGGGCAGCACCTCAGGAGGTGACAGCCACTGTGAGCCTTCACAGGACGGATGGAGACAACCTGTGTTTATTGCATCCCTTGGTCCTGCCCACAGTGGGACTCAGCCAGAGCCTCTCAGCCCCTGCCTGTGAGGGCAGCCATGCAGAGGGCCAGGAGGGCCAGCAGGGGCTGTGGGGAGCACCGTGGGCCATGGGAGGCCCTGCGGGCTGCCCTGCACCCGGGCTCTGTGGCATAGGGCTCGAGGCAGGCAGCGTAGGCCATGGCATGGGCGATGTAGTGCTGCTCCTGCACCCCGTGGAACAGGTGGGCCATGGGGCCCTGGGCCAGCACCACCACGTCTTCCCCACTGTGAGTCTCTGTCTCCAGGGGCACAGCTGCCTGCTGTCTGTAGTCCTTGTCCTCTGCAGGGGAGAGAGGAGAAATGAGGCTAGGGGTCTGGCTCACTGACATGTCACGGGGCTGGGGGACAGCTCCCACCACTCCTGCATCACTGGGATTTCTGCAGGGGTGACTCCTGAGCCTCACAGTGGTACCAGGACCCGGTGTGCCATCCATGGCCATGCCAGTGGGATACTGTCCCCAGCCACTCTGTGCCTCCACCCAATCCCCAGTAGATTCACTGAGAATCTGTCCCCAGCCACCCCATGGGTCTGCCACATCCCCAGCAGACTGGTACCTGCAGCAGGGAGGCTGGCAGCTGGACGGGCCCCATCACGGATGCTGTAGCCAGGACCATTGCCATAGAGGATGCTGGTGTAGGCTCGCTTGTCCTTGGCTTTCCTGGGGGCCAGCCCTTGCATAGGGAAAGGCATTGTCACCCCCTGTCCCAGCTGGGTTCCCCTCCCCAGCTCCCTGCCTGGGCAAGCTCAGCCTCCCTTGGGAGCAACAGGGTGAGGTGGAAAGAGGGATGCTCACTGCCCCTCTCCAGGACCCACCAAAGATGGAGTTGCCCCGTGGTGTGCTGCCCCCAAAAGTGAAGACATGGGAGTGATCGGCCGTCACCACGGTCAGGGTGTCAGCAGGGGAAGTGAGCTCTCCTGCCCGTGCCACCGCCCGGTCCAGCATCACGGCCTCCATCAGCGCCTGCTTGGCTCGGCCACTGTGGTGGCCATGGTCGATTCTGCCACCTGCACGGGGAATGTGGCTGTCACCCTCTCCCTGGTCCCCTTGCATGGCCACCTACTCCCAGTTACATCCCACCTCAGCCCCAGCCACATTGCCCGCCTGGAGTTACTCATCTTCCACAAAGAGGAAGAAGCCCTTGGGGTTCCTGCGCAGGATGCGGATGGCCTTCTCCATCATCTCCACAATGGAGGGGTCTGTGGATGTGTTGCGGTTCAGCTCATACTTCATGTCCTTGGGCTCAAAGAGGCCTGGGGGAGGAGGGTGACGGGGTCCATGCTGGGGCTGCTTTGTGCCTCTGCTGGCATGTCCAGAGAGGGGAGGAGGAAGCATTGCCACTGGTGCAGCCAGTGATGCTCCTACCCATAAGGTGGCTCACAGAGTCATCTTTGACAGCATCCAGGCCCTTCTTGTCCCAGACATAGCGGGCACCCTGCCAGCGAGAGCAGAACCAGTGCCAATGACACACACCCTGTGCCCGGGTTCCCTCTCCTCTCCTCCACACACTACCTGCTTGGCCCTCAGCCACTCAGCAATCAAGTCCCGGCCGTCCTTCCTGGTGCCATTTTGGTCCGGGTCCTCTGGATACTCGGGGTCCGGAGTCTGCCTGGGGGTCATGTACATCCTCCCGCCGCCCAGGATCACCTGCCGGGGAGCTCAGCAGACCCTCCCAGTGTTCCACAGCCCCCCCTCCCGCTCCCGCTCCCCAGCTCACGTTGATGTCAGTGTTGTGCACCAGCTGGTAGGCAATGTCCTTGCAGCCTTCCTGCAGGGCCTCCTTGGGCATGTTGGCGTCAGCGTACCAGCTCCGGCTGGCTGAGTGCGCGTACGCTGCCCCGGGGGACGCGTGCTGCACCCGCGTGGTCGTCACGATGCCCACAGACTTGCCTGCAGCGTGGCCAAGGGTTTACAGGGAGCCCATCCAGCCCTGCATGGCACTGGATGGCTGTGCCTGGCTTTCCAACAGGGTTTCCTGCTGCCCCATACCCGCCAGCCTGGCCCGGTGCAAGACGGAGTCCACCTCGTTGCCAAAGGTGGTGTGGCATTTTCCATAGACGGCTGCCCCGCTCAGGCCCAGAGTCTTGGCGTTGGCCTTCACCCCACAGAGGTAGGCGGTGCCCGTGCCAGCGCTGTCGGGCACCTGCCGGTCGATGGTGTAGGTCTGGAAGCAAGATGGGTGCAGTGGGGTTTCAAGCAGGGGCAGCAGGAGTGTCCCCCCAGCCCTGCCCCACTCACCTTGGCCAGGGCCATGTGGGGAAAGGTCTCCATGGCCAAGACGCTCTCCTCGCCCGAGCCACCGGCCAGCTGCCCCTTGTAGATCCGAGCTGCTGACATGGTGGACAGCCCCATGCCTGTGGCCATATCTGAGTCACTGGGGGGCAGGGGGCCAGACCAGGGACAGCCCTGCCCTCCCCAGGCACTGCCCAAGGGCTCGCCCCAGCCCCATCTTCTCATCAGCCACATCCCCTGGCTGTTGGGGAGCTGCAGGGCCTGGCAGTGACCTGGGGCACTCACCGTCACCCATGAAGAGGATGATGTTTTTGGCCCGCTGTGCTGCAGGCTGCAAGGCCAGGGCCAACTCCAGCCTCCTCCTGGCACCTTTATTCCAGTAGCCCGGGGTCTTCTCAGCATCTGGAGGTGAGAGCAGAGCTGGGAGCCTCCAGGTGCACCCCTGGGGGTCCAGCATGCCCATCTCTACCCGAGGTGAATTTAGCTGCTATAAGCCCCCCCATGGAGGACCAGGAAGCCCCAGGAGATCAGCATGGTCTTTTTCAGATCAGCATTGCTCAGAAACCACCTGTAGAAGGGAAACTGAGGCACAGTTTGGCAGGGAAGTCCCCTGTACCTCTTGGCAGAGTGGATGAGGAGCCTGAGGATCAGCCACAGCGAGTGTGCAATGGCTGGGTAACCATGGCTGGCTGTGGCTATTGGGCCACTTTATCCAAAGTCAGGAATGGGGGTTGGGAGCAGCAGGGATGGGGTGGGGGGACAGGGCCTGCTCTGGGGGGAAGCTGAGACCAACCCATTCAAAGGTTGTGGTCTCAGAGCACCCTGAGGTGGCTGTGAGGGTTCCCATTTGCTGGCATCCCAAAGGGAGGTGACATGGTCCCTGGAGATCCCCAAAGAAGTGACACCAGCCCCGACATCCCCCACCAGAGGGTCTTACCCCACTCTCCCACACGTCCCCTGTCACCAGAGGCTGCAGCGGTGAGCTGGGCGAGGAGGCAGAGGAACAGGCAGGTTCCAGAGGAAAGCAGGCCGTGCCATGTTGCCCGCCCCGGCTCCTCCTGGAATGCTGCCTTAGTCCAGGCCCAGGGACAGCCCTTTATGGCTCTTCCCTGTCCCGTGAGACAGACGATGGGCTGATAACATTCACCGACTATCTCCCAGCCCTCCCAGGGCCCTCCCAATGCCACCGCCCCACCCTGGGGCCATCCCTGCCCCCACCAGCAAGGCAGGAACTCCAGCCTGAGGACCAAGGCACCTCTGGGCCCCAGCTCCCAATGGGGGTGACTGCCTGTGGGCTCCTGGGGAGTGGGAGGGAGAGCACAGGGCAAAGGGCTGTTTTTGCAGACAGGCTGAGCTGGGCTAGGCTGGATTTGCCTGGTTTCTCCTGAGACAAACCCGAGGAGGGGGACACTGGGCTGAGGGGTAGGGAGTGGACATATTGGCTTTGGTGTCAGTGTCCTCTGGTCCTCGATCCCAGCAGAGTCACACGCTGCCTACCAGCTCTTGGGACAGCTGGTGCCTGACATGCTGGGTGCCCTGGGGCAGCCCATGCCAGCACACTGCACAGCAGGGTACCTGCTGTGGGCAGGAACAGCCCCTGTCACCAGCATCACGCGACATCCACCCGTGATTGCACCAGGCCATCTGGAAGGACTCTGCATGAGCACAAGTCCTGGGGACTACAGGTGTCATTGATGGCTTCACCAGCTCCTAGGAAGTGTGCTGTGCCCAGCCCTGATTCCCCATCCTGACCCAGGTAGTTGAGGTTTGGCCAGCTCCTGGCTCCTGCAGATGGATCATGTGCTGGTGCTGGCCATGGCTGTCATCACTGATGGGGCAGAGGGATGCAGGGCTCTCTCTCTGCCTGGCACAATGGATCCATTCCTTCTTGCCAGATGTCAATCCCTTCACCAGCCACTGCTTGTGATGATGTGAAGGCTGCCAGAGCAGCCCACACCCCCAACACATCCTCAGAGTGTGGGTGGGGGACATGGGGACAGAGAGCAGGCAGAGGTGGCTGGAGATAGCAGAGGTCAGTTGGTCAGTGAGGCACTGGATGCAAGGACATGGTGCCACAGGGTCCCTGAGCAGGGTTAGGCTGGAGGCCAAGGTGTGAGGGACTGGAGCAGACACACAGGGACTCCTGGTGAAGTCAGAGGAACTGAGGGAATACCTGCAGGATCAGGAGCTGGGAACACCTGCCCTGATCTCACATCTTCTGGCCAAGCATATCTGAGGCTGGGTCAGGCAGTGAGGCCAAATTCCATAATGCCTGGGAAGTGGCAGGCATGGGAAGGCAGGGGGCTGCCCAGAGGTGAATTACTGCTGGGAACATGGAGGGCACAAAATAAAACCTGCACGAGCTCCACACACAGCTGCTGACCCGGCTTTTATTACATGACACACAACCCTGCAAGAAACCCTCCTGCACGGCCCATGGCTGCATCCCACTGTGTCCACATCCCACCTGGGATGGTGGAGCCAGTCCCGTCTCTGCTCCTGGGTACACATATCCCGTCTCTCAGCCCTCACCATGGGCACTGAAGCTGCAGATGGACACCACTGCCTTAAAAAAAAGCATTAAGAAAGCATCATGCTAAAAATACCCAAGAGTAGAAATGTTCTGCCTGGGGCAGGCTCAAGCCCTGAGCCCTGCTCCCAGGCGGAGTTAAAATCCAAACCAGAAATAAAACCACAATGGTTTTAAAACTCAAAACCCCAAGTCTTTGTGGGTCCCTTCTGTCTCCAGCAGGTGCCGGAGCGGGGCCTGGGACGTGAGGGAGCATCAGCAGTGGGGAGCACACAGAGCCAGGGCTCTCACTTGTCCAAGCTTGGCCTCTTGAGCAGGGCACTGTACTTGAGGGGGCCACCATCTGCCGTCAGCACCACCTCCACCAGTGTGAAAATGGTGATCACCTTCATCAAGGGAGAGAAAGAGAGAAAAGAGGGTTTTCAGGCAGCTTGGAAACACACCAAGAGTTGCTTAAGCTGAGTTGGCTTTTGCTGCCTCCAGCAGTGCACCCATGAGGAACCAAGGAATAGGGCAGGATGGATTCAGACAGCTTTGCTGGAGTCCAGGGTGCTCCTAGGGCTGGAGGCAGGATCCTCAAGGGCAAACCCACGAACTCTGACACCAACCAGGGCATCCAAACCAACCTGAATGAGCCTCCCAAAACATCCTCACATATCCCAGCCTGATAATGCCCCACTCTTGCTCTCCACACAGTCCGGGAAGAATTGTGGGTGTTTGTGCCCTTGGCTTTGGGTCCCAATCTCCCCTCAAGGCCACCCGTGCCTCTCCTCTCCAGCCACAGAATCACATCATCCCTAAATGGAGCTTGGCCAAGAGCCAAGCTGAGCTGTGGTGAGAAGGGATTCCACATGACGTTGAGCATTTCATCAGCATCCCACAAGGAGGGAACAATGTGCCTGTGCTCCCACAGGGAGAGGAGACCCAGGAAGGGAGCACAATAGATAAGGGAGATGCAAGGGAACGAAGACCCCAGAAAATCAATCCCTCCTGTTCAGGAACTGCACTGCTGCTGCCATCTCCCTGCTCCTCCGACCCCAGCTCTTGCTGTGATTGATGGATTAGAAGTGGAAAGTATTGATCTGGTCTGTCCTTGACGCACGTTAAGGAGCTGGCTGGGACATTGGGAAGGGCTGTCCTGGGGTCATGCACAGGCATTTGGGGACTTTGCTTGCTGGAGCCTGTTCCCTGTGCTGTATCAGGGCTCACTGGGGCCATCTGCTCAGGGCTGGCCCCACCAGAAGCAGGCTCAGAGCTACTGGTGTAACCTTGTCCAACCCTTCCCAGCTCATCCAGCGCCAGCTGCTCCAGATTAATCATTCAGAACAAGAAAATCTCATTGAGAGTTAAATGTACCAAAGTGGCCAGTGAGGAGCAACATGCAGGAAAATCCTATCACAACTGGCTGCCAGAGAGCTGTGAGTTACTGAGCATCAGCTCCTGCCTGCCCCAGCTAGCTGCAGTGCAGGGGGTGGTGCTCAGGGGAAAGCCCCCCACATATGTGGGAGTCAAAGGGGGAGAATCAGGATCCTCCCTTGCAATCCTGCCTTATCCCTTTGCTGAACTGCTGTGAAACAGCACAATTTCACATCAAATCCTCTGAGTCTTAGATCCACTTCTTACTCCACCCCTGAGTGATGTCCACTGAGGACCTGGTCATCTCCTGGAGATCAGAGAGAAATGGGAGCAACATCTGCCCTCTATGGCAGGGCCAAACAACAGCCCAGACCCCAGCACACCTCCTCACTAACAGCCTTCCCTGATGCTCCCATTGCCTGGCCAAGCTCAGCTAAACCAGGAAGCAGAGACCAAGGGCTGGGGCCAGCTGGGGAGCTGGGGTGCTGTGGGTGTCCAGGTGACATCTACCAGAGTTCAGCATGGCTCACAGGAATCCCAGGGCTCATCCCATAAACTCAAGGATATGCTGGCTTGGAGGATAGCTCAGAGTCTGATCCCATGGGAGAGCTCCAGTGTTTTCTTAGGAGGTGTGGAAGGTTTGTGGAGGAGTTTCCTCTACCAACTGTTTTCTTAACCAAAATGGGCCCTGCTCACGCTGGGGCATCATTTTTCATCAATTCCCTGCTAGGGTGTAAGTGATGCCTGCTCCTGTAGGAAAGGGGGAACTGAGGCCACTCCAGGCTGCATCCACAGGGCTTCTCTGAGCCAAGCTGAGAGAGGAAAGCTCAGCTTCAAAGGGAGGAAGGCCTGCAGAAATGTTTGCAGAGCCAGATCCAGCTCTGATCACAACATCCACCCTGGGAAGGGAAGGACTCTCCAGCACATGCATCACCCCAGCTGGGAGAGTCAGCTCACTCTGTGTCAGGAAACCTGAGTGGGCAAGGATGGGATGTGCTGGGCTTGGATAGAACTGGGGCTCAAGCGCAGAGCCCCTGGAGCGGTGCAGGGAGAGGCTGGGATTTAGCCCTTCAGGCAGAGATAGCAGCAGTCACAGCTGGGGTTTTACAGCCATGCCAGACAAAAGCTGGCAAAGAAGCACCACTTAATCAAGCCAGACAAATGTGATTGCTCCCTTTGATTGAGTTACCAAGTTAATAGATGACAGGGACACAAGAGAGAGATTTCTAGATGCTGTTAAGCCATTTGAGACTGCATCTCAGGAAGTCTGATTTAAAAAATTTCTCCTAAATGAGGCTCAACCCTGTCACAGAGATGGAAACCCCGAGAAAAAGCCATGTCAGGGGCAAAGAGTGCCAGGATGGGGGAAGGGTCTAGACAAGAGCTGCCTTAAGCCTGATCTTACTTAACATCTTAATTGATGATCTGGAAGGAAGAAGTAAACAGCATGTTAATTCAATTCCTGGAAAAACCTGAACTGGGAGGCAGAGCACACAGCAGGCAGGGCAAAGACTGAAGGCTGTGGAGGGGTCAGATTGTGAGGGCAGTGATGGGACTGGATTGGGTAGCAGAGGAGGCTGAGGTTGAAGCTGAGCTCACTGGGAAAGGGACACAGATAGCAGGACCTGACCCCCTGCAAGGCAAGTCCTGCCTCCCAGACCTGTCCCTGCAGACATCACAGCATCCACATGTTGCCCACAGCCTCCATGGTGTTGTGAGCCTGTCCCATGCTGTGGAGGTCTTACCTGGGGCACAGATTCCTCCTCCAGCTCCTCTGGTTCCCACAGGAGTGTCAGCTCTGGCTTCTTCCCTGCCTTCTGGAAGTGGAAGTCCACCAAGGGCAGCGCCTGCGGGCAGGGAGGGTGTTGGGAATGTGCTCCCCCAGCTCTCCTCCACCTCCCCTGTGGATGGGGCTGAGGCTGCTCCTGCCCAGCACAGCCCAGCTGCCTCTGCAGCTCTTCAACAACTGGGATGCAGCAGCCTGTGAGCCTGAGCCTAGCACGTAAATCAGGGGCTGCTGCCATACACCACCAGCCCATATATCATGCTCTATGTCCTGTTTAAAGATGTCATTGCCAGACATATAACCAGGTTATTAAGAGAGGATGCTGTCACCAAGTGCAGGTGCTGGCCCACAGCGCTGCTGTCACAGCCCCAGATAAAAGATCTGATTAAATGAAATGAAAACCAGCCTTGCTCCTTGTCCTCGCTTCAGATGTATGATTATCTCTGTTCCCCTGAATCTGGCTTTATTCCCTTTTACCCAGCATATCACAGGGAGAAACTGGGCTGATCCACACCCCCAGTCCCTCGTGCCTGCCTGGGCTGAGGGATGGAAGGCAAACTCCAGGAAGGTTCCCTCCCCTCTGGCTGGCCCAGCTCAGGCACAGCTCTGCCTGTTGCAGGGCTGGCACAAAAGGGCACCAGGAGAGCCACTGCCTGCAGTGATGCCAGGCTGCTCTGGCAAGGCAGTGTTGGCACTGTCTCACATTGGTGAGGTACTTACATTGCAGTAGATGCGCTTCTGGACTCCAAACTTCAGCACCAGGACATCAAAGGCCTTGCTCAGGACACCCATTACCATGGCTTCTGACTCCAGAGGACCACATTCCTGTCAAGAGACAGGGCTGTCACTACACATCAGATCTCATTCAGAAATCCCCAAGACAGTGTTTCAAGGTCCTGGAATCCAGCAGTGGTGGCTGCTGAGTGTGTCCTCTCACTGTTTGCTTTTCCTAAAGCCAAGTGGGCAGACATAGCCCCCTGCCCATGTAGGCTGGGCCTTCACAGGGAAATCCAGAGATGCCTTGGGAGAAAAGAGCCTTGGGTCTTACCCTGACAAAGACAGAGAAGAAGAGGTCAGTGCTGAGCTCCTGCACCCTCTTGGAAGCCATCTTCCGGTCATTGCAGTGATCGGCCTGTTTCTGGATGGCCTCTTTCTCCATTGTGATGGGGGATCTGGCACCTGCAAAGGGGACAAGTGACAATACCATGCCCATGCTCCCTCCTGCTCCAGAGCCATGCCACGGCCCCTGTCCCAGCCCGTGCAGGGGAGCAGACGCACCGAGCGAGGCGGAGAGCAGGCGGTGCACGACGATGTCAGCGTAGCGGCGGATGGGGGACGTGAAGTGGGTGTAGAACGGCACGTTCAGGGCGTAGTGGTGAAAGAGGCTCTCATCATGCAGGATGCCGGTGCAGAAGTAGAGAGCCATCTGAAAGGGGGAGAAACCAGGCAAGGGTGTGAGCAAGGGTGGTGCCGTGAGGCTGGAGGGGTCTGGCTCTGTGAGACACAGTGCCAGCAGCCAGTGCCCCTCCTGAAGACATCCTGTCTGCTGGTGGTCCTTCACCTGCTGCTCAGCTTGGGCTGCACAGGCACTGCAGAAACTGAGCACAGAATAAAAGGGGCAAAGCTGAGAGCTGCTGGCTGTCAGCTGTCCCTGCCTGGCCCCAAGGACTGCATCAATTTTCACATCACCCATGGGTCTAAGCAGCTTCCTGCTTCTGCTCAGGCCCTGGGGCTCATTTGCCTTCCTCTCATCTTCCAGGGGAGAGCTCAGCTTGTTCTGTGCCCACATCAGATGCTCTTTGGTTCTGGGTCTGGCTGCAGGCTTTACACACACACACTGTGCATGCTTGGAGAGCACTGGGGGCAGGTATGAGTAGCTTCCAAGGAGGAGAGAGAGCCCTGCTGTTATCCCTGCTGCTCCACCGCACCATGGCAGCTGGGGAGCTGAGCAGCTGAACCGCCCATCTAAACCAACACCAGGGCAACAGCAGCACCACTGCTCAGCAGCCTCTTCAGCAGGAACCGCTCCTGTGTCACCCCTGTTATCCCACAGGTTACAGCTTTTATTTTTACATCTGCAAAACACCAGCTCTTGGGGCTGGGAAAACACTGGGGGCTGGGCACAGGCAGGGAGGGGAGGCTGTGCAGGTCAGGGGGGTGGCGGCAGGGTCACGGCACAGTGGCGATTGAATGAACTCATTTAAAAATAAGAGCAAGTGATTTAAAAAAAACAGGAGTAGCCAGCTCTGATTACAGAGCCGTCCTGGGATCCTTGGTTTGGGCAGCTGTATCCTCTGCTCTCCAGGCCAGTGGCGCAGCCAGCTCCTGCTGAGCAGCAACGCACTGATCCGGGCAAGTAAATAGAGCAGGTTAAAAAAAGCAGCATCAGTCCCAGCCTTATTATGAGACCCAAGAGCTGGGATAGGAGCTGTGGTGGCTGCCAATTTCCACAACCCAGAATTAAATTGTTTCTGATGGACTCCACAAAGTATGGTCTCCACTCAATTAGCTCAGCTCCCACAGAATGAAGCTGGGCAGGGAGACACACCGAGCTCCAGAGGCTGCTGTGGGGGGGGATGAGTGCCCTTGTGCTGACAGGCAGCACAGAATCACAGGGAGCTTCCAGCCACTTGTGCCAGGCTTCTGGGCAGAAGGCAGGAAGGTCCCTACAAAGCCAGGCAGGCAGAAAGCAGAGCACCAGTCAAAATCCCTGCTCTGAGAAAGACAGTGGGAAGGGCCCATCCCTGCCCTATGCCCAGCAGTGTTTCGAGTTATACCCCATCTTGTTTAAAGTTAGAAAAGATGCTGAAGGTCCTGTGCTGCTTGCTGTTTTCTGGGGCACTTTGTCTTCATTGATATACTGGCCACTGTGGGGTCCAGCACCATTTTGGACAGCTTTTTGGCAGCCCATGGCTCTCACTGACATCTGCAGCAGCTTGAGTGTCCCAGCAAAAATACTGCCCTAGGCCATGGAAGGGCTGCAGCCTGCAGGGAGCCCAGTCCAGTGTGTATCTGACACCCATCCTCACCACTGCGACAGCACAACCCAGTGACATCAGCCTGGCATGAAGCAGATGTTTTCTCATTAACAGATTTGACTCACAAGAGGTCTCAAATCCCCACAGTTTGCTGCAATCCCTGGAGAACTGCAAGGAGCCTGGAAATAAATCAGCCCCAGCCAACCAGGGGCAGCTTTGCTTTCACGGACAGATTGAATCCCCGAGTGACTGAGCCCCTGAAAAATGGTGTGTCACTGCTCCTTCATCTGTTACAGGGCTCCTGGCATGCCAATCCAGGCCTTCCCTCAGGCACACACATTACCAGTTGCTTCCCATCTCCCTCCTCCTCCCAGAGGCTGATGTCTTGACCACCAGCACACAGTGAAGAGGGAAGACACAGGCTTGGCACAACCAGGGGTTAAACCCGTGGACAGGTTGTTTAGGCTGATTTAGCTGCAGCCTTGTCCCTGAAGCATCAGCTTTATCACTGGGAGCTGTGACATGTGCAGGGACACAGGTGACTCCTCGGTGCCCCGACCAGACGGTCTCGCTGCACCATCTGCCAGAGCAATGACCCAGCCCTCACCACCAGCCTGGGCCCCTCAGTGGCTGTGCTCTGCAGCTGCCAACACTCAAATCTGTCCTCTCCCCCATGAGGGACCATGACATCCAGCAGGATGGGGCTGGTTCTTCCATCTGCTCTCATGCTGGTGGCAGACAGCAAAAAAATCACTCCTCTCAGGGAAAGCTCCTTCCTCCTGGAAGCTGTCTGCCCCTTTCCAAGTGTTTTGCCTATCATGGGAGTGTGCCAGGCAGCAGGTTTGCCACGTATGGGTGGACTGCACAGCACACCTGAACACACAGACACCTTTGTCTTCTGATGATGGAACAAGACTAATTCCTGCCAAAATCATGTCTCATGGAATATCTCCTTTAAAAGTGCTTCTTTCTCTGTCTGGTATCTACTCTGCAGAAGACTTCATCCCCAAAACCTTGATAGCTCTTTCATGTAATGAAATCTAACACATTCACAAGGCTAAATCTTAATGAGAGCCACTGTGTGGTATCTGAAAGTACTCCCACCACTTCTCCAACCACAGTCTCAGGACACCACAATGGCAAGATCTCAGCAAGTCCATGGGTCCCCAAAAGCCCATCTCCTCCTTGGTGCCACTGCAGAACTTTCTCCTTGCTCATCCATCCTGGCCAGCAGCCAGGCTTGCTCCATGTGCTGCTACTGGCAAAGCCCAGGCTTGTGCCACAGTCAGCAAGACCAGAGAGGGAATCAAAGGAACTCATGTCACCAGTGCACCTTCCACCAGAAAAGGAGGATGTGACAGAAGGGACCAGGATAACCCAAAGCAGGATACAGGATCTGGGACAACACATCCAGCTCCAGAGGACACTTCCTGCTCTTTACAAAGCAGCCCTCCTGAGCTGGACACATGTGAGAGGAAGATTTATTAAACAGCCTCATAGCCCAGCACCATTTGCAAACAAGCAATAAGTCCCGGAAACACAGCAGGACTTCAGGCACTGCTAATGAGTAAATGAAGCAAATAAGCTAATTACAAGAGTGACAGTCAAATGAGTGATGTTGGGAAGATGATTCATTCCTGCAGTGATAAGCAGGCCACAGCAGAGAGATCATTTCAGGAACGTGCTCCTTCCCCCACGGGGTAGGACTTTCCTCAGAAGAGGTTGTGCCGTGCCCAGCTGCAAATGCAGCTGATGCCTCACAAAAACTATTCATGATGGTGATAAACACCCAACTAAGTGTGCTGAGCTACAGATGCACCAAACATGACAACTGGTGTGTGCAGCACAAGCCTCCATTTTAGAGACTGTCAAAGAAAGCCACCTGGGCTGGAGGGAGACTGAAGGGTTTCCAGAACTTTCCTTCTTCCAAGAGCAGGTACCAGACTGTGCCTATGGCCAGCTGCACACCCCTACTCTTAACTCCTTCTTTGGACTAGTTGGAATACCATGATGTGAAGAAATGACACAAACATGAACCATGGAGCCCACCCCAGCTGTTCACAGGGCTGGGTCCTTGTGAGTCTCCTAACAGCCTTCATGCAACTTCAAGGGTGAAATATCCCAACCAGTAATAACAGGAACACTGTGGGCAGTGAGGAAAGACTCAGCCTGACCTTGCCATCCAGTGAAGCTTTGTTGCTCCAGTGCCTCCAGTGCCAGCTGCACAGGGCTGGAGGCACTGGAGGAAGCTGCTGGCAGCCCTGGAACACCACATTCAGTATTCATTCACTCCCTCTGTGTGCAACAACCACCCTGATAACTCAGAAGGGACGAGGACTGAAGATAAAGCCACAGCAGAAAGCTACAAGCAGACATGCCCAACAGCACAACATTGTTCTCACCTGCATGGGCCTGGAGAACATGTAGGTCAGCACTTCTTTCCTTGCTCTGGAATATTTGTCAGCACCAAATGTTTCACTTAAGCTTTTCTGGAGGAGAAAAGAGAGAGCATTCAGTGTTGGCATGTTATGGTGATAATGGGACCCAAGCAGACCTTACTGATGCTAACAGCAGCCTGTCAAAGTCAAATTCCCCTTCCTTGTAAGCCAAAAGGTGCACATGAAATTGGGCTTTGCTGTGGTCCCAGCAGCCCCAGTAGGACACAGTCCTGAGCACTGGCTCTCCTCCTGGGGTCAGTGGCAGGGAGCAGCAGGGCATGGGGACTGCTGGCTCTGCCCCCAGTTGTGCAGTGTGACAGAGAGGAAGCAAACCCTCTCCTGACTGGTGCCTGGCTCCCATCCAGCTGCTGAGAACTTCAGCACAGGGACTAATGGGACTCTGGGGAGACATGGATATGGGAGGTCACTGCCTGGGGGTAGCAGTGAGGAAGGGCTGGAGGGTTCAAAGTGCAGGAGAGGAGCTGAGTGAGCAGCCTTGCCTCTGCTGATATAGGCTGGGCACAGCCAGCAAGCAGGGAAAGCAGACCCAGCTGCTGGAGGGGCGTGCAGGAGCCAGCGGGGATGGGATTAACGGAGGATTATCCACAGTCCAGTTGCGGTGAGTAAAGAAAGTCCTGGAAGCTGCGCGGTGCTGTTCAGCTGGAGTTCAGCCTCAGGACATGCTCAGCACAGGAGTGGTTGGACATTTCTTGTGCTGGCTGCATCTGACCTTTCCCAGCACTGCTCTCTAGTCCTTCCCAGTCACTCCACTGCCCACCCTGCTCTCCCTGAGATCTGCACCAGCCCAGACAGAAACAGCCCCATGAAGAGCTACTTTCCTTGTGCTATGGAGCTAATTCCCTGCTCAGAGAAGGAAATCTGGGTGTCCCGGTGAGTGCTCCTGCACTGAAACAT